>NC_134234.1:290811146-291455896 GCF_965152275.1 Natator depressus | reverse complement strand
TACCTTCCATGCCGGCAGTTTTTCTTCAGCTATAGACCTACTGTCACTGTTGATACCAGCATCTCTGGTGATACAAGAGCCAACTGCACTGGTAGGAAGAAAAGAAGAGGCTACCAGTTTTACCCTGGTACTATGTAAAGGGAAACCAGCCATGATGACCCAGTCCCAGTCTTCCCCACTTCAGCACTGGTCCCTTGCACCGGCGGGTACCACTTCTCCCTGATCTCCAAACAGACACCTCAGAGTTGGAGGCAGAGGCGGAGTTATATATCTCCTGCAGGAGCCGGCACCGGTGTATAGCTTGGCACTACCCTGCGATGGGGCCAGGCCATTGCATTGGCTGCATGGCCTCTTGGGCAGTGGCAGATGCCGGTACAGTGGCCCTTCTGGAACCTGTGGGCTTTCCCCCTGTGCAAGGCCCTCAGTCAAGATGCTTATTTCCACATTTTGATATTTCAAGAACACAGAAGGTTCCTCAGGTTCATCGTGAGCTACATGCACTACCAATTCGTGGTTTTCCTTTTCGGCCTGTTGGCAGCCCCATGAGTGTTTACAAAGTGCATGGTGGCAGGGGGTTCAGGTTTACCCTTACCTCGATGACTGGCTGGTCAAAGGCCAGACCAGGGCTGAAGTGATGTCCAGCATATTTTTAATTCAGTTGACTTAACGGGACCTAGGCCTATTAATAAATGTGCAGAAATCTACTCTCTTCCCAATACAGAAGATAGAGTTCACTGGAGTGGTGCTTGACTCTGTCCAAGCCAGAACCTTCCTCCCAGAAGGATGGTTCCAGGCAATCATGATGATTACAGAGCACCTCAGAGATCAGTACAACAGTGCGGTGCATCACCCAAACCTAGGGTGACCAGATAGCAACTATGAAAAAATGGGACAGGGGATGGGGGGTAATAGGCACTTACATAAGAAAAAGTCCCAAAAAACGGGACTGTTCCTATAAAAATGGGACATCTGGTCACCCTACCCAAATCTCATGTCCTTCCACCTGACAGCCTGGAAGCTCCATGGCTAGACCCCACAGAACTAGCCTGCTCGGAGCAGGTCCGCAAAGTTCTACTAGGAAGCAGGAAGCCATCCACCAGGACTAATTACCTCACAAAGTGGAAACAGTTCTCTATCTGGTCTTCCCAGAAGGGTGTCTCACCTATGCGATCATCACTGTCATTCGTTCTGTAATACTTACTGCACTTAAAACAGCAAGGTCTAACTGTGGCATCTATTAGAGTCCACCTGGCAGCGAACTCAGCCTTTCATCTTGGGTGAATGGCCAATCCGTTTTTTTGAATGACATCTTTAATCGTTTCCTTAAGGGCCATGAGAGGTTGTACCCTCATGTGAGGCAACCAGTCCCCCCTGGGACCTCAACCTGGTTTTATCAAACCTCCCCCATTTGACCCATTGGCAACTTGTTCCCTGCTCTACCCATCACGGAAGATGACCTTCTTAGTGGCCAAAACTTAGGCCTGAAAAATTTCAGAGATCCATGCTCTCACGTCAGAGCTGCCTTACATGGTGTTCTTTAAGGACAAAGTTCAATTGTATCCTCACCTGGCTTTTCTTCCAAAGGTGGTTTTCCAGTTCCATAGAAATCAATCTGTCTTCCTACCAGACTTCTGTCCAAAGCTGTATGCGAACAGGGAAGAACGGAGTCTCCACTCGCTAGTTGTTAGGCATGGTCTGGCTTTCTACATAGAAAGGACAAAACTGTTTCAAAAATCTACCCAACTGTTTGTAGCCATTGCACACAGGATGAAAGGTCTGCCTCTCAGCCCAGAGAATTTCATCATGGATCACATCATGAATCCGCACATTTTACGACCTGGCAGGGGTTCCTATCCTGCCTGTCCTAATGACTCATTCTGCAAGAGCACAAGCATCTCCAGCACTGTTTCTAGCACAGGTACCTATCCAGGACTTTTGTAGAGCAGCAACCTGGTCATTGTGCACACATTTGCTTCTCATTATGCCATCACTCAGCAGGCTGGAGACGATGCTGAGTTTGGCCAAACTGTTGAAGTCAGCATGTCACTAAACTTTTGAATCTTCCACCTCTACCTATACAACTGCTTGGGAGTCACCTATAATGGAATGGACATGTGCAATCACTCAAAGAAAAAAGTTACTAACCTTTCCGTAACTGTTGCTCTTCAAAATGTTTTGCACATTCCAAGACCTGCTCTCTTACCCCAATTCGGAGTTGACTGGAAAGAAGGAACTGAGGGGCACAGGGTTGGCCAGGCCCTTTATACTGGTGCTAAGAGCATGCAGCATCAGAGGGCGCCAAAGCTGATGCAACAGGTACCACTGAGGAGAAAATTGCTGGTAGCTGTGCTCAGGGTACGCATACACCTACATTGGAATGGACTTGTGCAACACATCTGGAAGAACAGTTACAGAAAGGCTAGTGTCTGTTTTTTATTAATTGGTGGATTTGTGAATTGTTTAACAAAAATAATTAAGGAGCTGGTGGGATATACTTTTTCTTCACAAATCAAACTTAAATATATATAGCTTTACCAAATGATTATGGAACATGTGGTATAGTCCACAAGCAACTGAGAGAGACTAATTGTTTGGGTGGTGCAAGGACATATAGCAAGGAACAATGCGATGAAAGTAAGTAATGTTAAAAACAGACTAGTGGAATGCCCTTTAAAGGGAGGTGCTTGACCCATTTTAAAAATAGACTGGACAAAGCTGTTGTTTATACTACAGAAAACAATGCTGCATTATGACTGCTATAGACACAATAAACTAAATGGAGCTTTTCTATCTGTCATTCCTTAGCTTCTATTAAATGTCTTTCCCAATGACTGGAATGATTTACATTGCAATTGATTACTTGACAGTCTCCCATTTTCAAGGAGATTTGACCTTTGGCCATTATGTTTGGCAATACACTTAGTGAGTATTAAGTGAAATATATGTTGTACGGTTGTGTATTATTCTGAACTGTGATGCTAAGGTTTTTGTATTATGTTTGCGTTATCATGAAATATGTGGTGACCACTTGTTCAAGAGAATAATCAGCATCAAATGTATATACCGAAAAATAAAAAAAATTATAGTTCCCTTAGTAGTGTAAATTATACATGCTGCTGTATAGTGTGATCAAATCCTTAACTATTATTTATTTTAGTACTTATTATGGAGGTTGCCAGAGGTTTGGGGAATATAAAAATAGGAGTTTGGGGCAGATCTGGTGGCATGGAGTTGTCATTTAGCCACATCAGCTCCAAGATCGCAGGAGTAAGCCTACTTTCACAAAGTGCAACTTGGTGGATAATCTGTTTGTTTCTGTATTTCATGTTATACTTTCAAACAGAAAATAACATGAATCAAATGTTTATCTTTTGAAAAATCATATATGTATTTTCTTTGTTGGAAGTTACTTCAGATTTGATCTAATGTTCATCAAAGTCAGTGGAAAGACTCCTATTGACTTCAGTGAGCTTTGGATCAGGCCCTTAGTCTTTAAGAATTTCTCTTTCCTGCAATGTTTTCATTCATGGCTTTGGTTCCACTTCAACTTACTTTTAGAGCAGCTCTGACTTGTCTTAGGTCTTTGACAGCTAATAAAAAACACTTTGATAAGAGTAGAATAAAAACTGATAGAATAATTTTAATTTTATTTTAATAAAAATGCTTTTATTTTAATTGAAGCATAAGTACTTCTGTAATATTGTTTAATTGTCAGCTGCCTACTTTCTGAACAAAAACATTCTAATTTTTAAAAATAAAAAAAGTCCTTGATATTTACCAGAGTTAGTTCAGATTTCTCTCATTGTTTGCCATAAGTGTTTCTAATTATATTAAGTAGGTTAATAGAATCTCTTTCAGTTATGTAAGTATTTTTCCTTTTAAATTACCCTTTTATTTTTTTCTAGGGCTTGTAAGTGATCAGCTGTGTGGTAAAGACCTGCCTGCTTTTACTGATCTATGTTCGACTAAGGCCAGCTCAACAGTAATGCAGCATCTTCTCCTGGGAGGAGGAAGAAAGTCACAACTGATAAGCTTAGAGTCAGCATTTGCTTCTTTCATTTGTACTAAGATCTTCTTTCTGATGCATTGTCCATTGCTTCCTTCTGAAATGTATAATGCCAGAACTGTGAACGCACAGCAGTGAACAACTTGCTCTCAATTTCGGACAAAATCAGTATTTGGACCCAACCTATTTTATGTTGTCAACATGACTTTGTTTTCCTCTTGTTTTTTTCAATTGCTTTTTTAATTATTATGAACTTGTTTTTGTCAGTGCATGATTCTGCCTTTTAGCATGGGAGGAAGAAGAATGGCCTTGGAATTAAGGAACTGGACCAGGGCTCAGAACTTGGCTTACTTCCTGGTGCTGCCAAAGACTTTCTGTGTGACTTTGGAGAAGTTGCTTAATGTCAGTGTGCCTCACTGTAAAATGGTGACGATAGAATTGTACTGTCTCACAGGGGGTGTCATGAGGATAAATCAATAAATGGTGTTCAGAGGCTATAGCAATGTGGGGTCAAAATGGTACCTACATACCATCAAAGTGTCTTGGTTCATTCCATCTATGTTTGGTCCTGTGCACAGGGAGGGCCTTGAGCAGAGGCGCCACATTGGGGAGAGGGGGCACGGAGGGTCATGTGCCCCCCATCTCCCCGCAAGAGTTGCTACTTGGCTTGTACTGAGCATGCTCAGTAACATCGGCTGAAGCAGCTGCCCTCATTCCATCCCCCCCACCTTCCACTATCAGCAGGTACAGGTGGTGTCTGGCCTTAAGTATTATCCAGTCACACTGGGGGAACACAGTTCTTTTCACTCCTGGGCCCTTTTCCACCTACATTGTCATGGTGGCAAACAGTTTTATCTGTGTGGATGGTTCTGAACAGCCTTTTCCAGTCTCAATGCTGGTGTAATTTCATTTGGTGGGTAGTCACAAATGCATGTGCAGTGGCCATCTGTCTTCCTGTGCTGCCTACAGCAAGGCCAATGATCAGCTCAACATGGCTAGTGATCACCAGTCCAGGGAACTGAAAGCTTAAGGTTGTTCCCTATGGCCCAGCATAGCAACTTGCCCGCCTTTAATCACTCAAGTTTTAAAATTTGGTTTATAGAAATAACGAAACATGTAAGGTTAAGAAGAAGAAGGGGTTTTAGGTGGGATATTTTGAACTAATCAATTCTTTTTAAGTGGGTATGTGGTGAGAACTCGAAGCTGATCTTGATGGATTATCATTACTATCAAACATTTCAAGAATGCAAGAAACATAAATGATTATCATTACTTTATTGTCATAGCTTTTCTCCCAAAATAACTAATGTGTCTTTAAAAATGGACTATGACATCAAAGATACATGTTGAGTCTGATAATCTGCTGTCTTTTTCATTGTCATGTTACAGTTTATTTCTTTAAAGATATTATCTTGCAAGTTTATCACTTTATGTATGTAGGGCTCCAAGCCACCCTGTATACTGGAATAAGGGGACCAGACACTGAGAATTCCATAAAGTGATATCTTCAAAGAAGCAAAATTACAGGTAACTCATTTTCCCGTCTCTAAAGATACAAGTTACACAGTTCCTCATTCTTGGCTTTTGGTGATGACTGTAAAGAGATGCAGAAGCTGAATAATGAAAGTAAAGATTTCAGCACTCTAGAGATAGTGGCAGTCATGTAGAATGCAGGGGGAAAGAATGCCTCTGTCCTGGTGTGGCCTGCTGTTATTGCTGCGTATAGAGAAAGGAGCTGGCTGTGCAGCTCTGACATTAGCCCAGAAGTAACTTGTAATCATGTTTTAATTGTGTACTATAAACTGTTTTCTTCATCAGGTTTCTCCCTCCTTTGCTCAGAAGGTAACTGTTGGAGTCTGGGGTCCTGGACACCCTGTTCTCCTCATATGCCTTGGCCAGTGCCCTAACTAACAAGGCATTTGTGGGCTCAAAACTTTTAGGGGACCAGTAGGGAGCTGGCAGTGCTGTGGGGAGGCCAGAGGAAAGCTCCAAGGGTTGCCCATCCTCCAGCCTTGGAGGGTATGTCTACACTGCAAGTAGATCCCCATGGCTGGCACAGTCCACCTGACCTGGCCTCATGGGGCTTGGGCTGACAACCTTGCAGGGTCCTAGAGTGGCGGGGCTCCAGCTGTCAGCCCCACCTGACCAGCCCAGGATGGTGGGGCTTGGGCTGACCAGCCCGGGATGGGTAGGCTTGGGCTATTAGCCCCACAGTGGTGGAGCTTGGACTGTCAAAGACAGCAACAGGCGATGTAAGCAATGCAGCTTATACATGGAGACTCCATCTACCTAACTACCTCGAGCAAAGTGTTATGCCTTTCACGGAGGGTGGAGGTACTAGGTCGGTGTAGTGGGCGACTTACATCGGCGGGAGCAACATTATAATGAAGACGCTTACAAAGTTAGGTCAACATAAACTGCATTACGTCGACCAAACTCTGTAGTGTAGACCAGGCCTCAGGTCGGCTCCCTATGGGAGTTGGCATATTTCCCTAAACTGAGAGCTCTATGCCACCATCCAGATATCATATCTGGACGCTGGTATATCATTGGCGCTGACATGCCTGTCTTATCTTGTCTTATGGTAGTGAGAAAAGGGAAGTTCAGGCAGCAATATCTGAGGGTGCTGGTTCTTGAAAGGAGGTATGTGGTGTTTGTCAGCTGTTTTGTGTTCCTCAGTCCAATAGTCTTGTGCCTGTGCCATTAGTGCAGTGATGTGGCTGGAATTAGGGGCCTTGATTCATCAGTCTTGGCTGTTTAGGACAGGACAGCAGATTTTAAGAAGCCATATATACCACATGTGTATGCCAAGAAGCAAGTTGCAGATAGTGCTAGGAATAAATACAGAGGTGAATTGTGACACGAGAAAGCACCTCAAACTTCAGAGCATTTTTCCATTCTCCCCACTGCCCAGTATATGAGGGTCTAAGCATAAGGAGACACTGGTAGCCACTATCGTCCTAGTACAGGGAGAGTTTGGGACTCTCTTGCATATAGCACTTCTGCAAAGGGCATCAATATCTCCTCAGTGCATTGGAGCACACTTCAGACAAAGGGAGGAGAGAAAGGATGGTCAGTGGTTGGGACATAGGCCTGGGAATACTGTTCCCAGCTCTGCCATAAATTTCCTGTGACCGTGGTCATATCACTTAGTCTCTATGTCACAATTCCCCAACTGTAAAATGCAGATAATAGCACATCCCTTTCTCACAGGGGTGTTGTGAGGATGAATACATTGGAAACTCTGAGGTGCTCAGATACAATAGCGATGGCAGGATAAGGAGCTAAGATAGCTAGATGGGGCGTGGTGCATGGAAGTGCTCCCATGGCAACATTGAAGTGATGGTCTATTGTATTCCACTGAGGGTTTACACATGTGTGCCATGTGTCCAGAGCCAAAGAATTTGAAAGTAGGAGCGTCCATTGGTCCATGCATGCTCTCTTACTTCGCCTCACAGTTTTGTCTGAGGCTATAAAGGGCTGGGTGCACCAACAGCATCTCCAGTCCCTTCTCATCACTGCATGCTCTCAGTCAGAGCTGCTAGTATTCTCTCCTCTTTAATGAACTTTAAAAAAAAGTTTTAGAATTGTATATAGTTTTTCTTCTCCTGTTTTATTATTTCTTACATAAATAAGTAGTAGTTTTAGAAAGACTGGGACTTCAGGGGAATCTGTTTACTGGTTTCCTCCCCACCTCCCACTGCACCCGAACACACATACGCGGGTATTGGATTATTCCAAAGATGTCAGGATTCAAGATCTGCACCTCTTGCCTGTGTTTGTTCTCAGTCAGCGACAAGCACCAATGCTGTCTTTACTGCTTGGGAGAAGCAGGGCTGGATTACCCAATAGGCAGACTAAGCATGTGCTTAGGGCACCAGCAAAGCAGGGGGCATCAAAAAAAATGAGATTTTTTTAGCAGGCCATATCTCAAAATATGGGAATGCTGGCAAAGATAACCCATCATACTTATCCAAGACCATATGTGATGAACTCATTGGTCTAATGAGTGACAAAGTTCATTCAGCTATTGTGGATGAAATAAGTATTGTTGGGTACTTCCGTTTATCTGTCAACTCTACATCTGATCTTTCACATATTGATCAGTTGAGTATTGTACGAAGATATGTGTCTCCTACAGATGGAAAACCCGTTGAACGATTTATAACATTCCTCAATTTGAAAAGCCACACTGGTGAAGAAATGGCAAATCAAGTACTGCATTATCTGTGCCAAGTTTGCAAAATAAATTTTTCAAAGTGCAGAGGTCAATCTTATGACAACGCTACCAAGATGTCAGGGCGTTATCAAGGAATGCAGAAGAAGCTCTTAGAACAGAACAAATATGCCATATTCATACCATGTGCTGCACACTCGCTCAATCTTGTTGGCCGTGGTGCTGTTGATTGTTGTCCAGTGGCAGTAAATTTTTTCTCAACAGTCCAGTTACTTTATACATTTTTCTCTGCCTCAACACACTGATGGGCAGTTCTTAAAACATATTTGGGCAATGATCGTGTGTTGAAATCTCTTTCTAATACTCGCTGGGAGGCACATGCAGTGGCAACAAGTGCATTCATAAAAGGGAGAAACTATACAAGAGGCAGAAAACGTTGCAAACAAGATGCAAGAACTAGAGTTTGTATTCATGTTGACCATGTGGAATGAAATTTTACAACACTTTTACCACACAAGTCAAGCTCTCCAAGAAAAAGAATTGGATCTGAAAACATGTACAGACCTCTGTCAATCATTAGCAGACCACTTCCACACATTGAGGAATGATTTCGAAATATTTGAAGACATATCAAAAGATATCTTGCTTGATACTAACTACAAAGAAGCCCAGTCCCTCAAGCAAATCAGGAAAAAACAAGCAAATGATAGCAGTGCAACAGAAACAGCATTGAATCCTAGAGACAAATTTCACGTATCTACTTACTACGCTGTAATTGATACACTTGAAGCTCACATGAAGAGGAGAGGTGAACTTATCCAGAATTTTGCAATCAGAAAATCTAGAAAGAATTTTAATTTCAGCATACACGTAAGTTTTGTGTCATTTTGGAAAATAAAATTTTATTTTACAGTATAGTATTATTTTTATTTTGAATTACATATGGGGGCGGGTGGGCACCATAATCTTTTCAGTGCTTAGGGCCTCTAAAGGTCTTAATCTGGCCCTGAAGAGAAGCCCACATTTCATCCAGCTACAGTATCTGCCAGTCCTTCCCAAGCCGTACCCGAGAACGCTGGGCTCTTCACTTCAAGAAGTGCCTCGTGGAAGTCACCATCAGGCCTCAGTCAGAAACAGACTGGGGAACCACCACAGCACATTGGCCTGAGAATGTCAAGTGTCCCTCCTGCTACAGAAATTGAGTCTGGCTCCGGCAGTACCACCGCTACAAACCCTGTGCCACGGCCTACTCGGTAGGCAAGGAAGCATGTGCATAAGCATGACAGTTAGTCTTTCTCCAAACTGAAGAAGAATGATGCACCTTCCACAAGTTTTGGGCCACAGAGATGCAGTGTGTTCCAAGGTGCACAAGGATGACAAGAAGTCACATGGACTGCTGGATCTGCTGGTACTGAGCCCTGAGTCCCACATGCCCTTAATGTCAGCCTCCCTTATGACAAAGGATCTGCTGGTTCCAGGACAGTCCTCTGCTCCAGTGCTGGCTCTGGCTATGGAATGGGTGCCATTAATGCCAGTACAATTGGAGAAAGCACCAGAGCCACATGAGCAGTTAACCCTAAGGGAACTAAGATATCCACGCCTTCCTCTGCCATCCACACCTAGGGAGGTCCGATCTCCTATCAAGGACTTGCCACAGTCAGGCTGCACTTCAACTCCTCCTCCTGTGGTTTACATGCTTCTGCCGGTTCCAACAGTACCACCATTGGACCCAGGATCTGAGCTTTCATCATCAGAGGATCCCAGTGCAGCACAAGGGCTGCCCATTCCCTACCACTGGTACGAGTATTCAAAAGGACCACCATCGGCATGGCATTATCCTCCTCTCCAGCAGCAGGGAAGTCACTAGTTGCTCTCTGCATGGGGCCAGCCACAATATCTGCCGGATCAGTCTTGCTGGTCCTATTGGGGATCCTGGCCCCAGTACCACTCTTGGAATCCACCCGCTCAGCGAGGGAGTCTTCACCCTGTCCCTGCTAAGGGCACCCTCGAGCAGGCACTCTGAACTGGTTATCGAGGACAAACCGCTCAGTCTGGTTCCCTCGGTATTGCCAGAGCAAAAGCATTTCCCATCATCCTCTCCACATGCTGCAGTAACATCAGCCTCCCCTTTGCCTCCAGATGACTTTCGGCAATTCCAAGAACTCCTAAAAAAGGTGGCAGGTGAGCTTCATGTTCCACTGCAGGAGGTGCAAGACAAGCAGCATAAGATCCTGAACATGCTTCATTCCTCAGTACTGAGCAGGGTTGCTCTAACAATCAACGATGCCATACTCCAACCAGCTCTACCAGTTTGGCATACCTGCCCACTTGCATGCCTACCCCCAAGGGGAGAGATACTACATACCAGCTAAGGGGTCGGAGTTTATTTTCTTACACCCTCCACCCAATTCCCTGGTAGTATAAGCAGCAACGGAACAGTCCAGGCAGCAACACCCACACTCCACCCCGACAGATAAGGAGGACAAATGCTTAGACCTTCTGGGACACAAGGTCTTCACTTCAGCAAGCCTCCAATTTTGTATTTCAAACTACCAGGCCTTGTTGGCCAAATATGACTTCCTTAACTACGGAAGATTGGAGGACTTCATTGAAAACCTGCGTTGGCAAGATCGAGGACGTTTCCAGTCTATCCTGGAGGAGGGCAAGCTGGTGGCTAGAACAGTGCTACAGTCAGTTGTGGATCCTATGGATACCTTGTCGTGCTCGATGGCCATTGATGTTGTCATGCTGAGGAAATCATAGCTGTACTCATCTGGTTTTCCTAGAGAGGTTCAGAATACCATTGAGGACCTCTCTTTCAATGAGTTGCACCTGTTTAATCAGAAAACTGACAATTCCCTCCATCCTCTCAAGAATTCCAGAGCCACACTTTGATCGCTGGGTATCTACACATCTGCACCCAAGTGGAAATTCTGCTGCCCACCACATAGACAGCTATTCAGGACTCCCCAGTTCTTCTACCAGAGGCCATATGAACCTCCTCGTAAGCAGTAGAAGACCCAGTGATCCCGCCCTCCAGGCCAGCCTTCACAATCTTCATCATCTCATGTTAAAACCTTAGAAATGATATTTCTGAGTGCCACTAGAGACCAGTCAATCACTGTGCCTACTGCCATGCAACCAATCCACCCCCTTTGGGAGTAGTCTAGCACTCTTCTTACCAGCCTGTAGTGTAAGTCAATGAACAGTTGTGTCCTGGATGTAATCCACTATAGCTATACAATCAAGTTGCCTAGGAAGGAGTACTGCAGAAAGGGATCTGGGGGTCATATTGGACTACAAGCTAAGTATGAGTCAACAGTGTAACGCTGTTGGGGAAAAAAAAGTGAATATCATTCTGTGATGTATTAGCAGGAGTGTTGTAAGCAAGACATGAGAAATAATTCTTCCGCTCTACTCTGCATTGATTAAGCCTCAACTAGAGTATTGTGTCCAGCTCTGGGCACCACATTTCAGGAAGGATGTGGACAAATTGGAGAGAAGAGAAGAACGACAAAAATGATTAAAGGTCTAGAAAACGTGACCTATGAGGGAAGATTGAAAAAATTGACTTTGTTTAGTCTGGAGAAGAGAAGACTGAGGGGGGACATAACAGTTTTCAAGTACATAAAAGGTTGTTACAAGGAGGAGGGAGAAAAATTGTTTTTCTTAACCTCTGAGGATAGGACAAGAAGCAATAGGCTTAAACTGCAGCAAGAAAGGTTTAGGCTGGACATTAGGGAAAAAATCCTAACTGTCAGGGTAGTTAAGCACTGGAATAAATTGCCTAGGGAGGTTGTGGAATCTCCATCATTGGAGATTTTTAAGAGCAGGTTAGACAAACACCTGTCAGGGACGATCTAGATAATACTTAGTCGTGCCATGAGTGCAGGGGACTGGACTAGATGACCTCTCAAGGTCCCTTCCAGTCCTATGATTCTGTGATTCTAAATTCAACAAGCTACCTCATCCATATCCCCCGCCCCAATCCCTTTTCAGGGACCTCTCTCACAACAGCACCCTTGCCCTAGAAGTAGACTCCTTATTGCAAAAGGGAGCGATAGAGCACATTCCTCCAGACTATCAGGGCACAGGGTTCTGTGATGGGTTGGACCCCCCTGTCCAGGATGCTACCTGATGTGCTGGGGTCCCACTGCATCTGCCCATTCCACCAGCCTGGGCTTCCGCACCCTGTCCTTGGTGTGCCAGGCCCTCAAGCCATCTCTAACACACACACAAGTAAGGCCACACCCAGCTGCAGACACGGACTGAAATTAGCTCTATGTGGGAAGATTCAGCTCAGGGAGTTACCCAGCACTCACATACACACCTCCTTTGGGGTGTAAACCCAAAATAATAATGTCTTGCACTGTATAGAGAGATCTGCACAACACAAGCTCATAAACATCACCCCCTCCTTCAAGGCGGAGAGAGATATGCACAGCTTTTTGCCCGCTCTCCGCCCCCCATATGAATTGCACAAACTGAGTTTTGAAATGAACAAGAAATAAGTTTATTAACGACAAAAGGTAAATTTTAAGTGATTATAAGGGATAGAAAACAGAACAAAGCAGATTACTGAGCAAATAAAACAAAACATGCAAACTAAGTTTAATACCTAAAGAAACAGGTTACACATAGTGATTTCTCACCCTAAATGTTGTTTAGGCAGGTTGTAGAGTTTCTGCGGCTCAGAGTTCCAGTTATATTTCTTTACAGACTAGACACCGTTCTCAGCCTGGACTCATCGCTTGCCTTTCTGTAGCTTAGTTCCTTGGTTTCTTCAGGAGTTTTCAGCAGTCTTCCTTCTCAGGTGGGGAGGCAAATGGAGAGTCCTGAATGCCTTGCTTCCCAGCCTTAAATAGAATTTACATAAGGCAGGAAGCCTTTGTTTCCTGTGGAAAAGTACCAGCCGTGTCCAAGGTGGTATTTTGTACCAGGTGACATTATCACATGACCTTGCAGTGTCAGGCCAACCATGAGACAAGGTTTATTTGCAAGGTCCACAGGAAGGAACTCCTGGGAAGATGGAGGATTCACAACTTTGAAAACTCATTGTCTTTTCCTAACGGCCCATTAAGGCTGATCGCTTAATGATGGTGAGCGTTTCCCAAGCACAAATCCACACAGTTGTAATTGTTACATAGACAATATTCCTTACTTTAGGAATACAGAAATGATGCATGCATACAAATTGGATAAACACATTCAGTAAATCATAACCTTTTCAATGATACCGCATATGACCCATCTTGCATAAAACATATCTTAGTCATGCCATATTCATATCATAACAATATTTCTATGAAGAATATGGGGTGTAACGTCACAGGTTCTATTCAGCTTACTTCCTGGCACCCAAGAAGAAGGGCAAGTGGAAATGAATCCTGGATTTCTGTCACCTCAAGCGCTTCATCTGCAAGCCCAAGTTTTGGATGGTCACCCTAGCAGCCATTATATTGTTACTAGAAAAAGGCATGTGGTTTATGGCTCTCGATATGCAGGTTGCCTGTTTTCACACAGACATCCATCCAGCCCACAGAAGATTCCTGAGGTTCCTGGTAGGCCCTTAGCATTTTCAGTACAGGGTTCTACAATTTGGACTCACCATTACTCCCTGAGTCTTTACCAAAATCTTCTATATTATAGTAACCCACCGGAGGCGCTCTGGAGGGTCCTTATTTTTCCCTATCTCAATAACTAGCTTCTAGCAGAACAATCCAGAGATGAAGCTTGAATCTCAACTTCCATTTTGCTCAGACTCCTGTCATACTTGGGAGTCAGCATCAATGTGAAAAATTAACTCTGATTCCCACATAGTTGCTAGACTTCATAGGGGTCCCCATCAATTCAATCGCAGCCTGAGCTTACATACCAAGAAACAGGTTCCAGACTCTGCGGGAACTCATCATCCAGGTAGTCAACAGTCCATCTGTCCTGGTCAGGACTTCTTTATCCATCCTGGGCCACATGGCAGACTACATGTACGTCACTGCTTTCACTTGCCTCCACCTTTGCTGATTACAGATATGGCCATTGGTGCTGGAACTAAGGGTGTTGGGGATGCTGCTGCACCCGTGTCTTGAAGTGGTTTCCATCATATACAGGGTTTACAGTTTGGCTCAATGGCTCTGAGCATCCCCACTATAAAAATTGTTCCATCACCACTGGATGTGGCTCCAGAGAGCGTACTCACCCATGCTACATGCATGGACTTTGTTGAAAGTTCCCCCCATAATGCTCTCTTCCCTTTAGTGGTGGATGGACCCGTGGTAGGTATGTACAGGTATCTCTTTTCTCCCATTCTCTCCAGGGAGGACGATTATCACAGACACATTGCTCACAGGATGGGGAGTGCATATGGGAGACCTCATGGTGCAAGGGACATGGACCTCAGAATCCAGGATGCACATCAATATTCTGGAACTCTGGGTGGTACAATGAGAATGTCAAGCATTTCTACCTTCTATTTGCTCCCATCATGTTCTTATCATGTTGAACAATACTCCCACCGTTTATTACATCAACAAACAAGGGGGCATAATGCTCTCAGTGAGCGTATACAGTGAAGCTTGTCAGCTTTTTCAAAGCAAGGTAACAATTTATTAGTCACCTGGCATACAGAATCTGAAAATCTTTGGGTTAGCACAGAGGGGAAAGGTTAAGACATAGTCCATCTTGACCAAGCCTGTGCAAATGTCAGCCAACCCGTTGTATCCTATCTCTGTTCCTGTGTCTCTCCCTTTTTTGGTCTCAGATGACAGCAGTCAGCCTCTTCCAGAGGCCAAGCCTTTGTCCCCTGCTGGTCCTCTCAGTCCTTTGTTCTCCAGGGGCCATGATGAGTTCACAACCCTGCTGCTGAAGCTTCCGGCTGTTGAGTGTGGCTGGGTCAGTGAGGGCTTCTTTTGTTGAGCTGGGTCAGTTTCAACCAGTTCTTTAATGACTCATTCATTCCACCAGGCAGTGAGGTGACACACACACCTCATATCTCCTGCATTGTTCCAGGAGAAGACTTGACCCTCTTACTCCCACTAGTGGCAAAGCAAAGTACAGAGGGGAACTTTGATTCCTATGTGTACCTCAAATATTACAAAAAATTTCCACTTTGTCACAGCTTCTAAACACTGAATGGTGCTGCTTCTCAGTTTGTGTCTTGCAACAGTGTGTAAGAAATCTCTGTGTTAGCAGCCTCTGGTTTGCCTTGCCAGCGATGTTTAGCTCTTTGGGGGCAGGGATTCTCTTGTTGTTCTGTGTTTGTACAGCTCCTAGCACAACAGGGGGTCCATGCCTGGGGTTATAGGCCCTATGGCAATACAAATAAAATAATACTAATGTTTAAGGGAGTAAACTGAGTTTCAGTTGCACTTTTATTCCCAGGTTCATGTCTCTCTAACCTTGGTATAGGGTGACCATATTTCACAATGGAAAATGCTAGCCCCCTTCCCCCCCCACACACACTGGGCTGGGGCTGGGGCTGACAGTTGCTGCTCACCTGAGCCCTGCCTCTCGCCCCTGCCCACCTACCCACCCTGGCAAGGCTGGGGCTGGTGTCATCACTCACCCAAGCCCTGCCTCCCCCTCCCCCTGCATGTGAGGCTGGGGCTGGTGTTGCTGCTCACCTGAGCCCCGCCTGCCCCCCAGGCCCTGCCTCCCCCAATGCTCAGGATTGGCATCGCTGCCCCCCACACACACACACACATTCCTCTGCACTCCAGTTTTTGACAAAAGTGGGCATTTGTCCCATTTGCTCTTGGAAACCTGATCAGTTAGCAAGGAGAAATGTCCACTTTTGCCCAAAAAAAAAAAAAAAAAAGTCGGGATGGCCAGGACAGGGCTTATAAAAGGCACTGTTCTGGCCAAAACAGGATGTATGGTCACCCTACCTAGGTAACACATGGTTTTTCTATTGGCATGAATTTGTTCTATGGTAAATAGGCCCAATGGCCTGTGATGGGATGTTAGATGGGGTGGGATCTGAGTTACTACAGAGAATTCTTTCCTGGGTATCTGGCTGGTGAATCTTGCCCACATGGTCAGGGTTCAGCTGATCGCCATATTTGGGGTCGGGAAGGAATTTCCTCCAGGGCAGATTGGCAGAGGCCCTGGGGGTTTTTTTGCCTTCCTCTGTAGCATGGGGCATGGGTCACTTGCTGGCAGATTCTCTGCACCTTGAAGTCTTTAAACCATGATTTGACATAGGTGAGAGGTTTATGGCAGTAGTGGGTGGGTGAGATTCTGTGGCCTGCATTGTGCAGGAGGTCGGACTAGATGCTCATAATGGTCTCTTCTGACCTTAATATCTATGAGTCTATGAGCAGCTGTCGGATTTCATTTTCTAATGCTAGGGAAGGCGTTTATACTGGTATGAGGATCATAAAGTCACTTTCTAGAACAAGGACAGTTGAAATATTTTTCTTCCTGGTTTTCAGAAATAAATTGGGTTTCTTGGCATGGCTCAATGTGAATCCATTTTCAGCAGCTGGCCTAATTGCTTAGCCATTGTCCGGTTTGGGAAGCAGGGGCTTAGTCACACCAGGTGTGTGTGAGGAGTTAGTAAAAAGTGCTTTCCTGATGTCTCCCCAGTCTTTCTTTAGGAGCCACCATCATGAAAAGGCATTAGAGAGGAAGCTGGGGAATGAGCATGTGGCTGTGTGTCAAGACTCCTGCATTCCAATCCTCGCTCTGTCACAACTTGCTCTCTGGTCTTGGGAAATTAACCTGTGTCTGTTCTCCCAGCTGTAAATAGGCATAAAACTTAGATAACTCACACGGTTAAGGTTGCATTTGCTGATGTTGGCAGCACAGCATTTTGAAAGGGTAAATCTTCATGAATGTTTAGTACATTTCTCCCTATATTGCCAGAGTACACTGTGGGGCATTCCCCAACTCCCTGCAGCAAGGAGGTAACACTAGTTTCCGTGTGGGCTGACAGAATTGGTTTATATTCATTTCTAACAATGAAAACTTCAGTTTGAATCCCTTCCTGAGCAGGGCATCATAGTCTGACCTTTATTTCTCCATTGTCACCTGCATTCAGTTTCCTAGGATCATGTTAAATTTCTATTTACCACTCAAGTAGTTTGGCTCCTGCGTGTCCATCTTTTATATCATATTCTGTTGGGAGGGGGTGTTGCCTTTTCCGCCATTATTTTATGCTGGTTGTCATATTCTGGGCTTCCTGGCTCAACATCACTTTAGACAATGCAGGTGCAATGATGGAGACATCCTTCCAGATTGTAATGACCCAGAATGAGATCTATCATGACTAGTTCCTCTGAAGAAATAAAATTACTTGCTTGTAAATCTTGGTCTCCAGAGGCATTATAGCTAGATTCTTAGTTATCACAGATCATACCTCTTACCCAGGACAGCTGATTATGTTAATAACTTTTAGATTTCATTAAGGCCAACATCTTAGTAGGATTCAGGACAGGATTAGACTTTTATAGGGAGAATGAGCACATCCAGGGTCTCAGGTTAGAAATATTATCACGAAAGTAAGGACTATAAATCCTCATGATTGAGAGCGGATGCCAACCACTAGGAACTAATTTTCTTTATGGTCAGTTTTTTCATTGCATGGTTTCTTGTACTTTCCGCTGAAGCATCTGGTACTCAGTATTGTTGGATGCAGAATAGTGGACTAGATGGACCACTGGTCTGGGGTGAGCTGGTTGAACTATTACTGCATACTGAGGCTTGGAGACTTGTTACAGGATCCCTGATGATATTAAAAACTATTTAACTGTGAACATACATTGTATCTAAGCTATAAACTGGATGCACTAGATGTATTATGCTAATTATAGATAAAGCTTAATTCTTGTTATAAGGCTCTAGCATTTAGACACCTCTCTGTTTTGTTGTGCCCCTAAAGTATGTTATTTGTGCATTGTCACCTGAGAATCACTAGCTGTTTTGATTGCTATTTCCCACAGTAAGTCAGTTCCTTCATTTCTGTAACACTTCAGGACTGCTTTGTTATATGACACTCTGCTGCCAAAACTTTAGTCCATGTTCTCAGCTACAGCAGGAAACTTTCCCTTTGCTGGCTCTTGGTCCTGTACTGACTGCTTACAATCCACTGAGACTGACTGTATGTTGTTTATTCATAGTCCTATTTACTCTTGTACAATCCCATTCTTTGCATAATTGCATTGATAACCCATTAAAGTGAAGATTGGGTTGAAATGTTATTGTTGTCATTTAAGGCTGTGGGAGCTGTGGCTCAGTACAATTTGCAAAATCTGAATCAAGTTTACGTTCCACTGTAGCCTATGGTTACTCTGCAATTGAGCTGTTTTTTGTTTTTTTATCATTAGTTCTAGTTTAAATGTTTAACCCCAGGATAGTAACATAGTAAATTCCATTTCTGATGTTAAAACATTTTTCCTCCAGTAAATATGTTTTATTTATTGAAATCAGCTGTCCGGTTTACTGCATCTTATTCATATGCATGTTGTTAAGGTCTCTGATTTATGTCAGCATTGCAATGTATATTAACAACTCATCCCACCTACCATCAGCTATAGCATAACTATGTTGGTTTGTGTCAATGGGTGAGCATCTAAAGATTTACATAGCTCTGCAGTCAACATTTGTTTGCTTTACAGTTATGTGATGTGTCATTAAGCCCAAGATTTAGCTTTTGAAATAAATCAGCAACATTTTTAGAAGTAGGCTTTGCTCACATTGGTCTCATCCTTTAAGAATTTATGGAGTAGGGGCCTGAATTTAATGGAGGTTGTTCATACTTACCACTTGTAAGTCGCTGAGGCCCTGATCCTGCATAAATTTACACATATGCTTAATATTCTGAGTAGTCCCAGTGAAGAGAATGGGATCTCTCAGCATGTGTAAAATTAGACACATGAGTAAGTCTTTGCATCATCATGGGTGTATGTTTTGGGGCCAAACAATTCCCCCATGCAGCCCACAGTACAGGTCTTCCTGTTCGTGGGGTATTTTCCTCCTGTAATTTCTAATGTGTTTCTGTACTTTCAGGAGGCTCCTTTGCTCCTTGATTACATCTCCTAAAAGAAAAAAAACACAAAGTCATGAAGGGAGCAACTATAGAAAAGTTCGTATCAACTGTCCTTACTGTAACACCAAAGGGGATGAGTGATGTAACAGGTAAGATCCACTTTTGGGTCCTTACTGGCCATTATTGGTTTTGAAGCAGTTAAACTAACCACAGACCTAACTACTCAATACATTTCCAGTAGTGGCCATGTCAAAAGTTTCATTAGAAACAACTCCAGCAACTGTTCAAAAGCCAGCAACTAAATTCTACCAGGTTTTATCACTCTAACTACCTAATAAATACATTTCATTGGTTTGATTCCAGTTCTGTCTGATGTCATCAAAGATGTTAGATCTGTAGCAAAGAATTTCAGCTGCTGAAACAATGTGCAGTAACTATGAGACAAGCTTAATGAAGCATAGGAGTACTAGCAAGGTGTCTAATGATGCTTTTCTACTAAATAAAGGCTGCTAGGGGTAAGATGCAGGGCTGCATCTCTGCGCCCTAGCATAGATTTCACAGCCCAGGCTGAGGGGTGTGCTAAATTGGTTTAAAATCAGATCTGCACCTTCCTGATCCTGGGCTGGAGAGAATTTGGGTAAAATCTGGCAAATAGTTTCAGCCCCAAAAAACCGATAAAACAACCAACCTGAAAAGTTTTGGAAATGTTTTGTTTTGACAAGTAAGCCACAGTCTTAAATGCACAATTTATGGAGCCTGGAATAGTGATGATAAAGTATAGAGCATTTCACCTTTAGGCAACCATTCAAATGTAGCCCAGACAGGTAGTGAATGAAAGATGTTTACAGTTCTATGGCTGCTCAGTGACCTCAGTGAGCGAATAAGATAAGTCTCAGTCCAATTCAGTGCATTGCCCTATTGAAGCTCTGGTGGGGGAGCCATACCCTCTTTGCCCCAGGTTTGGGGGATGTTATGCAGCAGGAATGTAAACTGATCCTGTGATTGACTGGTGCAACAGTCCCTTGAAGTCTGTAATCCATTGGCGTCTCGTAGTTGCTCTAACTTTAAGCGCTCGGCCTGGTTTGGCCTCTAGGCTCAGGAGAGCACTGAAGTGTCAAAGCTTTGGTCTAGTTCATCCGAGGATCTAGTTTCAGGTGTCTACTTCACAAAATTGCCACTGCAGCTAATGCTAATTAGCGGTCATGGCAGAGAGATAAAGGAGCAAATGGGGAGCAAACATAAGCTTTCACTTAGGTCTTGCTCTACACTGTACTTGCAGAGCCCCTCCTGTGTAGATGCAGCATATGCCAAGAAAACGAATTATTTTAAGGCCTGTGTTATACAGGAAGTCAGATTAGATGGGATGGTCCCTTCTGGCCTTAGAATCTATGAAGGAGCTCTTCTGCTGGCATAGTAACACCACCTCCACGAATGGCACTAGGGCTGGCAGTCTGTATTGCAGGAACTACGCCAGCATCTCCTTGTAGTGTAGACACAGCCTATGATGACTGACAGTACTTTTCTGTGGGTGTAGATACCACCCGCCTAAACAAAGATGGCTACCTTGCCAGAAGTCCTCCTCTGTCACCATGCTAGCAGCTGGGGGTTGAGTTGGTATTGCTAGGACGCTCAAGGGTGTGGTTTTTTCACACCCCTGGCTGACATAGTTATGTTGAATCAGTTCTAACTGTAGATCAAGCCTGGTTATACCAACAGAATCACTTGTTTGTTGGCATAATTGTATTTATAATTGGGGGTCTGCTGGCACCGCTATGTCAGCTAGCAGGGGTGATTTTTTTCCCCACACTCCTAACCAGCATAGCTATGCTGCCAAAACTTCGTAGTATAGATCAGGAGTAAGGGCTGCCCTGCACACAGAAGTTGCACCAGTTTACCTATAGGTGTGATGTTAAATCAGTGTTGCTCTGTACTCAGACACTTACAGCATTTTAGCTTGCACCTGCAAAACCAGATGGACTGCTATCAGCCAGGTTTAATTTGCTGTTAGTGTCCACACATAAAATTAGACCTGTTTAACATCACACCAATGTAACTTATGTCCATAAGCCAGGCCTAAAGCTAGTTCTTTCACTGTCAGGGTGGAGGAACAATGACAAAGTGGTGGTATTATCACAGCCCTGGCTGGACCTGCTTTAGAAACAAATGGAACATTTCCTTCTCACCCATCATACAAAAATAGATCAAACTGAATAAAAACATTGTGTGTGCACACGGGCAACAGGCTTTTGAGGACCCTTTTGTGTAGCATTACAACTAAGGAGTTTTGTTAATTTTCCTCGTTAAAACTAAATCTCCTTTGAGTGATGGCCCCTATTTGTATTCCATACTGGGGTACACATGCGCGCCATGCGTCGGAGTCCGGAAGTGTTTCTTAGCCGTGGCCATTGACCCACACATGGGTAATGCATCCCTCATGCTTGTAGCCGAGGGTATAATAGGTCGTGTGGGTCGTCGCTTCTCCTGTTCCCGCCTCTTCACACTCTTAGTTTTCACTAAGAGAGTGACTACTGTCCGTTTGTTGTAGATAGTTTAGGTAGTGAAGTTCTTTCCCCAATTAAGGACCATTTCCTATTCCTTCCCCCCCCCCCCCCCCCCCCCCCGGCACACACACCACCTGACTATGTCCTGGATTCCAGGTTTTAAAAACTGTCTCCTGTCTGCGCTCATTCTCTGTGAGCGATGAGCACCAGAGTGCCTGGACTGCCTCGGCGAGGCACATATTGCGGCTCACTGCTCCCTTTGTAAGTCCTTCCTGCCCCAAACCTGGGAAGCTCAGGAGCTCCACCTCCAGACGTAAGTGATGGAACTAGGAATGCTGGGGGTGCTGCCGCACACCGCTCTTGAAGTGGTTTCCATCACATGCAGGGTTTACAATTTGGTTCAATGGCCCTCAGCACCCCCACGATACAAATTATTCCAGGGCCCCTGCCTCCAGAAGTTCCCACGAGAGGAAGCTATGCGACCACATGCACACTCGGTTCCGGGACCATTGGACCTCCAGCACAGTGGCCGTCCCCAGTGGTGAGCGCCCCTCCAAGCACCGCGTGTGCCCCAGCTCCGGCTGTACAGAAGATGAAGGAACACGCTCATGGCACAAGAGCAGAGCCCCTCAGTGGACTGCTCCCAAGGGCAGCATTTTGGATCAGGCTGGGTGACATGTCATGCGTGAATCTGGCCAGACCAGTGCCCAAGCTTCCCTGGCTGGAGGGTAAAGCTTGGAGCAAACAGGATCTGCAAATGGTATCCATGTGTCTGGAGCACTCACTAGCATACATACCGCCCATGCCACTGCTCCCGCCTCCTACCCGCCACCCATGCCTCCTGGACAAGCTAGCCCTGCTCATGCTGCTGGGGCCCTCTGGCATCTCCATGGGTACACCAAAGACTGCTGACTGCTCAGAGCCTCTCATCAGCAGTGGAGCTGATACTCCTGTACTGCCATCTCCTCTCCTCTCAGAATCCTTGCTCAGCCGAGATGTCCCCACTTCAGAAGACAAACTTCTGCTGTTGCCAGCTAGGCCCCTTCCAGCGCTGACCCACAGCCCTCCCACACTGACAGTTCCCTCAGTGGCAGAACTGTCTTCGGAATTGGAGGAAGTTTTGGAGCCAGAACCATGGGTCTCCCTGATGTCACACCACAGTTTGGACTTGTGTCCCCACTGGCCTATGATCCAGCAGTGAGGGTCTGATACCATTACTTATGGGGCCCACCGCATCCATGGATCCCTTCCCCTTGTCTGAACTGGGCAGCCTGGGACCTTTACAATCAATGCCATGCATCTGATCGTGCATCCCCTGCTTCTCCAGCGGCACCTTCGAGAAAGTGGTACCAGTTCACTATCCGGCTCTAGCTCCACTGGTCCCTAGGGCCTCTTTCTCTCTGCCAGATGAGGCACTTATTCCCCTCTCACTTTCTCTACTGGACAATCATGGGCAACATCAGGACTTGCTTCAGAGGGTAGCAGCAGATCTGGGGATTCCCTTGGAGGAGGTTCAGAACCAGCACCATCAGCTTTTGGACATTCTCCAATCTCAGGGGCCCTCTAGGGTGGCTGTACCTGTTAATGAAGCCATCCTCCAACCAGTTCGGGTGGTGTGGCATACCCCTGCCTCCTGTGCCCCCACACCTAAATTCTCTTGTCATCCACACAGCAGAAGAGCAGGCATGCCAGCACCTGCAGAAGTCAACCCCTCCAGATCGGGCAGCATAGCATGTGGATGAAGCCATCCTCCACTGCTCGGGAGGAAAGTATATTCCTCAGTGGCATTACAGTTCCAGATTGTGAACTATCAGGCTCTGCTAGGCAAGTATGATTTTAATAACTACGGTAGGCTAGCAGAGTTCTAGGACAAGCTGCCACCAACAGCAGCAATTTCAGGCGCTAGTAGACAAGGGGTGCTTGGTTGCCAAGATGGGCATCCAGGCAGCTGTGGATATGGCTGACACGTGCTCTTGCTCTCTCATGAGCAGGGTTGTCGTGCACTAGGACTCGTGGCTCCAGTCCAGCTTCCCTAGAGAGATCCAAGATACACTCTCCTTTGATGAGAACAAGCTGTTCCATGACAACACCAACTAATCCCTTCACTCATTGAAGGACTGCACATTGTGGGCTCTTGGTATATACAACCCACCACCGTGTGATGCAGACAAGAGAGGCAGCAGTTCCATCCGCACCCGTACGCGCCTTACCCAGCATACTACCATCAGGAGGCAGTCCCACATAAATGGCACTGCTCTCAGTGCCCACACTTCTCTGCTTCTGCCACAACCACCTTCTCAATCCCCTACCACCAGCAGCCAAAACCTGTTTTGACATGCCAGTCGGGACCTGCAAACTTCCCCCAATGCCACCTTCAATGTCATCTTTGGGGGCTGTCTTGCCTATTTGCACGCAATTGGGGCAAGATCATCCACCATGGATACTCCATAGAATTTCTCTCATTCTCCCTGCATCAGCATCCCCCTAGCAGAAACCCTCCGTGAGTCTTCATTAAGATCTTTGCCGTGGTAGCAGCACAAATGAGCCATCACAGCTACTTAGTATACCCCTCTCTAGATGACTCAACTCTGCCATCCTCACCCTTTGCGCTCTCCTGGCATCTGTAGGTATTTGTCAATAAGGAAAAATCTATGTTGATACCGATAGAGACTATCCACTTTATTGGAGCACGGCTCAACTCCATTGTGGCATAGGCTGTTCTTCAGGTGGACCAATTCACAACATTGACAACCATTATCATGGACTTGTGTCACAGGCTATGTACCACAGTCCACCATTCTCTCATGCAGTACCACAGAGGCGCAGGTTGCTATATGTCCAAGGAGAGAATGTCTACGCATGTGTTGCCTCCACCTTTGACTCTTTTCCATCTACAGCCCCAACACACACCATGTGGAGGCCACGGTCATTGGCTGGACAGTGCTGGCCTCCCTTAGAGGGAGGACAGATCCTTCCACTGTTGTGGTCAACACCCCCTTCTTCCCTTCCACCCCACAGGCCACCATTACAATGAAAGCCTCCCTCATGAGCCCATCTAGATCATCACATGGCCAGGGTGTCTGGACACCCCAGGAAGCCAGGCTGCATATAAACATGCTAGAACTGTGGGTGGTCTGTTTCATGTGCCAGGCAATTTTTCCTCTGATCCAGTCCCACCGTGTTCCATTGCTCTCCAACAACACTGCAGCAGTTGTGTACCTCAACAAGCATGGTAGTGCTAAGTCACCTTCCCTCTGCTCCAAGTCTGTCTGCCTTTGGAAAAAACGGTTACTGACCTTCCATAACTGTTGTTCAAGATGTGTTGCTCATGTCCATTCAATGCTAGGGGTGTGTGTGTGTGCTGGTAACACACTCCCAAGAATCAAAAGCTGCCACTTTATTGTTCCAGGGGAGCCATAGCGGAGAACTCACAGGGCGACATTTTCCTCTTCCCCTGGATGAGTGACATCTGCTATGCCTTTCCCCACAAGATCCACTGGGATCAAGTCACCGTGGTACTCATAGCCCCATTCTGGCCCTGTCAATTCTGGCTTATGGATCTGCTCAGGCTCTGCACCTGCACACTGCTCCTCCTCTGAACACTGCCAGATCTCACACAAGATCAGGGCAAGATCCAGCATCCCAATCTGGGCCCTTTTCACCCCTAGCCTGGTATTTGGATGGGGCTAAAGGGTAGATGGCTTGCTCCACCCAGTGTGACATATCCTTAACCAGAGCAGGAGGGCATCGACCAGGGCCTGCTACCATGATAAATGAAGGTGCTTCATGCCACGGGCTCACTGCCATCACCACCCATTGAGTACAATATCTGTACCTATCTCCTCTACTCCCTTCTCAAAATCTCAAAATGTCAGGCCTTGCCCTCAGCTCTTCATGGGTCTACTTGGCAGTGTTCAGTGCCTTTCTCCCACCTCTGGATGGCACGCACTACCATCATCCATTTCATGAAGGGTTTACTCAATGCCTTCCTGCCAATACTGAGACCCACATGCCTCTTGGACCTTAATCTTCTTTCACCCTCTGAGCCACTGGCAACATGCTCCCTCTCCATGAAGGTGACAGTCTTAGTAGCCAAGAATTATCTATTACCTCAGCTAGATGGGTCAGTGAACTGGCAGCCATGACAGATACGCCCTTCTGCCCCCCCTTCCCCCAAAACGTTGTATTCCACAAGGACAAATTGTCATTGCTACTACACCCTAAAAGTAGTTTCTCCTAACTCAGTGCATCCACCTACCTGTTTTCTGCCCCAAACCACGTCTCCCATGCAGGCGGGGTCCTGCACTTCCTCACTGATGGCCGTGCACTGGCATTCTACCTCCACAGGACTTGCTCCTTTTGCGCATCACAGAAACTAATTTGTCCATTGCCGACCAATCTGAGGGCTGAGCCCTTTTCCTGCAGTGAATCTCCAAATGGGTCACCGGGTGCATCCCCGAATGCCACACACAATTCAAAATACCCCTGCCTGATGGAATGCCAGTGCACTCTGCCTGCCTCACGGATGTCTCGTGGCAAGACATCTGTCATGCAGCAACCTGGTGTTCCGTCCGCATGTTCACGACCCCCTACACCATCGCACAAGTAGCAGCTATGGACACTGCTGTAAGCTAAACTGTACCACAGACCTCACTTCCTATTGCATCCTCTCACTAACCCTTGCTTGCTAATCACCCACATATAGAATACATATACAGACCATCACTCGACAATGAAGAGGGGGTTACTTACCAGTAACTGGCGGTTCTTCAAAATGCCTGGTCCCTATTTGTATTCCAATACCTGCCCTCCATCCCCTTTTCTGTGCAGTCCTGGATGCAGCAGTAAAAACAGGACACTAGAGAGGCATTGCCCTGCCTGACCTATTACACCCTCTTCTGTGAGTGCAAAGGGCTACACTAGGCACATTGGGGTCAACAGACACTGCTAAGAAACACTTCTGGACTCAGGTGCAGGGCAGACATGCACACCCCCACATGGAATACAAATAGGGACCACAGGTGTCCAAGTACTTCCAGTTACAGATAAGTAGCCTCTTCAGCCTGTGTATTTGTTCCTGCTTTGTTCTCCCTGAACCTTGACATAGTTCACCCCAATGAGGTGGGTTCTCTACCCCTTATTGCCAGGTGTCATAATGCTAGGGTGAAACAAACTTTCTATGTTTCTCCTATTCATGCACATATTTGCTTATACAAAAAAGCTTTTGTACAGCCAAATGTAGTAACAAGGCACCTTATTACTGCACTTATGTATACATAACTAAAATATGCATGCATAAAATGAGCAAGTATAAAACTAGAGCTGAGGGTGGCTGAAAAATTTTGCCTTACACTCTTAGGGGCAGGAAATATGAAGAGGTCAATCTTTAAAAAAATATTCATGTTCTTATAGAGGAACTAGACAACATTGCCTTCAGTGCATGTAAGCCTTTCTCTGCAAGCAGAAATCCTTTGCATAAGTCTCCAGAGTGTTGTGACATGAACCCTGAATCAAAGAGGCAAGAAAACGCTTCAGGAGTTGCTGAGTTGTAATAAAGGCTATTGTGCCAGACCAGAATCCCTTGGACTATGGGTAAAGCAGCTTCTAGGGCAGGCTTAAGGAATGTTTTCATCCCTTAAATCTGTAAAGATGCCACTTGAAGTTCAGGTCACATGTTGCTCCACTCTGCCCTTGATTGGGGAGCCAAGTTGGGATACCCCGTTTCAGGAGAGCAGTTGACCAGGCTTCAAGCACTTGGCTTTCCTCTGTGGGGTTGTTCTTGTTGGTCCATCTCCACATGAGCTCCATAAAGATGGCTCTGGATGAGGGAAAAGTGTTTACTCACCTGTAATTGGAGTTTGCCCAGGTATGTTGCCTGTGCAGAGTCACACTCATCCAGGCTTCTTTCCTCCCTTTTTAAAGGCCTCAGCTGGTATTTCAGCAGCAGAAAGGAACTAAAGGTGGCTGTGGAAAGGGTCTATCACTGCACTGAACAGTTGGATTCCCAAGAGAGGATGCATGACCCTGCTGCTTATTGCGTTACACAAGAAAGTTAAACTGGTTTAACTAAGGGCTTTAAATGCTACAGCAGCATACTTGTTCCACTGTAGCACTTCATTGTAGACACTACCAACGACAACAGGTGGGGTTTTCCTAACAATGTAGGTAATCTACCTCCTCGAGAGGCGATAGCTAGAGTGATGGAAGAATTCTTGTTGACCTAGCACTGTCTACACTGGGGGTTGGATTGTCTTAACTACAGATTTCGGGTGGTGTGGATTTTTCACTCCTGAGCCACACAGTTATGCCAACTTAATTTTATAGTTTAGACCAGGCTCTCAGATGCAATTTGAAACAAAGCTTATTACTGAATTAAGAGCCATTTGCCTGATTTAACTAGATTTTAAAGATGTGATTTAAAACCAATGAAATCTTCTAAGTAGGCATTTATTTTAGTTTCAATGCTGTCGTTAAAACCTGTTTCTACTCAACGTTTTCACAGGGTTTGCCCTGGGTAAAACAGACTCACATTAAACCAACTTTGTGTAGACAAGGCCCTTGTCTTAATTTTCTTGGAACTACAGTTGGAGAATCTAAGCTAGATATTAAAGATTGACTGGCATTGGGGAGGCATAATGGTTATAATTAAGGCACAAAACTAGGAATCAGAAAGTCAGGCTGTTTCCAGCTTTGCTACAGGCTTTCTTGTGTGCTCTTGGGCTAGTTAACTGTATATTTAATCTGTACAACAGCTTCCTGTAAAAACATAAAATACTGAGGTTAAATTCATTAGTTTAAATAGAAGACTAAGGTTTTTTTTTCTTTTACAGGAGTGCATATTTCTCCTAGTTACTTCAGAGCGTTTTTCCATCCTGGATCCTCTACTTTCCAGCTAGATAGATCATCTTGAATGGCCACCCCTTTTCCTAACGTTACAGCTCCAGTGTGACTCACTGCATTTACAACAGTCGCCTGTCAAAGTCTAATGGACTGTAACTTCATATCCTGCAGCAGTAGCTTACACAGCTCTTCTAGCAGTTTCTCAGCTAGAATTAGTGGCTCTTAACCTGTGGTCCATGGAGTCCTTCAGGAGAGGCCACAGAATAAAGCCTGAATAGGAAACAGAGGGCTTAAGGTTTCTTCAACAGTAAAGCCTTGGTCACATAGTCAAGGCAACTGCATGCCCTCCTACAGTGCCCTCATTTGAAAGTACCTCTGCTAAACTGCCCCCTACCAAGGCCACTTTTACACTAGAAAAAGTATCAAAAAGTAGTAGAGTGAAACCTGGCCTTGCTAAAGTAAATGTAAAAACTCCTGAGTCAAGATTTCACCTCTTATACAGACACGGCAGGTTTGTAGTTTTAATGGGTCAGGTGCCCCTTGCTGGCCACCTACCAGACCGCTGTGAGGGGAAATCAAGCCTCTGGTTCCCTAAGGGAGTCCACCCACTACCTCAATCTTGGGGGTCGTAGGCACACAACTCAGCATGCAGACCTGCAGTCTAACACACCCTTCTAAGAGCTGGAACCTACTGTCCAGCTGCGGGGCCCCTCTGGGCACAAAGATGACCCTTTAGACTCCTCTGTACTTAAACACACCCTTTCCCAGAACGTAACCTGAAAGGTGTGAAACCTTCTTTTTATAGTTAGACTCTGGGCAAAAACACTTCACCACTTGTGCATGTCTCCCAAAAGTTAAACACAACGGCTCATTTACCTAATCATTATAAAGCACAATTAAGTACAGCTTTACAGAAAAAAAACCATCCTAACTGGAGAGAGTTAGGGATTACAGAGAAGGCAAACACAGCAGCATAATTTCTATTTAGTTTTATATGCCTACAAAACAGCAATTCATTTCAGAACTCTCCTGTGACAGACTGTGGTGGGAGATTTAGCCATTTAAATGAAACCTTCTGAGCCAGTACAGTTTAAGACCAAAGACACATTACTTGAAGTTTAGTCAAAAGAATTTATTAGAAAAGATTATGCACTACATAAAACTATTTTTAGAATATTATTTCAGTAGACAGCACTCCAGCCTTAAACACCACAGCATAGACTTTACCCAGCCACTGTGCTCCTGAAGATACATCTTTAGGATGAGACATTCAAGCAGCATGCACAGTGAAACCATTTGAAGGAGTGTGGGGAAACTCCTTGTGATTTGCCTAAATTCACAAAATGTGTAACAATTTAATAAATTTTCTCAAGGCAATTTAGAAAAGATGAATTTGTCTTCTCAACCTTCTCAGCATCAACTGGGCCCAGAGCTCCTGCTGCCACTTTGTATTTTGCATTAGTGCATGTTGGGAAATCCCAACAACTAGGGGTTAACACAGAGTTTCAATAAATATCAACAGGAACACAGCTTTAATACTAGTCGTTTAACAAAAAGGTGTTCACAAAGTTAAAGCACATGCCTTCTCATGCAGTCATATTAAAGTAGACCTTGCTGATTTTTCTGGAAAAATATAGGATAGTCTATGTATTAAGGCAATGCATTTTTAATTTAAACACATCCATTTTAATGGACTGCATATTTTCTGATAAATTCTTAAATATCTCAGTTGTAAAAAATAAGGTTTACTGATCACATTCTAATCTACCAGATACTCTTCATTAGGATTTGAAATACAGTGGAGCATCACTATAATAATCACTGCCCCAATAAGAATGTGGTAGTAAGTGGCATCTTGTCTTCCAGACAGGAGCTGTGGAAACAAAAATTAACAAATCCTCCCTTCCCGCCCACAACATGTTGAAAGCAACCATCCCTCCAGCTCTTCACCTCCTACTTCCCTTCAAAAGGACAATTACCTATTTCCTAAAAGGAGCATTATAGTGAGGCTCAACTGTATAGAGTAAAAAGATATAAAAATCATTAAACTCCAAAAATTCACCAGAGGAGGAAAATGCAATAAAAGTAAGTACGCATGGCGTGATTAACCAGGATAGACATAGCAATTTGCTACAAGATTTGTCAAAAAGTGCTAACCAATTTTAGCTTAAAATAGATTGAGAGTTCATACAAATTGCTACAACTGTCTAAAACTGAATCATTTTTGAAAGATCTAAAACATGGCTTGATTGTAGAAAATGTATTATACCATCAGTCTCCAATTTACATAAGATTTTGATTTAGGCACACAAAAATAAATATAGCAAGTCAAATGCTTCAGTAAGTCTGCAGAAAGTTAAAAACAAGTGATCAACTGTTTTGTGACAGCATTTAGTTACACACGTCTATATCCCTTATTTTATCTTTCATCTCATGGAAGGGAATGGACAAGCATTTGAAAGTCCCCTATCAAAGACGGCTATGTGGATGGTAACATGCCAGAAGGTAAATTACACCACATTGCAGGGACTAAGTGTCAGCATGGCACATTCACACTGTTGAGACCTTTAGTTGGAGCACAAAGGTCCTGGGCTCACAAACAACAGTATCACCAGAGTGCAGTACTGAGGGACTCACACTGCATTTGTTAATGCTGCCCTTCAAAAGGAAAAGGAAAGCAAGGTCCTGTCTACCGCACCCCTAGTCACTGTCCCGATGAAAGTCAGAAGGAGCTGAATAGGTGCTCTTTCCATAGAGCCGGTAAAAATCTCAAGGTCCTGGCAAACATACCCTCTCAGTTTAAAGCAGGTTCTAATCAACATTGCAAGCATTCCGGTAACACACTTAATGGCTCCCACATTTACCTTTAGAATGACCGGACTATCTGTACCTAACTCTTTATTGCAAAGTGTTTTGGGAAATATGAAAGCTACCATATGTGACTACATTTTGTATGCCACCTAGGATACCTGTGTGCAGTTTTAGTGACAAGTTCAGTGGTCTATGCTGTATTCCCTTGAAAACGATAGTTCATGTTAATAAAATACCTCACAACTAAAACTGGCACAACTGGCAACCTCTGGTCATTAGAGACCCTAGTATGACTTAATACAGAAGTCCGTCTTGTTCACTATAGTTGAAGAGTTATAGAAACCCAGTGCTTATATTCCTGAATATCCAACCCTACAGAGTGATAATTTCCTAGGTCCTTTTACCAGATGAGGGAAGAATTAGATACGTACTGTGGTTGCTTGAACCATACCTCTTGGAACTGAATGAAGCCTTCAGTTAATTTCCATAAGAATTAAGCAGATTCGTCCCAACATCTTAAAACAAAAGTCACAAAACAAAAACAAGCAGCATAACCTTTATTTGGTGTTACAATAGAATTACAGCGCCCATGCTATTGGACACTGAATCTTACTGTTTATGTTTAATTTTTCTTTTGTGTGTATCTGAACAGTTCTTCTGTTCAGACATAGCCATGTGTTTTTTTTTTTTTTTTTAATATATATACACACACTGACCCCTGCAATCAATCTGTCCAGTTAACACTAGAAATATTTGTCAGGGGAATACATTATCTTTATTATAATTAGGGGAAATCAAAGAGAAAAATCTTACTTTAATATCTTTAACCTGACTGATTACATGTACTGTACATACCTGTTCCAAAAGCAATGTACTCAGAAGTTTCTAATTTTACGCACTTCATTATTCAAGTCAAAATGCTGTACATCTGCTAGTACCCACCCTCCTTTACACCTTTTATTTTCTTTTAAGCATCATTTTTTGAAAAGGGATAAAGAAGTTGCAGTTAGATCTATATTTATTTAGAACAAAACATATACTACATTGAAAAATAATTTTATCAAAACCAGATTCCAATCAATTGTATAATCTTCAGTTAATGGTTCATGTTGAAATTGCACTTTGCAGATTAATCTTGATCATGTTTTCAGTTCTTTTTCATTTTACTCTCTCTTTCTTTCAGCAGAGACTGCTTCCTCTGGATTTTTCTTCCGTGAATGTTTGTATTTGTCTACATATGCTTTCACTAGATTCGCCACTTTTGCAGAATTGACTTCTCCACTCTTGCTATGACAAACCTACAACAGGAAACATATGTATCACACACACCATTGTCAATGCTTCACAGCTGTCAGTAAAGAGTCACTCACAGATAAATAATGCTTACTTTCACCAAGATGGGCAAAACTTAAATCAGGAAGGCTGTTTTATTAATTTAATAAGGCAAGATCTACCTACTCGCCACTGTTATAATTTTTTGTCTATGGAATGAACAAATGTACCTGATGTTGCAAGGTGCTGAGCACCCTCAACTCATCACCCTTTTTCCAATATTGCTGGGGGGTGGGAGGAGGGCAGAATCAATTAAAATATTAATGTATGTATAATTTTTAGACTATTAAAAAGTCATTCCTGTATACAACTTACTTTATCTACTGCTTTCCGCACAATCTCTTTATACTCCTCCTTGGTAATATCTTTATTCTGGTAGAAAGGTTTAATAGCCAGTTTTACCTCTTGTGCTGCTTTTTCTTGAATTAATAATTTCTGTCAAAAGAAAAAGACCTGATTTTTAGGTAAGTATGTGTGAAATTTTTTTTTTTTAAAACATGAAAAGATTATTTCAAGTTAATTCTAACAATCAAAGTAAGAAAGGCTTTGCAGACTGAAAGTTTCTCTTAAACTAATGCTGTCGGAACCAGGGCCAAAGTTCTGCTCTAATATTTGAACACACAACCAGCTTCAACAGGTGTCAATGAGAACCACACATACCTATCTGGAGCAGAATGTGGCCCTACTAATTAATTACACTTTAAAATATTTTAAAGTACTTACAGAAGTGCAGCTCTAAAAGTATTAATATTTTATTAGATAAAAAATTAAGTTAATTTGCTAGTTTCTTGTAGTTATACAGTTTCCATGGAAGTTTAAGGATGACAGCAATAAGTATCCCATACATTAAAAAGGAGGTCGACACATCTGTTCTCTAATTTTTAACACTGTAGAATTATATATATTGCTCTCAACTCTGAACTTGCCTGGTCTTTCTTCGAGCTATCTGCGCTGGCCTCCACCGTAACACTTACTTTGCCTTCTGCAAATTTTACAGCAGCATTAGAGGTTTTGATGTGACTTGATGATGTTGCATTACCAGAACTTGGTCCCTGAACTGTTCCCACATTTCCCAGGACTGCTGTTGGAGCAGGCAAGAGTGGTGCACTCATGTTATTACTTACATGAGGAGCACTAGGAATACCCTGTTTTAAAAAGTTACCAGCAGTTAATACATTATTCTTCAGATATTCAATAACTGTTACTTTCTAGAACTCTCAGCAAGCGTAATAAATGCACGAATACCACAGGTACTTGGGTTTAGCAGCTAATTTCTACATCAGCTGTTGCTATAGCAGTCAGCCACTTTTATATAAACATTAACACACATAAGAACAAAAACAGTTAATGAAAGCCTGAACAAAATAAATGCACCTTACATCATATCATTAAAGTTGCTAGACCCTGGCTCTGGTGGACTTCTACCTACTGGGAAAGAATTCCCAAGAATGGTGCTACAAATGGAAATGGACATGTTCAAATTTAAGTTCTGAAGGCAGGTACTTCCCAGACACTTTTGGCTCTCATAGCCAGGTACAGGAATGTGTCTGTTAGGTAAATCAGTTCCTAGACCCCAACACATTGAAATGCATACACAAAAAGGAGAGCTTAAGCAAGTGCTTGAGCTTAGGTGACAGAATGTTTGTCCATATGTCTTAGAAGGTTTGCTTCTGTGTTTCGCAAGAGATGGAGCTTCTTGTGAACCTCAAGGGTAGCCATAGCTAGCGCTCAGTCAAGACGAGAAGAGATCAAATGACCACTGAAGTCTACACCCGGGGAAAAGCCATTCTGAGATATCAGCAAAAGGCACAATGGACCATTGCTGCTTCCTTGGAATCAGGGAATAACAATGGTGCCAACAGCTCCTATTGGTGCAAATGCTGCCTCTTGCCTGCTGCTCCAAACACTTCTCCCTACAAGCATCACTTATGTATTAGGCAGGTTGAGTCACAGCCCGTTTATATTTATCCAGATTAGGCAGTAGTGAAACTAGAATTTGAGTTCAAATGAAAAGGAGATACAGAGCTGGATATCAACATTACAATGACAAGAAGTCAGTTAAAACAATCCTTAACCTTCCTTAGCGGTTTCCAGTTTTTCCTTCCTATTCAGTGTTTATAAGAATGTTGCAGGACTCACACAAGGACAAGTAACTGTGTGACACTACCCTCAAAGACCTCTTTAAAGAAGGAGCAAATCTATTAGAGAGGTATTCCCAAAAGACCCTTCAGGCAACTCAGGCAACAGCGTAGACACTTCCTACATTGACAGAAGGGGTTTTTCTATCAACATATTTAATCCATTTCTCCAAAAGGCAATAGCTAGGCTGATGGAAGAATTCAGTCAACATTGTTGCACCTACACTGGGGGTTAAATCAACCTAACTGTGGTGATTGGGTGCAACATTTTCACAACCCTGAGCCACATAGCTAGGCTGGTCTAATTTAAATGTAGACCAGGCCTCAGTCTCTCATAGTCAATGGCATTACAAGCTGCTAACAGATTCAGGACTCAGCACAGACACCATTCCATAGTGAGAGAGAGGGGCAGCACGCAGACATCAGTAGAGTCTCAGTTCCTCAGCATACTTTGGAGCAACACATTTTACTAAATATGTTGGCTTTACAGTCATATTTATTGAGTCACTGGACAATTCCATTAGTGAAGGGTTCACAGAAACACTTCAGCTCTCTCATGCTTCTGGAATTAGAATATTTAATTTCCCAATGTAAAAATCTAGTTTTAAATTGTTTCAGACAGCAGACCTAAACCAAATTAAAATGCAGGCTGATTGCCTGTTATACTAGTATTTTACCATTGTGTCTGCAAAACATTTGAAATATGTCATGTTCATTCATATAAGTCAGTATTTCCTATGGTTGTTCCCATTTGTTTATGTGATGTTGAGGTTGTGAATATTAATGACTGACAGCAATGGAAAAGGAACATCTCCTAGAACAGTTTCCCAACCTAGGATGCAGAGGAAAGGATGCCAGATTAGTTTGGGGTCACAGGCCAAGGCTGAGGATCAGCACAGATGAGAAAATCTGCAGGACCCCAGATCCACTTCCACACACTGCAAATGTGCTGCTGTGTGTTCTAGTAATGTGTTAGGTAACCTCTTGAAAGGCACCCATTGTTCCTCAGCATTCCTGTGTGGCTCCTAATGTCATGACTGGCTGTGGGAGAAGCTCACATGTACAGAGCTGAAGGCTAAGGCAACAGCCCACCAGCCCAAACGTCACTTCTCTGGAGCACCACAGGAACTACCAACTTTGTGAGGCACAAAGAGATACCCCACTATCTCCAGCAGAACTGAGACTTCTGATGACTGGAGAAATGGGGTAGGGACTACAGCATCAAAGGGGAGGGACAGAGACTATACAAAATAGGTAAAAAAGCCAAAATAAAAAAAGTAAAAATGATTAGAAGGAAACAAGGATGAAGACATGGAAAAAAAAGGCGAGTGGAAAAGAAAAACAGACACAAGCAACGGCATAAGGAAATGGTGCAAGGGGACATTATAGGGGTGACCCTGTGCTGATCCACCCCAAGAGAGGGCTCCAACAGAAAGGCTGGGAACCACTGATTTAGAGGACTGTTAAATGAGACAACAAAAGCTTCCTCATACTACAAAATATATAAGCTTTCCCAGAGGATAAAGCCATCACTCTGCTGAAATGGGAAGAATATTCAAAATAATTTAGTATCCAATTTCTAAAAACTAATAGAATTGAAATCTCTTGTGCGTACACACAATTTGATAGTGGACAAACTATGAGAAAACTATGCAACATTCCATTCTTGGTTGACATCTCTGGGTGCTACAGAACTATAAATAAAGAGTAAAAATTGTGTATTCTGACAAACGTTTTTAAGTGGTTTCAGAGCCAATCCATTTCGCCATAAATACTTCACTATCACCTTTTTTCAGGGGGAGGAAGAACTGTTACTATATATTTGACAAGTTTTATAGTATTTTAATACAAGATACTCTTGATAGATGTAACACTGCTTAACTATGTTTTATGGCTATATTGCTTAGACCTTGATTTCTGAAAAACATACCTGCAATTGTTTTCCATCTGTTTGTGAAGCAATGTAGCTGACTTGCTGAGATGGTGGGGGAGGAGGTGGAGGTGGAGGTAATCCCTGAGACACATTGGTAGGAGCAGCTACCTGTATGAGAGGTACTCCTGTATGGAGATGCAAGGGCAGCGGGGGATGAATGTTAAATGGATTGTGTTGGATGTTCATAATAGGAGCATGAACACCCACTGGATATGGGAAGATATTCATAGGCTGGTGTTGTGCGTTCACTTGTGGCATTACATTCATTTGTTGCTGCATCATATTTATTGGTAGCTGAGAGCCATCACCTGGTTGGTTTGTTTGGTCTTTGAGGTTTGGATCTATTAAAAGAACAGAATATTTAAAGTACAAAATACATATTTCTATAGAGAACAGAGACGCCCCAAGAAACACCAATTTAGAGGTTTAAGGAGTCACAAAGTTCAGGTTGCTCCAAGAGCCTTTGCTTTGAATTCCCCCACTACTCATTTATACCACAGCTTAAAATTTGTTACAGTCAAAGTGCAGGAATGCAACACACATCACCCAAACTGTCATTACTGAAACATAAGCATACATTTGCCCATGTATGCAATTCTGGGCGTCTGATTTGCACAACCATGCTATAGTTATTTCTAATAACTGTTCTGTAGTATAAGGATATTTATACTCTGATTGGCTAAGAGTGCTTATTTTCCAGACTTCAGGAATATTAACTGTATAGGATAGCGATATGCTCCCTTACTCACAATGGTCACACTTCGTGCCAGAAATGAATAAATGTTAACCTCAACTTTACTTCCCCCCTTCAACAGAAGGCAATAAATAAATACGTTAAAAAAAAATGAAATTGACATGTAAGTAGTAAACCCCCAAAAGCTAAGAAGCTGGGACTGTGAAACTGCAGCACTGTTTAAAAATCCATTGGCTCACTTTCCTTCTTTGTACGTATTTGAAATCAGTGGGAACTGTGTCACTGAATTCAAGGAGATCAAGATTTGACCTTTCCTCTTATGCCTCACCCTCCCTACACATGCCTCCTTTTCTATAGGCCAACATGGCTCTGTCTTGCTGAGTTTATAATGGAAGAATTTAATCCTCTACCTCCAAATTCAGTTAACAACAAAAATACATTGGGCTATTTTGAAGAGGATTTTATGGACATGTAGGAAATAGGGATTAGGAATAGAGATGGAGAAAGAAAAAAATGGGTGAAGAAACAGGGACGAGAGCAAAGGTAGGAATTTTTTTGTAAGTTTTATGTAACATCCCATTTGTGTTCTGTAGCTTACATTTTTTAATTCACATATTTCATAACACTTTCAGAGTATTAGTAACTTGAGGGAGCTTTCCACTAATTCAGAATTAACCTCATCCTGAGCTAATAACTCCTCAGCCTTCTACTTCATAGTTTATTCAGCCCAGAATATTTTTATGAACTTAACAAGAAACAGTGAAAATGATATTACAGTCCCACTGGGTGGATGTTCACTGTAACAAATATGGAAAAGAGTAATACTTATATAAAATGTTTTCTTTACTCCTAGTTCTCTGAATGCCCTTTGATATTATTGTAGTTGTGTATATCTGAAAAAATTATCTTCTGTACAAATGAGGACTTCTTTTTCTGTTTGCTCTTGTAATTAAATAATAATCCTACGTTTATTGCAACAGTCTGTGCACAGTGATAATTGTGATGTCAAAAACTAAAGGATCAAGATAGGGGTAAACAAGGACTCCCTTTAGGTCAGTCAAGAGCCATCTGCTAATTAGTAAGAGCATGAGACATTTTTGGATTTATAAATACTTTATAACATGAAAGCCAGTTTCACTCTAAAAATGCTGACTGCTACATTATAGTTAACACATGATCAAATCTATAATTTGTATATGTTTTCATTGGTAACTATTAAGTCTTCCTTGAAGAAATCACCCTTTAAAAAAAAGGCAGTAAGCAGTTCATTATATTTCTCTCCTGTTCATTCTGTACCAACAATACCACAGTGTGTGTAAACTCAAATGAGCAAAACATATACATGGATGTTTTTTCTTTTTCTTGAGGAACATATTTGGTTGGTTGCACCCTAGTCCCGAAGACTCAAAGTCCAGTTCTTAATTTACTGAACATCCAGCCCAAGAGTGTTTGTAGCATACAAACAGGGGTGGAGAAAAAAAGGCCTCCCTTCTTAGTAAGCTTTGCCAATTTTGTTTGTTGTGTGACTACTAGTTAGCCTTTGCTGCACAGAACAGTAAAGTGACAGCGTCAAATTCACATAGGATTTGTAGTATTCTTAAAAAAAAAAGGGGGGGGGGATTTTCTCCATTTAAATACTATGAAAATCAGATAAAAATGAATACCTTGTTCAGATGTCTCATCTTCTTGCCTCATCCATCCAGACTGTGGACTTGAGGAATTTCTCCCTCTTCTTGAATAATAGTTCTGTACATCTGCAGGTAAAGTCTTTCTTACAGCCCAACTAGATGCAGATGTCCACCCAGACCTATCAGCAGGCGTATCAAAAGAAAAATCTTGTTCACTCTTACGCCTGTATGGTTGATGTTCTGGGAATCTTGCAGTCTCATTCCCGGAACTATTTGAGTTTCCTGAGAGGGGTTTTCTATTTTGCCATTGGTTTTCATTCTGGTCTCCATACATAAAACCGCCTCTGCCACGGCCACCTCTGTTACGGCTGCCTCTGCCACGATTTGAAATCCAACCTGAACCAAAGTTTTTATTCCAAGAATGTCCTGAATTATCATGTCTATTTTCTTCCCATTGTGGATCTTTAAATTTGTCTCTCTCTCTGCTCCTAGTTTCGGGAACAGAATTTATCCTTTCCATTACCCAGTCTGGACAATCATTCTTATGCTTTTCAGAAGAACATTGCTCATCAGTACTTTTGTCTGTATGGTCTTTTTCTTTTTGCAGATTTTCATTCTGTTTCTCCTGTTCACTTCTTTTGTATCTATCATTTCCTCTGGGACTTCTCCAGCTGTCATTTGTCCATCTCTCTTTCCACCGAGGAGAGTGACCATCTCTCTCATTCCTAATGAATGAAGGACCCTTACTTCTTGTTCTTGATCTGGATCTTGATCTAGATCGTGACCGGGATCTTGACCATCTCCTATTTCTTCTCTCTCTGTCATGATCTCTCCTTTGTCCATCTCTATCACTATCCCTGTCTTTGCTTTGAGACCTAGATTTTTGCCTTGGAGAGGAATCTTTAACTCTTGACCGAGAAGGAGATCTTCTGCCTTCCCTATCAGTCTCCCTTTTAGGAGACCGAGATGGTGTTTTCCTGCCCCCTCTGACAGTCTCTCTTTTTGGAGACCGAGAAGGAGATCGCCTGCCCTCCCTGGCACTTTCCCTTTCGGGTGACTGAGACCTCCTGCCCTCCCTGACAGTCTCCCTTTTGGGAGATGGTGACTGAGATTTCCCACCCTCTCTCCTGGAAGGAGACCAAGTTGTTGATGGAGAGTGAAATCTAGACCTTCTAGTTCGAGGTTTTTTATCTTTTTTAAATTCTGTTGAGCATTCTGTTTCTTGAGAAGAAGCTTCATCTTTTTTGTCAGAAAGACCTGAGTGTGATACACAGTTTTCGGAATCTTGCTGCAATGAGCTTGTCTCCTCTTGTTTTATACTATCAACCAGTGGTGGCTGTTCAATTTGAGATTCAGTCTGGTCACTGCAAAATGAGTCACATTCCATTGGTATCATTTCACTGTTATCCTCACTAAAATGTTTATTAGATTGTTCAACATTCACCTTGAGTAACTCTGTAGTTCTGGCCTCTTCACATACAGGTATGGGCTCCTCTTCTAAAGACTGGTCCAATTTGTTAATGTCTAGAGAAACATTATTTATTAATACAGCTGTTTCAGTATCTTGAACAGTTTTTATGTTCTCAATATCTTCAGTGTTACAATTTGCTGACTGTTCTTTGTCCTCAGAATCATCAATTTCTATGGATTCTGGATGCTCACTCAATTCATTTCTGGGGCTATCTAAAGATGGATCTACTTTTGCCACAGATTCTGGATACTCAGACGATTCACCTTGGTGACTATCTAATGTCTGATTTACTTTTGTAGAAGTTACTGAATCCTCAAGTAATTGATCTCTGTGACTATCCACTGGTTGTTCTATTTGTTCAGGAATATTTTCACAGACATCTTTACTTTCAAAATCTGTAACATTTTTATTAACATCTTTTATTTCACATTTCTGAGTCTCTAAGGTTAACACAGGAGGTTCTTGGATATAAGAACCTGAATCTGAATTTTCTAGGGTATCCTGTTCTTTGTCACAGTCTCTTGTAAGATCCTCACTCTCTACATGTTCACTGCAGCTTTCCAAGCCATTAGCAGACTCTGTTTCTGCATTATTTTTGTGCATAAGGCAAGAGTTACTACTTTCAATATCCGACAGGCGGTCTTTATCTAATATTGGATGTGTATCAGACTCCGCAGCTTCGTCATCTTCCACTGAATCACTGGATGATTTTTCAGAACGCAGAGAACTTCTAAGTTTCTTTTTAACCAAAGGTACCTGCTGTTTAACTCCTCTTTTAGACTTTCGTTTTGAGAGTGGTTTTTCTGATTCTGCAGAAGGAACATTTATAGTTGAGTTATCATCATTGGGGGCATCACATCCAGAATTACTTGATCTTGGTGAGCTGCGAGATTGACTCATAGTCTCAGGTTTTCTGTTCCGTGCAGATCTTCTAGGAGTAGTATTTGCAGTCTTCTTTCTTGTTCCTCTAGTACCAGATGTGCCAGAGGCTTGTTTTTTCTCCTCTCCTTCCTGTGTACATGCAACAGCATATCTCTTTCCTGAAGGATCTAATATAAAAAAGTAAATTTAGTAAATATATTAATTAAATGTAATGTGAACACAAACATGGTATTTTAAGTTTAATGAAGAACAGATGTTGATGTGTAGCACAATATAAATTTTGGGCTAAGACACCACCAGGGCTAAAATCTAGCATTTTGTCCAATTTATACCATTTCTTCAAAAGGAGAAATAGACTAAAAATATAACATTTTGGAGATGTACTGGCAAGGCTCCCTGGTAGCAATTGCATTCAAAAACAAAACAAGCAACCATGTTTCACCACAGTGAGTCTTACTATTACCATTTGAAGAGTTAGAATGAATGCCATTTAAAAAAAAGGTACTGTTCACCACCTACAGTGGCTAATTTACAGCAGAATTTGCCAGTTCAAGCATAAGATTTATTGCAGCTCCAGAGTGCTAACTTTCAATGCTGCTGCAAGATGCATTTTTTTGCAAACGGGCATCAATGCAACCGTGAATTACCACATGAAAAGTGGTTAATTAACAAATGTAAATAATAGCATAACTCCTAATAAAATCTTAAATTCACAGTTTGTAAATAGGACTCTAATTTCACTTTGCCATGGAGCACCCAAACTCTGTTGCAAGGCTCCCTGACTTCTGCAGCACTACAGTGACTAACAGAGGACAACAAATTCTGCAGCAGCTTCTGGCAAATTTAAAAATGAAGTAATATGAAAAATAGTATAAGCAGCACAGTACCCTTTTTGTTGGTATGATACTATATTCCCTTTACTCTGCATTGCCCATAATTTTGAATTTTCAATGTGCCACATATTTTTGTACTGGCATTGCCTAAAAGTTGTCATAGCAAAGTGGGAGGTTTTGGTAGCTGGAAAAGGGACAGCGGGGACTTCTAACACCCAGGAAAGCATGCGGGGTGGTAGGCACATTTGCTTTTTTTGCTACATTTGCTTTTTTTGCTACAATGATCAGCAGTGAAACCGTTAACAATATAGGTGGGTGTCCTAACCACCTGACTATTGGATCTTCTCTCTCCCTTGAAATTCCATCCTGGACGCGAAAGCCCTTTCCACAGGAAAAGTTTTGGTTTCCACAAATTGGCAATTTCTAACCAACAAACTATTTAAAAAAATTTCTGACAGCTCCACAATAAGAATATCCTGAATTATTTTCAGTTTGAACTAGAGCACCTCTTTTAGAAAAAAAATCTGATTTAAAATATTTCCAGTGACAGAGAATCTGCCACAACAGGTGACAAGTAGTACTACTATAAGGAATATGTGTTTAAGATGAAGAGGAAACCAAATGGATATTAAATGGAGACCCCAAACTCTTAGAAGAAATGCCAAGTGACTAACGCTATTTGAAATGATATCACCAAGCAAGCAGTCTCTATATAAAAATGTTGTAAAAACCTCAAATCTGTAAATTATTATAATACCCAAAGTTTATAGCGTAGACCCAGGCCTAAGAAAGTCTTCAAGCAGAACTCACATCCTGAATGGTGAAAACCTGGATTAGGTCCGACAATGTTTTCTTTAAAGTCTTGTCTTGATGAGGTTGCTCTGTAAATTTCAATTCTCCCAATTCAGCATGCATTAAACCCTACACTGCCTTGTTCACATTAGACTATTAAAATGTGTTAGCTAAGAACATCTTTAAATTCTAGTTCAGACAAGGCATAGGTATATATAAATGAACATCTCGTGGGTGTCCGTCCAAGCTCCCTTTTCAAGTCAGTGAAATACTTGTAAATACAAAATTGAATTCTAATAAAGAGAACAAATGAATAGGCATGTTAAGAAACCAGATTTTTTAATTTTAAAATGGTGTGAAAATCATTTCCTCTTATTTCCCTGGCAAGACCTGAACTCAGTGTTTTGTGCTTCTTCCAGCGGGCAATGTGAAGATTTTAGTTCCCTGTCTTGCATTAGGTATATGCAGTGTCAACAACACTTGAAGAGTTGCTAGAGTTATTAACCCTAATTAGGCCCAATATGAACAACAATTTGGGACCTGTTTAAATAAAACAATGTTCAATATTCTATTTCATTAACTTTTCAAATAAAAAAATGTATACACTTCTACTTTTGGTGCAGTCTAATAGAGAAGCCCGTCACTTCAGGGGAGAAGTCTAGCATTCCCACATTCCATTGCAGCGGATTCCCATCAACCTAGCTCCATGTTTAAAAAAAGAGCAGCTGGAATCATGCGCTTTCCTATCCCACATCTCAATCACTGAAGGGCAGTCCCTAAGCATCCTGAGAAGAGCTCTTTTCTTAATTGCTGACCCCACCTTCAATTAAGAGGATCAAGTTCCTAAGTCAAATATCTGCAACCACAAAATAGGACCAGCCCCAAAGAGAGGAAGTGTATGAAAGTTAACCAATTTTTCAAGTTATATTTAAATGTACTCCCCTCCCCCAATTTTAAAAGTAGAATCAATAATAAAGCTTTTACGTTTCTCCCGAATTTCTCTCTACTGGCTCCAATTTCTGTGTGAGTTTAATTTAAAGCACATTCAGGGCTTGGCTGTATGGCGAAATTGACCAACACAGCTATAGCAGAATAACTATAAAACTGTAGCTATCCTGGTATAACTCCCAGGTGTGGACAAACCTTAAGTTTCTACCCCCTTTAAGGTGAAGAAAGCCTTTAAAATATGAACTACTGAAATGCGCTCCTGAATCTGCAGATGGAGTGAAACAATAGCTTTGAGGGACATTATATAGCTTTAATAATTGCAAAGTTGAAACCCAGTTGAAAATGGTTATAATTTAAATGTCAATATTAACTATTTAGTCACTGAGAATTTTAGCGGCGGCATCCAGCTAACATGTTCTCCTATCACTACTGGATGCAGAGGATAGGAACATGGACAGGGGTGAGGGGAAGAGAGCCAGTTAACTTGCACTGCTAAACAGTGGAGCCCTGGAGTCAATTTTTCCCTCCCCCCACCCAAGAGAGGGGTAAAGTTTTTGCTTGCTACAATTTTGTACTTTTACTGCTGGAGCGGTTCTCACCCCCTCCTCTTGTCCCTTGGTAGCTGTTTCCCTGCTTTTGCCGCTAGCAATGAAGCCCCAAAGTCTCTCTCTGCTTGCCCAGCACTTCGCTCTGAAGCAATACTGCTTCAAAGAGGTTTTGATGATAGTTCCGCTGACTCTGAAAGCTCTGCTCCCCACATCTCAAAGCTGTGCAGGTTATGGGGAGGAGGAAGATCTCCGTTCTAACTGGGTTTGAGGGCAGAAGGGACTAGAGCAGGGACTAAATGGCAGTTACCGCAGCAGGAGGGAGAGTATGCTCCTTCGCTGCTGCCCCAGCCCCAAATACCTACTGGATCTTAAAGATCAAAACAATTCTGCCAGTTTTTCCCCCTCACCTTTTGGTGATGGGCTGTGCCCCACCAATTAAATACTAATCTAAACCACTCCTCTTGCTCCTGTACAAGATTGCTTCCTTCACAACACTTAATAGAGCACTGACAGTCTAGATTGTTAAATAATATATAAACATATCAGCAAAGCTGCTATCCATCCTTTCGACAAGTTTGATAAGATTACAAGAGTACATATAAGATTCATATAATTTTGATATACAGAATTATATAAGAAAATTTTATATAGAAAACATTTTGCTCTTCACTAAATGAAGAAAACAAGTGTTTTATGTAACTGACCAATTATTTGGAAACTGGCACAACAGTTTACCTCCTAAATTTTAACCTTGAAAATTGATTATGAAAATATCTGGGTTTGAAGCTTACTAACTGCACTGCATCCGATTACAATTTTTCTTTATAACTGAACACTTCATCTAATTTAGAGAATCATAGTGGGACAACAGTTTATATGAACTATAAATAAAACTTACAAAAAAAAAAGTTTACCAAAATTTTCCAAAGGCGTGGTATGTGTTGGAAAAACAGTCCCTGGCATTACACTGGAAGCAAGAAGAAAGGTTTCTGCTTCAGCTTCACAAAACACGAAGGGACTTCTGTAATATTAAAAAACAATGAAGCAATGAAAAAGGTACAATGGTTTATGAAGAACTTTAGAAAAATAAGATATAACAATGTCATTTAATGTACTAAGCACATAATATCATGTTTCACCATGCTGACAAATGAAACATTATACCTAGGACTGCCTCATAGCTAGTGATACAGAGAGTCAAAGCTGATGAGTAGGCTTTCTTTCCCAGAAAGACGTATTCTTCAGGAGTCCTTATTCATTGACAAGCCAAACTAACTAACTCCCTACAATCCTTTAGATGAAATCAGACATAACTAACAACCTGGAGCAAGGTTTCAGCAGAAAAATCCAGAGTCCTGCTGTAGGCCCTCACAGTCAGTCCAATAATAATCTCCCCTCCATTGGCTAAGCAGAAGAAATACTACTAAGAGAATCTTTCTCCGGTTGGAGCACAGTGAAGGGATGAGAGATTCCTTCTCCCTCAGACACAGAAGTTCTGGAAAAAGAGTAGGGGGAGTGAAGAGTTATCATTTTCTCCAGAAATGTTTCTTTTATGGATGTAGGGAAGAACCAGGAGTTTCCACCACAGAGGTAAGGAATCCAGTGTGCCATATCATGTTTTATGGAGAGTAAGTTGGTTTGCTGCGGTCAGGGGAAGTTAACAAATAGTGGTATATTCACTAATATGGAGAACATATGGACAGAACAAGATGGGTTTTGCTTGGGGAGGGCAGAGTTGTTGGAGGGTGGGGTATCAAAACCCAAAACACACCATCCACTGATCTATCTTTTTAAATTTCTGTATCACTCTGAAATTAGAACCTAAACACCTCATATCAGCGAAGGAAAACTATTCTAAAAATAGAAAGGGAAGTGGTGACATCATCAAGGATCTTGTTATTAGGAAACTATAAGAAAGTTACAGAACTGCCTAGAAATCTAGAGGGGAAGAAAAGTGGGTAAAGTGGTGTGGCTAGCCTACAGAGTCAACTGTCATCGGGTGCTGAAGACAAGGTGGATTTATGAATTTTAAACAGAACTAAGATGACTAGAAACCAGAAACTTCTGTAAAGTAAACAGGATATCTGACAACATGGTTCAACATAAAAGCTGGCTAGTTCATCTTTTTTTTTTTTTCCTTCACACTGTTGATTTCACTAGATCATTTCTAGTTTTACCTGTGTAAATGTGAAATCTGCTGATTAACACTGCAAGTGAAGATTAGTGAAATGATTACTAAACACCTATGTATAAATTTCTCATTCAATATGCCTAGAGCTGAAGTAAGTAGTAGGAAATAATTCACTGAATGAACTGAAGTAATTAAAACCGTTTTTCCACACTAAAGCAAACACTGTCAGAACGAGATAAGTAGTAAAACAAAGAATTCATGCTCATTTCATAAGGGTTTTTTTGGATTCTTCAACATCAAGCATGACTTTGAATTAAACTTTCTAATGAAATCGAAAAGCAGAACAAAGGTGAGTTTGAGGATTCTGTAAATGACATTTTTGATACTATCATGATTCTCAGCACATGAAATAAACATCTAAATTATAATGGTTAAGTTAAATGTTGTTCCAAGACTTCCAGCAGGTTTACAACGTAAGATTTATCAGGAGCTGTCTTTTCTCGTTAAAAACAAAAAGAATCGCAAATATCAATCAATAAGACTTTTCAACAAACGACAGGCTTAAATTCAACTTGACAAAAAAGTTGCAATCTTGTGATATGCAAACAAAATAGCCCTCTACACAGCAGATAAGTAATTTAAAGAAATGATTGAAGTATTTTTCCCTGAGTTTACTCTACCAGACAGAATAACTCTTAAGTATAGCACTAGAAGTTGCAAGAGAAAAAATACAGGAAAAAAAGAAAAACTATAATAATCAACACTGATATTAATGCAAGGTATTGAGTTAGTCCTTGTGTCTGATTAACAGTTACACTCATCTGTTGAGGGATTTCATTTTATTCTTAATTATGTTGATTCTGTTTTCAATTTAAACAGCAGAAAAGTGTGTCCAAACGGCCGATTACGTATGTCATCTAAGCACACAGAAGGAAGTTTAAGAAATCTCTCTCATTTGCTCAGAAAACAAAAAATTGAAAGACAGGAAAAAAAAAGATGAGAGAACTCCTCATGCAATTATTTTGAAAATTTATGATGAATGTGTGTTCAGCACTGTCTTTTTGATAAAGTAGTAACACTTACCACATTCGTAAAACACATCTGAAGTCCAAAAATAAGACTTCTGCAACAACTATCACCCTATTTGGCTGTTAGAAAATGAAAGACTGATGCTCCATCTTCCCATTTGCAATCACATTCAGTTGAGCTCTCAGGAAAATTATATCTCTACCTTTGCAGTGAACTACCAAGGGCGTGTGAAAATTCGATCGAAGTCCTCTATTGCTCAATTTAAAAAACCAAGCATACTCAAAAGAATCTACAGAAAGACACTAAACTTACAAATGCAATTGAAGGAAATTTTGGAGGGATTTGACAGATGAGCTGATGGCATTATTGGCACAGTCTCAGTGAAATCTGGCTTGATCTAATTAAGAAATGGAATCACACAAGAACAAAACTGAGGAACTATTCAAAGCAGCTATAGAACATTTCCATTACACAGCCAGTATAACTGATCTCAAATTTAAAAGGTCATAGGCCAGGGATGGGCAAACTTTTTGGCCCCAGGGCCACATCAGGGTTGCGAAACTGTATGGAGGGCCGGGTAGGGAAGGCTGTGCCTCCCCAAACAGCCTGCCTCCCCCCCGCTCCCCTCAGAACCTCCAACCCACCCAACCCCCCTGCTCCTTGTCCCCTGACCGCCGCCCCCCCCCGGGACCTCACCCCCTATCTAACACCCCCTGCTCCCCATCCCCTGACCCCTATCCACACCCCTGCCCCCTGACAGACCCCCCAGGACTCCCACGCCTATCCAACCCCCCCTGCTTCCCGTCCCAAGGGCACCCCCCAGAACCTCCACCCCATCCAACCACCCACTGCTCCCTCTCCCCTGACTGCCCTCCGGGACCCCCTGCCTCTTACCATGCTGCTCAGAGCAACAGGAGCTCACAGCCCCACTGGAGCCAGCCACGCCACCTGCGCTGCCCAGCAGGAGTGGCAGGCCAAAGTGCTAGCGGCGCGGCGGCATCACTGCGGGGGAGGGGATGGGACGGGGGCTAGCCTCCCCAGCCAGGAGCTCAGGGGCCAAGCAGGACGGTCCCGCGGGCCAGATGTGGCCCGCGGGCCGTAGTCTGCCCACCTCTGTCATAGGCTGAGACTATGAAAAAGAAGAAGAAACTGAAATAGAATGTGCTATGCGTTTCATTTGCTAAAACCGTCAAGGTCCATCCATCTCCCCCATTTTTTAATCCACCATGGGGTGAAAAATGTGGATTTTTTTTCCTCCCCAGGTTGAAGAAAGTCACAACCAATCATGGGAGAGGGTAAGCCTAACTGGTTTAAAGTTGAGGTTTAAGTCTTGAGATTTAGTAGTCTGCGTTTAAATCACAAGAATATTCTAAAAATAAACAACAACAAACACAGACAATCCCTGAATCATGCAAAATAAAATTAAACCCACACGTATGAAAAATGGCACATGTAGGCTCACAGATCAGTGCACAGCGAGGTTATTGCACTGATGCACATGAAAAGCAAGTACCAGGATGTACAATAAAAAGTCTCAATTTACATAAAAAGTAGCAAGTAACAAGCTGTGAAAATGAAGAAAATTATGATCTGAAAACAGATTTTAGTTTTCTCTAACAATTGAATAATGTGATTTCAAATCTGAGTATCCATTTAAACTTTTATCCACTTAAAACCATTGAACACTTTGGATAGGAAACATTTCTTTACCTTTGAACTCTAGCTAACACAGAGGATGACGACAATTCCAGTTCTCGTCTCTTCTGTCTGATCACTGTATGGATTTCTGTAAGTTCTGTACTGCAAGATAAATTTCAGAACTTTTTTTAAACAGTTTGCATTATACCAGTCTTGGATATTATGCATGTCAGTAACTGACACAAGCAAATTTATTAGAAGGCAATTATTCCTAAATTAGTTTTAAAATATCTCTAAATGTTTAAAGTTTCAAGATTTTTTCATGCCCACCCACCTGAACATACAACTGAGTAAAAATGTCCCAGAGCTACATGTTAAGCTATGATACTAAGGAAAGGCAGGAATTACTAAGATGACAGCAGAATGCAATATCTGACATCTTTTGACTGGGTCATAAACAGACACACAGATTAGGTTTGGGAAGTGATGTGCTGGATTACATCTCATAAGGTCATAAAGGAATTGAGTATGGGACTTTAAATTCATGAACTCCTCAACAGAAGAGTGGAGTTTCAGCATTCATCAATCCTCTAGAAGACTCCCAAATATACAGCCTGAAGAAAAGGTCTGTGATGAGGTTAAGGAGTGAAGAAACTTGGTTACCCTGACATTTAGTATTGGTAAGCTATATGGGACAAGTGAGGAGGAACTGCATTTCTTAAGTTATACAGTACTAAATAATGACATAATTTCTCCCTGTTTTGTTATCCAAATAGTGTTCAAGGTTTTCATTATTTTTCTCTTTCTTTAGACATTTTGTATGCATCATGAGTTCCCAAACTTTCCCTTATCATGACCACCCACCTGAACAACCCCAAAATATTTGCGATCTCCTTATTTATTGACTTAAAAGTACTGGGCCATTTAGCAAACGATGGTTCAAGGAGATGGAAAAGTACTCCTCTCTGTGCCAAGATAGATCAACAACAGAAGATTTTCTCTGCTGCATGAGCAACCTAATTTTTTTTTTTTTTAAACTCTGCCCTTGCTCTGAATAGTGTTCTCTCATTATTCTGAGAGTCAACTAATATCGGTCTTATCTAACTCAGTAAAGCAATCAAGCATGTGGTTAAAGTTAAGCATGTAGTTAAATCCCATTCAAGCCAGTAAGACTTAAGCATGTACTCACATGCTTTGGTGAACAGGGATGGATTGCTGAACTGAGGTCTCCATTTCCAATATCAGATTTTAAAGGAAAAATGCAGGCTTTTGTTTAGCAATGAGCGTAAGAAAATTACATGTATTTGGGGGTAATAAAATATAAATGAAAGCATCCCTTAACTACAATTACAGCATCTACAATGCTAAAACTTACATGGTAATTTGGGTAAAGCGTTAGCAAATACTCACCAATCATTTCTATAGCTGGAGAAGGATTCTCCAGTGGAAGGAGATCTATTGCAAAAATGATTTCTGAAGCACTCATTGGAGCAGGTCTGTCTTCTGGGCTACAAAATAAAATTGTAAATGAAAGAGAGCCAATACTAAATCTTCCGCATCTTTAGCGCTTAATACGTAACTGTCCATAGACTTTAAATTACATTGGTAAGATTTCCTTCAGATGTATATTACAGAGGCTTTATAGTTAAAACTGTATTGAGATGTGCAGTTAATGCAGGACTAAAACTTTTACACTCAAATGTTTGAATTCAGTCTCCAAGTTTTATACATATGCTCTTCATTGGCCAATTTAATTGTTCATAGTCAGATTTTCTCTAGCTTTGGTACAGGAAACATTTAAAAATTAGACCCTTTTGAATTTTTTCCAGTCTCATGGTTTTTCCTAACTCCTCTAGCTAATGAGCTACAGTACCAACGAACATCCAAACCCACTCAGAGACATCGTCAAAAGAGTTCAGAAAGATGACAGGTTTTAAACTTTGTGGGTTTAAGAAAGCTTAAGTTAGGTATCATCACATTCATCATTTTTGCTAGAAAAAGTCAATGCACAAATCAAATTCAGCTACTTCCTTCCTCCAATGTTGTCAGCCTGCCTGGAGTCACCAGTTCTACCTAGCACAGAGACCCTAAAGAGGCAGTTGGACAGCAAGGAGGACTGTAGGTAGGTAGGGACAGATGGGGTCTGTGGGGCATACAGAATTGTGCACATCTGCAGTGGGGCAGGGGAGAAGAGGCTTTATAAAGGGGCAGGAGAAGCAGCAGCTTTCAGAGCTGTCTGGGACCCGCAGCAAACCAGGCAACAGCACCATGGACAGGAGCATACAAGGAAGGAAGCAGAGAGAGGAGCTGATTTTGCAAGGGATGGGGGGAGAATAGGTGTCTATGCTCCTGAGAAGAAGTGTTTTTATGTTTGGGGAGAACAGGACACGGGGGGTGAGTTGAGGATGAGACTTTTCGGAGAAGCCTAGAATTGGGGAGAGCCCCAAGTCTGTACACTCTCAGTGATTGTGCCTCAGCTCACTGCATTTCCAACAAAAAGACACTAAATTCTTCTGAATCGCTTCTGAATGCAAAACTAACCCCAACCTCATGTTTCCCCATGGACAACCACCACTTACGCATATTAATTGCTCATATCACCCCAGAAAATGTTACAATGTTGTTGAGGATCAGGTTTTGTATTAGAGTACAATCTAGAGGAATGTTGTGCATCCATTGTGTAGCTGAATAAGTTAGAAGTGTCAAGAACCATCTTGTGGAGGTGCAGAGTCTGTCAGTGATTGCATAATGTCATGTGTGGTGTTACAGCATGTTCAATAAGGCTGCCCAAATTGAAGATGTCTTTGCTCTTCAGTGACTGTGATGATGAGTTCTGTATATAAGCAGCCTGAACTTAAATTCTATGAAGTTTCTGGATGGTGGGATAACTAAATCCACTAAGGTCCTTGGGTACATACTTCGTTTTCCTATTGTCCATCGCATTTTTGATGCTAGATAATAAATATCACCAGTAGGTAAAAAAATTAAATTTATCATTACTGTGGTAGTTTGCTTTTGCAATTGTGAAGTTGTGTTTTGTTTTTTAATTCAGGGAGACATGATACAAATCAGCAATTGATTGCAGAGTTCATAGGTAAGTTCACGCTACAGTACATGAACATAAAAATGTGTATTACGCTAGCAAATATTTCTCCCAACTTTAGTAAAAATGAACCATAAAAGTTTAATCACAGTTGCTTACAAGAAAGAGTCTCAGTAATAACAGCAACAGGAGGCAGATTTCAGAGTTCTTATTCCTATGAATAACCCAACAATGCAGGAGACTCAACAGCCCAGTATTGCGGTTTATAAATGCACACCAGATTAAAAATTGGATAATCAATAGGGCTGTCAAGTGATTTAAAAAAATTAATCGCGCTGTTAAATATTAATAGAATATCATTTATTTAAATACTTTTGATGTTTTCTGTATTTTCAAATATATTGATTTCAATTACAACACATAATACAAAGTGTACAGAGCTCACTTTATATTTACTTTTGGACTACAAATATTTGCACTGTAGAAGAGAAACAAAAGAAACAGTATTTCAATTCACCTTATACAAGTACTGTAGTGCAAGGTCTTTATCATTAAAATTGAACTTAGAAAAGTAGAATTATATAAAAAGATTAACTACACTCAAAAATAAAATAATGTAAAACTTTAGAGCCTACCAGTCCACTCAGTCCTACTTCTTGTTCAGCCAATCACTCAGACAAACAAGTCTGTTTACATTTGCAGGAAATAATGCTGCCCACTTCTTGTTTACAATGTCATCTGAAAGTGAGAACAGGCATTCTCATGGCACCGGTGTCACAAGATATTTACGTGCCAGATGCGCTAAACATTCATATGTCCCTTCATGCTTCGACCACCATTCCATTACAGTGCAAATATTTGCAATAAAAAATAATATAAAGTGAGCACTGTACACTTTGTATTATGTGTTGTAACTGAAATCAATATATTTAAAAATGTAGAAAAACATCCATAAATATTTATAATAAATTTCAATTGGTATTCTATTATTGTTTAACAGTATGATTAAAAGTGCGATTAATTTTTTTGAGTTAATTGCATGAGTTAACTGCAATTAATTGACAGCCCTAATAATCAATATTCCCCTCTTCCCTGGACCAAAGAGTAAAGATTTCATGGTTCAAACATTCTGAAAACTACAAAGTGACGCTGTTGTTCACTTGAGAACAATACAAAAAAAAATTCCTGAAGTTTAATGTGTAACCACTGAAGATATTTTTTCCATGTCTATTTGGGTGTTCATTATTAGATCTGTGTGAACAACAGAGTATGTGTTTGACGCAAAACTAAACGTTTTGTTTCAATTTCAAGTATTTAATTTTTTTTTAAATAAGAGGAAAATTCAAAAGCAGGTCACTTCCTTGTGTAGTAACTGCAGTTCTTTGAGACATGTGGTCCATACCTGCATTTCACTGGGGCTACACACGCGGTAAGACTGAAAAATTTTTGCTAGCAGTATCTGTTGGTCTGTGACTACGCTCCTCATCTCCTTGTGCTCTGAACTGAGAGTAGAAGGGGCGGTGTGGATTGGCTGCCTCTCCTCTACTGCAAATCATGAGTCAAGAATCTGAAGCAGAGGGGAAGGAGGGAAGGTAGTGGAATACAGACATGGACCACACATCTCAAAGAACTCCAGTTACCATACAAGGCAAGAACCTCTTTCTTCAACTCCCTATGTATCTTCCACTATGGGTAACTGAGACAGTACTCACTGAGGAGGAAGGTGTGAGGACCTATGCAGTACTGATGACTGAAGGACTGTCAAACCAAAGGATGCATTTGCTATGGAAACCTGCACTAGGACAATGTCTTGTGAAGGTATAGATAGAACCCCTAGTCTCAACTGCTTACCATCTTTTCACTCTTTCCATAGTTAAATATCCTTGAAAACTAGCTATATTTAAAGTAAACAGGTGCTGTAAGTAAACAACAAATAATTTTGTTGTGGATAATTCTGAGCTCTGGATCTCTTCCAGTGATATTAATAGGAGTCTTTTTTCCATTGATTTCTGCTGCAGAAAGACTGGGTACCTTATGTATGTGGCATATTGCCTTCTATTAACAGGTTTCAGCTTCAATGATTAAGATTATTCCAAAGATGGCATAATAAACAGCACTAGGACTGGACACCCAGAGTATTCATCCATCCCAGAGCCAGATTAAGGGGCTGATCCGACATCAAAGGCCTTTTCCCTGGACTTCAGATGCTTTTAAGTGGATGAATGTAATTTTGATATCTGCTTGGGAATGAGACCCCAACAAACAGATCAAAAGACCTGGCTTGTGGGGGCTATCACAGGAAGAGAAAGCCTGGAACTACTTTTGGGCTCCAAAAGGTAAAGGCCCAACACAAGAAACAATCATCCAGAAAACAAATATCCTCAAGGCCCACCAGACACCAGGTACGTGGATCTTACATCAGGAAAACTGGGGCCATGAAACCTAAACTATGCATGATACAGAAACCTACAACTATTTAAAAATGTAACTGTCTAAAAACAACTAACAGCAGACAAAGAATTCTTAGGCAAAATCCAAGAAAAACTCTGGGCACAGAGTGAAGGTCTCTAGGACCACAGCTAGCGATGAAAAGGAAGAAACTGGCTGGAGACTTCATGGCTTCTCGTAACCTTGGCTCTGAACCTCTGGTGTAACATTAAATTATACAAAGAAAGCAAAAGAACTGGAAGATGCTAATTCGTTATCTTCAGATAAACCCACAAAAATGGAGTTTTTCTAAATCTGAATGTTTATTCGCATACTAAATTACTTGCTTAAGTACATCTGCTGATTCAGGCATTCCTCTCTCTGTGGCCTTCATATTTTAATTTCTCTGCCTAAGAGCTTGTGGCTGATGCTGCAAGTTGGTGAGAAGATAAAGTTCCACGCTATTTTTCTTTAGAGAAGAACTTTCTTTGAGCTCTCCAGATGCCACAAGCTAAGACTTGGAACTATACTGCAACTTACTTTTCGGTATTTGCAGGGTACCCTTGTGACATTTTAGTGTAAGTGAACAAAATGGACCAGTACAAAACTGTATTGCAGGTAGACTGTCAAAGTTCACATAACCAGTATTACTTAAATCACTTGCTAATTTTTTTTAAACAACTACAGATATGCAGTATTTTAGATAAAACAGACAAGTTAACTTTCAAAATAATTTACAGTGTAAAAAAAACTTGACACTTTCACTTCCTAGTTAGTTTCAACCACGATATTTCCTCCAGTTATTTGAACAAACCTTGTTTATCTTCACAGATGCAGTTTCCTTATTTCTTTCATCATCTGAAATACCACCTGTGCAAAAAATCAAGATGACACGCTTTGGTCTCAATTTTAACACATTTTGCTCTTTTTTAATTGTATGTTTAAGAGCATTAATGCAACAGCATTATAATATGCAGTGTCAAGTGAGACTCTCCAAATACCTTTTTTTTTTTTTTTTTTTTAAACACACTGTTACAGGCAAGAGCCAAGAAGTAATTTATATAGAATAACCAGTAAAAACTGTAGGGAACTGCTTTGAGAGGAAATTGCTACTAGCGCATATAAGACTGGAAAATGAAATACTGAGTAGTCCATTAATTTATATAAATCAGAACATAAACACACAATCTCATTGACAGAGAGAGAGAGGGGCACTGATCAAACTAGGTTTATGTTGTGATATATACTTTTCCACAAAGAATTTCTCAGCAGTCAATTGGAGAGATGCTTACAGAACTAAATTTATGCATTCCAGATTACCAAAGTTATTCAGTTTTTATTTAGAAACTAAATAGATTATAAAAGCAATTCTTAAACTTGTCCATGGACCAACTGCTTGTAAACCACAGAGATCGAGCTAGTCAAAGTAATAGCTCTCCTTATTTCCAACCACTAAACTACCTTAACAGACAGTGAAAAATACAACACCACTTTCCTAATATGATGGTAATAGAAAGAATAAAATACAATAAATACACAGCAATTGCTATACCTGACACCAGTATTATATGCAATAATGAGTGGGAGGAGAGGGGATACAAAATTGGGAAAGAGAGAAAGGGATCAATGACACAATATTTCTTCTATTTAGTTACGGCCAACACTATGAAAGGGTTTGTGAACTCATGGATTATTGAAAAAAACTGACAATATTGTCAAGATACAAGGCTGATTTAACGAACTGTCCATGCATACCATTTCCATTAATTGTACTGGGAGTTCTGAGGTTTTGAAGAGCCACAAAAATGATTCAAGGGCTGGAGAAAATTCCTTACAATGAGAGGCTTACAGAGCTCAATGTGTTTAGTTTATAAAAAAGAAAACTGAGAGGTGACTTAATCAGTGTATAAATACTTCCCTCGGGAGAAAATACCAGATACTAAAGGGCTCTTTAATCTAGTGGAGAAAGGCATAACAAGCACCAATGCTGGAAGTAGAAGCTAGACGAATTCTAACAGGAAATAAGGCACCCATTTTTAACAGTGAGCATGATTAAACAGTGGAACAAACTGCCAAGGGAAGCAGTGGATTTTACAACTCTTGATGTCTTCTAATCAAGACTGGATGCCTCTCTGGAAGGTATGTTTTTAATTAAACAAGTTACTGGGCTCAGTACAAGATAACTGGGTGAAATTTAATGGCCTGTGATATACAGGAGGTCACAGCAGATGATTTAAGGGCCCCTTCTGCTTGAAGCTCTGTGAAGGTCCATAAAGCCTGCATTTCACCACCAGATAAAAAGAATGTTTTCCAATCACTTCAAGAGAAAATCTAAGGGTATGTCTACACTGCAATAAGACCCATGGCACAGCTGCAGCTGGCCAGGGTCAGCTGACTTGGGCTTGTGGGACTACAAACTGCAGGTTAGATGCCTGGGCTTGAGCTGGTTCCTGGGCTCTGAGACCTTCCCCCTAAAGGGACTCGGAGCCCGAACTCCAGCCTAAGCCTGAACATCTGACCTGCAGTTTGTAGCCCCACAGCTCGAGGCCCATGAGTCTGAGTCAATTAACCTGGGCTCTGAGACTCAGTGCTAAGGTTTTGTTTGTTTGTTTTTGCAATGTAGCTGTACTGTAACAGATCAACTTCAATATCACAAGCCAACTTTAAGTGTTATTATTTATAGCTATTAATAAAATATAACAAAGAAAATGTCATCTTGCAATTTTGTCTCAAGATTATATCAGATTAAATGGCTACTGTCAAACAAAGGAAACTTTTTAAAATAACTGTTGTAGCACCTTAGATTAATAATTTTTTAAAATCACTTTAATACTGTTTACTTTCTAAGCTACCTGATAATGGCCTTTTTCCAAGTAGGCTACAGTTTCCAAAATTTGGCTGAATTTTGTGAACTATAAAGCTCTAAAAAAAAAAAAAAAGCGATGCTGGTACTATTAACTAGAGAAAGGCTCTCTGAAAATGTCCCCCCCAAATACTGCTAAAGCAACTCAGTTCTGAACTGCTATAACCTAGCTGTGGGCTTCCTGTTAGCAGAGACTACCAATGTGTTGAATTCTGATAAACTGTGCAGTGGCTCCATGGTGCAGAACACCACCTGGTAGGTTGAAACCAAATCCATTTCACTTGTGATATACGCCAGTTTCATTATGATTAAAAAGAAAGCTTTCATATTAACTTACACAGTATAGCGTATATATAGTTCTACCAAAACCAAAAGTTTTCCCTTTACATCCAAATTCTGAATAATAGAAAGATGGGTTCCATTTGTACATGTAAATGATACAAGACTGACAGAATCTTAAAAGAACTATGAAAACGACAGTAAGAAAATAATCCTAGAATATGGGGGTGGCTCTACAAGTAACAACAAGAGAAAGAAATGTATCAACTTACTATAGTTCTTCAAACCTTTACACAGTTTTTCTATTAATGGTCCTTTGTCAGCACGTGCATCCCTTCTGTAATATTAATGAAGAGTTATTTGCAAGAGCACCTATGGGTACTACTGCACTAGACACACACAGTCACTGCCCTAAAGAGCTTTAAAACCTTGGTAGGTTTAAAGCACTTGGATTGCTAAGGATCAGACTGCAGGACCAGAGCCAAGATTTGCAACTTCACATCATCTGCAATTAAAAATTTTGCATTAACTGGCCCTGTTTCAAGCAATTAGTCTTATAATTGCAAAAAATCAAAAAACTTTCACTATATTATCAATTATTAGATCAATTTGAGAACCACTGAGAAACAATGTACTGGGTATACAGACTATTTTATGTGTTACTATTTTTCAAAGAGCACCAAGTGAAGATCTCGCATGTTTTTAATTTTCAACAAAACTTTGCAGTTAATCTTTTAATAGTTTTAGAAATTTAAAAAGGGAATTTAAAACTTTATTCAGGAAAATACATCGATGCTGGTTTACAAATAAGCTAGTTTATTTTAAGAATCCAGTATACAGCTCTTGGTGAATTTGCTTACTATATTTTGGCACATCAAACTTTAATATTTAAATATGCATGCTTGCATATCAGAGAAACAGCTGCTAATTGCTTTCTGAGCTACTGTAAGTTCTGAAATCACAACTTAGATGAAATCAGAAGCAACAAAGTCAGCAAAGTATTATTGTGGCTCCTTCACTATTCTATTCATAGATTAATTTATAGTCAATTTATTTTGCTGTTGAATAAGCTCATTTAGACATGGAAGTAAGAACCATAAACAGAGTTAAGTAAAGCGCCACACCACCAAACTAGTGCTTATATCAATGGTGTAGAGACTCTACAATATACCAAAGATTTAATAGGACACTAGCATCCCTTCCTCCATATGGATCAGTTAAAGCTAATGACATTTTTTTTAAAGCAATGCCATATGCACCAGTTTTAACCATGATCAGGTTTCTTTCAATGTATAAAGAGATGACTTATGTTCATCTGACTGTATTGCCAGAGATCCCATTAGCAAAGTAATGGAGGGGAAGTGCTTTCACTTTGTTGGCAAGTGCTTTTCCCCATAAGGGGCCACATCCATTATACGTCTAAAGTTAATATTTTCAAAGCAGTGTAGGTGATTTAGCCATACATCCCCTCCATTAAAATTAATAGAAGATGTGTTAAATCCCCAACCTGGTTTGAAAATATCAGCCTATATAAATTCATAAGTTTTTTTACACGTCATTTCATAGGTTGTATTAAAAGGAGAATCATGAAAATATTAGAAATTTAATTTCACCGCAATCTACCCACATTTCTTTAGTATCTTGATAAAATTACTCAGCAAAGGCATAGATGCATGCAATTAGTTGCCTTCTGAAGAAGCTCCCAGCCCAGGTATCAATGGTTAACAGCAAATGGTGACTCTTAACCCGTTATCCAATATTTACTACAATCAAGCAGACACGGCATCAGTATCAAATTTATGTACCACTTACGGGAGAACGGGACATTTTGCACTCCATATCTAAAACTTATTAAAATTGAAAAAGGTGCTCAAAACGGTCTCCAATCTGTAAATTTGATAGCCATATTTATATTTGGGATTCATATATTACCACATATTACATTCAGAGCACAACCAACCTCATAAAGATTTTTGTATTCATGTGGTAATATTTTTCCTTATTGCAGCAGCAGTTTTCTTTTTCTCCTTTCTCCCTTAGTTGAATCTTCTCCTGAACCTGCAATAAAAAAAATGAAGTCAGTCTTGGAACTAGAGCGCACAGTATAATGTGTAAAAAAATATTATTTGAAAACTAATGAATGAGGACTTATTTATTCCTGAATCTTACAAGCTCCACTAGGAAAGTACGAAAAACTTCCTCAAGAGATAGCTATTTGGATCCAAAATGTACAGGTCTTGTCAGGTATTTTTACAAATCTTAATTTGATATATAAGGACTTACTGCCTTGTCAATCATGCATTTAAATTCTGCAATATCAAAGTGGTTACATAATCTGTCAAGATTCAGATTTTCATAGCAAGTAATTCCATTATTATCCATCCGAGTTTGTTAAAAAACAGCATTATGCACTACTTCCCAATCAGAAATAGTTACTTACGGTTACAATGGTTCTTTGAGATGTGATGCAGATATGTAATACACTTAGGTGTGTGCACACCCAGCACACCAGAGCCAGAGATTTTGCCTAGCGGTACCCGTAGAGGGGTGGTGCACAAAATTCATGGCTGTGGAACCTCCCCGGGGTTATATAAGGCAGTGCTGCCCCGAGTGGCCTCAGTTCCTTTGCACCAAACCCCCATATAAGGGGACTCCGATGCAGAGGCAATGGAGGGTGGGTAGTGGAATACATGTCTACATCGCATCTCGCAGAACCAGTTACAGTAATCAATCATTATTTCTTCTTTGAGTAGATGCAGATGTTTATTCCACCTAGGTGACTTGTAAGCAGTATCCCTTCCAGAAGGTGCGACTGTGAGTCTACTGAAGTAGGGATCGTAGTACTGCCCTTCCTAAGTTTGTGTCCACTCTGGAAGATGCGGCAATAGCATAATGTCTGTAAATGTACGTATGGACAACCACATTACTGCCCTGCAAATGTCCACTATGGAACTGTCATTGAGGAATTCTATTGACATTGCTTATGCTCTCGTCAAATGAGCCTGTACCTGCTGAGGAGGCACAGCCAAAGCTATCTCACATACCGCCTTCATATATGCAATGAGATTATGAGGATAAGCTTCGCGTGATCCGCCTTGAGCTTGACGGTGACCTGGGGAATGACTTGGATTGGGGGAAAGGCATACAAGAGAGTCGATTTCCAACTTTAGTGGAAAGCATCTGAGAGGGAGCCCGGACGGAGGCCCCGCCCCCCCTCCGAGAGCAGAACGTCTGACATTTCCTCTTTTCCCTTGTGACAAACAGGTTGACCATGGGAATGCCCCACACTGCAAAGACAACCTGGAGAACACTAGTCTTCAGGGACCACACGTGACTCAGGGAAAAATACCTGCTAAGGTGGTCATGAGATGATTTTGAACCCAGGGTAAGTGGACAGCTATCAGAATAATGTCCTCCTCAATGCAAAATTGCTACAGATTGATTGCCTCTAGGCCAGGGGTCTCAAAGTCCCGGGCTGAGGGCCATCTGCAGCCTGAGAACCTCCCCATTGCTGCCGGCAGAGGAGAGACGCAGCCACACCGCCCCCTGCAGCACCCATTGGCTTGGGGACAGCAATACCATCACTAGTTGCCGGGCAGAGTCAGCCATGGAGGCGTCACTTTTTTCCCCCACAATGAATATAAACAAGTCAAAATTCCGAACACAACATCTGATGCACACCTTGCTGCAATCCTGAAGGTTTCAACTGCTCAGCCATTGAGGTCTATCATCAACAAACTCAGATAACTGAAGCGTTGCCAGGCGTCTGGCAAACACTAAAAACACTGGCAGGCGAAGAACGGTATAAAGTTGTATGACAGTTTTATTATTTCTAAGAAAATCAAAATAAAAAATACAATATAAACGTTTTCTTTTCTGAACACCATGTTCAGTAACATTATTGGCCCACTGGGAGGATTTGAGAACTGGCACTGGCCCTAAGGTAAACTGAGTTTGAGACCCCTGCTCTAGGCAGAGCAACCTGGAACGTGCTTCCCCAGCTTGTTCACACAGTACATCACAGTGGTATTGTAGGTGAGCAAGTGAACCACTGAGAGTCTTATACGGTACTGGAAGGCACAGTATGAATTGTGGATGGCCTGAAGCTCCAGCATGTTGATATGGAGCGAGGCCTCCTGCTTCAACCACAATGCCTGTACCTTCAGCAAGGCCAGGTGTGCCCCCCAACCTAGCTGGGAAGCGCTGGTAATCACTTACTAGATGGGCGAGGGCTGGGTGAAAGGAACTCCCAGGGAAACATTCTGTGGGCACATCCACCACCGTAAGGAGTCTAGTTCTAGTGGAGAGAGATGAACTAGTCTTTCCAGCAAACGAAGGTTGGGGTGGTAGACCATCTTGACACGCATCTGAAGGAGGCGGAGGTTCAGCCTCGCTAACTGAACCACCTGCATGCAAACGGATACGTGCCTCCATAGGCTCAGACACACCCGGACTGTCATGGAAGACTGAGACTGCAGACTGAGGCAGACCCATCAAATTGTCTGAAAGCAGTCAACCAGTAGGAATGATCTTGTGGAATCTAAGGACCCCAATGAACTTGACTTTTTGAGTGGGAGCCAAAGCTGACTTTCCAGCACTTAGAATGAGGTCCAGACGGTTAAGCAAGTGCAATGTGGTACTGATGTGAGTGAGAACTTCCTCTCTGGATCTGCCCCTCAGTAACCAGTCATTGAGGTACAGGAAGATATGGATTCCCTGATATATAGTAACCACACCACGCAGTTGGTGAAGACTCAGGGAGTGGAAGAGAGGCTGAACAGCAGCACTGTGTATTGAAAATGGTGCTCTACAATGAAGCAAAGGATTTGCCTGTGGCTGAGCAGAATTGCTACACAGAAGTTGTTTGCTAGAAGCTGAGAATGGGCGACAGGCAATGGATCACTTGCTACCTGTTCTGTTCATTCCCTCTGGGGCACCTTCCATTGGCCACTGTCAGAAGACAGGATACTGGGCTAGATGGACCTTTGGTCTGATCCAGTATGGCTGTTCTTATGAAATAGGGGTCCTGGAGGTCAAAGCAGTGAACCAATCGTTCTGAGAGAAAACAGGGAGGACAGTCGAAAGAGTGACCATTTGGAACCTCATATCTCTGATATGTTTGCTGAGGCTGCAAAAGGTCAAGGATAGGTCTCAGCCTCCTTTGGATTTGGGTATCAAGTAGTACTGGGAGTAGAAGCCAGGACCTCAGTGTTCCAGTGGAATTTCCTCCACCACTCCCAACACCAATGCTTGGTGAGCAGTATCTCATGAGAGGGGTCCCTGAAGAGGGACAGGAAGGGAGGGTGGGGAGGAGGTTTGGAGACAAATTGGATGGCATAACCCAATCTAACAGAGACCAGGACCCAGATGTTGGAAGTAATCAAGCCCCAACCGCTATAAAAAGGGTCAGTCTGTCCCCAAAGGGATGGGAAGATGAGGAGGCAAGAGTAACGATTGGAACAGTACTCTGGACCAAGTAGTCAAAAGGGCATTTAGATGCCACCGAGGGATGGTGTGTAGGCTGGTTGAACCGCTTTCTCTTTTGGGATCTATCCCTCTTCTTAGGTCAGTTCTGCTGCTTCAGGGGAAAGGGCTCCACAAAGTTACACGGTGGGCAATACTGCTGATGCTGAGCACCGTAGTGGTGCCTGTGCACGGTGTACACGCCCATGATCTCAGGGTAGTCCTAGAGTCCTTGAAGGAGTCAAGCATTTCATTGGTCTTGTCTGCAAACAGGGTTCAACTGTTGAAAAGCAAGTCCTCAATCATCAGGTGCAACGCTGGAATTTAGCAGCCACGAAGCCCTCCTCATAGTGACCGCAGAGGCCATCACCCTGGCCAAAGTGTCTAACGTCAAGGGTGGACTGCGGAGATGTTCTGGCCACCAAGCAGCCTTTCTTGACAAAAGCTGGTCCACATACATGAATATAAGGGACGAACTAAGGAAGTCATATTTGGACAGCAACACTGTTGGTTAGCGATTCACATCCATAGGGATGAGGATGTGTAGACTTTCCTGCCCAAAAAGTCCAATCACTTAGAGTCTCTGTCCTTGGGGGTGGACTTCATTGGTTTGAGAAGCATGTCGTTGATTGGGAGGGCAACTCTCCCACGGGCAGATGGCTGCAAAAAGTCCACCAATTTGTGGGTGTTCTTATGCAGGAACTCTGCCTGGATGCCCACAGATGAGGCCACAAGGCATAAAGGTCTTGATATCTCTTGAGGTCTCTGTTATTGAAGGGAAGGATGAACTCAGTACTATAGCGTCATCCAGAGACGAGGACAAGGCTCTTAATTGAGCCAAGGCTGGATCTTGTCTTAGGGATGATGCACCCGGACAAGAGGGCTCTGGAGGCTCCATGGGGAGGAAAACGGCTGATTTCTGCATCCACAGCTGATCTACAGCCACCACTGCAGAGCTGGCAGATGATTTCGTCTTTGAACAAGATGAATAGAAGGTATTGCAGGAACGAGGGGCATCCCACTCATTCCAAGGGGGCCACAGATATGGATAGGGCATTGGTGGCCAGGAGGCGCCTGGCCAGGGAGCGCTTGCCAATGTTAGGGACCATAACAGTCCATCAGTGGTCCTCAGTGTTCATTGGACAATGCAGAGCAGGACAACCTTGACTTGGCTGTGGAAGAGTTCTGGGATTCCGGCAAGGCAGGGCAGAGCTAGACCAGAGGGAGCAAGGAAGTGATCCGTTTCAGCTATTGTCCAGAATGAAGCAGGAAGCAGTGCATCAGATGGAAGTGATACTGTTGGTACTGAATCTACTAGTGCCGAACGCAGAGTTGTAAACAGTGGCACCGACGCACCCGACTGTACCGACACTGAGGGTGGTGAAAGCTGCCAGGGAAACACATGTGGCAGTGCTGAGGAGGTTCCTCATACCAATTCTGATACTAACTCTACCCCCACTACTGGAAGAAGAGCACTGGGATGAACTGCTGACAGCGGCTTGCTCCACTGGAGGGGCTATAGGTGGTGCAGCTCTGGGAAAATCCTGATCCTGGACCAGTGGTGAAGCTGGGACCAAAAGGCACATGATGTCTGCGGCTGCCTGATATGCTGACGACATGGACACAGTCAGTACCAGCATCTCCCTCGTTGGTACCAGACTCAACAGAGACTGGAACCAGAGTCAACGGTACAGGGTTTCTGACCTTCCCTCTTGATACTGTAGCAGGGTTAAAGCTACCTGTGCCATCCTGACCGCCAGCACCAGCTCCGTGCCAGTCCACGCTCTTCCTGGGGGAGGCAAAAAAAGAGTCACCCTGAGACCTGGAGCGGTCTTGATTGATCTTATGTGACCTTTTCCTTGGCACAATTGACAGGGAACAGCTCCTCCACTTCTTTGGAGAGGCGCTACTCCCGAACATGAAGCAGACACTCTCAGAGCCCGAGAGTGACTATCAGCTGGATGAGAGCATTGGTACTGGATCAGGCCACATGACCTGTTCAAGCAGGTGCTGCTTGAGGTGAAGGTTCCTGCAGATCAAACAGTGCTCTTTGGAGATGGGCCTTATCAAGACAAAGTAGGCACTGTGTGTGGGGATCGTTATTAGGGATCGCTCTCCCATACGAAGGACAGTGTTTAAACCCCGGTGAGGGTATCACCAGGGGAAAAACACTAGAACCAACCAACACTAAACTACTAACACTAATTATATACAATAAAAGTCTAGACGGATTGCAAGGTTGTGAGGTTACAACCACATAGAGCTCCAACTCCAGACACAGGCAGTAAGAAGGAACGGGGGGAGGGGCAAGAGGGAGGAGAGGAGGAAGGGGGCGCATGGGTAGCACCTCCTAATATAACCAGGGAAGGGACCACAGCCTCTGCGGGTACTGCTAGGCAAAATCTCTGGCTTTGGTGCGCTGGGCATGTACACAACAAAGTGGAATACACGTCTGCATCTACTTGAAGAAAGACTAATTAGCAAATATGAAGTCTCTAGTTTAAGCTGTTTTTGCAGTGCAAAAATTGAATACTTTCCAAATTAGAACAGTCACCCACCCCCACCACAGTTCCATCTCTTAAAAGGACCGTGCCTGATTATCTCAGTCATTCCAACAAAGATTCTCCTGTTGGTTACAGACAACATGAGAGATTTCCGATAAAGAGGAGCTTTGAGAAAGTATGTGACAATGGGAAGGAGCACTGTTTCCATTACAAGACCAACTTTCAACTAAGTTAGAGTCTTAATCAGGGCGTTTCTATCATGGCCCCACAACAAGTTTCTGAATTTTGTTACACTTGATCATAATCCTTCATCTTTATACTTTTGTGTATTCCTTGTTCTAGACTCAACTTTTAAAATACTTCTGACACGTGAAAAATCATCAAGTACCATATATCACTCATATAGTTAGGCCACTGGTGTGCTGATATCACAGCCTATCATGCTAATGAATATTTTCTCATTGTTTCCTTGTATTCCCTCCCATCTGTCAGTATCCATCTGTTGTCTCTTGTCTTGTACTTAGCTTGTAAGATCTTTAGGACAGAGACCCTCTTTTTGTTGGGTTTGCACAGACCTCAGTGCAATGGGGTCCCAGTCCATGACTGAGGTTCCTGGGCACTATGGTTATACAATAAATAATTATCCTATTGTAATACTCAAACTACCCACATATCAGGAACACTAAACAATAGACCATTATGCTTCACACAAAATTTGCCTCATGCAAATCTTACTCATAACTGTCCTGCTAGATGAACATCCAGAATTTTTGCTGTTTTAACAGCCTTATTTTGCTGCCCCGTTTGCCAGCTGATAATGCAACTATTTTGAACATTCACAGATAAGACCAGAAGGAGCCATTGTGATTTAGTCTGACCTCCTGTCTAACACAGGTCACAGAACTTGTTTAAACTATAGCATCTCTTTTAGAAAAACATCACCTCTTGATTTAAAGATCACCAGTGATGGAGAATCCACTACAATCCTTGGTAAGTTGTTCCAATGTTTAATTACTCTTGTTCTTTAAAAAAAACCCAATTTCCAGCTATTGGCTGCTAGACTGAATATCTGTTTCCCATATAGACTGTGATCTAGTCACTCCTTAACAGTCTCTTTGTGACATTAGAAGCTAGGTTTATCTTCTCCCACAACCAATACAAAACCCTCATCCTCAAAAACTTAGTTTATCTTGCATCAGCCACTTCCTTGGTTCTTCAGGAGAGAATTCAGGAATAAAATGGGATTGAAAAGTAGTTTTCTATTGATGGGAGGCAGGCTAGTGGCTATAGGTCAATGATAACAGAATCAAAGACAAACTGCATTGCCAGGAGACACTAGAAACAGCTGACAGGAATTGGTCACCTGATAATTAGTGTCTCAACCTGATATTCCACTGAACTGCAAAAAAACTACCTCACTGCTTCTGAAGAATGCTGAAGCCAGCTTGCTTTGCTGTGTTAGCCACAAGAAGTACATTACATAAGAATTGCACTAGGCATATTTACTTGCTTCCCGGTGCAATTCAAGATGTTGATATTGATCCATGAAAACTTTATATTTTTTTCTAGCTATCTGAAAAAACTACCGCTCTCTGAAAAACTGCCCCTTTCTGTGTGTGCTCCACCTCAACCACTGTATACAGCTGAGCCTTTCACAGTCACTCAAACTTAAACATCTGGCTGGGGCAAAGCTTCTTGATACTTGAAATTTCAATTTTTACTGGTGACTGTATAGAACAGCAAAACCTGTATATACAAGCAGCACTTTTTCTGAGAAATGATAATTTACATGCAAATTTATACAAGGTTAACTTATAAAGACACTTAAGTATTTTCTTTTTTAAGTGAAGATAAGATGCAAGGAAAATGCCTATTTTGGGGGATACTGTAAAAGTTTGCGAACAAAAAAATTTTTTTGTTCAAAAACAACTTAAATGTTATCAAATATTCGGTAAAAATGCAGTGTATTTAACCAGTGAGTCTTAGCTAATAATAGTAATTTATGAACAACAGGCTTCAGCATGGCCCACAAGTTCCTACAATTGAAATGTATTTGAAAAAGAAAAGAACTCTGGACTTACCTTTATATGGTATTTTAATGCACCAAGCTGATATACTGCTTGAAAAGGTCTGCGATCAATCGGACATGAAGCCATAACCTGAAAGAAGATTTTTCATCTATTAGGATTTACACCAAATTAGAAAAAAAAACCCAATTGTCTAGACTTTTAATTCATTTAATTCTCCTGGACTTCTTAGCAGAAATCTCTCACTCTCTACTACCTGCTCAGCTATTGATAGCCTCTCAATGGAAAAAGAAAAATAGTCCAACTGTAGAGGAACGGATCCAATAAATATGGGAAGTTGTTATGGAAAAATTAAACACACTAATTACGTACCCAGAAAAACAGACAGAGGGCAAATGGATACTTTGATATTTGGTTATCTTTTATTCAGTACTCAGACAAAGTACGTTCACCTATAAAATAACCCAGCACTCTTGTTCAATTTTTTAAAAAATAAAATATTGGATAAACATGCCTATTCTGTTCAATGAGCAGAGATTTCCCTCAATTTAATGACAGGTTTCAGAGTAGCAGCCGTGTTAGTCTGTATTCACAAAAAGAAAAGGAGTACTTGTGGCACCTTAGAGACTAACAAATTTGTTAGTCTCTAAGGTGCCACAAGTACTCCTTTTCTTTTTACTCAATTTAATAAGATCACTAGAACCATGTCTTAGATGTAAGGAGGCTCACTTTGTAATATGGTACCACTTTGTTAAAGAAAGATTTGATGACTATATTTTTGTATGATGTGTCTAAACAAAAGCTCATTGACACACTAATTATTGTATGCAGTGTAGTTGTAGCCATGTTGATCCCAGAATATTGGAGAGACAAGGTGAGTAAGGTAATATCTTTTATTGGACTAACTTCTGTTGGTGAGAGAATCAAACTTCCGAGCCACACCTGAAGAAGAGCTCTGTGTGGCTCGAAAGTTTGTCTCTCTCACCAACAGAAGTTGGATAAATAAAAGATACTACCTCACCTACCTTGTTCCTCTAATACTGATTTATTATTTTGTTTCTGATATTTACATGGCAATGATATGTAAACCTATTAAGACTCCCTAAACAAACAAAGTACAAAAAAACCACAAAAATGAAAGTAAGTTGCTCGAAACATGAAATGTTACAACTTGCTCATATTAACTGATTTGCATTTATTACCCTAGTAAAATTTAATCAACCATCATAAAAGCTGTCATGTACAGACTCATAATTTCACCCAACCACTGAACTTTTAATTAAGGACAAAAGTGCTACATGTGAAACAGAATGTACCAAAATATCTAGTTCAGCAGGTACTCTCCAGAAATAACGTTACATGAAGTTAGCTGCAGCTATTTTTTTTCCCTTCACAGATGTGGGGTATCAAAGACGCTGAATAAAAAATACAGTTTCTGAATCTTTTTGAAAAAAGTTTATCAACTTCAACTCACCTTACTTAATATCACAACACTTAGATATATTTATAGTGAAAACAACAATAAGTTTATTACCAATGATTCAAGAGATAGTGAGCAAGGATAATGGAAAGAAAAAGTTATGTTTTTTTTGTTATAAATATAACATTTTCTAGACACTAAACTTAACTATTAGGTTAACCTAACTAATGAAGTTAACCTCACTCACAGCCTTTTGAAGAGTCTTCAAACCAAACTGGCCGCGATCCCATTTTCACGAGTGTATATGTACTGCACTTTTACTCCCTAGGTGCAGGATGACAGGATGTCTTCTTTGTTCCCAAAATATCAGCCAGTGAACCTTTAAAGGGTATCAACATAAGGTTCTCTTCCCCTGTTGTATTTCTATACCTGTTATTCCTTTCCGAAATTCTTACAATCCTTCATCTGCATTTAGCTTTGATGGGTAATGTAAGACCAATTGTGAAGCAGATAAAACTTAATTTACATTTTAACAGAGAGAGGTAAATAAACATCTTTTGTCTGACAGGAAACCTGCTTCTGCTCCTCTGCTGTGATACAGAACATATTTTCAGCAGACATACATAACTCCTTACATAGCATCTGTACATACATTTCATAACAATGACAATGACTGGTGTGACCCTGGCTTTCATTTAAGCCCACACAGGATTTTCTCTGGTGAACCTGAATGTAGCTACCAGAATCAGAATATTCTTGTAACCCCCTTGCCAGCTGGCATTCAGGGTTCCTTGGGTCATAGCATAATATACAAAAAGTTCACAGAACTCAATTTTTCCATAATGTGCGACCATGGATAACACAGTTTATGTTCATAAGGTGCCTTTCATACCAAAGGGATCCCACAGCTCTTTATAAACACTGTACATGAGTCACTTTGCCCACTATTAAAGGACAGCCACGTCTGCAGTGGAACTCAGCTTTTTTATGGCGCATAGCATCATTATGACAATTTAGGATAGGAAATAAGTTCATAACTGAAATGTAAATGTAATTAACTAACTGTAATGCTGTTCTCTTGCTGCAGAGAGGAAATGGCTCCTATCACTCCTAGGCATTAGTCTCCCTTTGCCCCCGTTTAATTGGATCTGGCTTCTCACAGACCCCTGCTACTCTCCTCCTTCTGTCTTATTCTTTTACCTTACAGGCTTCCTTGGATCACCCCCCACCCTCCACATGATAAAACTATCCTCTCTGTGCCTTTCCTTGGATTAAACCCTGGTGGGAGATTGTGTTACTTGCCAAAGTGCTGAAGCAACAATGCCAAAGTGCTCAGTGCCAAAAGGAAGAACTTACGCAACACAACAGAGGATTCTTTAAGATCTTCAGAGACTAGCTTTCTATTTATGCTCCTGATCTAGTGGTGGCTGAAGAGTCCTGCCCTGGTGTCACCAAAATAAAACTTAAATAATGGAGGACAAGACCTGATTAGAAGGCACAGGGGCATGCAGAAGATATACTAAAGCAGAGTAGGTGCTGAACAGGAACAATAACTGAAGAGGTGTATCTTCTGTGGGGAACCTTTGCTGACCTGTCAGGAGGAAATGAATAAAATGTTCCAGGGTGGTAGTTGAGTTCCATAGTGAGATAAGACTGTCAGATATGGGGATGAATTTTGGTGGGTACCACCTGACTCTTGCTAGACAGCTAAGATCCAGGAGGAAGAATCCTACAAAACAGCTTCACAAAAATAGGATTTCAAGGTGAGCAACATTCTCTTATTGCTGTGTACTAGTCTTTTCTCTCCTAGGACACTACTCTACCCCCACACAATCAAAGCACAGACCGCAAAGAAATCAGGAAACCTTTCTTTTTAAATTTTCAGTTTCTTTAAAATAATAGCAGATTAACTGTAATTAACTGTAAAATGTCATTTGTCACGGTGTATATACTAGTGTTTTTAAGTTGGTTCCTCTGTAGAAAATAAAAATCTGACAGTAGTTCAAGTCATATTGAGCAACTCTTTTTATCCTCAGTTTTTATAGAACATATTGAAAATAGGCTCCATTTTGGAAGGTGGGGGAAAGAGGAGAGTCTTTCAGATTAGAATTTTCAGGTAACTGCTTAGTTTTTTTCCACCCCAATGTATGTAGCTTTGCCTTTAAAATAAACCACAAACCTTCAAGGACTTGTATATGGTGGTATAAACCTAGTTATTGTACATTTCAAAGAAGATACATTATTGTCGTATCTTCTGTATTCCGAATTGGGTGATTTCTCATAACTCATAAGTTAAAGTAATTATAGTTATTTATAAATGAATGATCATACAGAAGGATCAAGGTAGTTAAGCAAATATTAAACTACTCCTTCACCCAAATACAAAAAAAAAAATCCCTTAAAACTAACAGTAAATATCTAATACTAATTAATTGGGAAAAGTAATGACCAAACTACATGACATAAACATACTTCTAGTGGCCACACATTTAAAATATACTTCTATAAAACCACTTATAAATTTCCCCAACAATGGCATTTTGGTATCTCCCCACCAGACTTTACGAAGAAATTTAAAATTATATTTATATAATTACATGGGCTGAAGGGATCCTAGAGCCCCAGAGGAGAAAGGAATCTTCGTAGAGTTATTTATTTGAGGTTTTCCCTCCACACACATTTATCTTTAGCCAGGGTGGAAAAAGCAGACAGGTCCCCATGGCAACTAACAAAACTTAAATACAAGCAAACTGAAAAGGTACATCTTTATCTATCTTAAATAATTAGACAGTAAGCTGTCTGCAGCAGAAATCACCTTTTATTCTGCTTTTGTATAGCGCCTAATACAATGGTGGTCTCAATCCTAATCAGGCCTTGTAGATGATACCTATATACTGTAGAGGAAGGCAATGACAATAAGAAAAGCTATTACAGAGGGAAACAAAAGGGCAGAGATCTTATTTTCTAAACATAGGATTAGGGATCTGGTAAAGCATGTATTTAAACCAAAAATCTCATTTACTCTAGCAAGGAGGATTGTAGAGAAGAAAACTCTCATAGGTCTGTATTGTACCGAATGAGATAAACTTAATACTAACTCAAAAGGACAATTTTTTTTTTGAAGAAAACAATGTCATTTTTACACTAGGAACCCAAACAGCGATACATAAAACAAACGATCCATTGATTTTACCTACTTTCAGCTGAAGCTAGGTTTGACAACCTTAGAAAAATAATAGTTTTGCTGCAGTGGGTTCAGTTCTTGAATACGTGTACACTAGATACAGAACAGAATTAAAAACCATTGAAAAGAAAGTTAAGGACAGAAAAAAGTTTTCCACTTACTTTAGACAAGCAAACAGAACCTACAAAATAATTACTGGTTACAGAACAGAGAAATTGTGGTTATGATTTTAATATTACCACAATGAAGCATCTGGAGGAAGCAACATTTCTTAATAAATTCCTGGAGAGCAGCAGCAAACTAGAGAGTTAGAAAATGGAAGCCCCATTGTGCTAGGTAACTGTACACTCACCTATGAAGACAATGTCCCTACCCAGAAAGTATTACAACATAAGATAAGGGAAGTATAAATAATTAATGGAATGGGATTCAATCAAAATTTTTTATATAATTAGCAATCACAAATATAAAGTGGAGATTATCCCCATCTACCCCTCAAAATAGCCATAATTAATGGGCTAATTTCTTGTAGGCATCACAAGAGGTGGGAGGTCTTGAGAAAGAAAATGTAACGTATCAGACTATTTGAACAGTGGAGAAAGCTACTTAGCACTATTTATAAACAGATTATTTTAAAAATTTTGAAAATTTGAATCCAATTAGAACACATACTCATAGATTTAAAATAAATGGTTGAAGTGACTAGTGACAACTTTACTTGATCAGTTAATCAGTTATTTTTCCCATTAAAGATTTCAGACACACAGAACACATTACATCTTTGTTCTGAAACTTACTTCAGCCCATTTAAGAATACAGGTCATGCAGAAGAAGTGCCTGCAGTTTTCAGGAAAACCAACCTCCTGTTCTAAAAGGCAGTTTAGACAGATCGGGCACCGGTCAGCTTCATCATATAACACAGCAGTAGGACAGGAACAGCTTTCTTCATTCTCTTCACCTGTTATTAACATTGACACTTTCAATTATTGTTCATTTCTGGAACTACATTAGATTTGAATACAACAGTTTGTGTTAAAAATAAGTGTGTACATTCTTAACTGTATATATTAGTATCTTCCTGATTCCTCAAGTTTAATATCTTGTATTTTTTGTACAAGATAACAACTTATCTAGTTGTAATAAAGAGCAAAGTGGCAAGTCAATTATCAATGTTTCAATTGTTTAATCAAGCTGTTGACTAAAACAGTGATGTTAATAAAGGAATTTTAACTTGACTGGAAAAAACCACATAACCCTCACCAGTATTCTCCATTCAAAGGAATGGAAGTTAGCTCGACATTTGTTTAAAAAAATATAAACACAGGGATGATAGGCTAAATTATTGAACAATCTAGCCCTATTTTATTTGGAATCAATGCACAATGTAAAATGAGTTCCCTTTCGTTTAAGCCCCCCCTCATATGCGTGTGGTGTCTGGGAATAATGGGATGAGTTAAGCATGTCTCAGTTCTAATACCTTGTAAATCAACAAAAACATTTATCCTTAATTTTAGCTTTTTTGTACTTCCATTCAAATTAAAATTATTTTTTCACATGACTTCCTCCTGACCTAATAAAATATCTACGGTGCATGCTAAATGCAGCAACGTTCTTAATTTTGTTAAATCAAAACTTATTTTCAAATCAGACCAAACTGAATTCAACAGTTAGTAAGGACTAGTTTCATGACACGTCAACTTTGAAGTTTTCACACAATATATTAATTCCTTCACTCAAAAGTGTGTTTTCATGTTTTCCCACTCACCCATAATTCAAACACAAATGAAGAGACATTACTCAAAATTTACAAAAACTACATTGCTATTAAATTGCAAACACTACTAACCCAGGGCTGGGCCAATCCCTGCCTGCACCTGACTAAGAGGTCTGTTTCTGTTTCTAGAACTGATCAGGTTGAACATGTTGCTGTAAAGGATTTAGGGACCTTTCCAGGCAGAAGAAAAAACAAACAAACAAAAACAACTTACACTGGTTAGCAAAATTTGGTTAACAGATTAAATTCTACAACCTACAATCTACTAATTCAGAGAAAGATCAAATACAAAATCTAAGCACATTGCTTGAACCTGACTACTGACAATAAAACATTTTCATGTTTTCCCTAAAATTTTTATTTCACGTAATTCCAGACATTGTCGCTTTATTACAGGACACCATGCACAAGTTACATACATACATATACATATACATGTATATGTATCACACACACACACACACATTACCTTCCATGTCTTCATGTTTTTGATCCTCAATATCTGGAATACATTTTTTTTTGTTCTTCATCTCTACTTGGGAAATACAACCTGAAAAATATTGAAGTAACAATTTAGTTTCGCTTAATATAAGTTTACATTCCAATTAAAGAAATTAACCACTATCAACTTTACAAAAGAATTTCCAGCGCTCGCCATTCTTTTATTATATAAATTGGAGAGCAGACGTATTTGCCAGGGAAAGCAGCAGAATATGGATTATTTAATATGCACATTTTTTGTAGCCTGTTTTGATCCCAACGTCTCACTGGACCAGCTCAAATAGATGGCTATAGAAATAGTTTAGCCACTGTAAAACCTAATAAAGAATATCCTTTAATATCAAAACTATATTAATACAACTTTATATCTGATATTTTATAGGTGAACTACAAAACAATTTTTAATAAAATATCCCCCAAACTTTTGTAAGATTCTAAAAGGAAAAGTATTACTTTTTATTAATAAAAATATGTTCTTCCTTGAAAGTTTCCTTGATAAGTTGGCCCCCTTAGTACCTGTAACTGGGATTCTCCATCTCTAGCAAAACTGTAGCAACTATGCTCTGCCATTCCCACCTCAGCAGTTGGGGGCGGGGCAGGAGAGGGAGGGAACAGCAGGATTTGGAAATCACTTAGATGTACATGGAGGAGTGAGAAGAGATGAAGATGATGCTCCAAGCCTGAAGAATAGAAATAGTAGCATGACTACAGTGAGAATAAAGAGGATTTAGCAGGAAAATGTTTTAGCCATGCTGAGTTGAAAGTGTTGTCTTGACATCCAGAAAGATATGTGAATGAGGCAGGCTGAAATAGGAGATTCGAGACAGGTCACAAGCGCAGGTATAGACTTAAGAGTCACCAGCATAGAGGACACAGTTAACACAATCACCCAGAGGGAAAGGTGTTAACTGAAAAAAAGGAAGGATTAGAGAGGTCCCTGGGACCTATATCCCGTTCCCTCAGACTGCACTGATGTGCTACCATGTAAGAAACAAACAGGTTTGAAGGACAGCCTGTCCACTGGTCTGGTGTTGATCTGTTTGGATGTATGTATCTTTGGGGACAGCCTGTCCACTATACCTATCCCAGGTCTTCTTAGCTGAGGATGGAAAATAGATATCTCTTCCTCTCTCTCTTTGTGAAGGGTATCTTTGTTTAGGTCACAAGGTGATGCCTTGGAAAAGTAACACCTGCTGCAACTCACTAAGAACTGTGTCGCTGAATTGCCCTTTCCTCTTGTTGCATCTTAGACTCCTAAGTCTTAGGGGAAGAGGAGGTAAAACCCCAGTAAACATCCAAGTTTCCATAAGAAAGGCAGAAGTTGGAGACATTTTATAGTTTAAAACATGTTTACAATACCCAGGAATGGATTCAATTCACGTCCCATGTGTTTGTTGCCAGGGCCAGTTAAGAGACAGATTTACTGATGTATCTAGGTATGAAGCCTGCTTGCCTGGAAAGGATGTATATACAACTAATTCTGGTACCACTCCTGCAGCTGAGGTAGATAGAGACTATAAGAGGGAATGAGTGTGGGAGAGGAGGTGACTTACCCTGTCCACAGACTGAGGGTATGTCTACATTTCAATTAAAAACCCACGGCTGGCATGTGCCAGCTGACTTGTATTCATGAAGCCCAGAAACAGCCCTGAAATCTGAAAGTTTACACTGCAGTTACTTAGAGCTCAGGATGCAGCCTAGGACCCTCCAACCTTGCAGGGTCCTAGAGCTCAGGCTGCAGCCCAAGCTCAGAAGTGTACGCTGCAATTCAACAGCCCTGCCACGGGTGTCTAACTGCAGCATAGACATAGCCCTTCCAAGCCATAGCTCACTTTCCTGCAGCTGCTCTAAGGCCACTGGCTGTAACCTGGTAACCTTCCCTTCTCTGAACTCTTCACTATCCTTGCTGCTTACTACTAAGATTTGATGTTTATGTGCACTTGGATTCCCATTTGCAGCAGTCCCCTTCAGCACAGCTAGTAGCTCTTAGTTGAGACTCCCCCTGCTTCCCAGCTACTCCCACGCGCTGTTTTACCAATCTTGTGGTAAGAACAGCAAGGTGAGCAGCACTGCTGCTGGTGGCTTCGTGTAGTGCCATTTAATTGGCTACTTCAGGCCGCTAAGGGCGTGCCTATACAGGGAAATTGACTGGAATAGCTACTGTGGAATAAACTATTCCAGAACAGCTAGTCTGGATAGCTCTCTATGTGGACACAGTTATTCCAGTGTAAGAGTTTCCATACAGTGAACTATTCTGGAATAGCTACTGTGCTTTAAATTCACACCCTATCTTATTCCAGAGCAACTTCCCCCATGTAGACAAGCCCTAAGTCACTGAATGTCCAGAGTGTGCTTAGAGGAGAGCCTCAGTAGAAGAATTCAAGATAGTAAAGCTATTATGGGAGTAACGTCTGGTTCTCTGGCTCTCAGAAGAGCACACAGAGTGAGTGTTGAGAGGGGCTTTCTGGATCTAGCACCAGCAGTGAACAACACCTTTGCTGCTTTCCATTTGCTGTGAGGACAGAAAGACCATTGTGAGAACAGGTGTCTTTAACTACAAAGAAGACATGTCATTAATGTTGTGTTTTTAATCAAGATTTGTGATAGGTACCATTTCCTTTAGCTCCAGATAAATCTGGACTGTTTACTCCAACAGAATGCATAATGTTTCAAACCAAAGTTCTGAAACAGCCTTTCTATTCTAAACCCCTAATTCAATCCCCTTTGTTAAATTATCTGATGTTGCTCAGTCTGGAAGTGAAACCAGACATCTGCAATTTTGACTTTTCAGGACTTCAAATAGCTTTGTTAAAATAGAGCACTCGTTATATTTTAAAACATTGTCCTTTTCCCTTTTTGAAATGTACAAGTCTAATCAACACCTCTGAAGCTCTCCTTTAAATGCACAATAACCATGAAATTCAAAGTTATATGGTTCTCACAGCAACTGTACCTAGCTAGCTGTTCACACCGCTGTCATATGGTGCTAAATTTCATCCCCTTGTATGTAAATGACTGCCTACGAAGGAGTACTGCAGAAAGAGATCTGGGGGTCATAGTGGATCACAAGCTAAATATGCAGTGTGACGCTATTGCAAAAAAAAAGCAAACATCATTCTGGGATGTATTTGCAGGAGTGCTGTAAGCAAGACACGAGAAGTAATTTCTTCTGGTCTACTCTACGCTGATTAGGCCTCAACTAGAGTATTGTGTCCAGTTCTGGGTGCCACATTTCAGGAAAGATGTTTGTTTAATCTGGAGAAGACTGTGAGAGGATATCTTCTTAGCATATGTGCAACGTGCCTCAGGTGGCACATGACTAGGATTCACCAGTGAATTTGGTCTGCTGTTTGGATCATTAGCTTTCCCAGCTCAGGCTGGGTACTGACAGGTTGTTACAAGGAGAAGGAGGAGGAAAAATCGTTCTCCTTAACCTCTGAGGATAGGACAAGAAGCAAGGGGCTTAAATTGTAGCAAGGGAGGTTTAGGTTGGACATTAGGAAAAACTTCCTAGCTGTCAGGGTAGTCAAGCACTGGAATAAATTGCTGAGGGAGGTTGTGGAATCTCCATCATTGGAGATTTTTAAGAGCAGGTTAGACAAACACTTGTCAGGGATGGTCTAGATAATACTTAGTCCTGCCACGAGTAGAGGGGACTGGACTAGATGACCTCTCGAGGTCCCTTCCAGTCCTATGATTTCTATGATCACTGCACAGCAGATGGATACATGTAGGACAAGAAGTGCAAAATACTGTAATAATCTGCAAGGGGAGTTTGACATATGCATAAGGTAGTTACCAGAATGGCAATTCAAGCAACATCACCAGGGTTAATGCGCCATCTCTCAAAAAGCGTCTTGAGATCTTTAATGACAAAAGTGGTACTTAAAAGCAGGATGGGTAGAAATCAATGATTTTTTTAAAATATTTTTTAAAAAAATCAATTTTTTTTATTTAAATTGGATTTTTTTGATAAATTGCTTTTTGAGGAATAAACTGATCTAAAGATAGTTTTAATTAAGATACACTTTAGCTCAAAGGTATCTCATCATGGAATAGGGATTATAAATTCTAATTCTATAGTATGAGACAATATATTCATTTAATGTTTAAGAAAAGTTTTGTAAATGAGTTCCAACAGTTCATGGATTAGGGACCCAATTTTATGGGGTTTCAGGACTTCTGTATAGATTATTTAGGTTAATCTTTCTATCTACCTGATGGAACTCAGTGCTCAGTCTAGAAGATACCATCAAAGATGCTTAATTTTGCAGTTCTCAAACTGTGCATTTGTCTCTCCAGAGATAACATGCTTGTTAACAGCAAAAATGTTTTAAAATAAACAAACACACACACACAGAAAGGTGAGAAATAACAGACCTCAAGCCTATTGTCCCTCTGCAAATTTGTGTACACAGAGTCAATCCCTTATCTCCCTCTAGAAGTGCAAAGTTTCAGAAAGTTCAATGAATAGAAGATTGTTGGGGGCGGAATAAATCCGGATAAGGAGAAGAAGTCTTGAGATAAATGTGAGAAGGGAGGGACAAGCGGTAGAAACAAAAGTGAAACTGTTTGAGCACCATATTCCAGAAGTCTTGAGGTCTTTTTGAGTGTAGCCTTCATTGATTTGAGATCTACCATACCATTCTCTCTCACTAGAAGGGAAAACCTATAATGGCAGCAGGCCGCAAGAGAGACCCAGTTTAGGAATAAGAACCATCAAGAAATATATGTTTGCTGATGATGTTTTAAAGAAAGTCACCAGTGAACTGTTGGAAGTCACTTAAGCACTTGGATTCAGAGATTGCTGAAGTGATAATCTCACTTTTAACAGCAGTAGCTTCTTCTGCTGGTGTAGAAAAAATATTCTCTTTCTTTGGACTAATTCATTCCAAATTGAGAAATCGTTTGGGACCTGAAAAAGCAGGAAAGCTTGTTTTTCTTTTCCAGATTATGAACAATCAGGAAAATGAAGGTGAAGACGATTGAGTTAGTTGCTGAAACCAATATTTTAAGTTTCTTATGTTGACCTGGCTGACATAGTTGATTTAATTTTTATTTTTGTTTTTTAAGATATTTCATTTAACTATTTTAGTTAAAAACAAACAAAAACAAACCTCATTTTAAAAAACTTGAATGTTTAACTAAATTCAAAAATTTATTTGCTTGTTTTGTTAAAATATTCTATGTCTGCTACTGAAGAAAAAATAAAATTTTATGTAGAAAACCATGATTAAATCGAGTCTTCTTGACTAGTGATTTAAATCATGATTTAAATCACTAATTTGATTTAAATCAAATCCACCCTGCTTAAAAGTGGTAATAGCATAAACCCCAGGGAAGCAGCCAAGTTTAGGTTGACAGGCAAACTCACCAGTCAACTTTCAAGCCTCCAAACATGAGCTGCAGTAGTGTTAATCTCCAAGGTCCTCAATTTCGGCAGCCGACCCATAAATTTATGGTTTACTGTGATTGAAAGCATGCATTTTTACTAGTGCTTCCTCTGTTTGATCTATTCTTATGAACAAGTATTCTGAAGTGTTTTGAGCAGAAACCTTGGCAATGTCAATACACTGCCTAATATAAAGAAGAAAGCATGGACATCATGGAACTGGAGAGATGGACATAACTTAAACCCAACAAATTGACTACACAGGTTACCTTTTGGGAACGGAGACTAACTTTTTTCTTTTATTATTATTATTATTATTAAAAACAGCACTTGTTTTGAAGATTTCCTAGCAGGAAAAAAAAAAGCACTGAGTGTTATTCTAAAAAAAATGAACATTTTGATGGAGAGAAGCCACAGGATTACAGCTGATTCCAACAAGGTTGATAAATTTCTAATCTTATTCCCCCTCACAAACTGACCAACATTTTCAACAACAAAACCAATACAAGAGCTGTTTGCTTTTATTTCACTGAAAATATGAATAAAAAGTTATTTCGTAAAGGAACTTTGAAAGGCTATTTTTCCTGCCTAGTTTTAAAAGGGTATTACAAGGAACAGAGTAGTAACAAGGTTAAAGATTTTTAAGGACACTTACGTTATGTTAGCATCCAAGGAGTCTGGAATGTGTTCAACAGCTGAGTTTTGATAAACTGTGGAAAACAAAGAATTTTAAAAACAAATTAAGATTTTTGGAGGAAGGGGGTGGGGGGAGAGAAAGGACTGTTAGAAGATGAAATACTTCTCTTCCCCAAAACAAAATATCTTCCAAGAAAATAAACCTTGAGAATTTAAATCTTAAGAATATTTCAGTAGCACTTATCAGAGCTCACTTTATTGCACTTGTATACCACATCAGTTTTTTAAGAAATTAGAGAAAATCTGCATTCAAAATGGAGAACAATATTCATCTGTCCAGTTTCCTCAGTTTCTTAAAAAAAAGAACAATTGATTTTGCATGCAAATTGTGAATGTCCAGTAAGGTTTGAGAAATTTTCTATTTGAGTTTTAATTATATCAAATTTTGTTGATTGCCTTGTGCATGACACTGCACAATGTTTAAGCAGCTACAGTCATCCAGGTGTTGACATGGAATATTCAAAAAGGAAATGAGTGTTTGCAAAGAGTAGCAGCAAAGATGACACCATGTAAGTGTTCCAAAACCAAGAGAAATCCATTCTAGTTTATATTTCCTTTACAAGATAAACATACAAAATAACTAGTTTAAGAATAGTAGCAACATTATAATTGAAAAGATGCTTTTTCAGGTGCTTATAAAAACTTTTTATAGAAGTTAACTTTTGGCATGTAATTTCTTGTTTAATCTCAGTCTAGCGATGAATTGTGGCCATAGTTTGATGAAGTTAGCAATTTTTCAGATAACTGAGCATAAACGTTTTCCACCAATTAAATATGACCTACTTTAGTTTTAAAACAGCTGTTTATACATTTCAAATTTAGGGATTTAGGCTAGATTTCAAAAAGAGAATTGTAGTCTCTGTCAATGCAAGACAAATTTCTTTGACATGTGTCAATAAATTCTATTTGAAAATAAGGACCCAGGTACAGTTCCAGATGTTTCACTTTTATCATGAGGCATAAAGCCCCAAAGATACATACATCTAAACAGATCCACACCAAGCCACATATATTCCCTAAGAAATAAAATGCAATTGTGGTTATTTCTAAGCTTGATCTTATGCATCTGAAAATATTCACTAGCGTGACCATTTATTTTTATTTTTGAAATAGCTAAACGGTAAAACTATGTAAATGTGTTATGGTTTAGATAAGTGAGTAAGGACAAATTAGAATATCCCTAAGTTAGTTACATTACAAATCTATTAAGGCATTAAACACTACACAGCACAATACACATTACTGAATAGGCAGAAGGGATCAGAGTTTGAGTTGTTGAAAGAGTTACACATTTGAATACCCTAAACTATTAAAATTAAAATCTTTACCATAAAGTTGCAGTGGTGTAGAAATAAATCAGATAAAATAAACAGAACAAAACAAAACAAAACTGGAGGTGCCTTGCATGCAATCAAGACTCATGCATCTAAACCCAAAAGACTGTACCTGTTTTTGATGAGTATAACCAGGTGTGACCAACAATAAACTAATGAAATCTTTAACCATGTAGTTCATTGATATGAAGTGGGAGATCATGACTGAAGAGAACTTCTCCCCCAGATGCTTCAGCTTGCTCTAAGGACTTTCCAACATACAGAATTGCATCAGTTTAACTTAAGGTGTGGTTTTAAACCGATTTACTTAAACAGGTGCAAAAGGGTTTGTGAACAATCCAGTATCAGTTTAAAACAGGATAAATTTGGTTTAGCGTAAATTGATTAGGAAGAGTTTTAAGTGAAATTGAAATAAGCCACTCTTAAACCAAAGTATGAAGGGGTTTTGCACTGGTTTAAGTAAAACATCTTTATAGAGTGTTGACACCATATTTTTCCACTAGTTCAGTTTTGTTTTTATAAATCTTTTGTGCCTCTGCTACAAAAAAGGACTATAAAAATAGAACCATCTTCCTTGACAGTTCTGCTCCTAATGTGTGCTTACAGTCATATCTGGTTGCGTAACTAAAATTACACACCACACTTTTTTACTCCTATTAAACCGGACAGAGTAAAACACACTAAAAGCAATCTAGGTTTTTCTGGTTCCTGATTCAAATAGAACCCACCACATTCAAAATGTAGGGCTGAGTTCTGCTTTTGCACCTGTGCTACCAAGTGGAACACACTGAATTACTCATATGTAACTAATGGTGAATTTGGCCTGAGTTATTATTACTGATATCAGCAAAAGCTAAAAGATTTTCAGATTCCATGCTTAGGTTTCAAAGTTGTCAAATGGGAAAGCTATCTTTTTACTGGTAGGCTGACAAAATGTGATATGGAAATCATTGACACAAACATGGAACCCATTTAGCCACTCAATCACTTTTCAAGATAAAATTATATAGTTTCGCTAGAGTCTCTAGAATAGGCAAATTTGTAACTATTCACCTACAAATAAGCATACTTCTGTAAAGATGTGTTCAGACTAGGACAACCACCAGCAAGCTACAGCGATAAAAGCAATATTCCATGAGATTTCCTTCCAAACAGCAGAGGTAGGGCAGACTAGTGAGAATCTTGCAAGAGATTATTTTCAGATAAATTAAGAGGTAAAAGACCCCTTTCCTAAAGAGATAATCTGTGTAGGATTCCCATTCTTAAGTAGTTTGCGGCCTGTCTCAAACAACACAAACAAAACAAAACACAAACCATCCCTCCCCCCCCCACTAACTATAGCATGTGCAAAACAAACCATAGACAAGGACGATGCCAACACCTGAAGAATTTAGGAATAAAGGAATTGCCAGACTGGATCATACCCAAAAGTCCATCCAAGCCAGTATCCTGTATCCAACAGTGGCCAGAACCACATGCTTCAGAAGAACATGTAAGAACTCTGCAGTAGGCAGATATGGGATAATATAGCTCACATAGTTAGAGAAAAAAGAACAGGAGTACTTGTGGCACCTTAGAGACTAACCAGTTTATTTGAGCATGAGCTTTCGTGAGCTACAGCTCACTTCATCGGAGACTGGCTTAAACCCTGAGACTGTTCTTATGTTCTTGATATTTATCAATTACATTTTTACTGCTAGACTTCAGAAATTTTTATATTTTTTGCTCAATATAATCAAGCATCCTAGAAGAAAGTTTCCTGTTTAAAAGCAAAGTTTTAGGCATTTATGGAATTTTAACATTTAACTTTTTTTTCAAGCTGTTTGATTGTTATGTTGTTAGCCATAAGGATTTAAATAGATGTAGATAATCCTTATGATTTATTAAACTGTTTTCCCTATAAAACTGGATTTAAAATAAATTACATCATTTAAAAAGTGGTACAAACTTGCAGGAGGAGGAATCTTTCATATACAATCTCATTTTCTTTAAAGCAATAAATTCAGTAATACCCAGCGAACAAGAGCGACTTTTTTTTTTCCTAAACACCATTATGTTTTGGGTCCATCTTAGACATACGGGGTTATGAACATCCATCATCTGCAATGTTTACAACTTCAGAATCATCTGCCAGTACCACCAGCAGTGCAGCAACTAAACATACAGGCAGGCAGTTTGTTTTTAAAATAAAGGTAAAGACAACCTTTATCATCCAGTAAAACCATGGAGGAGTTCAAAAATCAACAAACTCCAGCAAGACTCCACAGATGAGAAGATTGCTCAGTTCATTTATGCAACCAATTCTCCCTTTTATCTTGTTCAGAGCAAACATTTAATTTACACAGTGTAATCATTAGGACCAAGCTATACTTCACTGGGCAGAGCAGAGATTGCTGGATACAGTGTATGAGAAGGAAATTGAAAAATGTGCAAAAATATTGATGGGAAATTCATTAAGCTGAATCTTGATGGTTGGAGCAATGTATACAGTGATCCAGTAATACATGCGTATGTGACAACAGAAGCTAGGGTTGTCTAGCTCACATAAACACAATACATCAGATGCCCATACAGCAGAATACTTAAAAGTAGCAGTAAATGTTATAACAAACTGTGAACAAAAATTCAGCTGTCAAGTGTGCAACTTCCTCACAGACAATACTGCAAATGTAGCAGACAGGAGGGAAAAAAAAAAATCTTGAATAAAATAACGAAGGGAACCTGAAACTCCTAACATATGGGTGTAGTGCTCATTTGATGCATATTTTAGCCAAAAACTTACGTACAACTCCAGGAATAAAAGAAAATAAATGGAACCTTGCCAACCACCTGGAAGGACGGTACTGTGATCTCACTTTATAAGGGCAAGGGACAGAGCAGTGAATGTAAGAGCTACACGCTGATCACCTTGCTGTCCGTTCCAGGGAAGGTGTTTGCGCATGTTTTGCTGGTACGCAAAATGCTTCTGTTAACAGCTACTGTGTTTCAGCTTCACTGAGGAGAGCAGGAGGATCCAAACTAATTCTTCCCCAAGATGTATGAAGGAATTCAATGGTTGATTGTTTTGACCTATTTATTAAATAACTGGGCTATTCTGATGACTATTTGTGAAGAAAAATGTGACAAAATACCTGGAACTATCACAGCCAAAGTAGTCAACAACAAACTAAAGAGAAATGTAGAAGACATGCTGAATATACCGAAATCTCTTTCCATAGCCTTGAACAAATTGCAGAAAGATTGCTGCTGTACTGCTGATGCTGTTGAAATTTGGAAAGAACTTCTAGAGACACTGACGAAAGAAATATCCAACAACAAAGTTAAACTGCAGGCAGTACTCCACCTCATTTTCTTGAAAATATTCTCAACTCAAAGTTCCAAGGTAGTTGCCTAACTGCTGAAGATGATGCTGCTATGACAGGAGCATCTAATATTCATACACCAATCATGCCAACCACAATAGACTTCAGAGCTGGAGGTGAACCATTCGAGCAAGACATGTTTGCTTACTATATTTGGAAAGTCACACCACTGAACTGGTGGAAGTAACTAGCTAAGCATCTGGAACCAGAAATTTTGAAACTTTAAATCAGTATTTCACAATAGTAGCCTCTTCTGCAGGCACAGAATGAACTAGTCCAAATGAAGAAAATATTCTATCAAAGTTAAGAAATCTATTGGGAGTTGAAAAAGCAGGAAAACTTGCCTCTCTTCCAGTGTATGAATAAAAACAAGAGGGGGGAGGGAGGGAGGAGAGACAAGATACTCTAGTTTTAAAAGTGTAAAGGGCTTAGAAGACTGTTTCATTTTCAAGAAACTTAGGCACATAGGAACTCAAGTTCCAGTCACTTTCACATAGGCATATTTGAAAATTTTCCCAGGCTGACCTGCAATAATCAATTTATTTAAACTGATTACAGTTAAACCCTCTATTTAATAAATCATTAAGTTGTAAATGTGAAGCCTGTTTTGATAAGAGAAGATTATGTATCCAAAACATCTACGGTTATTTTGTTTAATAAAAATAAATGTTATATGCTGGTTTGTGTGTTTAATTAAATTCCAGCTACCATCCTAATGTAGTTTGCCATAGATCATGAGCAAAAAGTTAATTATCTAGTAAATGAGCAATATCATTCACCAATTTTCCAATGTACTAATAATGTACAATAAAAATCTGAAAATATTAAGCCATATAATTGCTTAAATAAATGAATACTTATAGTGTGCCCTTCTACACAGCAAAAAGATGTACCAAATCTAGAGTAAAAGCTCTATTTATCTGTAAATCAGCATTTTAATGGTTATATGAGAACGCATCTTTCTGTAGAAAATAAATGAAGTACAAATGGAAACACTGATTTAAAATCGAGGCTTTCCACTTGGTGATTTAAATCAATCCACCCTGCCCTGAAAGAGAATATCAGTCCTCCAACAGACCATTCTTATGGTTGGTTTTATAGGGACTTTACAGGATCTTTTCCTAGATGTTTCTTTCACTATGTATCTGTATGGGTCACCACCGGTTGTGGATTACAAGTGACAAATGAAGCACGCAAAAGAAACAGACCAGTGGCAGAAGTTCTGTGCCAAAGCTGATAAATTGCTTTGAAAAGTTTTCAAATTTTTATGCAGTGGCTGGGAAAAAGGCAGATAGTGGATTTGTCCCGCGTGCAGGCCGGACTGATTAACACGGGCTGTCTCTTTTCAGCAGCTGACTCAAGACTGTCCCACAGGAAATAAATGCATTTTGTAGATTAAAACTGCTCCATTTCATGTAAAGCTCTCTGCTTCTGTGGTGGCAGAGCAATGTGTAGAGAGACAAATACCAAGACTTCAAGGCTTCAGTTTTTGTCTGCATTGCTATCTAAGTCTCTGGAGAGACTAGGAGAACTCTATTCCACAACATGTACTTTGGATCCATGTCCTTCCAGGCTGAAGGTGGCTCTGGGGAGTACTTGGTCCATCATAAATAAAAAATACAGTGGAGACTAATGACTATCAGACCAATGTCAATATATTTGAAGTCTTCCTTTCTAGGATAACATTGATGAGACAACTCAATACTGATGCCTCTTATTTCCTGAGCCAGTAGGTTCAATCCTAGATATTATGTTTGAGGGAGGATCACATTTAAAAGGCGTGTTTATAGTTAAAAAAAAAAATAGTAGTAGCATTGGAGAAATAACTCCACAGAGACTGAAATATAAGCGTTCATGTTCTCCAGGTAACAAATGAATATTAGTTGCCCGTGTCAATATTCCATCTATCAGTGTTTATTAATACAGTTGATAAGGTAACACTTAATTGCCTGTACACCCTAGTGTAAGGAGGAATGCAGCCACTTGAGGGCAATTCTACTTCTTAGATATTCCAGTGGATAGTACTGAGAAAATGTTCTTCTGCCCTGCGTCCTATGATCCCTGAGTATGAGGGATCATAGGAGATTTTTAAAATAGGAGACATGGGTTGCAGTGTTACAAAAACAAAATACACTGCCTTCACCTCCTTGCTGAGGGGGCTAAATAAGCATGAATTGGGATACCACGTAGACATATGCACTGGTGGGTACATGTTCCAAGCTGTGGGCCAAATTTTCACTTTCAACTCTTTTAAAGTATGCATGCGTGCAACCAGACTAGGGGAAAAGTCCTATGTGGAAGACCAAAACAACCAAAACCCTCAAACTGTACAAATGAAAAGATTCCAACAACTGGCCAGGTAAAAAGCAAGTCTTCTGACCTTCTGGAAAAAGTAGTAATGCTATTTGTTTATCAAAGTATTTTTTGAGGGGTTATTCACTGAGAGGTTTAGAATCATAGAACTGGAAGGGACCTCGAGAGGTCATCTAGTCCAGTCCCCTGCACTCATGGCAGGACTAAGTATTATCCAGACCATCCCTGACAGGTGTTTGTCTAACCTGCTCTTAAAAATCTCCAATGATGGAGATTCCACAACCTCCCTCAGCAATTTATTCCAGTGCTTGATACCCTGACAGCTAGGAAGTTTTTCCTAATGTCCAACCTAAACCTCCCTTGCTGAATTTAAGCTCACTGCTTCTCGTCCTATCCTCAGAGGTTAAGAAGAACAATTTTTTCTCTGTCTTCCTTGTAACAACTTTTTATGTACTTGAAAACTGTTATGTCCTCTCTGTCTTCTCTTTTCCAGACTAACCAAACCCAATTTTTTTCAATCTTCCCTCACAGGTAATGTTTTCTAGACCTTTAATAATTTTTGTTGCTCTTCTCTGGACTTTCTCCAATTTGTCCATGTCTTTCCTGAAATGTGGCACCCAGAACTGGACACAATACTCCAATTGAGGCTTAATCAGCATGGAGTAGAGCAGAAGAATTACTTGCGTCTTGCTTACAACACTCCTGTTAACACATCCCAGAATGATGTTCGCTTTTTTTATAACAGTGTTACACTGTTGACTCATATTTAGCTTGTAGTCCACTATGACCCCCCCCAGTCATTCCCCATTTTGTATGTGTGCAATTGACTGTTCCTTCCTAAGTGGAGTACTTTGCATTTGTCCGTATTGAATTTCATCCTATTTACCTCAGACCATTTCTCCAGTTTGTCCACATCATTTTGAATTATAATCCTAGTCTCCAAGCACTTGCAACCCCTCCCAGCTTGGTATCGTCCATAAACTTTGTAAGTGTATTCTCTATGCCAGGGCTTTTCAACCTTTTTCCTTCTGACCCCCCACCCCAACATGCTATTAAAATTCCACAGCCCACCCAGGCTACAACTATTTTTCTGCATATAAAAGCCAGGGCCAACATTAGTAGGTAGCATTAGGTAGCAAGCAGGGAAATTGCCTGGGGCCCCATGCCACAGGGGGCCTAGTGAAGCTAAGCTGCTCAGGCTTCAGCTCCAGATGGCGGGGTTTGGGGTGGCGGGGCTTCCGCTTTCTGCCCTGGACCCCAGTGAGTCTAATGCTGGCCCTGCTTGGCGGACCCCCTGAAACCTGCTTGTGGTGCCCCAGGGGGCCTTGGACCACTGGTTAAGAACTGGTTTCAGAGTAACAGCCGTGTTAGCCTGTATTCGCAAAAAGAAAAGGAGTACTTGTGGCACCTTAGAGACTAACCAGTTTATTTGAGCATAAGCTTTCATGAGCTACAGCTACATGCATCCGATGAAGTGAGCTGTAGCTCACGAAAGCTTATGCTCAAATAAACTAGTTAGTCTCTAAGGTGCCACAAGTCCTCTTTTTCTTTTTGGTTAAGAACTGCTGCTCTATGCCATTATTTAAATAATGGATGAAGACATAGAACAGAACCGGACCCAGAACTGATCCTTGGGAATCCCACTCGTTATGCCCTTCCAGAATTACTGTGAACCACTGATAACTACTCTCTGGGAACAGTTTTCCAACCAGTTATGTACCCACCTTATAGTAGCTCCATCTAGGGGGATTTTAAGGGAGATTACTTCTGACTGCTAACCTTAAGCAATGTTTTTATTATAAGCTCACTTAGTGACTGTAAGTATGTGTATTTTATCATGTAAAATATACCAGTTCCCACCATGAAAATCAGTCTGCACTTAAATAACGGGTGCATCAACTAACCAGTGCTTCCAATATGCCTAATACTGAAAATGAACCAATTTCCCAAGTAACATGAACGAAATTTATCCTATACACTTCCCAAACCACAGCCCAACTAAATGAACAGTACTAGTGAAGAAATTCCAAAAACAACGTTCCACAAACAAAAGAAATCAGGCAAAACTGCCATAAATAATCAGAAGAAACATCAATAAGCCTTGATAAACAGTACAACAGTTTCCATAGCTCCATTTGCTGGTAATGAAAAGTAATCAATCACTGAATTTACTATAGGCCACTGAAAATACAGATAGTGGAAATTCTTTTAAGGTCTCTCCCATGATCTCTTCTATGTTTAATGGTGTCTGCAGGGTTCTGTAAAAAACTATATGCATTGTTAATTACAAACTTTTTTGTTTTGTCTTTATGGTTGTGAAATAAGTCTCCACATGTGAACTAATTCAGTGCTGTCTTCCCAAGTCTGAAAAAAAAGCCTTGTGTACACTTAAAGGTTATGTCAACATGCCTACATGGACCAGGGGTGTGAAAAAAACAGCCCTGTAGCTATGCTGATCTAACACCCAGTGTGGACGCATCTAAGTTGATGGAAGAATGCACTCACTGACCTAGCTACTGTTGCTTGGGTACGTGGTATTCCTACACCAATAAAAAAAACCCTTCCATCAACATGGTCTGAGTCTACATTATGGGGTTATGCCAGCATAGCTACAGGAGCCTAGCTAGGCCAGTACAGTCCGCATAGCGTAGACACACCCCAAATCAGAAACATTAGTACAGTACTCAGAGTTTTAAACTGACTCTTCCATCTTAATGAGTTATCCACTTAATGACTATTTCAGAGTTCATTTACGCCACTGGTTCTCAACCTGCGGCCTACTTATGGCCCAATCAACACACAGATGTGGCCTATGTGACATCCTCAGGACCATACAGGTAGTATATATATTGTGTGGCTGTGACCCACTTAACTAAGGCTACGATTTAGTCATGAGTATTTTTAGTAAAAGTCATGGACAGGTCACGGGCAATAAACAAAAATTCATGGCCAGTGACCTGTCCATGACTTTTACTAAAAATACCCTTGACTAAATCTTGGGGGGGGCGCAAGGGAGGGAGAGAGTGTGCTGCTGGGGTCAACCGGGGAAGGAGAGAGGGCCCGCAGCCACCACCCGAGGCTGCTCCAGCTGCAGCCTGACCACTGACCAGGGCCGCCCTGAATCCGTGATAGGCATGGAGCCCTACACATAACACATAGAGAGCTCCATATGCGGCCACAATGGTAAATAGGTTGAGAACCACACTAATAAGAAAACTAGTGGACACGGCCCAAGTACATATAACACTTTCTGCAAAGGTACTGCATTCCCCCCTGCCCTCAGAGGGAACCCCTATTAAGAGAGGATTTAAAAAAACAAACAAACCCCAAGACTGAGTGAAATAGAGCTTATTTTATTTAAAATTACACATCAAATTAATTGTTGGGATTAATTATCTTTAAAAACGTTCATACATTTAGAATGATTTCTTTAAAAAAATTTCAGACTTCTCAAAATTTCCCACAGAATATTGAAGGTGAATTCTTCATAATGTATAATTTTTCACATACATCCAGGCATCTGTGTAACAACTAAATATGGTGGACTGTAACCAGACATATCCTGAGCAGAAATTACTTACAGCCTTCTTAAAACAAACAAATAGAGGTCTATGCTCAAAATTTATTGATCTAAAAATCACAACAAATATGAAGTCATGCTTCTGGTACACATGGTACCATGATAACCACTGCCCTATAAACACAGATTGTGAAGACACCATATAAATATTAGGTTAACATTCATCTAACAAGTTTCAATGTTTATAGTTTTAGACTAATGGGATACAATCCTAACATATTGTGCCTGAAAGTGTTCAAGTAGTAAATAAAATGACAGTCCTGAGAACGCCTGAAAAGTTTCTGAAGACGTTTAGAATGAACTGGCTCTCAGCCTTAAAGATACCTCATATAAGAAGAAAAATGGATGACTATGTTTACTTCTTTATAATGTCTAAAGGGTTTTCTTTCTTACTTTTAAGACCACTTGGGAGTAGGGATTTTGGGGGATTTTCTGTTTTAACACATATACACGCAGGAAATTCAGATCTTGTCATCCTATTTTTTTCCTGGAAGACTACGTAAAACTGGATAACTTTTAAGATACCATTACAAGTACCATATGAGTGAAACCTGATCTGCTGAAAAGGGAAGAACTTTTATTCAGGCTCTTTAAAAAAAATTTGTGATGTGTATTAACAAAAACAAACAATTGAGAAGAAAGATATCTTTGTTAAAGTAAAAGACTGTGGAAGCTCCCAATCCACTTCCAGGGTCTCTTCCAAGGAGACCATTAGTTTAAAAAAAAAAAAAAAAAAAAAAGAAAGAAGGACAAAATTTGCGTTTCATGGTATTGCTAAGGTAAAAGATAAGTGGAAAAAGAATTTGAAAAATATTTTTCAAGGCTTCTTAATACTTCATAAAGTAACCAAAGAGAGCACAAAATAAGTGTTCTATTTTTAGGCTTTCAAATATAACTTCAGAATAATTAGTACAAGATGAGTTAGAATACTTCATATCCCTACAAAATAAAATTCCAGTACATTTTAGTTAGTGATATTAATTTGTCATTTCATCTCAAGATCCTGATATTTTAATTACTGTTGCCAAGGTTATGCTTTGATACGAAGGTCAGGGCAGGGGAGGTAAGGATTTACTCCACTCTTTGTCCTTACAGTAAGCTTGAACTCTTTTAGGGCATATCTGCAATATAGCAGCATAGCCACAACCCTGCAGCAATAGCACTGCTAGTAGAACATCAATGGGAGGATTTTCCCGTTGATGTAGGTAATCCACCTCTTCAGTCAACCTAGCTACCTCTACAAAGGCACTGGGGGGGTGGGGGGGGAGAATAGGTTAACCTAACTACGTCTGACAGGGTGTAAAATTTTTCGCAACTAGGAGCTATGCAGTTAAGATGATCTAAGTTTTAGATGTAGACTAGGCATCAGACAGTACCACTTGGATAAGGATCTGTCTACACTACCTTTAAATCGATGCAAGTTACATCGCTCAGAGTGTGAAAAAGCCACCCCCAAGTGACGTAAAGCAGTATCTACACCATGCTATGTTGGTGGGAGATGCTCTCCCGCTTACATAGCTTCCCCTCTTGTTTCTCCCATCAGCATAGCACGTCTTCACCAGACATGCTAGAATGGTGCAGTTGCATCGGTGCAGCTGCGCTGATGTAGCGCGGTAGTATATGCTAGCCCTAAATTAGGTGTCTTTCCCTTAAAAGCTAAATCCCCTTAAGAAAAAGTTGTGTTAAAAGCCCAACATGTTGTTAATCATATGAATGACGCTGTGGTTGTGCAAAAAATAATTGAGTTAGTCAGTCCTCTGGGCTCTTTTTAGACTTACTGAATATCAACTCATCTGTATAAAAGTCCTAAAAAGATATAAAACTGCTGAAATAACTGGTAAATAAAGTTCTGTTGACTTTATATGATTTTTAGTCTATCTTTAAAGTGAAACTGTGTAGAATATCACGGACACAATTCTGTAGTCCAATCAGATAATTAGAACGTAAAAAAAATACAATAATGCAATGTTATATTTAAGAGTTTACACAAAAAAGTTAGGAAATATAAAAAGTTCTAGTCCCTTACAGGAACCATTTAACTCACTTATACACAATATAGTTTCATTTCATGTTGCATATGCATTACCTGAACAATAACTGATTATGTACATAATTGCATATGCAAATAAATCTATGTAACTGGTTATTTCAGCGTGCAGAAAACCAAGTATATGTATAAGCTAGCAAAACAAAGCTCCCAAGCGCTGCAGCTGAATCTGTGAGGATGTATATACAGGATCAGGGCTCACATTAGTAGTAAGAAAAGAGCCATACCATGTATGAGAGTTACACTACTTCTCTTCTCTCGCAAAAACAAGGAGTCGTCCTTGTGGCACCCCTCACTGTTTTTGCTGATACAGACTAACAGGGCTACCACTCTGACAACTCTCTTCTCTCGAGAATTCATTCCTCACTGAGTATACACATACAAGGCTGAACTTCTAAAATGAAAAAAGAAAAAAAAAGTTTCTGAAATTTGTTTTTTTAAATGGTAAAATCCCAAAATGATAAAAGCCCAAAGGCTAATCTTTTCAGAAAGTTCTAAGAACCTAAAAAATAGCATAATATAAGTGTTTTTCAACCTTAACTGTAATGCAACTATTGGACTGCTCTACCTGATATCAAATTTTGCACTGTGCTACATTCCACTTTAAAGATTCAGATGAATCTTTACATTTTAACTTTATATTTAAGTTTTATTGCTGCAATTAAGAATCTTATATTTGGCATGAAGCTTTATTTTAAAAAATGTCAAATTGCACTGCACCCTCCATCCCAGATAGTTCTTAGACAGTAAACTCTTTGGGGGCAGGAGCTGTCATTTATTATATCTGTACAACAGTACCCAGCCTTTGGGCACTATTGTAATATAAATATTAATAAAAATCTATATAAAGCACAAAAACTGTATTCCAATAAGCAGTACAGAAAATAAATTCACAAATGAACTTTCTGATAATAGCTCATCTTAATTAATTAGCCTCTTACTCCACTTTATGTTGTGTGTATACATATATCCACATATAAAGAAAATAAAATCTTACTATATGTTCCATTCTATGCATCCGATGAAGTGGGCTGTAGCCCATAAAAGCTTATGCTCAAATACATTTGATAGTCTCTAAGGTGCCACAAGTACTCCTGTTCTTTTTTCTGGGTAATGTCTATTTATATTTTAAAAAAAGCTTCCTTACCAATTATACTAATACCACATAAGATTACTTACACAAAAGAGTTACCTTACTTTTGCCTATTTACTTTCTGTATTTTGCTCTTCTTGGATATTTAGTTTCATAGCATTTGTAGTACAAACACTGCAGATTTTAAAATCTATGAAAATTACTCAATTTTAAATAAGCATAAAGTACTACTGTTACTTTTATTAATATTAGGGAATGTGAAATATATATGTACATTTAAACCTGGGGCCTCATCTGTCCAACAACATCCTTTTAATGGATATCAAGCAAAACAAAACAAAACAAACAAAATTGGAACCTGGTTGACCACCACTACATTCCCTCCAAAAATCAAGAAGTCTCACTGATTAAAGGGTCAAATTTTCTTCTCACTACCAGTTTCACCCCAGTCTAACTCCAACAACAAATTACTCCTGATTTACTCTGGCATAAAGACAATCATACCTGGGCTAAATCCCAAATCCCTCCCTTTAACTTTACAACAACTTTCAGGTGTTAATCTAATTCTTGGTGCCTGAATGCAACGTGCGGATACGGTGATGCCAATACAGAAAGCTTGTATCCAAACATTTTATTACAAAAGCGGTCTAGATAAGATTTTGACCGACCGGAACGAGAGCAACATTTAGCTCAGTGCACGGGACTGCTGTACACATGCGATTTTAACAAAGCTTGGTCCGTGCCTACCGATTACATACAGTCGGGATTTGTTTTGGTGGTTTGTTTTTGTGTAACAAAAGCTTTCCCCGGATGCTGGCGGAGCGGGGACGAGGAGGAGCAGTGCTCGGGCGGAGGCTCAGAGGCCGGGGCTGGCCCGGGGACTGGGGAGCTCAGTTACTCCAGCCACTGGTCCCCTTTGTTTTTCCTCTTGCCCCGGGGAAATGCGCAGATGCGCAGCCAGCCGGGTAAGGGCCCAAGCAGCGGAGCGCGCCCGAGCCCAGCGCCTGCAGGGCAACGGCCTGTCACGTTTGGTCTTAAACCCTAGATCCGACCGGCTCGTGTCAGTCTTTTCGCGCGGGCTGGGGCGCAGCGGGCTGGGCACCAAACCCCGCCCGCTGCCCCGGGGAGGGGGAAGTAGAGAGACCGCAACTCTCCGGGGGGCTCCGAGTTGAGGTGAAGGCCCCGCGGAGCCGCGCTGCCGCGGCCGCCTCCGACACGGGACAGGGGAGTCACCCCGCAGCCCCACCGGGAGGACCCGGCTCAAACTACTTTCACTTGTGACACGGGAGCTGCCGAGAGTCCTCCCGCCCGCGCCCCCGCTCCGGGAACCAGCGTCCCAGGACACGCGACACCGCCTCCCCAAGCGCTCCCCCAGGAGGGACCCTAAGACTCCCCCAGCCCCTCCTCGGGCTGCCGCCCCCAGGGCGTACCTGGCGCCAAGGATCGGAGGCTCCGGCCGTTGAGGCCCCGTGTCCCCACAGGGCTCGGTTACTGCTGCGCTGCCAGCTTCCCCAACATGGAGGCTCCGGCTCCTTGCGCCGCCGTCTCGGGACTTCCGGGAGGCGCCGCGGTCGCTTCTCCGCGGCTGAGGCCCGGAACGTGTCCCCGGCCTAAAGGCTCCGCGAGGGGAGGGGCGGGCTCCGAGCGCGCTGCGCCACTGCCGCCTGCTCCGCTCGATCCTCAGCGGCTCCCCGGCCACATGTCAGTGCGCGGCGGCGACTGCGCAGCACCCACGAAAGCCGCGCGGCGGCGCTGCCCAACCGCCTTTTGCGACAGAGGAACAGCGTGGCGGCGGGCGGCGCAACCTGACAACGAGACACCTCCGACCCGGCCCGCGCGCGTCGCCTGCAAGGGCACTCTGGGAAAGGTCCTCCGGCTCCGAGCTTGGGGGGTGGGGGTCAGTCGCTGCGGCGATAGGAAAGCGCAGGCCGAGGAGCGAGGGGCTGGGCTGGAACTTTCTTTGGGGGGCGCGGGCCGCTGCGCCCGGCGCCGAGCTGCGGGGGCTCGTAGGGGCCGCACTGGCGCGGCTGGTAGCAGTGGCGGGAGGCTCGTGCTCGCCTCGTGCGGGGCGTGAGCTGCTTCCTGCTGCCCCCGGCGCTACGAGGTTGGTGGCAACAGGCGCCCCTTTGGGAGCGGGGCGTTTCCCCCTTTGCCGGGGCGCTGGCGCCGGGGGTCCCGCAGCTGTTTCCATAGGGCGCCCAAAGCGGCTGTGCGGCATGTGCAGGGCGGGCGGCCTCGCCGACGGCGGTCAGGTGACCAGACAGCGGGTGTTCGTGCTAGTGTGTAGTTGTGGTGTTTGGCTGGCTCTCCTGCGTGAGCAGCGGGGCTTTTGAGAGATTTGACAGACCACGTCGGGCAGGGCACAGGTTTACCCAGGTTCCTAGTTTCCAAGGTCAGAGGGGAGATTTGCGATGATCTGCTCCAGGGGTTCTCAAACTTCATTGTGCTGCGACCCCCTTCTGACAACAAAAAATACTCTGTGACCCCCTCCCCAGGAAGAGGGACAGAAACCTGTGCCCAGCTGAGCTTCACTGGCCCCTGTGGGGGGGGGGGGAAGCCTAAGGGGGCCTGTACCCTGAGCCCCACTACCCAGGGTGGTGCGGAGCAGGCTTTGGCCCCGGTTCCGAGCCCCAGCAAGTCTAATGCCAACCATGGCAAACCACTTTGGGGTCTCGACCCACAGTTTTAGAACCGTTAGTCTACTTTGATCTCCTGTAATTAAAACACGGGCTTTAGAACTTCCCCCAAATAATTCCTAGAGCAGAGCTTTTAGAAAAATATCACTTGATTTAAAAATTGTGAGTAATGGAAGGTCCACCACAAGCCTTGCTAAGTTGTTCCAATGGTTAATTACGCTCACTGTTAAAAACATATGCTTTATTTCCAGTCTGAATTTGTCTAGTTTTAACTTCCAGCTGTTGGATTGTGTTGTACTTGTGTCTGCTAGAGTGAAGAGTCCATTACTAAATATTTCCTCCCCGTGCAGTTACTTATAGACTGTAATCACATCATCCATAACTTTCTATTTGTGAAACTAAAGAGATTGACCTCTTTGAATCTATCACTGTAAGGCATATTTTCTAATCCTTTAAACCCTCTCTAATTTATCAACGTTCTTCTTAAATTGTGGGCACCAGAACTGGATGCAGTATTCCAGCAATGGTTGCTCCAGTGCCAAGTAGATTTAAAATAACCACTCTACTCCGACTTGAGATTCCCCTTTTTATGCATCTCCAGATCACATTAGCTCTTTTGGCCACAGCATCACACTGAGAGCTCCTGTTCAGCTGATTATCCGCTGTAAAACCCCTAATCTTCTTCAGAGTCACTGCTTTCCAGAACAGAGTCCCCCATCCTGTAAGTATGGCCCACATTCTTTGTTCCTATATGCATCTGTCCAGTTTACCAAGTGATCCAGATCGCTCTGAATCAGAGACCTGTCCTTTTCATTATTTACCACTCCTCCAGTTTTTGTGTCATCTGCAAACTATATCAAAGAACATTTTATGTTTTCTTCCAGGTCATTGATAAAAATGTTAAATAGCATAGGGCCAAGAATGAATCCCTGCAAGACTCTACTGGAAACACACTGGCTTGATGGCAATTCCCTTTTTACAATTACATTTTGAGACCTATCGGCCAGTTTTTAATCCATTTAATGTGTGTCATGTTTAATTTATGTCATTCTAGTTTTTTAATCAAAATGTCACGTAGTACCAAGTCAAATGGCTTACAGGAGTCTATTATGTCCACACTTTTACTTTATTAGCCAAACTTATAATCTCATCAAAATAAGATAAACTTAGTTTGACAGGATCTATTTTCTCTAAACCCATATTGATTTGCATTTATTACCTTACCCTCCTTTACTTTATTAAATTTTATTCAGTCCCTGTGTGATTCTGATCCTCACAGTTTGCATAGCATAAGAATTTGCTGCGGATGTAGGGACAAAGTCACATCCAGCATTTTGGGCCTTGCAGAATTGGGCCCTAATACTCTAAGAAAGTCACAAGATTCTTAGTTATATGTGCCCAACAGATTACCTCATTTTAACATTATTATATTATTTGTTGAGCGCCAATAGTTAAGTGCAAGGTGCTTTACAAGATGTAAAAAAGACAGAGTTCCTGCCACAAGGGGCTTACGGACTAAAAATACACCTACAGTAATTGCACACACAAGGCACCGAGAATTGTGCTAATTTGGGGAATTTTTTGATTTGTTCAAAATGGAGTGGTGATAGCAATTACTGGTTTGGGTTAGTATTTGTCAGCCTTGTAGAAGAAGCAAGGTTTAGTCCATATCTGCGCTACAAGAACCCGGCTAGTCATACTGTTATCTGAACTGTTAACAGCAAACATAAAGTTGTGCTATTCAGCAGCTTTTTTTCACAACACAACCATCTCATGCATTTTTGTCCATGTTTCCTGTGTTTGAATCAGTTAATTTTGGGTAGCTTTTTCCATACTGCCTCAGGAGGAGTGAAAGAGCTCAGAGGACATGCATGCCGAGTGGTAGAAACAGCACACATAGGGCAATGCACTCTGATGTAGCACAGAGAGCTGGGAGTTAGGCCTGGCTATCCTAATTATAGAGACATGGTTAGGGTTCTGCCCAACCCAAAATGACTGTTACAACCATGGGCAATGGGTATAATAGGCCAGGGGAGGCTAAGCCTCCCCAAACAGCTTTGACGCGCTGCCTTTGAGAGTGCAGACGCCTGGGCCAGGGCCTCTCCTGCACTCCGTCCCAAAGCCCCGCTCCTGCTCTTCCTTTGTGGCCCCACCCATGTTGTGTCTCTTCCTGCCCACGCTACTTCTCTTTCTCCCCTATGTGGAACATGGGCGGGCCCTGGGATGGAGCAGAGGTGGAGCATGGGGCAGAGCGGGGGTGGAGCGGGGCCACGGGCCAGGCACCAGGGGAGCTTCCAGTGCTCATGCCAGCCTCCCCAAATGCCAGAGCCACACGCTGCCCATGGTTACAACCTGGTTAGACTAAGACAACTATGTGCCAGCCTTGGCTGCTGGCAAGGGCAATGATACATGATATGTAGCCATGATTACTAATAGAGTATTAACTTGTGGTGTGTGGATACAAGCAGTTGTAACTGACCCCACTGTAGGGTGTTGCTGTGAGTTGGACTGGGACTTTTCAGCTTGGAAAAGAGATTACTAAGGAAAGATATGATAGAGGTCTATATATTGACTGGTGTGGAGAAAGTAAATAAATAAGGAAGTATTATTTACTCTATAACACAAGAAGTAGGTGTCAAGGTTCCTTCCCCACTCTGAACTCTAGGGTATAGGTGTGGGGACCTGCATGAAAGATCCCCTAAGCTTATTCTTACCAGCTTAGGTTAAAAACTTCCTCAAGGTACAAACTTTGCCTTGTCCTTGAACCCTAGGCTGTCACCACCAAGCATGTTAAACAAAGAACAGGGAAAGAGCCCACTTGGAGATGTCTTCCCCCCAACCCCAATACCCCCTTTCCTGGGGAAGGCTTGATAAAAATCCTCACCAATTTGCATAGGTGAACACAGACCCAAACCCTTGGATCTTAAGAACAATGAAAAAGCAATCAGGTTCTTAAAAGAAGAATTTTAATTAAAGAAAAAGTAAAAGAATCACCTCTGTAAAATCAGGATGGTAAATATCTTACAGGGTAATCAGATTCAAAACATAGAGAATCCCTCTAGGCAAAACCTTAAGTTACAAAAAGACACAAAAACAGGAATATACATTCCATTCAGCACAGCTATTTTACCAGCCATTAAACAAAAGAAAATCTAACGCCTTTCTAGCTAGATTACTTACTAACTTAAGGAGTTCTGAAGAGCATTCCTGATCTGATCATGGCAAAAGCGACAGACAGACCCTTTGTTTCCCCCCCACACTCCAGCTTTGAACGTATCTTGTCTCCTCATTGGTCATTTTGGTCAGGTGCCAGCAAGGTTATCTTAGCTTCTTAAGCCTTTACAGGTGAAAGGGTTTTGCCTCTGGCCAGGGGGGATTTTATAGTTCTGTATACAGAAAGGTGGTTACCCTTCCCTTTATATTTTTGACAGTAGGGGACACCAAATGAAATTAATAGGCAGCAGGTTTAAAACAAAAGGAAATATTTCTTAACACAATGCACAGTCAACCTGTGGAACTCTTGCCAGAGTATGTTGTGAAGGCCGAGACTAAATTCATGGAGGATAGATCCATTATTGGCTGTTGGCCCTGATGGGCATGATGGTATTCCTAGCTTCTGTTTGCCAGAAGCTGGGAATGGGCGACTTGATGATGACCTGTTCTGTTCATTCCCTCTGGGGCACTTGGCACTGGCCATTGTCAGAAGACAGGATACTGGGCTAGATGGACCTTTGATCTAACCCAGTATGGCAGTTCCTATGTTCTTATGAGTGTTGTGGTACCCACACATTTGGTAGTGTGTTTTGTGTACTGCATGCTCGGTGGTAAGGTGACCCAAATATTTTCCAGGCTTTAGCCTTCCCTGAATTCCCATAAAGACTCACACGCTTTGAATAACATAGGATTCCTTGGCTAGCTGCCAAAACTAAAAGGTACAACTGCCCTATGCACAATGACTGTAAGGTACAATAAAAGATAAACCAGCAGTTCCTAATCCAGCCCCTAAGAGCAGTCCAGTACAGGAGTATACAGGTAACTGTCTTGTAACTTCTCCACACTGCCCTTCTGCCCAAAGATCACTGCCCTGTATTCTCTTGCTGTGGTTACTGCTGGTCCACTGCTAGTAAAGGGGCATAACTGCCTGGATCTCACCCCCAGTTCCCAGGCTTCCTGCTGCCCTGCCTTCCCTCTGCAGCCAACTCCCAGGCTGATGCGTCCAGCCTGCTACTCCTGTTTTCCTGTATGCTATGGCTGTTTTCTGATCTCAGCATGTATATACTACTTCCTTTTCCTGTATGTTTGGGGGTTATGGAGCCTTTCTACATGTTGAACTGGCTCAGAGTGATCTCCACTGGCTAGAAGGTACTAGGTAATGGGCCAGGAAGTGGATTATGTTAGTGGCCCAAGAGGGACTTAAATAAAGTGAGTATGGGTGCATGTTGCACTGGGTTAGGAAGATATTCCTGTTATAGGAGACAGCATGGAAGAAGGCTCAATGATGATGATGGGATAGGTGAAATTAGTTTCACTAGCAGGGTGAAGGAGAAATAGTGAGAAACAAGAGTAAAGCCATAAGCAGGGGTGTAGTTGTGCATAGTCTTAAAAGTGAAGACAATAATCTTAATTTAGAGACTGACCCAAAGGTCATATAGATGAATGGACTGTTGTGTCCTCAGTGGGCTTTGGCTCAGCCCTTATTACAGATGATAAGAGGAAACTATTGTGTGTAGGAGCTGGCGGGAAATTAAAAGAGGTCCATGCAGTAGGTGAGGAAGATGATTTTCAGTGCTACATTCTAAATAGGCTGCACTTTCGGAAAGAGGGAGGCCAGAAATAAGGAAGCTGCGGCCGTCACGATGGGAGATAATGTGAGGAGAAAGCTGCTGCATGTTTGGCTGCCCAGCCTCCTAGGTGAAGCTTTAGCACCTGCAGGGCATATTATAGTTATTTACTCTTCCTATATTATTGTGAGTCTTGCCATTTTAGATCATTATAAAGCTGCTTATGATGCAAGGCTGGGATTAATTCGTGGCAGTGTTTCCAACTCCCACGAATTTATGATAAGTAGTGCTTTTGTGACCTCTGCTGAAACTAAGCTCCCAATAACTGAGAAACTCTACCCCTCACAGATTTTCACTCCAGCCCAGGGGAGAACCCCTCCTCTGATTGGCTGCCTTCCCCACTTCATAAGAGTATAAGAATGGCCACACTGGGTCAGACCAAAGGTCCATCCAGCCCAGTATCCTGTCTGCCCACAGTGACCAATGCCAGGTGCCCCAGAGGGAGTGAACCTAACAGGTAATGATTAAGTGATCTCTCTCTGCCATCCAGCTCCACCCTCTGACAAACAGAGGCTAGGGACACCATTCCTTACCCATCCTGGCTAATAGCCATTAATGGACTTAACCTTCTTGAATTTATCTAGTTCTCTTTTAAACCTTGTTATAGTCCTAGCCTTCACAACCTCCTCAGGCGAGGCATTCCACAGGTAGACTGTGTGGAGAAGAACTTCCTTTTATTTGTTTTAAACCTGCTGCCTATTAATTTCATTTGGTGGTGCCTAGTTCTTATATTATGGGGACAAGTAAATAACTTTTCCTTATTCACTTTCTCCACACCACTCATGATTTTATATACCTCTATCATATCCTCCCTTAGTCTCCTCTTTTCCAAGTTGAAAAGTCCTAGCCTCTTTAATCTCTCCTCATAAGTCCCCATCTCCTGGGGAAGAGCAGCCAGTCAGAACTGCAGCCTTATTAGGATCCAGGAAGTGGGCGGGTGAAGCTCTCTCCCACGCCACTCAGGATCCCAGGTGAGTTTTTGTGTAGAGGAGGATCAGGGAAAGGAGCAGACAGAACCATTTTCACATGATGGGAGTGAGGAGGCGACGGTGTGACAAGAGATTTTGCCTCAGTTGTCTGAATTGCCTTAAATTGAAGGTTTGCAGAAAAACCTTGTGAAGGAGGTTTAAAAACTGCAAAAATTATAACTTGCTTAATTGGACATAAAAGGAGCGGTGGTGGTGTCAGGACCCTTTGGGATGCTTAGACTAGTAATTAGTTTTAAGAATAATTCTTTAATTAAAGAGAAATAAAAAGTACTAGTTTAAATTAGAAAATCCAGTAATAGCAGCTTTAAGGTGATGTAGTGGAAGATTCCATTTCTAAGACATATATTACATTACCTATGATGTAATAATTTCACTTCCTGTGATGAAATGGCAAACACCACTTCCTATGAGGTGTGACTCAGCAAAATCCCATAGGGATACATTGTAGCCCAAAGAAATACATAGGGCTTCCAAACAGGAAGTAGCTGGGGTCATCCACAGGTCAGCTGAAAACCCCCCCATAGGAATACATTATGGCCCATAGGAATACAAAGGGACTTCTGGTGAGGAGGAGGAGCTATTAGTCATGTGTAGGGATATGTGACTGGGCAGAGCTAGGAGCAGAGCCAGCAGAAAGCTCGAAGCTGATTGGCTGAGCCTGGGTGACCAGCTGGTATATTAGGGCAACAGCTGACAGGCTAAATCCTGTAGTGGGTTTGGGACCTTGAAGAGAGAAGGAACTGTAAGGAACCTGTTTAGGAAGAAGGGTTCTTAGGCAGTTTTGGGTGGAGTCTTGTTAGGCTTTGGGAGGGAATTGCCTGGGGATTCTGAACAGCTGCTTCCCACAAGCGGCATCAAGATGCAGCAAGCAAGACTAGCTAGGTTTTGGGTAGAGTCCTGTTAGGCTTTGGGAGGGGCTTGCTTTGCGGTTCCAGAAAATCTCTACCTTTAAGAAGCAGAGCAGCAGCTACCGAAAGATTTTTAAGGTTGCCTAGACAACGGCTGCTTTTGCTACCCAGCCAGCAGAGGGCTACTATAGCCCCTGCCCTAGCAGCCTATCACCTTTCCTACCAGAGGAGTTGTTTTACCTCCGGAGCAGGTGTCCACCCAACGCAGCTACTTAAAGCAGCCCATTGTTTATCATCCACACACAATACTCCCTATGTTTGTGACAGAGCAGAAGGACCTTTTTAGACAGTCTCAGAGGGATTTTAAGGAAGCCTTTGTAAGTTGAATATTCTTTTTTATCCTTTTGTTCCTAGAACATATGGGTTTAATTTGTAAATAAAGCTGGGGGGGCTGTGGTCTAAGTGAGATCTTTCCCTTACCCGTCTAGTAACTGCCTAGCTAGCGCTTACTGGATGTTTAGTGCTAAGTATTGCTTGTTTAATTATTGTCTAGTGATTATTATTATATTGATACATGTTATACAGTTTTGAGTTTGTGTTGAGTCTCTATCTTTCGTTTACCATGCCACTTCATTCTTTTATTACTGTATTGCTTTCATTATTTGTTGCCATGCCGCTTACCCTTGCCATATTTCTGTATTCTTCTATTGCAACCATTCACTTCTAAATAAATATTGCTTCTGTTTTTGAAGCATTGCTGTTTCTGTGTCCTTTCAAGGGAAGAGCGAGCAAGCTAGCTGCGGCTTTCCCTGGCAATTCCTTTAGGGCAGGCCACAACCTTAGTTACCAGGTTAGATAGTTTATAAAAGAAAGGGTTTTTAAATTAAAAGAAGTGGTTTTAGAAGAAGAATCATCTTACTCTCAAATCTCAAGATTTGGGGCTAATCTTGTGACTTTAGTTTCTGAAATTTGGGGTTGGTAATAGTGGGACTTGACAGAAGCCACAGACTGTCTTGAACCAAGATGGCCATTATTCCCATAAAATCCTTTGTAGTGGAGGTGAGACTGCCACTAGTAAAGATGGCTACCGTTTCCCATTATTTCCAAAGGGACTGAAGTCAGACCACCCTCAGATAACATGGTGACTAGATTGACCACCAAGCTCTTATTTTAAGGGACTGTCCCTTATTTCATGGATTGTCCCTCCAGGTGACCATTCATCCCTTATTTTAAAATTTATTGAAATATAGTAAAATTGATAAGTGTCATTTTAAACATTAAATTGAAGCTTATAGTAATTGTATTTTATACTTGAGAGGAAAAATACATGATGTACTAAGGGAAATTGTTTCCCTAAAATGTCCTTTATAATAAAGCATTGTCCCTTATTTTTCATGTGGTTTTCCCTTATTTCTATCAAACAAAGGTGGTGACCCCTCTGATCTCTGCGTGGGAACAGTAAGGAGACAAGATGGGATATGTGGAGCTGTAGAGAATAGGACTGCAGTCAGGTGAAACAGAGAAGCTTGGGGTAGGAGCAAGTAAGAAGACTGGGACAAAGGAAATGTGGAGGGAAACCAAATGGGAGAATGTGGCAGGGAGAGTTAGACAAAAATTCTAGTTTGGAAATTGTTCAGTGAAAAACAGGGTCAAATTTTTTCAACAAACTCTAATGGACAGTGCAGAAGTAGATAGTCTGGGGGCAAGGGAATGTCAGAATTGCCTACAACGGATACTCGGATATCTTCAGCCAGGCCGCCAAAAATCATGAGGTTGGCTTAAAACATCACAAGGTTTCTTTAAATAAAATGTGGATTCTTTTCATTTGCCTTCTAGTTTTTGAGCCTTTTAGATGCAGTCAGATCACATTTTCAATCTTTTCTGTGCAACCATGAGGGCTAGAAATTTAATGGAAGCTGAGATTCACACCTAATAATTTGTCTCCAGAAGCATGGTTTCCCGTAAAACTTTAGATATCATCAGACTTGAGATAAAATTGCACAAGTTGGCTACACTGGAATGTGGAAGTGAGGCAGGGAAATGGAAAGACAGATAATACTGGGTAGTGCTTCTTAGAATGACGGTTGTAGAGTTGAGTGATGTTGACCACCAGTGTATCCATCAGCCAGTGAACAAAGGTACTGTTCATAAATTATTTTCTCTCTCCAATTTTTGCTACTTATTTAAGCGATGAACAATTTATTTTTGCTGTTGACATTTCTAATAGTCCTGAACGTCTTCAACTTCAAAATAATTTAAATGTATTGGCAATTAACACTTTCAGGTTCAGCTTTGGCTTGTGTCTACATTTTAGGCAAAAACTGAAATTTATTCTGTATATTTTGTTTATAGCTATAGATATAAAGATCTGAGACCTGATTTTTGCAGGAATTTGTGTCAGCATAGCTTTTTAGACTGTTTTGAAGACCTAAAAGTTGTTTGCAAACACTCATGAGTAACCAAATAAATAGTCCTAGATTGTGTAATTTATATTCCATCACATCTTGCATCACACCAGTCAAATTATTTTAGAGTTACAGCATTTTATGTAAGCTTCTCCATTCATAAGTCCTTTGGTTGATTAAGAGATCATGGTGTTTTATTTTTGTGCAGCATATCTTTGCTTGCATAATTAAAATAATGAATCACTCAAAATTACTAATATATGTGTTTGAATAAAAGGAAGTAGAGTTGCTAAGTCTGAGTCAACAGGTACTCAAGTGATGAGGAACGCAAGCATTGTGCTATTTAGGGGCAGGCTAAGACCTGCATACAAGAATTTTGGTTAAAACCTGTGCAAAATATATTACAAGACTAGAACTCCCTCAGTGAACTGGTTTCTTCAAAATATTCACAAGAACTGATATGTGCTAATGGCTATGTTTTTAAAATGTTTAGTTGTAAGTTGACCGTTTTCCTCTGCTTTGTCTCAGTGCTTTGTAAAAGCCCTCTCCAATCTCACCTAACTTTTTTTTTTTTGTCTTACGTACAAGAAGACTTTTTTCCAGCAGAAACACTTCATTTTTATTTTTTTCCTTGTGACTTATAAAAACACACTAGAAGATTCTCAGCTGCTACTTTGGGTACCTTGATGTTTTTTTTAAACAACAGTACAATAGAAGAAGAAGAGCTGGCGGGGGGGGAGCCGGGAAAGCATCAGCAAAGCTCCAACTCAATAAAGCTGAATGGATAGGATCTTCTCCACCAAAATTAGATCCCTTATAAATAGTTGCTTCCCTCTGTTTCCAACCTCTTCACTGCCCTGGTGAAAAGATGGGCTTTTTCTGGTCTCTAAAATTGCTTCTGTATGTAGTACAGATATTAACAAGCCAAGGGAAAAATGTTGAGCGAAGGAGTAAGGAAAACAAAAAGCTGTATTAAATATATATAGAATGGCATCTAAAAGTACTGTCAGCACCAATTCATGCTGTAAGCTAAGTTGTGTCCAGGAATCAGATCTTCATTACATTATTACTAAAACAAGGAAATAATTATATTTTTCTATCTGGAGAGCCAACAAATACTTAAGTGTGATCTACTATTTCTCTCTTCTTCTAGAACACTGTCATTCCTATTCTTTTCTTGATTCTTCCTCCACACATTGTGTGACAATTTTCCTCTAGCTGGGAGGATGAAAGGCCAGTTTCCATTCCGGTGTCTCCCTTTAGTGCTGCAGATGAATCCAGCCTTACACCCTTCCTGACTCTGCTGGTCACAGGCAACACAAGCACTCCCCTCTAGGCCTCTGCTGTCTCTCTACAGGCGTACTCCAACCCCTGCGTCCTCCAAGCATCGCTCTGGAGTGTCCAGCTGCTGATCCCCTGAACACTCCCAAAGGAACAACACACCCCAGCTTACCAGTTACATCGCAGATCACTGCTCTGCTTAACTCACAGCCCTCAGATATGTTTATATTGAAATTATGTAGAAGATTATTTCACAAAGTACAGAGATGCAAGTGGAAATATGGAAACAAATGGTTACATATAACTAAAACCATAACACTCATTCTGGCACCGAGACTTAACTAGTTCCTGTCATGTCTTATAAAAAGCAAATCTGACCCCAGATCCTTCCAGTGATTTACAGCCATGCTTGGGTGTGATTTTTCTGTTGAGACAAGTCATGCTGTCAGTTTGCTCCATCAGTGAAAAGATCCTGGATGTACCTATGCATGCAGTTATGCTGCCCCTTTTCCCACCCCCCCCCCCCCGCCAAACATCCATTGTCTTTACTCCTAAACAGGATCCCCTCCTGCTGTTTACAATGTGCAGCAGCAGTCAAAAAAGCTAAATGTGTTGGGAATCATTAGGAAAAGGATAGATAGTAAGACAGAGGCAATATGATATTGTCTATATAAATCCATGGTACACCCACATCTTGAATACTGCGTACAGATGTCACCCCTTCTCACAAAAGAGAGATTCTGTAAAGGTACAGAAAAGGGCAACAAAAATTATTAGGGGTATGGTACAGCTGCCATATGAGGAGAGTCATAAAACTGAGGTTTTTTTTTTTTTTAAGCGTAGAAAAGAGATGATTAAGGGGGGATATGATTGAGATCTATAAAATCATGACTGGTGTGGAAAAAGTAAATAAGGAAGTGTTGTTTACTCCTTCTCATAACACAAGAACTAGGAGTCACCAAATGAAATTAATAGGCAGCAGGTTTAAAACAAACAAAAGGAAATATTTCTTCACACAAGTCTTTTAGAAAGGTAGGCTAGGCCATAATAGCTCTGGTCTGAGGGGTAGGGATACTTACCTGCACACAAGGATAGCAGCCCATTGGCTGTCCTTAAGATCCGCAGTGCGTGCACTACACACGCATGACACTAGAGAGGGAGAAGACCGATATATCTGTTCGGAGCAATTGTCTTCATGAGGAAGGCCAGCCAGGGAAAGAGCAGCTACCTGTCTGTAGTCCCATCTTCAGGATCCTGTTGCCTCCTGTCCTGCTGTGTCTGTGAGCATCCATTGTTCCTGTCATCTGATATGGTATAGTGACATTTTAGTAATCCTTAGTTTAATAAATCTTTCTTACTCCCATTGTATGTTTTCATTTGGGACTGTAACAACCTGATGATAAATGCAGGATTAGGGGGACAAATCTTCTCACCTTCGGCCCTGTGAACACCCTCAGCTGGCCCTGCCCTCTGCCGGAACCCAGGAGCAGCAACATTTGAATTTTTAGGTGTCCCTAGAATACTTGTGCCCCTAGGCCTGTGCCTAATGGGAGATCTGACCCTGCATAACGTGATTGTTTCTGGGTGTCAGGAAGGAACCTTTTCATTCTGTCCACCATAGAAAGGCACAGTTGTCAAGGTCCTTGCATTATAACCTTTTTTAACCTTTGAAGCACCAGCCTATTGGTCTGAAATAGAACTGTCACATCAGAAACAATAGGCGGCCTCATTCCAGCCTATACATGAAAATTTTGGGTTGCACAATTAAAATAATTGAGCACTCAACTTTACAGTTTGCACCTGCAAATAACTTGTTTCAAAGTCCCCTTTCTTTCCCAAATAGGAAAAGTATAGGTATAACACCATTTGTTTTGGCCTAATCTATCCATAAGCACAGATTTCCCAAACGGCAAGTCAAAAGGTTAGTTTTAAAATTCACTTAGGCTGTCACTCAGTGAGGCACCCTTATTTGGTCATTCGGTCAGGGTTAATGTCAGCTGCATTTTTATACATCAGAATCTACTTCCCACTGTTGTTTAAGAGGACAAATGTACAATTTAACTACAGTGCAGCCCCTTGATTGTTGATTTCAAAAAGGCAATGTGGGAATTTGCTTCAGTAGTAGGCTATTACTTCAAACATCTATCTTAGATAAAAGAGTGATGGGTGCCTAAATGCTAATGGGGCTTCACAGATATAACTGAGAGAAGGTTATGGTCTACGAGACTTTTTTTTTTTTTTTTTTTTACTGGTGATAATGCCTGAGAGGGAAAGAATCCCACTTGACTGTCAGTTTCTTGGGTGAGTTTGCAGGAGATGGCAGTTGTAAAAAAATGTTTTGCCTTGCGAGCTGAATAAATTTGATGTGAGGTAATGGAAAAACAATAAGGCTGAAGCAAACCCCACAATACTCTTTTATAGTGTTACTTTTTCAGAGGAAATACAACCGCACTTCAGCGGACAATGTTTGAATGAGCAATCAGATTAGAGAGAGGGTTGCCAGCGCTCCTGGTTTGGCTAGGAGTCTCCTGGAATCGGGCTCGATTCCTGGAGGCTGTTGAAGCCAATCTTAGGAGCCTAAAATCTCACAAAGTCCAGTGGGGCTAAGGCAGGCTCCTTGCCTGCCCTGGCTCCATGCTGCTCCCGGAAGTGGCTAGTATGTCCGGCAGTGGCTACTAGGCGGAGGCGTGACCAGAGGGTCTCCGCGCGTGGCCCCCGGCCAGAGCACCGACTCTGCAGTGCCCATTGGCTGGCAAGGGGGAGCTGTGGGGGCAGTGCCTGCAGGGAGGGGCAGCATGCAGAGCCACCTGGCTTCCCTGGAGACTGAGCTGCTGCTGGACATGCTGGTGCTTCCTGGAGCCACCTGAGATAAGCGCTGCCTTCCTGGAGCCTGCACCCCAAACCCCCTCCCAGAGCCCAAGCCCCTACTCCAGACCTGAGCCCCCTCCTGCACTCAAACTACCTCCCAGAGCCTGCACCCCCTCCTGCACCCTAACCCTCTGCCCCAGCCCAGTGAAAATGAGTTAGGGTGGGGGAGAGTGAGTGATGGAAGGAAGGGAGCTGGAGTGAGCCGGGGCAGGGCCTCAGAGAAGGGCAGGGCAAGGGTGTTTTTGGGTTTGTGTGATTAGACCATTCACAACCCTTGTCAGAGAAGAGAAATTTTAGGTTCATAACATCTAGATATCCTGAAACTACAATATCAATTCCTGGCAATCCTTCGTGTATTCAAAGTAGACAAACTGTGTGGCCGGCTCTTAGATAAGACCATCAAAAATGAGACTCCCTCTGCTCTTTGTGAGTAGCAAAGATCCTTTATATAATCTTTTCATATGATATGGGGGGCTTATGTCATGGCCTTGGACAACATTTCTTTTTTTTCCTAACCAGGCTAGTTAGAGGCTGCATTTCAGTTGTGCTGAATGAATATAGTTCTGACTCCTTCGGGATGAAAGGCACTATACAAATCAAAGGCGTTATTAATAACAAGGTTGAATATCATGGAGAAGAAAAGGTTTCCTGTCTTTAGAGCACAAAGGAAACAGGATGTGAGATAAAGAGCCATAATTTGTGTTATACAGTATAACCATGTTGTCTCCTCAGGAAGAAATGGGATGGGTTTTACTCCTTCATGGAGACACCATTCTCCAGTTATTTCTACAGGAGTTCCCATTAGCACTTTATTTTTATCCTAGCGCTAAGCTACGAGATATTACATTAATTTGAGTATACTAAAATTACAAGTACTAAAGGGGAAATGCTTGGAGCTTTTAACACTGATGGCCAGTATGCGCATAGTATGCAAATACTGAATACAAAAGCACTGGTTTCCTAAATTGGAATACTCTGCACTCCTTTTTCCCCATTTTCATATATTTATCCATTTTATATTTATTTGCGCTTATAAATATGCTCCCCGGTGAGGCCCAACCTTTAATGCCTCTATTTCACTCCATTGAAAATGTTCTGTTTGTTTGTTTGTTTGTTTTTTTTAATCCAATCATAACTTATGCCTGTTGGATGATTTAGTGAACTCTGGACTGAAATGAAATATTAGTTCATTAACGTTCCTCTTGGTGGCACCAACGAAAAGAAGTGCTTGAAAAATAGCAAACTGTGGCATTAGCAGAACCTGGACATGGTAGGAAAAATTGCTTCCTCCTGGTGTATGTAAGTGAAAATAATTTACATTTTTCACCCATGACCCCAGTGAAAATACTGTTTAAAAAAAGGCATGCCAGTGTTTAAATGGCTGGTCCCTACAACAGTTAATTTAAAAAAAATCATAGAAGATTAAGGTTGGAAGAGACCTCAGGAGGTCATCTAGTCCAACCCGCTGCTCAAAGCAGGATGAACCCCAATTAAATCATCCCAGCCAGGGCTTTGTCCAGCCAGGTCTTAAAAACCTTTAAGGATGGAGATTCCACACCTCTGTCCGCCAGGTAACCCATTCCAGTGCTTCACCACCCTCCTAGTGAAAAAGTTTTTCCTAATATCCAACCTAGAGCTCCTCCACTGCAACTTGAGACCACTGCTCCTTGTTCTGTCATCTGCCACCACTGAGAACAGCCTAGCTCCATCTTCTTTAGAACCCCCCTTCAGGTAGATGAAGACTGCTATCAAATCCCCCCTCATGCTTCTTTTCTGCAGACTAAATAAGCCCAGTTCCCTCAGCCTCTCCTCATAAGTCATGTGCTCCAGACCCCTAATCATTTCCATTGCCCTCCGCTGGACTCTCTCCAATTTGTCTGCATCTTTTCTGTAGTGGGGGGGGGGGATGACCCAAAACTGGATGCAAGACTCCAGATGTGGCCTCACAATGCCAAATAGAGGGGAATAATCACTTCCCTCGATCTGCTGGCAATGTTCCTACTAATGCAGCCCAGTATGCCTTTAGCCTTCTTGGCAACAAGGGCACGCTGTTGACTCATATCCAGCTTCTCGTCCACTGTAACCCCTAGGTCCTTTTCTGCAGAACTGCTGCCTAGCCATTCGGTCCCCAGCATGGGATTCTTCCATCCGAAGTGCAGAACTCTGCACTTGTCCTTGTTGAACCTCATCAGATTTCTTTTGGCCCAATCCTCCAATTTGTCTAGGTCACTCTGGACCCTATCCCTACCATCCAGCGTATCTACCTCTCCCCCCAGGTTAGTGTCATCTGCAAACTTGCTGAGGGTGCAATCCATCCCACCATCCAGATCATTAATGAAGATGCTGAACAAAACCAGCCCCAGGAACGACCCTTCGGGCACTCCACTTGATACCGGCTGCCAACTAGATATTGAGCCATTGATCACTACCCATTGAGCCCGACGAAGAAGTTGTGTTGTTTTTGACATAGAAATATACCTGTTTCAGTCTGGGCACTACTTGGTCAATGGTAGATAGTAAGTGGAAATCTACCTGATCTATTTTAAAGTAATTCAGTTGGATAAAGCAGTTATTCCCTAGCCCATGTGTCTATTACAGATATGGTAGAGATAATTAGGTATGTCCAGAGGTTATAGTGGAAACAATGGAGTCCTGTGCAATTAATCCTTTATGAGGCCAGCTGGATTATAATAGTAGGTAAGATGTTGACTACAAACAAACTTTTTTGGGGGGCAACAGGGGGGGTGACAGGAGTTATATCAGCCTGAGCCCCTGACTTTCACCGCTGTTTTGATCCTAGTGGGATGGAACTGCTAGAAAAATTAGAATGCAGCAGCCTCCTATATGAATATACTTTTAAAATAGAAATAATCTCTTGTTTATCAAACATAAGTCTTTTTTATTTTTTTAAAGTGATGGACCAAACCATGACAGCTTACAGCGGTTTTATGGCATTTTGAACCATTAGTGTAGAATATTATAATACTGTAATGTAATTTAATAATATCTTTTGAATCAATATTGTTTTTTTCATCTGAGTGTCTAAAACAGCAGCTCTCAAACTTTGGGTAGGGACCCCAAAGTGGGTTGCTACTCCATTTTAATTGGGTCACATGGGCTGGTTTAGACTTGCTGGGGCCCAGGGCTGAAGCCTGAGCCCACCATGCAGGGCTGAAGCCCTGGGCAGCGGAGTTCAGGTTACAGGCCCCCTGCCTGGGGCTGAAGCCCTTGGGCTTTGGGCCGCCCACCCAGGGTGGTGGGTCTCTGGCTTTGCGCCCCCCCCACCCCGGGCTGATGGGGCGCAGGCAGGCTCAGGCTTCGGTCCCCCATCCTGGGGTCGTGTAGTAATTTTGTTGTCAGGAGGGGTTGCAGTGCAATGACGTTTGAGAACCCCAAGAATGACCTTGCACGGATCACTGCGGACTACATGGCTCTGGGAAGAAGGATAAAGGAGTTTGAGGCGCAAGTGGTGTTCTCGTCCATCCTCCCCGTGGAAGGAAAAGGCCTGGGTAGAGATCGTTGAATCGTGGAACTCAATGAATGGCTATGCAGGTGGTGTCGGAGAGAAGGCTTTGGATTCTTTGACCATGGGATGGTGTTCCAAGAAGGAGTGCTAGACAGAGACAGACTCCACCTAATGAAGAGAGGGAAGAGCATCTTCGCAAGCCAGCTGGCTAACCTAGTGAGGAGGGTTTTAAACTAGGTTCACCAGGGGAAGGAGACCAAAGCCCTGAGGTAAGTGGGGACGTGGGATACTGGGAGAAAGCATAAGCAGGAGAACGCAAAAGGGGAGGGCTCCTGCCTCATACTAAGAAAGCAGGACAAACAGCAAGTTATCTCAAGTGCCTGTACATAAATGCAAGAAGCCTGGGAAACAAGCAGGGAGAACTGGAAGTCCTGGCACAGTCAAGGAATTATGATGTGATTGGAATAACAGAGACTTGGTGGGATAACTCACATGACTGGAGCACTGTCATGGATGGATATAAACTGTTCAGGAAGGACAGGCAGGACAAAAAAGTTGGGGGAGTTGCATTGTCTGTAAGAGAGCAGTATGACTGCTCAGAGCTCCAGTATGAAACTGCAGGAAAAACCTGAGTATCTCTGGATTAAGTTTAGAAGCATGAGCAACAAGGGTGATGTCTTGGTGGGAGTCTGCTATAGACCACCGGACGAGGGGGATGAGGTGGACGAGGCTTTCTTCCAGCAACTAACAGAAGTTACTAGATCGCAGGCCCTGGTTCTCATGGGAGACTTCAGTCACCCTGATATCTGCTGGGAGAGCAATACAGCGGTGCACAGACAATCCAGGAAGTTTTTGGAAAGTGTAGGGGACAATTTCCTGGTGCAAATGCTGAAGGAACCAACTAGGGGCAGAGCTCTTCTTGACCTGCTGCTCACAAACTGGGAAGAATTAGTAGGGGAAGCAAAAGTGGATGGGAACCTGGGAGGCAGTGATCATAAGATGGTCAAGTTCAGGATCCTGACATAGGGAAGAAAGGAGAGCAGCAGAATACGGACCCCGGACTTCAGAAAAGCAGACTTTGACTCCCTCAGGGAACTGATGGGCAGGATCCCCTGGGAGAATAACATGAGGGGGAAAGGAGTCCAGGAGAGCTGGCTGTATTTTAAAGAATCCTGATTGAGGTTACAGGGACAAACCATCCCGATGTGTAGAAAGAGTAGTAAATATGGCAAGCGACCAGCTTGGCTTAACAGTGAAATCCTTGCTGATCTTGAACACAAAAAAGAAGTTTACAAGAAGTGGAAGACTGGACAAATGACCAGGGAAGAGTATAAAAATATTGCTCGGGGATGCAGGAGTGAAATCAGGAAGGCCAAATCACACCTGGAGTTGCAGCTAGCAAGAGATGTTACGAGTAACAAGAAGGGTTTCTTCAGGTATGTTAGCAACAAGAAGAAAGTCAAGGAAAGTGTGGGCCCCTTACTGAATGAGGGAGGCAACCTAGTGACAGAGGATGTGGAAAAAGCTAATGTACTCAATGCTTTTTTTGCCTCTGTCTTCATGAACAAGGTCAGCTCCCAGACTGCTGCACTGGGCAGCACAGCATGGGAAGGAGGTGACCAGCCCTCTGTGAAGAAAAGTGGTTCGGGACTATTTAGAAAAGCTGGACGAGCCCGAGCCCAAGCCCATGGGGTCGAATGCACTGCATCTGAGAGTGCTAAAGCAGTTGGCAGATGTGATTGCAGAGCCATTGGCCATTATCTTTGAAAACTCATGGCAATTGGGGGAGATCCCGGACGACTGGAAAAAGGTTAATGTAGTGCCCATCTTTTTAAAAAAAAAAAAAAAAAAGGGGAAGGAGGAGGATCCTGGGAACTACAGGCCAGTCAGCCTTACCTCAGTCCCTGGAAAAATCATGGAGCAGGTCCTCAAGGAATCAATTCTGAAGCACTTAAAGGAGAGGAAAGTGATCAGGAACAGTCAGCATGGATTCACCAAGGGAAAGTCATGCCTGACTAATCTAATTGCCTTCCATGACGAGATAACTGGCTTTGTGGATGAGGGGAAAGCAGTGGACATGTTGTTTCTTGACTTTAGCAAAGCTTTTGACACGGTCTCCCACAGTATTCTTGCCAGTAAGTTAAAGAAGTATGGGCTGGACAAATGTACGATAAGGTGGATAGAAAGCTGGCTAGATTGTCGGGCTCAACGGGTAGTGATCAATGGCTCCGTGTCTAGCTGGCAGCCGGTATCAAGCGGAGTGCCCCAAGGGTCGGTCCTTGGGCTGGTTTTGTTCAATATCTTCATTAATGATCTGGAGGATGGTGTGGATTGCACCCTCAGCAAGTTTACAGATGACACTAAACTGGGAGGAGAGGTAGATACGCTGGAGGGTAGGGGTAGGATACAGAGGGCCCTAGACAAATTAGAGGATTGGGCCAAAAGAAATCTGATGAGGTTCAACAAGGACAAGTGCAAAGTCCTGCACTTAGGACGGAAGAATCCCATGCACCGCTACAGACTACGGACCGAATGGCTCGGCAGCAGTTCTGCAGAAAAGGACCTAGGGGTTACAGTGGACAAGAAGCTGGATATGAGTCAACAGTGTGCCCTTGTTGCCAAGAAGGCCAATGGCATTTTGGGATGTATAAGTAGGGGCATTGCCAGCAGATTGAGGGATGAGATTGTTCCCCTCTATTCGACATTGGTGAGGCCTCATCTGGAGTACTGTATCCAGTTTGGGCCCCACACTACAAGAAGGATGTGGAAAAATTGGAAAGCATCCAGCGGAGGGCAAAAAAAATTATTAGGGGACTGGAACACGTGAGTTATGAGGAGAGGCTGAGGGAACTAGGGATGTTTAGTCTACGGAAGAGAAGAATGAGGGGGGATTTGATAGCTGCTTTCAACTACCTGAAAGGGGGTTCCAAAGAGGACGGCTCTAGACTGTTCTCAGTGGTAGCAGATGACCAAACGAGGAGTAATGGTCTCAAGTTGCAGTGGGGGAGATTTAGGTTGGATATTAGGAAAAACTTTTTCACTAGGAGGGTGGTGAAACACTGGACTGCGTTACCTAGGGAGGTGGTGGAATCTCCTTCCTTAGAAGTTTTTAAGGTTAGGCTTGACAAAGCCCTTGCTGGTTTGATTTAATTGGGGATTGGCCCTGCTTTGAGCAGGGGGTTGGACTAGATGACCTCCTGAGGTCCCTTCCAACCCTGATGATCTATGATTCTAACCCATGGTCTGAAAGCTGATGTGCAGTGGATTTTTTTTTTTTAAATTAGGTTTGTGCTCCTTTTTGCTTCTTTATGACTTATAAAGTAGGCCAGAATGTTTTTTCTTTTATTTCCAGAATTTTATTTCCTTAAAAATATTGGGAATATAAAATTTTGGCCTTCCCTGGTTTTGTTCTAGGGACGCCTCTCGCACCTTATTTGAAGTGCTGGGAAGGCTGGATCTTTACAAGACATCTTTTTTCCAGAACGTTATTTAGTCATTGCAGTTAGATGGTATTAACAAAAAATGAAGTTTTAAGCAGTTCAACTAAAAATCCCTCCCCATCTCCATTGATCAACATTCACTCTCTTGTTTCTTTTGAAGTCCTCATCTCATGAGTTCTCCACTTACTAGAACCCTTGTCTACACTATACTTTTTTCTCAAATTTTCTTGCTGTTGTAATTCCATCACCAGCTGTGAAACTTTACTGCTAACTCCATCAGTTATAAATAGTAGGAGCTGGAGTGCAAATAGGAGTCACTGCCATTTTAACTACCTTATCATGTAGACCTGTTCTGAACTAGGTTACACAACTTGGTAGTTAAGACATCAGGAGTGGATCCACTTTCAGCGTTGATAGCACTGGTGGAGCTGCAGAAGTGATAACGACTGTGAGAGATTCTACTAGAGTATTTCTCTACTTTTTTTTAGTTTATGTATTTTGACAGGCCTATTTTTATCTAGTCAGTTTGACTGTTTCCGCTGTACAGTCAGTTTCTTCTGTTTTTGTGAATATATTTTTCCACTCTTTTGTGTTAAAGAGTTTTAAACGGGAAAACCCAGATAACAGGAAAATGTGATTGCTGATGTACAGCCGCTATCTGGAGGACTCAACGGGAGGTGTAGCACCTGAAAGTACTTTTAACTTACATTTATTTAAATGAATTAGATTTCAAGTTAAGTAGGCCACTTTAGATAAATATATAACAATAATTTCAGCACATATAGGACCAAATTCCTGTTACAATGAGCAAAACTCCTAAAGATTAGAGTGTAGCCAAAAGTTGGCCATAATGTTAGATAAAAAATTATGGTCACACATCAACATGTTTGCATAAGAGTTCATGTGAGTTGCATCAAAGCCAATTTTTCCCCCCTTTTGTAGATGGTTTCTTTTATATTGTATTGTATTTGAATATAAAAGTACAAGTTTAGATTGATGATGAACTTTGGATATCAACAAATTTACTGCAGCAAAACTTGGTTGCATTATTATAGTTCCTTGGCAATAATCCCTAAGCAACCACAAAATAATAGCTTTAGAGTCAACAGTGAGGTTGTTAGCTAATGGTCCAATGCAAAGTGAAGTGCTGTTAGCAATCTAACAAACTAATTTTCATAGTAGTAATGGCAGATTTACATGAGGGCATCACTGACACAAACATTCATCGGTGATTTATATAATGAATAGTGTCTTTTTAGTGGCTAATAATCAGTCTCTTCTTTAACGAGAACTAAATATCCACTCCATTAAATTTAAGTGTAATGCATTTAATATACTGTAAAAATTACAATACATTGTCTGTGTATTTGTCTGGTTCGTAAATAATTGTTGGCACAGACCCAAAAATGTCATTTCAACATGCCTCCTAAATTCATAAAAATACATTTTGTCTCCTTGTCTGTATTTGTGTTGGCTTTATGGAGAGTGCATGTGAGTAAAAGGATTGGAAATGAAACATGGTATTCATTCTGAATGTGAGCCCAATCCTAAAAAGACTTGTGCATGCGGGAGAGGGATAGCTAGGTGGTTTTAGCATTGGCCTGCTAAACCCTGAGTTGTGAGTTCAATCCTTGAGGGAGCCATTTAGGGATCTGGGGCAACAATTGGAGATTGGTCCTGCTTTGAGCAGGGGGTTGGACTAGATGACCTCCTAAGGTCCCTTCAAATCCTGATATTCTATGATTAACTTTACACACCATGAGTTCCAATGAAGCCACTGGAACTACTTGCAGTGCATGACAATGAACCGTGTAAATAATTGTTTCCCGTATCTGGGCCTATATTTGTGGGACTTGAGGCTTTTCTTGGTGGTTTTGTTTTATTTTGTTCTCTCATGGGTAACTAATAATAAAAATTCCATTCAAGTGGATAATCAAGAATACTTTCCACTAGAGGCTCATAATTTTTCATTGTTTGAATTTTACCAGTACTGCTGAAAATTATTAATACTGTTTGATTTATTTAGATTTAAGATAATAAAAAGGACATCTATCCAATGTTCTAGGCACCCTATCACATTAATTAATTATACAATACAGTGAAATCCCAGCGAAATTAAAATAATCATTCCAGCGGGAACTCAGCCAGCCATAAGCCTACAGAAACTCTTTTCCCACCCTTTCATCGGTTTGGGAACTATACTCTCAGCTCTCTCCAAAAACCCCATCCAACAAATGTGTTATGCAGCAGCCCAGAATTCGGCAGCTAATGCACCATCACCAAATTCAGGCTATTTCTGACCCAGGGGAGCAACACCTTGCCAGCCACCTTCTCTGTTTGTTTTGTAGTGAGGGGATCCCGCTCAGTCTCCCCTGCTGACTGCAGCTTTGGCAGTATGGCACAGGGTGAGAGGCAGCCCCTTAGGTAGGCCAGTCCCAGGTCATTTAGGGCTTTATAGATTATAACCAACACCTTAAACTCTACCTGGAGACCAGTGGGCAGCCAGTGCAGATCCAGGAGCACTAGTTATATGCTCCCAGAAGATGCCCTGCTCACAGTGGTGGATTATCTAATGGGCCAATGGGGCCCATGTGCAGGGGCCCTGGCCAATTGGGGAGCCCCAAAAAAATGGGTGCCCTGTCCCCAGCAGAAATCTGACACAGGGTGGTGGAATAGGGTTGCGAGGCTTCCGGTTTTCGACTGGAATGTCCAGTCAAAAAGGGACCCTGACAAGCGGCAGCATCGGTCAGCACCACTGATGGGGCCATTAAAAGTCCAGTCCAGCGGTGCAGCGGAGCTAAGGCAGGCTCCCTGCCTGCCCTGGCTCTGCATGGCTCCTGGAAGTGGCCGGCATGCCCAGCTCCTAGGTGCAGGGGCAGCCACAGGCTCCATGCGCTGCCCCTGCCCCGAGCGCCAGCGCTGCCCCCACAGATCCCATTGGCAGGGAATCGCAGCCAATAGGAGCTGCGGGGCCAGTACCTACAGATGGGGGTAGTGCGCAAAGCCACCTGGCCACACCTCCGCCTAGGAGCCGCCTGGAGGGACATGCCAGCTGCTTCCGGGAGCTGCCTGAGGTAAGTGCCGTCTGGTTGTAGCCCGCACCCTCAACCCCCTCCTGCACCCCAACACCCTGCGCCAGGTCAAAGCCCCTCCTGCACCCCAAACCCCTAACTGCATTCCCCAAACTCCTGCATTCCCAGCCCCACCCCAGAGCCTGCACCCCCAGCCGGAGCCCTCACCCCCTCCTGCACCCCGACATCCTGCCCCAACCTGGAGCCCACATCCTCAGCCAGAGCCCTCATCCCCTCCTGCATCCCAACCCTCTGCCCCAGCCCGGTGAAAGTAAATGAGGGTGGGGGATTGTGAGTGACGGGGGGGGGGATGGAGTGAGTGGGGGGAAGGTCTCGGAGAAGGGTCGGGGCAAGGGTGTTTGGTTTTGTGCAATTAGAAAGTTGGCAACCTTATGGCGGAAGTCTCTGCACACCACCCCTGGTCCCCAGCAGAAGCGCTGGGCAGCAGAGGAAGCACCAGCACCCGGACCGCCGCTGCAGCTCTGGGACTGGAGGAGCTCTCTCTCTCATTGCAGCCTCAGGGCTGGTGGTCACAACGAGGGGACAGAGCTTCTCTCATCTTAAGGCCGCAGTCAGGGGCTGGAATGGGGTGGGGCCACAGGGGTAGAGGCAGATTAGGGTGGGGCCGTGGTTGGGGCTGCAGGCAGAAGGGGTGGGGAGGGGCCCCCCCACTTGCTCATTGCCCTAGGAAACCTTAATCTGCCTCTTCCTGCTCGATAAGTGAGCTGCAGCATTCTGCACCAGTTTCAGTCTCTGAATGGTTGTAAGGCATAGCTCCAAGATAGCAAAAGCATGGATAATAATGGCAAGGTCCACGTCCCAAAGGAAAGTCTGCGACTTCCAAGCCAGATACAAGTGGTAAAAAGCTGACTGAGTCACTGTAATATGATTGTCAAACAGCATCTGGGGCTCTAAAATCACTTGTGAGTTGTGAATCCACATAACAAATGGTGGACATACTCCCTCAATCAAAGGGACTGATATAACCTCCACCATCTCCTCTGATTGCTTCCCCCACTCCCACCATCATCTGTCTTGTCTGGGTTGAACTTCAGCCAGCCCGCTGTCATCCATACCCCAGTCTTAACTAGACATTGGCTCAGGCGCTGAAATAAGTAGGACGAGATGGAGACATCCAGTTGGTTGTCATCAGCATACTCTAAACATTGCACCCCATGCCTCCCTACTAGCCCTCCTAACAGCCCCATAAGCACATTAAACAGGCAGGGCGATAGAATGGCTATGACGTCATTTGTTGTACAGAATCAGAGTATGCAATAAAGGGAAAAGAAAATAATAGGTGCGTCGCTCTATAAAGTCCACAGCTGTAGGCTGGAGAGATGGGTAGATAATTTAAATGTCTCCCCCATAAATTAAGTAGAAAATATAAAGTTTTAATAAAATATAAAGCTGTGTTTCTGCGGCGTGAACATATATAGTCATTATTAGTCACAGGCACTGATTTTTGGTTTTGCCCATTCATCCTGGCCTCCATTTTGAAAAAATGCTATTGAAATGCTTTTCCAAGGAGCTATGGGGTTTGATACCTTTCCCCCCCCCCCCCCCAGTTCCATTGGATTCCTAGTAATTAAAACGGGTAGATATATGCAAAATAATTTTAGAAAAAAATTACATTTTTAATCTACACTTTTAATTTTCCAAAAATTTCAACTGCTCGTTGATTGAAAAACAGCAATTCTCTTCATGACATCCAATCTTGATTTTAAAATGGTCAGTGATGGAGAATCCACCACGACTGTTGGTAAATTGTTCCAGCAGTTAAACAGGGAAAAGATTCAGCAGGCTATAAGTGATTAAAATGAGGGGGTTAAAATGCAAGCACTTGTTTCACCTTAACCGTTGGTGGTTGCTATTGCTCCAACTAGAACAAAACATAACGAACAATCTTAATTTTCTGCCTTGGCAGACACTTTAATTTAGTGGCATATTTCAGTACAGAAAAATTATTGCAACCGAGTTAGTCTTATATTTAGGCTTTCCTATCATAAAATCGATTACAGACCTAAAAGTGGCAATACTTCAATAAAAAAACTTCAAAAACAGACTCCAATGAGAGACTGCTGAATTGGAATTAATTTGCAAACTGGATACAATTAACTTAGGCTTGAATAGAGACTGGGAGTGGATGTGTCATTACACACAGTAAAACTATTTCCCCATGTTTATCTCTCTCCTCCCCCCCCCCACCCCCACTGTTCCTCAGACATTCTTGTCAACTGCTGGAAATGGCCCACCTTGATTATCATTACAAAAGGGTCCCCGTTCCCGCCCTCCCCTGCTCTCCTGCTGGTAATAGCTCACCTTAAGTGATCACTCTGGTTACAGTGTGTATGGTAACACCCAGTGTTTCATGTTCTCTATGTATATAAATCTCCCCACTGCATTTTCTTCTGAATGCATCGGATGAAGTGAGCTGTAGCTCACGAAAGCTTATGCTCAAATAAATTGGTTAGTCTCTAAGGTGCCACAAGTACTCCTTTTCTTTTTATGAATACAGACTAACACGGTTGCTACTCTGAAACCAGTCCTGTATGAATGACTTTTGAAAACCACAGTTCAGCAGTATTATATGTAACCAGTAGGTGGCAGCACATCATTCTTTGATACAGTAGGGATAGGCGTTTTTGATACAGATTACTGCAGGGGAAGAGCATTTAGATAAATTGGTAAATTGACCCCTTATGGTCCAACTCCGCATTCAAATCAATGTGTTTGCACAGGGTGTAAATCACTACACAACCTGAAAATTTTTATTACTAATATTTTTTTCTAAATTATAATAACATTTAATATATAATAGACAAATAATACTTTTTCCTTTTAAAATTACTGTGGCAGCATGAAACAGTTGTCTGCTACTCATATTGTAGTTTCATTCTGTTTGCTGAAGGCAGACCCATTGTACATTACCATTTTTGTACCATTTTGATTGGTAGCTGTCCTTTGCTTTTGAATCAGTTACATGTTGATTTTAAGTAGCTTAGTAAATTATGTTACATGGTGCCATGTCTAAATAGACATAAGTGAGTTTGTAATTGGATGTTAGCAATCAAAGTTTCTTCCATTACAGAATAATTCTAGCCTCTTAAAATATTTACATAGGAAGGACCTATATGTTACAGGCATGAGGATTATAGAAAACCTGAAAATAGTCAGGAAAACATAAATTCAATAGGAGTACCTTTAATTCCCAATAAGAGTTGGGGGTGCTGTGCTCATAACCTTGCAGGATTGAGCCCACTATGACCCTACATATTTAACATAAGTATCATAAATTGGGATGTGCATATTTTCCAGCAATTGTCAAACAGTTGGTGGAACTTTTGGCATGTGACTAACAGTCTGTTTATAGTTCTACACCCTCTGAAACACAAAAGCATAATTAACGTCCTACCCACAAGGGTCAGTTACTTCTGACTGACTATGGCCTTAATAAAGACAAGTTAAGAGACTCAGTTTACTTCAACAATGGCTTGTTTGCAATGTGAGGTCACTGAATTTCTGGTCTTTGAGGAAGGTGCCATGTTACTATGCCAGGCACATAGTTTTGCTGTTGCAGAAGGAAAAAGGAGTAGACCACAAACAGAATTTAAGAGACATTATCAGAATATATACAAACAAACCAACCAACCTTGGGCCAGATCCTCAGCTGATACAAATCAGCCTAGCTCCACTGAAGTCAATTGAACCATGTCAATTTACCCCCACTGAGGGTGGTGTGACCTTACTTGTTTAAAAAAACAGATCTATTTCCTTTACTTGTACAGTACTAATAATACTTTATATTATTAAAACAGAATTTTTAATCTAATACTCTTTCTTTGCTTATTTTATCAATTTCAATCAGTTTTTAGACCAAGAAACTAGATTGCTAACAGTTTGCTAGATTACTAGATTGCTTCAGTTTTACTATCTGGATTTCTTGTAGAAACACAGTACTGTTCCACTGTATATCTGTTGCCAATACTGCACTGGAACATTTAAAGGAATATTATAAGATGGAAAAAAATAACTCTTTGAATTCTTCTACCTACTATTATTATAAATAGCACCAAAGGTTTCTATCGCTGAAAGAGATCGAAAAAAGTAATCTTTCTATTTTTATTCTGTTTGTTTTATGCATTTGACAATCCTTTGAGTATAATCAGTTTCACTGTTTTTCCTGTATAATCAGTTCTTGATCTTGCAAACATTTTAAGTGCGTGCATAACTTTACTCATGTGAATAGTCTCATTAATGTCACACTCTTAAAAACAATCCCTCATATTTTGACTGAAAATTAAAAATATTAAGAAATGCATGAAAAGTGGACTGATACTGTCTAGACATCTGGTATTCCAAGCAAAATGTCAGTCACATTCCTAGCTTATAGGTTTCTACATTGTTGTTCACAATAATGGGAATGTTTTTTGGTGCTTTCAAAGAATCCAGAAAAACTGAGTACACAGGGACAATGAACTCGCCAAGATTTAATTCCACCAAGCCAAGAGTGAGGCACATTGCCAGGACAGGTTGAGGAAGCTGATATTGCTCTCCTCATGCCATGTGTGTTGTGTAGACAGGTGGTAGTTAAAGTCTTCTTCAGTTCTGTCAATCCATGACTTTTTTTGAAAACCACTGAAAGTAACCATAAAATGGACTTTCTCCAAAAATACACCTGGAAAGAACTGATATATCACTGCGTAGAACTGATCACCCCCATTTAAATGCCTTATGAAAACTCACTTCAGCACTGTATACAAATGTTAACCCATTTCAACTTAAATGGGGGCTCTCATCCGGCGTGAAAAATCAACAGCAAAAAAATCTTAGGCTTCATTCTGGATCTTCCATTATGTCTAATTTGTGTTATCGTTTCATTCACACTGTACATATTATTCCTGAGGGCATTATGTGCCAAAAAATTAAGTTATGCACACTATTTTAAAATTCTGCAAATTTTATTTGTCAAATAAATGTGGATGCTCCAGAATGGCATTGGGGAGCACAGACCACTTGCTGCACAGAGGTGGGAGATCACTGTGCAGCTCCCCGTCTCTCCCCCATCCCCCAATGCCCACTGGACATGGACTCAGTGGTGAGGCTCAAGGACGAGGCCTACCCCAGAAACACCTCAGGGCTCTGCCCCTCTCTGCCAGGTGCACCAGGTGTGAGCAGGCAGGCAGGCTCAGCAAGGCAAGATCCAAGTGTGGGGGTTCCAGGTGTGGGTTGAGAAGTTTCTGTGTGGGGCAGTCTGGGTGCAGGCAAGCTCCGTGGGGGATCCAGGCATGTGGGGATTTGGATGTACAGGGGCTTGTTTGGGGGGAGGGTTCTGGGTGCAATGGCAATGGGACTCTGCAGGGGGGTCCAGGTGAAGATGCGTGGGGCTCAGTGTGTGTGGGGGGTGTGGGTTGGGGGGCATAGAGCTCAGCAGGAGGATCTCGGTATGGGGCACTCAGCGAGGGGTCCAGATGCTGGGGGAGTGGGGCTTAGCGAAGTGATGATGATCCAGGTGCAGCTGGTTTGGGGCTAGGTGTGTGTGTTGGGGGGAGATCTGGGTGCGGGGGGCTCGTCGGGGTGGTGCTGGGGGAGTGTGACTGGGGCTCATTGGGGGGGAGTTCTGGGTGTGGGGGGAGTGAGGCTCGGTGGAAGAGTTTGGGTATGAGGGGATCTGGATGCATAGGGGTTGGGCAGATGGGGAAGCCTGTACAATAATCTGCCCCCCCCACACACACACAATATGATCTCTCTCTTCTCCTCCCCCCCCCACCCCCAGCTGAAGAGCAATGGGTGCAGGAAGCACTGGGGGCAGGGGGGAGTTTGCAGAGCTTCCTACAGCCAGGGGAAAAATCTGGGGGTGGGTCTGACCCAGACCCGGATGCTGTACAGGGGAAGAGGAAGTCCTGTCTTCCCCAGCCCAGCTGGGACTAGCAGCTGAGCCCGGCACAGGGTAGGAACCATCAGCCAGGTCTTCCCAGTCTCACCCTCTGCCCCACAGTGATTTACTTTTCTGCCGACTGCTCTGGGCACCCAAAACACACTGCTGGGGAGGGGCTCAGGACCACTCTTGTGACTTCCCTTTGCTTCCCTGTCAGAAAGACATTTTTCTGCAGGGAAGCAAAGAAATCTGCGAGGGGACATAGATTCTGCGCATGTGCAGTGGTGCGGAATTTCCCCAGGAGTAACATATGTGTGCGTGTGTAAAAACACACACATGCACGGCCTTTATTGCATTATTGCAAAAGGCCACACTATTTTTAAAACAACATAACTGCTTCTTGAAGCAGTTCTATTGGAAATACTGGTAACTAACTGCACATAAATTACAGATCAGTGGCAGAAGTGATACATGGCAGAAAGTAGAGAAAATTATAACTAAAAAGCTGGTTCAATTGTGTGTGTTCAATTGTATAGGGTATTATTTCTCAGAGAAAATAAGGCTAATAAGTCTTTACACTAATGGAGGGAAGTGGGGAGAACTGAAATACAGAGGTTTGTGCATATGCAAGAAGACTGGTTTTATGAGACCGGCTCTGTGACAAGCTTCCTCTGTGACCTTAGGGCCAGATTTTCAAAAGTGCTCAGCTCCTCTTCAGGCACCAAAAATAAGTGGCTAGAATTTCCAAAGAGCCGGCTATGTTAGGCGCTGAGGTCTCTCAGAACTCTGGCCGTAAATGTCCCAGCGGGCTTTGCTGGACGTTGAGCACCTTGGATAATCTAGCCCTTATTTAGGTGTTTAAACAGGAGCTGAGCTCTTCTGAAAATCACCCTGTCATTGGTGCTCAGCACTGGAAAATCTGGCCTGAGTGGTGACTTCATTCTAAATTCACTGGGTGCAGCTGTGGGGTCTTTCTGTGCTTTTGATTCTTCATCTGCAAAATGAGGACAGTAATATTCACATCTCAGGGATGTTGAGAGGCTTAATTCATCAACTGTCAGGTGTGGGACGGGCAGTTAAAAGAAGGCCAAGCTCAGTTTGGGGCTGAAAGCCTGGTTTCAGCCAAGAGCTGGAGATAGCTTGCTACTTGGACAAGCCTTCCAGGGCATGGGGTGACTGGGCGCAGGAAGACTGACTAAAGGGACTAGCTGCACGAAGACAAGCCCTGCTTAGAAGATCAGGGTCCTGCCAAAGACTGTTCAAACAACCCTGTTTTGAGTTAAACATTTTCCTTTATTTTTGGATTTTAATAACTCAGAAGGCGTGGGTCAAAGTGTGTACTTGACCCATAAGAGGTGGCAACTGACTGTCGGAGATGCCTCAACCAGGGAAGTATTGCCCCCTTGGGCCAAAAGGGGTCACCATAGAGTCAGACCCTGTCACAGTGACATAAAGCCATCTTCCCTTACCCCTTCTTATACCAAGTACCGTTCTTTGCCAATGACCTGTATCAAGCACAGCTCAGACAGAGCCAAGGAATGGGCCCATTGTTCCAGTTGGAATGGCAAAAATGCCCTCAGGATGCTTGCAACCCAAGCTCTTCTTACCAGCATTGATTAGACACCCTGTGTTTTTCAGCAACAGCAAGATGAGTACAATTAGGAAGGCACAAGAAATCAGTTACTGTTTAATTGTTCATTGTACATCACTGGGCTATAGTCAGGAAATAATTTAAAATCCTACACTACCCTACCACTTTTAGCTGCTTTCTTTAAGGTGTGTTTTTTGACTCTATGTCAATTGCTACTGTAAATATACAACTATTTATAAACTATCTCACAACAGGCCATATGGTCCCCATTTTGACTAAAAATGCACAGAAGAAGCTGAAAAAAAAATCTGCAAAAGAGAGGCATAGTAAATTGATACGTCCCATACCATCTGCTTCCATGAGAAACTGATGTTATAACAAACTGCAGGAGGCCTGGCTAAAAAACTCATTGTAAAGAGCCAAACCCCATTAGCAAAAGATCTCCAAACAGCACAATCTTCTGCATGGTACCAATTTTCTATTGTATTTTTCTGTGGCAATATACCAAGTAGGACATATTGGCCAGCTTATAGGGCTTTTAATAACTAGCAATGATTTTCTCTTTGTATTACCATCCAGTGAACACTCCAGTATTTGACTCCAGGTGCTCTGATCTTGCTAGACTTATGAATCATTCTTTCAAAAAAAAAAAAAAAAAAAAGAAAAAAAAAACTAAAAAAGAGTGGCCAGACTAAAATTGAAATGCCATTGACACCATTCCTCTTGTAGAACAAGTAAAACAGTGAGAAACTGCTGCAGAACTTGTTCTCATTAGCTAAAATATTTTCTGTATTTGCCTAAAAACTGTAACAGCTTTGCTTGAGCAGATATTTGATTGGTACTTATGTTAGTTCTCGGTGGAGAAGAGAAGTTATTAAATAACCATTTAATATCAATTGCAAGTACATGTATAATGCAGTTGTCTTATTTATTAATAGGAACATGCCACACTACATACTGGGTTTCAGATGTCTTACACTAATCCTTCAAAGATACAAAGGAAATGACTGAAAATTCCCTTTAAAAGCCCAGTTTTATTGTGACAAAGTCTTCACCAGGCATTAGATTGACTTAACTATGTTGCCCTGGGGTGTGGATTTTTCATACCCCATGTGAAGTAGCTAGGTCAACATAACCTTTTAGTGTAGACCAGGCCTTAGTTATTGCTACTGATTTTATGTGGAAGGTGCTCAGATAGTACAGTGATAGGCAGAAGTATAAAAACCTAAGACAGATAGGTAGCAGCTCGTTACTAAAAACAAAAGCGCAACTCATCAAAGAGTCCATATTTTAATATAAGTAGCTTTATGACCTACCTTCAGTCTTTACTCCAGCTAATATTAGCTGATCTCCTAGATCTGTTTTCTCTTTGACCTACTTTTGTGCATACTGTGAAAGATGCTATGTGTGTTGTTCAGACAGAGCTCACTTGTAAACCTTCATTACTGGAAAAGACTAATTTTTTTCATTTATCATTAAAGCCTACAGTGTGAAGTAACATGTAAGGGTCTAAAGTGTGCAGATGTGAAATGATACATAAGGAGGAAATATTGTTTGTGTGACCTGGTTTTATCAAAGCTAGGTACAGATCTACATTATCTAGCATGGAGTATTTGACAGCAACTCCCCCGTGAATCCGTGTGGCTTGGTTTAGTGCAAAAACTCTGGCGCCTTTGACAAAAGCCCCATGTTGACATGTTTGAATTGCCCTTTCATCTCAGGAAGGACAGTTAATTTGTGTCCGGGATTAGATGTACAACAAGCGTGGAAGAGAAAGTCACATGGAGGGCTTTGTTGTTGTTTTTGCCTGACAGATCAAAGAGAAGAAAGAAGAAGTGACAACAAAAATGGCACTTAGAAACATGGGATACACTTGAGATAATGTTAACTAAAGACCATAAAAACCTAGGAGGCCCAATCTTGTAATTCCCATGCACTTCAGTGGGCGTTTTGCCTAACTGGGTACAGCATAGGTAGCTATATTCAAACCATCCCTTCACACTTCTGTCAATACTGATCTGGAGAACTTTATGCTCAGTCATTTCCTGGCCTCTCTTCTGAGTCTGCCAGAATGACTGACTGTCCGCTATAAGGGAGTTTTTGTATTACGGACACACAAAATTAAACTAAGGTCACAAGCCTTTTTCACACCATCCCCTAAATAGTCATCACTAACTACTTGTTACTACTTACCTGGGCTTGACTTTAATTTTATTTTTCCCCAGTTTGAGCTTTGGTGGGAAATAGACATAAACAACCCAGAACTACTGTGGAAGTTTTTTCTTTGCTATAACCACAAAGCAGCAGTTTTTTTCCTTATGTTTTCCATACTATAGTAACCTTCCTCTTCATTGCTTTTTATGTCCCTGCTTGCTTGTTGATTCTCCATGTCTGTTGCAAAGGCAGCTTAGTTAATTTTTCATTTCTTTCAAAGGCTTGCACTAGTGAAGTACTAATTCTCTAGTAATGATAAAATGGAGCAAGAGTTGAAAGCTTCAAGATATTGCCTTCAAAATAATTCACAAAGGAAATCCTGAGTAGGTTTGCTGTTTCATTTCAAACACATAGACCAGGTCCTCAGGTAGTATGAATAAAGTTATTAAATAGAACTATGCCAATTTGCACCAGCTGAGGATCTGGCCCTTCAGCTTTTCCATAGATCAGTGTTACCATTCCTGCGTTAGAAAGTTTGGAGCACTGCATAGTGCTTTTTCCCCCAATGCTTTTAGGGCTTGGAGACTTTGGGGGACTGCTCTTAAGGTACTAGCATTTTACCTTCGATTCACTAGTTTATCTCTTGTGCAGGCCAGTAAGGACTGAAAGTGCTAACCAGTTGATGGCTGTTTAGTGTCCTATGTGAAATAAGTTAGTTGTCCAAGTCATTACTGGATAATTTTCCACACTTAAAAAAAATCCAACACCCCACCTGGTACCCTTGTTAGCTGTGGGTTAGTCCATGTGTCTTCAAAATGCAGCATATTTTTATACAAACACTTGCTTAGCTAATCTGGTTTACAGTTACAGGGCTAGATTCATGGAAAGTGTATACTGGTTTCTGCTGGACATAGAAGGCCCCCAAGACAGAAAATTTGCTAGGGGGAGGTTTCAGTGGCACACAGCCACTGAAATCTTCTTTGCACCTGGGAGTGATAGGGGGTGGGTGCACGCCCTAAAAGCAGGATTCTGACCAGGAAGGGTGGCTTGAAGTGCAGTGGTTGTGTGTCTATGCATGGAACTTTGATGGACCTCTGAAGAGAGTCACAGCTGCTGCCCTCAGGGGGATCTCCAAGGAGAGGTGGTGGCAGAATCACTGCATGGCCCTCTTCTGGGTAAATGCCCCTGTGCTGCAAGGAGCCTCACCTGGCACAGGGTGGTGTAATGTTCACCTCTCTGTGGCTGCTTCAGTGAATATTGTTGGATTGCACTGACCACAGTGTATTCACAGCTGTCAAAAAAGTATAAAGAAAAACATTATGGCCAAAGCTGTTTTCTACAATTTGGAACAATTTTGTTTACTAGGTCTGAATTATTTCATAAAATACCTATAGCCAAGATTCTTTCCTTCTTATATAACTGTCCTGAGTCTAGTTGGCATCCAGATTCCCTGAAGGGAAGTGCAGGTTATTTCTAGCCCTGGCAAACAAGGCTGACTCTGTGTCCCATACAGAGAGCATTGAACCAACACACAGGTGTGGACTTGTTTGAAGAGGTTTAATGTTTTCCATAGGACGATTAAAGAATCTACAGAATAGAGTCTTCCTGTTCTACACAGATCCAACATTTGTCTGGTTCATTTTGGTTCCACTCAACTAGTACTGTAGTTTTGTTGCTCCGCTGGGTTTGGCCATCCCTTTAGGACGTCTCCTTAGTTGTGCAGAGTTCATGCTCAGTGTGGTTGGGAAGAGGCGAGACGGAGAGATGGCTCTAAGCTTCCTTTTGGTTCACGGGTCCTGCAGCTGGCCAGCAGCTGAAACAGCCCCCGCTCTAGCTTAGCCTGAGCTAAAATAGAAAATTAGGTTGTCTTAACTATGTCAGTCAGAGGTGTGAAAAATCCACACTCCTAAGTGGCTTAGTTAAACCAACTGAAATCCCCAGTGTAGATTTCTCCCCCCCCCCCACCCCATCAACCTAGCTACTGCTTCTTGGGGAGGTAGATTATCTATGCTGATAGGAAAACCCCTCCTGTTGGTGCGTCTACACTGAAGTGGTACAGCAGTGAAGCTGCCCGCTGTAGCGTTTTAAATGTAGGTTATACTCTTAGAATAGGCAAAATTAAGCTGAAGCACTGTACAAAAGAAAGATGGACAGGTGGCATAGATCCCTCTATGTCAGCTTTATGCTTCCCAAGGATTCCTCTACATCAGGGATATGCCCTGTCCCTGCAGGGCAATTTTCAAGTTGTTTCGTGCTGCTTGACGTTGATGAGAATCCATTCCTGTCTATAACAGATTTTTAAAACGCTACTCTAGGTTATTGGTTCCCCCATGAATGTGATAGCTCTGTTCTGAGTAATAGGGGCAGTGTGCTGGTAGAGAAGCTGAGCCCTGATTAGGGGCGGAGCCTCTCTGACTAGGGGTCCTATTAAAGGTAGCCAGCCAGTCAGGCAGCAGTACAAACAGCTGCAGCGGTCCAGGAGCTAGCAAACAGAGCTGTAAACAGGGGAGTTTGCAAGGGGAGTTTGGGGGAAAGAATAAGAGCCAGGCCAAGGAACAGACGGGCTAGTGAAGGGAGTGTGTGGTGGTCTGGCAGTGTTTTGGTGCTCATTGGGGGTTTGTTTTGCTGTGGGGGTCGTGGTTTGGTTTGTGTTTCCCGGACTAACAGGTCTTAAGTGAGAAGGCTATGACAGACACAGAGGCAGCAGTGGAAGGCACAACGAAGATGACTGGATGTAGAAGCTGTGGCATGTACATGATCCTGGAGGGGATACCTGAAAAGAGTTTCATCTGCATGAAGTGCCGCCTGATACAGCTGATGGAAGAGAAGATGCAGGTGGAGACTCTGGTTGAGTTTAGAATGGGGTTTGAGTGGATGATGGTGCAAAGACATGAGGAGGCTGAAGAGAAAAGCTCAGACTTGCAGATGGAAGCAGGACCGAAGAACTCTGAGGGGATACTCCTGGGTGAGGAAAGTGGACAGTGGAAGCAGGTAACTAAGAGAACCAGGCAGAGGAAAAGACGGGCCAGTGAAGGAGAAATAGAGCTCAGAAACAGGTTTGCAGAGTTGGAAAATGAAGAAGGGGCACAGCAGGTAGTCACTGAAGGTGAGAGGGCAAGGAAGAAGACAAGAGCAGATAGTCTTATAGGAAGAGGGCAAGAGTCAATGGAGAGAACACCAAATATGAGCCCCAGGAGAATATGGGATGGGTTGCAGAGGATTGCAAGGGACAATAGGAATCAAGAGGACTTGTGGCCAGAGGGAACAGGAGATCTCCTGGTGATGGTGCGATTCTCCAGTCTAAGGCTGGGCTAAGTGATTGGGGACTCCTTACTGAGAAGAATAGACAGGCCTGAAACAAAAACTGATCCAGAGAAAAGAAGGGTGTGCTGTCTGCCGGGTACTAAGATACGGGATGTGGACCTGAGGCTGAAGAGGATCCTAATGAGAGCGGGAAAGAATCCATTGATTATTCTTCATGTGGGAACAAAGGATATGGCTAGATTCTTGCTGGAACGTATCAAGGGAGACTATGTCAGGCTGGGGAAGACGCTTAAGGAAATCGAGGCTCAGGTGATCTTCAGTGGGATTCTGCCTGTTCCTAGAGAAGGGCCACAAAGGTGTGACAAGATAGACTATCAACAGATGGCTCAGGCAGTGGTGCTGCTATAAGGAGGGCTTTGGGATGTATGGCCACTGGGAGGCATTCATGGAGAGAGGACAGTTCTTTCGGGATGGGCTTCATCTGAGCAGGGAAGGAAATAGACTTCTAGGATGGAGGCTGGCACAACTGATTAAGAAAGTTTTAAACTTGGTATTCAGGGGAGATGGTTGGGAGATATCCAAGTAATCTCCATGCCAGATTTTTCTCTTTGAGAGGGAAGAAAACGAAGTAAGAAAGGATACAGCCGTGGGTAGGAGAATGGTATCCATGCTGCCCTTCCTCCTTATGTCCAATCTAATAGGTAATATTGGCGGTAGAATGTCTGTGCCTAATCAGGTAAAGACTGTGAGCGAAGCCAAATAGCAAAAATTAAGATGTTTGTACACTAATGCGAGGAGCCTAGGTAACAAAATGGAGGAACTAGAGCTGCTGGTGCAGGAGGTGATCCCAGATATTATAGGGATAATAGAAACGTGATGGAATAGTAGTCATGACTGGAGTACGGGTATTGAAGGGTATGTGCTGTTTAGGAAAGACAGAAATAAAGGCAAAGGTGGTGGAGTAGCATTGTATATCAATGATGAGGTAGACCGTAAAGAAATACAAAGTGATGGAATGGATAAGACTGAGTCTGTCTAGGCAAAAATCACATTGCGGGAGAAAACTACTAGAGCCTCCCCTGGGATAGTGTTTGGGGTGTGCTATAGACCGCCGGGATCTGATTTGGATATTGATAGAGACCTCTTTAATGTTTTTAAAGAAGTAAATACTAATGGGATCACTAGTGTGATCATGGGAGACTTTAACTTCCCAGATTATATACTGTGTTACCCAGGGTTCTTTCAGCCCAAAGCTCTTGGTAACTTTTACTCTGTGTGAGGTGGTGTCAGGAAATAAATCAGGGGAGACACCGCCATCCATCCGATAGATGGCTGGCACAAACAGGACAACACAAGAGTGCTTTCACTTAAAGCTAAACTTTACTTAGTCTCAAGCACTTATACACATGTCTGCAACAGGTTAGTAAAACACCCCCAACCCTTGATAATTACCAAAGCTGAGTGTGGCTCTCAAGTGGCACAATGGCAGCCCGTCTGCTAGTGGGGAACACAAGATGCATCCAGAGGCAGAGTCCAGTCCTGAAGAGTCCCCCTACCTCAAACTTTTCCCCCTTATTTATACATTAGTAATAGAATGACATGTCCCTTAAAGAAAACTTGTTAAGCAAGCAGTTCCAATGGGCAAGCAAGAGGCTCCTTCTGATTATTGATTAACCAGGTGTGGGTTTTTCCAGAGTTTGCAGCCTTGAGGCCCCAATAGCCCTTCCTGGGGCACATCCTGCTCTTCTAAGATGTATGTGTCAGCAACTTCAAGACAAGTCTTACTGGGAAGGACGCGGGGTCAAGCTGCCCTTTCTGTGGCATCCAAAACCCCCCCTCCCCTCCTGCCTTGGTTAAGCTAAGCCTGCTGACTTGGCTGCTTTTAGCAATAAGCCATAGTAGTTTCAGGCACTTTACTGGTTTGCCAAAGTCTCCCCGTACAACTGGAGGACAAGTGCTAGTAATAATAATAGGGCTCAGATTTTCCTGGATACGATAGCTGATGGATTCCTTCACCAAGTAGTTGCTGAACCGACAAGAGGGGATGCCATTTTAGATTTGGTTTTGGTGAGCAGTGAGGACCTCATAGAAGAAATGGTTGTAGGGGACAACCTTGGTTCGAGCGATCATGAGCTAATTCAGTTCAAACTAAATGGAAGGATAAACAAAAATGGATCTGTGACTAGGGTTTTTGATTTCAAAAAGGCTAACTTTAAAAAATTAAGGAAATTAGTTAGGGAAGTGGATTGGACTGAAACTTGTGACTCTAAAGGCAGAGAAGGCATGGAAGTCAAAGTTGCAGAAACTATCAGAAGCCTGCATCCCAAGAAAGGGGACAGAATTCATAGGCAGGAGTTGTAGATCAAGCTGGATGAGCAAGCATCTCAGAGAGGTGATTAAGAAAAAGCAGAAAGCCTTCAAGGAGTGGAAGATTGGAGGGATTAGCAAGGAAAGCTACCTTATTGAGGTCAGAACGTGTAGGGATAAAGTGAGAAAGGCCAAAAGCCATGTAGAGTTGGACCTTGCAAAGGGAATTAAAAGCAATAGTAAAAGGTTCTGTAGCCATATAAATAAGAAGAAAACAAAGAAAGAAGTGGGACCGCTAAACACTGAGGATGGAGTGGAGGTTAAGGATAATCTAGGCATGGCCCAGTATCTAAACAAATACTTTGCCTCAGTCTTTAATGAGGCTAATGAGGAGCTTAGGGATAATGGTAGGACGGCAAATGGGAATGAGGATATGGAGGTAGATATTACCACATCTAAGATAGAAGCCAAACGCGAACAGCTTAATGGGACTAAATCAGGGGGGCCTGGATAATCTTCATCCAAGAATATTAAAGGAACTGGCACATGAAATTCCAAGCCCATTAGTAAGAATTTTTAATCAATCTGTAAACTCAGGGGTTGTACCGGATGACTGGAGAATTGCTAACATAGTTCCTATTTTTAAGAAAGGTAAAAAAAAGTGATTCGGGTAACTACAGGCCTGTTAGTTGACATCTGTAGTATGCAAGGTCTTGGAAAAAAATTTGAAGGAGAACGTAGTTAAGGACATGGAGGCCAATAGTAATTGGGACAAAATAGAACATGGCTTTACAAAAGGTAGATCATGTCAAACCAACTTGATCTCCTTCTTTGAGAAGGTAACAGATTTTTTTAGACAAAGGGAACACAGTGGATCTAATATACCTCGATTTCAGTAAGGCATTTGATACAGTTCCACATGGAGAATTATTAGCTAAATTGGAAAAGATGGGGATCAATATGAAAATTGAAAGGTGGATAAGGAATTGGTTAAAGGGGAGACTACAATGGGTCACACTGAAAGGTGAACTGTCAGGCTGGAAGGAGATTACTAGTGGAGTTCCTCAGGGATTGGTTTTGGGAGCAGTCTTATTTAATCTTTTTATTACCTTGGCACAAAAAACGGGAATGTGCTAATAAAGTTTGCGGATGACACAAAGCTGGGAGATATTGCCAATAACAGAGAAGGTCCAGGATATCATACGGGAAGATCTGGATGACCTTGTAAACTGGAGTAATAGTAATAGGATGAAATTTAATAGTGAAAAGTGCAAGGTCATGCATTTAGGGATTTATAACAAGAATTTCTGTTATAAACTTGGGACGCATCACTTGGAAGCAACAGAGGAGGAGAAAGACCTCAGAGTATTGGTTGATCTCAGGATGACTATGAGCTACCAATGTGATATGGCCGTGAAAAAAGCTAATGCGGTCTTGGGATGCATCAGGTGAGGTATTTCCAGTAGAGATGATGAGGTGTTAGTATGGTTATTCAAGGCACTGGTGAGACCTCATCTGGAATATTGTGTGCAGTTCTGGCCTGCCATATTTAAGAAGGATGAATTCAAACTGGAACAGGTACAGAGAAGGGCTACTAGGTTGATAGGAATGGAAAACCTGCCTTATGAAAGGAGACTCAAAGAGCTTGGCTTGTTTAGCCTAACCAAAAGAAGGCTGAGAGGAGATATGATTGCTCTCTATAAATATATCAGAGGGATAAATACCACGGAGGGAGAGGAATTATTTAAGCTCAGTACCAATGTGGACACAAGAACAAATGGATATAAACTGGCCATCGGGAAGTTTAGACTTGAAATTAGACAAAGGTTTCTAACCATCAGAGGAGTGAAATTCTGGAACAGCCTTCCAAGGGAAGCAGTGGGGGCAAAGGACATGTCTGGCTTCAAGACTAAGCTTGATAAGTTTATGGAGGAGATGATATGATTGGATAGCCTAATTTTGGCAATTAATTGATCTTCGACTATTAGTGGTAGGTATGCCCAATGGCCTGTGATGGGATGTTAGATGGGGTGGGATCTGAGTTACTACAGAGAATTCTTTCCTGGGTGTCTGGCTGGTGAGTCTTGCCCACATGCTCAGGGTTTAGCTGATTGCCATATTTGGGGTCGGGAAGGAATTTTCCTCCAGGGCAGATTGGCACAGGCCCTGGGGGGTTTTTGCTTTCCTCTGTAGCATGGGGCATGGATCACCTGCTGGAGGATTCTCTGCTCCTTGAAGTCTTTAAACCATGATTTGAGGACTTCAACAGCTCAGACATAAGTTAGGGTTTGTTATAGGAGTTGGTGGGTGAGATTCTGTGGCCTGCGTTGTGCAAGAGGTCAGACTAGATGATCATAATGGTCCCTTTGTACCTTAAAGTCGATGATTCTAATAGCAATGCTGCGGTGAAACCAAAAACTAAAATAGACCCAATTGCTAAAGATTTTCCAGGAACAAAGTTTGATTGTTATAGTAACCAGAAGGCTGTAATAAAGCAAATAATGTTTGCCTCTCAATGTCCCTATTCCTGGGCTTTGTTGCATCAACTGTGATGATTGTAGATTCTGATTAAAATAATCGGCCTATGTGAAGTGAGGAATTTGACCCTTTTCTGTTAATACCGGAAGGATGCCAGTTAACTCTCCACTGTAGTCAAAATTTAACAAAGATGGGTTAGGCCTGAATGTTCCTGTGCTTGTTGCTCAACAAGATTGTTTATCAATTTACATCAGGGCCACACTGCCTTTTGAAAGTGCTGCTGGAAGTCTGCCAGGAGTAATAAAAAGGAACTGCTTCTATTGTCTAAATGCCACTGAATAGAAGAACGATATAGACTGATGTTTGTTTTCTTTTTATTTTATGATGATCTAATTGCAAGAGATATATAATTCCTTGTTATGCCTGTGAAGCCATTTCCTCAGCATCTGGTACTTTTCCGATTTATCTAGACACAGAATTGGAGAATTACTAGGAGCATCAGCTTTAGCATAAAAATACTACTGGGAACCACTGCATACATCGATCTACAAAAGACTTGGTGCTCTGCAAAAGCCAGCTCCATTGCAAGCTTTGATTATGGTTTCAAAAAATGTGTTCTACAAATGTCATGACATCTGTATTCTGCTACTTTTACTGTGGTCCATGTGCAAGTCATTAATCTGATCTGACATCATAAAAATCTCTGCATCCTCTTTATAAGTTTCTTTGTTATTGTAACACTTTGCAGTATTTTGGCCCCTGACTGCATCACACTCCTTTCTAATTGCCGTAGATAAAACAACAACTTTGTGCTATTTAACATGTTTGGTTCTCTCAAATGGTATTATAGATATCCTATTCTTCCCATTTCGGTGGTAAATTGAACAGCCAGAAACACAACTGGGAATTTTAGAGAGTTAGTATTGGAGACAGGCAAAACATACGGCCAACAGACTCTTTGCTCTTGACCTGGTTTGAAATCTTGGTAGCACAGAAGTCTGTTCCCACTGAGAAAAAGACAGTTACCTTTTCTGTAACTGGTGTTCTTCGAGATGTGTTGCTCATGTCTATTCCACAATAGGTGTGCATACTCGCCATGTGTACCGGTGCCAGAAGTTTTTCCCCCAGCAGTACCCGTAGGGGCGCGCCCCTAGTGACCTCTGGAGTTGTACCTCCATGGAGCGGTATAAGGGGCACTGCGTGCTCCCCCCACCCTCCGTTCCTTCTTGCCAGACAACTCCGACAGAGGGGAAGGAGGGCGGGATGTGAAATAGACATAAGCAACAAATCTCGAAGAACACCAGTTACGGAAAAGGTAACTGTCTTTTTCTTCTTTGAGTGATTCTTCATGTGTATTCCACAATAGGTGATTCCAAGCTATATCTGTTGGAGGTGGGTAGGAGTTCACAAACTCTTGGGACGGAGGACAGGCCTGCCGAACCCGGCATCCTCCCTGGTTTGGAAGACGATCGCATAATGCGAGGTGAATGTGTGAACTGAAGACCGTGTGGCAGCCCTACATATGTCCTGAATGGGGACGTGGGCCAAAAAGGCAGCTGACGAGGCCTGTGCCCTAGTCGAGTGTGCCCTCACAATTGGTGGCCAAGGGAGTCCCGCCAGGTCATAACAGGTACAGATGCACGAGGTGATCCAGTTGGAGAGCCGCTGAGTGGAGATCAGCTGACCTTTCATGTGCTCGGCTGAGGTGATGAACAGCTGTGAGGACTTCCTGAATGGCTTAGTCTGCTCCAGGTAGAAAGCCAGAGCCCGTCTCACATCCAGCGTGTGGAGGCGGCGCTCCTCACTGGATGCATGGGGCAGAGGACCGGCAGAAAAATGTCCTGACCCACGTGATAGGGGAAAACCACCTTCAGAAGGAACGAAGGGTGTGGGTGGAGCAGGACCTTATCTTTATGAAACACCATGTACGGGGGCTCGGAAGTCAGGGCCCTGAGCTCCAAGACTTGCATAGCTGACATGATCACAACCAGGAAGGCCACCTTCCACAAAAGTGTGACCAGGAGCATGTGGCTAGTGGCTCAAACGGGGGCCCCGTGAGACAGGCCAACACCAGTTTTAGGTCCCGTTGTGGGACTGGGGGCCTAATATATGGGAAGAGACGATCCAACCCCTTAAGAAATTGGCCAGTCATAGCATGGCAGAATACCATGTGGCCCTGCACTGGCAGATGGAAGGCCGATATGGCTGCCAGGTGCACCTTGACTGATGGGGGCACCAGGCCCTGGGCTCTAAGGTGAAGGAGGTAGTCCAGAATAAATTGGATTGGGGCGGCCACCAGGGAAACTCCCCGCTTGTCCACCCATCTGGAAAACTGAGACCACTTTACCAAGTAGGCTCGGCGTGTGGAGGGTCGCCAGCTTTCCAGGCGGGCGTGCTGAACCCCTTCCGAGCACATTCTTTCCTCCCTACTTAACCATTGAGCAGCCACGCTGTGAGGTGGAGTGCCGCTAGGTTGGGGTGGAGGAGGCAGCCCTGGGGTGGAGGAGGCGGTCCAGGGAGAGCAGGTCTGGGCAGGACGGCAATGGCCACAGTGGGGCGACTGCCAGACCTGTGAGAGTCCCGTACCAGTGCTGCCTGGGCCATGTCGGGGCAATCAGAAGGACCCGGGCCTTGTCTGTCTTTCTTTTCCAGGACCCTGCCAATCAGCGGGAACGAGGCATAGAGGAACTGGCTTGACCAGGACAGGAGGAAGGCATCGGAGATAGCGCCCCATCCCAGTCCCCGCCCTGGAGCAGAACTGGGGACAGCTACAGTTCTGCGCTGGGGTCGTGAACAGGTCCACCTGGGGAGTTCCCCACATATGGAAAAGTGCACCACTTCTGGGTGGAGTGATCACTCGTGCTGAGAGGAGAAGTCCCCGCTCAAGTGATCTGCCCGCACGTTCTGGGCACCCGGCAGATGGAAGTCCTGTAGGCAGATGTAGTGGGTTAGACAAAAGTCCCCCAGCCTGAGGGCTTCGCAGCAGAGGCTCTGGCCCCGCCTTGCCTGTTGATGTAGAACTTGAGGCCATGTTTTCCGTGAGGACCCTGACCACCTGGCCCGCCAGGTGCGAGCGGAAGGCCATGCATGCCAGCCATACTGCCCTGAGCTCCTTGACATTTATGTGGAGTGTCAAGCCCTGAGCCAACCACAGACCTTGGGTCTGAACGCTCCCCACATGGGCCCCCCATTCAGGTCCGACACATTGGACACCAGGTCCAGCAATGGGGCCCTGCCCCTGAACAGGACCGCTTTGAGCATATTTCTCGGGGAGGACCCCCACCTTAGGGAGGTGATCACTGACTTGGGCACCATGAGAACTTTGTCCATCCTGTCCCTGGTCTGGGAGAACTCCAAAGCCAACGAGAGCTGGAGGTGCATCATCCTGAGTCTGGCGTGACGGACCACATACGTGCATGCCTACATGTGACCCAAGAGCTGGAGGCATGCTCTGGCTTTTGTCACCGGAAACCTTGTGACCATGTCGATGAGCCCCTTCAGGGTCTCAAAACTGTCCGGTGGGAGGGAGGTTCTGGCCAACGAGGTGTCCAGGACCGCCCCGATAAACCCTATGCGTTGTACCAGGACTAACGTGGACTTGGTGGTGGTAACCAACTGGCCCAAAGTGGTGCACGTGGACAGAAGGAGCACCACATGATCCTGCACTTGCGTCTGGGAGCTGTCCTTGACCAACCAGTCGTCCAGATAGGGGAAGATCTGGACCCCACAACGTCTGAGGTTGGCCACCATCACCGACATACATTTCATGAATATCCTGGGGGCACTGGACAGGCCAAACAGGAGGACCGTAAATTGGTAGTGCTCCTGCCCCACCGTGAAATGCAGGAAGTGTCTGTGCCCCTCAAATATACGAACGTGGAAGTATGCGTCCTGCAGATCGAGGGCGATGTACCAGTCCCCAGGATCCAGGGAGGGGATGATGGAGGCCAAGGAGACCATGCGGAACTCGAGCTTCACCATGTACTGGTTCAGGCCTCGCACGTCTAAGATCAGCCTGAGCCCCCCTTTGGCCTTTGGGATAAGGAAATAGAGGGAGTAGTACCCCTTGCCTTTGAACTCCCCCGGTACCACTTCCACAGCTCCTAGGCCCAGGAGCCACCCCACCTCCTGCTCGAGCAGAGCCTTATGTGAGGGGTACCCCAGGAGGGACAGGGGTGAGGGATGGTTGGGCAGGGAGGAAGTAAACTGGAGGATATAGCCCCGGGAGATGGTGTTGAGGACCCATCGGTCCAAGCTCAGCCGCAACCACTCTGAGAGGAAAGTACACAACCAATTGGAGAAGGGAAGCTTTATTGAGGGTGGATTCCTAATGAGAGCTGGCAAGGCACCCCTGGGCGTTCCGTCAAAACTGCCTTTTCCCTGCCTGCTTGCCTTTGAGGACCCAGGCTGGGGGGCAGGCCGAGACTGCCTCTGCGGGCGCCTCATATAGTCCCGCGACTTCTTATAAGCAGTCTCATATTTTGAATGGGTGTCCTGAGTGGGAGTCTGCTGCAGCTTAAACTTAAGTTTAGCCAGAGCCGGAACATAGAGACCCAGAGTCTGAAGAGTCGTGCGGGAGTCTTTTAGGCCATGCAGCTTTGTATCCGTTCTGCAAACAGAGCTTTGCCGTCAAACTGGAGGTCCTGCAGGGAGGTCTGCGCCTCACTGGACAGCCCCGAGAGCAGGACCCATGACGCCCATCTCATGGACACCGCAGAGGCCATGGACTGCACGGCCATGTCTGCTGCATCCAAAGCTGCCTGCAGGGTTGTCCTGGCAGCCGCTGTGCCCTCCTGCACCAGCGCTTTGAAGTCCTTCCTGTCGCGGTCCTGGAGGGAGTCCTCGAACTTGGGCAGGGAGCCCCACAGATTGAACTCATACTGGCCCAGGAGAGCCTGGTGGTTCGCCACCCCGTAATTGGAAGCTCGAGGACGAATACATTTTCCTTCCAAATGAGTCCAGCCTCCTTGAATCTTTATTTTTCGGGGTAGGAGCCGGTTGGCCCTGCCGTTCACTGTGGTTGACCTACTCAACCACCAGGAGTTAGGAGCAGGGTGGGTGTATAAGTATTCATGCCTGTTGGAAGGTACAAAATACTTGCATTCTGCTCTCTTAGAGATGGGGGCCAATGAGGCCGGGGTTTGCCACAGTGCATTTGAAATTTTCACCACCCCTTCGTGGAGAGGCAAGGCCACCCTGCCCGGTGCCAAGGAGGACAGCATGTTAAATGGGGAGTCGGAGGGCTCCTCTATCTTCTCTGCTTGGAGGTGGAGGCTCGATCCCACCAAGAACTCTTAAAAAGGGTGGCCCCTAAAGTCCTCCTGTGGGACAGAGGGAGGAGGGGCCGTAATCGCCTCATCCGGGGAGGGCAAGGAGGCCAGTGCGGTACTTTGTGTGTCCACCAGCACCGGAGGGTCCACCACCTGGTCAGTCTCTGGGCATGGTGCCGAGGATGTACGTCCCACCGACTCCTTCCTTGGGGTCTGGAGAGACAGAGGCCAATGGTCCTTCTGAGGCTCCGGCCACCGAGCGAGCCCCAGCTGCACCGGGGGCCGCGGTGCCCACTGGTACCATTGGGCTGGCCACGGGGCCCAGTGCCACCGCTCCTGCTGCGGCACAGGCGGAGCCGGCTGATCGGCCTGACTGGCCTGGCCCTCGATGGACAACTACGAAGGGAGGCTGGGCTGACATATGACCTGCCGCTGTCCCTGGACTGGGAGGAGTGGCAGTGCCGACTGTGAACCCGACGTGGAGGACCAGTACCATTGGTAACAGCTGCACCACAATCTGCTCCAGCGGGTGGACCTGCGACGGCGAGACACCGGTGATAGAGGCCCGGGGCTGTGGAGGCAGTGCCAAGATGGGGCCCTGGAGCAGGACGACAAATGGCAACGATGTCAACGTCTGTGCCGTGACCAGCTGCGATAGCCCCTCCTAGGCGAGGACTTTTGGCATTGTCTGCCTCAGTCCTGCTGGAGTTTGCTCCTCAAGGCGGAGTGGTGCCAAGAGTCCTGATGGGACGGAACCCAACCAGAAAGCCTGGTGGGGGTTGAGGGCGATCCATGTGGACTTTGCTCTGAACGGTTGCTGGGCGGCAAACAGCATTGGGAACATTCCCTCGACTGAGACCAGTACTGAGCTGGGGGCGACTGTGGAGATCCCAGCTGAGGCTTGCCTCTGGAGCGCAGGGCTGACATCGGCGGTGCTCCTAGTACCAGCCTGGATATAACATCCCGGGCCGCTTGCAGAGCCTCCAGCGTGGAGGGCATCCAGACATCTGGGGAGGCCTGTTCCGAATGGGCCAGGCTACTACACTCGAATTGAGTTGGAGGCCTAGAGGCCAGTGGAGATCAAGGACTGCCCGACATGGGTCTAGCCTCTATCCCAGGTTTACTCCAGTGCCGCAGTGAAGAAGGCCTCTTCCTAGCCGCCTTGGTGCGACACAGGGACGGGGAGCGGTGCTGACTAGTTGATGGCGCCCAAGGGTTGCCAGGCACCGCCACTACGGTGCCCAGTGCCGACTCGGAGCGGCACACCAGAGCCGGGGTTAGCGCCGACTCCATCAGGATAGCCTGGAGCCTAATGTCCTTTTCTCTCTTGGTCCGAGGCTTAAATGACTTGCAAATCTTGCAGCGATTGTTGAGATGGGTTTTCCCCAAACAGTGTGGAATACACATGAGCAATCGCTCAAAGAAGAATGGAGATTTCCTATGTGTGGTCATTCTACTAATCATTCATGGGAAAATAAGGGCTATAGACATACATACAAAAGGCCTCCTTGGAGTTATTCTGTGACATCAGTGTAACTGAGAGCAGCATTTGGTTCTGCAAAGAGTTGTACTTAAGTTTTTCTTCAGCTACCATTGTATCAGACATAACCAGAATGGCAAGAGTGAGCTAAGGATACCTTAGATGAGTATACACAAAATACACTTCTATTCATTTACTGTTACCAAACTTTCATGTGCTATTTAAATACCATCAGTTGCATATGTTCAGATTCCCAGTGTGCTGTATAGTGGTCATTCTAACATGCCCTCATCCCCACTCAGCAAGGGTGCTCAGTAAGGGTCATGAAACTGCTGATTTTCATTAGGAGGGGGAGCACATGACCCACAAGACAGTAATGTATTGACACCGTATAGCGGTATTGGGTTTTGTCAGCCACTGCCTTTGGTAGCTTTGTGTCCTTGCTAATAGTGAACAAAAGTGAGATTTGTTTCTATAGAAACAAGAGCGGAAACGCTGAGAGAGAGTGTCAGAGGCCCACAAAGGCTATTGCAATCTTTTACTAACATCTCAATATTGGAAGAATAACTGCTACCAACCCTGGGGCACAGAGTATTTTAAATTTGGCTTCCATTAGCACAAATCCTGTGGCCCAAGTGAGGATTGCAGAAGGCTCCACGTGCAGCACAAATGGGGCTGTTCCACTGCATGGGGACGGAGAGAAGGGCAGGTTGTAGAGAGCTATAAGGAATCCACATCCTGTGTGTCATGGCGCTGTGATCGGAGCAGCTTGGAGTGGAGATGTCTATTCTGATCCTGCTGGCACAACCCTACCTCCTCTCCCCCACTAGAAGAGGGCAGGCAGACAGCAACTACAAAGACTACTGCATCCTGACTACTTGTGTCCACCTGCCCCCGCCTCCAGCCACTATCAAACCCACCTGCTCAAAGCCAATTGAACAGGGGAGAGGGCTGAGTCCGTCATGTTTAGTGCAGACAAGCAGAGTTAAGAAGTAGCCAGAGCAATTCTATTTAATTAGAGATTTACTTACAAAGAAGCTGTAAACTTCTGAAAGACCTGCAGATGTGGGGATGTATTCTCCCCCAGGTACATCTGTACAGTCCCATTGACTTTATGGGGTCAAACATGTGACTTCAGTGGGGCTGAACAGGGGGAACAATTTAGTTCATGCTCTTCACATCTTACTTGTCACTTTCTATACAATTCACTGGCTTGTAAAATATTTAATGAGCTAGGAAAACAGGCCAAGATTTTCAAAAGCAACCTGTGACTTTGGCTACCTCAGTGTTTTGGGTGGCTAACTTGAGGCACCCATAGGAGTCTGATTTTTCAGAGGCTCTTTCTGAAAATCGAATCTCACTGAGTGTTTCAAGTCAGGAACCCAAACACCGAGGCAGCCAAAATCACTGGTCACTTCTGAAAATCTTGGCCAAAGCTTGTAATTTATTTTTTCAATATTATGTACAACTTTAGAGCTTGGTTCTGCATTGCTTACACAAGCAAAACTTCCATTGACTGTCAGGCACCCAAGAAAAAGATGCAAACTTACTGGACTAGACCATGTGGAAGCTGCCCCCAATAATCAGTGCATGCAGAGAACTGTTCACAGAAAATAGGGCGTGTCCAGGGTATGGGTCTTCGGAGATTATATGAAGTTATTTCCTTATGTCTTATCCAGATGCAGTCACCAATTCCTTGAATGGTTAAAATTGCTCCTGCTATGATTCTGAGTGGAGTGTTCACACAGTTCCATTCTGGCTTGGAATTACATTGTATTTACTTCAAGGTGCTCCTCTTGAACTGTATTAAAACCCATTTCAGTTTGAGTTCTATCTGCTCATACCTTCCCCACTACAGCTTAGTTGAGCTCTCATGCTAGCCTCCTTGCCTGGCAGTACCTTCTGTCACCTCTTTGGAACGTTGTCTCACAGGTGATGATTTGCTTGATGGCCATTTCTATGGTGCTACAAACTATAAAGTTGTTTTCTGTCAGGAGGGGTGGGCGGGAGGGAAGGGAGGCCTCATTAATTTTGCTGCAGTTCAGTGTCGGTTCCTGCAGCAAAACTGACAAGCTTGTGGGAGATTTTATCTGAAGATTTTGCTGTTTCTTTGGCATTTGTAAGAGGCACCCATAAAATGCAGAATTGGCTGCAGTATTCCTAAGAGCCTGGAAACATTCTATGCATGTTACGTAGGGAATACAGAATGGCGTGCTATAAAGGTTCTTTCAGCATGAATTTGAGCTGGATGCATTATTCATCAGTGGCAAAACCACTAATGAGTTGTATAGGTCATGGCCAACGAGTCCCAGTGGATCCTTCATGCCAGACCACACCATTGGTACTATTCTCTGTATCCCTCTACCAATAAAGCTAGTACCAAGCCTTAGTACCATGGCCAAAATTTTCTAAAGCTTTAGTGGGTGCATGTAGCAAAACATGCTGGCAAAATCGCAGGGACACATTTGGTACACATTTTCAAAAAGGGTCTGTTAGCTGAACACAAGTCCCCTGCTTGTGAGAGAGGGGATCAGATGGGTAGGGGCAAGTGTAGCCTGGAGCCCTCAAGCTAGATTTTTTCAGAAAGGCACAAAACCTGTCCACATGCCTGACCAGGTGCTGCTCTAGTCATGACCAGGCCATGACTAACTCACCAGGCTGAAGTTAACGTACAGCAGCAAGTCACTGTCTGAGATGGATGATGGACGCTAGGGGAACACACTCCTAAATGAAGAGTTGAGAGAGAGTTGGAGACCGATAGACAGGTAGAGTTAGCACTTTCCTACCAGGCTTGGGATATAGGGTTGAGCAGAGAAAAGTGGCAGGGCATAATACAGGAGTGAGGATGTTCTTGGGGCTATATAATCTAGGAATATTCTGTTTCTGCAGTATGAGACTTTCAAGTTTTATTTTCTAATGGAGTGAAGATGTCGTCATGGTTGTGGAAGAAGGGGTGATCTTTTTAGTAGCTGGGCCAATAGCCTGCAGGTCTTGGAGAATCAGTTCAGTGAAGTTCTGAAGTGGACTTTGATCAATAAGGAACCAAGTCAAGCCTATAAAGCTACCTTGGTCAGTGGACTGGATTGCACAGTGGCCTTCCTCAGGAGCATCTCTTACTCCTGCCCATTCCAATTCATTTTGTTGCCATATTATCTAAATCTAACTCGAGCAACTCCTTTTCCTGAGCATTCTGGTAACCCCCCTATTTTTTAAGCAATAAACCCTGATGAGCAAATACCTTGGCAAAGCCAAGGACTATTAAACCAATAAGAAGACTGCTGTTTCTAGCCAAAGCTATGACATTTACAAATTTAATATGAACTGCTTTAGTAAAACTGTAGTTTCTCTAAGTTGAAACAGAAAGACATGGTGTTTGATTTTAATGCTTGTGATGAATGCCAGACTAAAAGCTTCTATTTAACAATTCTGTAGCCCATGATACACACCCTTCAGGGACATCTGCTTTTGCCACAAAGCACTCTAGCACAAATCCCATGGTCTAAGTGGGGACTGCTGGCAGCTTTGAATTATGCAGCACAACTGATGCTGCTCCACTGCATGGCAATGCGGGAGAGGACAGGTTATAGGACAACAAGGAGTCAAAATCCTGTATCATGGAGCCATGCTTGGAAGTGCTTGTCACTCCTCCTTATTGCTCCCAATCTCCAGCGCCTCTTGCAGTGGTCATAACAAAGCTGGCTAGATTGTCGGGCTCAACGGGTAGTGATCAATGGCTCCATGTCTAGTTGGCAGCCGGTATCAAGTGGAGTGTCCCAAGGGTCGGTCCTGGGGCTGGTTTTGTTCAATATCTTCATAAATGATCTGGAGGATGGTGTGGATTGCACCCTCAGCAAGTTTGCAGATGACACTAAACTGGGAGGAGAGGTGGATACGCTGGAGGGTAGGGATAGGATACAGAGGGCCCTAGACAAATTAGAGGATTGGGCCAAAAGAAATCTGATGAGGTTCAACAAGGACAAGTGGAGTGCTGCACTTAGGATGGAAGAATCCAATGCATCGCTACAGACTAGGGACTGAATGGCTCGGCAGCAGTTCTGCAGAAAAGGACCTACGGGTTACAGTGGACAAGAAGCTGGATATGAGTCAACAGTGTGCCCTTGTTGCCAAGAAGGCCAATGGCATTTTGGGATGTATAAGTAGGGGCATTGCCAGCAGATCGAGGGACGTGATCGTTCCCCTCTATTCAACACTGGTGAGGCCTCATCTGGAGTACTGTGTCCAGTTTTGGGCCCCACACTACAAGAAGGATGTGGAAAAATTGGAAAGAGTCCAGCAGAGGGCGACAAAAATGATTAGGGGACTGGAACACGTGAGTTATGAGGAGAGGCTGAGGGAACTAGGGATGTTTAGTCTACGGAAGAGAAGAATGAGGGGGGATTTGATAGCTGCTTTCAACTACCTGAAAGGGGGTTCCAAAGAGGACGGCTCTAGACTGTTCTCAGTGGTAGCAGATGACCAAACGAGGAGTAATGGTCTCAAGTTGCAGTGGGGGAGATTTAGGTTGGATATTAGGAAAAACTTTTTCACTAGGAGGGTGGTGAAACACTGGACTGCGTTACCTAGGGAGGTGGTGGAATTTCCTTCCTTAGAAGTTTTTAAGGTCAGGCTTGACAAAACCCTGGCTGGGATGATTTAATTGGGGATCGGTCCTGCTTTGAGCAGGGGGTTGGACTAGATGACCTCCTGAAGTCCCTTCCAACCCTGATATTCTATGATTCTATGCTACAGCCTGAGGAGCAAGAGTGAATATGTTCCTGCCCTGGTTTCTCCAAATGAGGAAAGAAAAGGGGTGGGAGAGAGATGGAGAGAAAACGTCTCCTCTGTTTAAATTTTCAGTTTCACCAATTCACACTCCCCTACCCAATAATGTATGGAGCAAAGATGGTAATTCAGAATTCCCTCTGAAAGTGGACATGGTGCATTTCTGCCAAACAAGGGGGGATAGGTTAGCAGAGGCTGAATAGAGGCATATATGTTGCATGGGATCCTGCTCCATGAGGGCTCCCTGGGCTACTGTGCACGGAGAGGGCTTGGAGACAGGGCAGAGGTTGGTCAAGGAACTTTTTAATGCATGGCTCCTCTGGTCCTTTTCCCTCCCTCCTGAGGTGGATGGATGGGTGCTAGGAAAAGATTCCTTTTTATTTTAAACCTCCCCACATAGTTCCCTTTCATTCAGTTGAGTTATTCAGGGAGAAGATTTTAGCCTGAGGGTGGGATTGTAGCCACCAATTCATTCCACAAGCACTGTTCACTGTGACCAGAGCTATAGTTATACTAGTGACTTAAAGGTGAAAAAGAATTTTTTCAAAGCACCTAGGTGTCATTGGAGGTCAGTGGGATTCAGTTGACTTTGAAAATGTTATCCAATCCCACTTCTCAATTCCCTGAGAGTCTAGTACAACTGGGTACCTAGGGCTGCAAGCCTTGAGTTCAATGGGATTATTTGCATAAGTACTACTCAACATGAGTAAGAGTTGCTAGCTCATGCTGTTTAACAGATTGTAACAAATAAATATTTGTCCCCTTGAAAGAATGAATGTAACATTCTCGTTCTTTTAGATCACGTTTTTAATGTTTAAAAACTATATTGGTAACAGATTATAGAACTTATTATTTTTTATTTATTTACACACAAACTGGGAAACAATGTAATCTATTTGCTTATGTTTAATATGAACAGCACAAAGTATAGTGACGTTAGCAGGAGCAAAATATCACCCATGAGTCATGACTCATTTGAACACCCCATTGGAAATTACCTGGTATCAAGTGTACATCACACTGTAGTGTTTGTACTGCAGCTGGGTGAACCTTAACTTACATAGGGACTCTAGAAAATGGATTTAGTATAAACAATCTGAAGTTCAAGCCTTATGAAAAAATACCTTTTACAGTCTGTGTCTTGGCTGAAACACTGTAAACATGCAGCAGTTTGAAAAGCTCTGTAAAAGCGACTAATACATTTTCATTCAAATTTGTGCTCATGTTTAAAACAAATATTACTTCAAGACCTGTCCTTATCCTAGGCTACAAAGCAAGCTTGGAAAATAAATATTTATTTTTAGACCCGTTTCTCAACTTCTATTTTTCATAAATACTGAACACTATATTGTACGGAGTTAACATGGTATGGAATATACTTGATCGCTTTGTCTCTAGCACCTGTTTCTAAAGCATGATTATTTCAGTGAGTGAAATTCACCTGGTGTAGCAGCCTTCACAAGGCCTGTTCAAGATATTAGTTCCACTTGATCCCTATCAACAACCTAGGAGCTGACTAGGCATTGTATGGGTCCTTTGCACAGGGACTAATTTCACCCATTGTGAGCATTGTTTGAATAATTTGCTATTGAGAAAATACGAATACAGGCATTAGAACTGAATTCTAGCAAATTCATTGGATTATATTGGAAAAAATGCAGCCATTTTCTTGCTACATTCATCAATATAATTATAGTTTTAGGTTTAAAGTTTACTGAGGCAACCATGATAAAGGGTAGAGGGGAGGGGATGTACATTTTACTACGTGAGAAGCTAAGGTATTCACGTTTCTGTTCAAATTTGGATACAAACACCTATTTTTGTTAATACGCAGTGACTAACACATCTATTTCATAGGGGATAAACAATAGCAAAAATATACAGCATCCTATTTATTTACAATATATATACATAAAAATGAAACATTTCATACAATACCACACAATGCATAGATTCTTCTTTAGAAACAAACATATGCACAGTATGTGAATGTTCAGACCATTTCCGCCCTGTATTTATTAATTTGCTACCATTTTCACAGTTTGTAACAGAAAGCCTTTTTTTTGATACAAATAAAACATTCTTTGTATATGTTATAGGAAAAAGGTTTTCCTGATGCAAAGTGCTCTTGGGAACTTTTGTGTGAGCTTCTTGGTAGCAGGAAATAAGAGCCATTTATTGGTATTGTTGATGGAATAGAATACATACTGTTGTGGGTTGGTCCTAAGGATACCAGTGATAGGATTGTGGAACTGGATTGGGGTCATTCAAAATCAGAAGGCTTTTTGCCAAGGTGCTCTTTAGTCTTAATATAAGATTAAAGCAATTAGTTTTTGCTGATTTAGGATGGGCTATAGATACTATTATATATAATTAATTATTCGTACAGCACCATAAATACGTATGGTGTTTTGTGTTGTGAGGCAGACGTACAGACGAATCCCATGCTGTCCCCAAACATGTTTTCAAAGTTTCATTTAGATGTGTGACCGGTCAAAACAGAACACACACACATCCTTATTAAGCTCACAAAATCAACCTTCTGGAGTGGATGGATATCCTGAAGGGTAGGAATTACCCTTCTGCAAGGGGCCAATACAAGGGCTGTGCACCACTGAGATCCCACTTACATCCTCAAATTACGGCTTATGTGGCACACAGGTCTTGTGCAGGCCCATCTGTACACTTCATCCCAAAACAGTGTTACTTCCAAGATTCTAGGTCCAAAATTGTAATGTAATTTATTTGTTTATGTTTATAAACAGGCAGGAGGAGAGAGAGCTTCTTCATTTCTCTCCACAGATCACTGTAAGTGAAATGCTAGTCAAGATCAAAAGCCAAAAGTAAAGGATTTTATAGGCCAGATCTGTAGCTGGTGTCAGTCAACATAACACTAGCTCATGATCTATTCCTAAAACCTTATTAGGAACTCCTGCTTGGAACTACTCCCCCCCCCCCCCCCTTCTCCCACCACTTTCCAATAACTATAACAGAATAGTTTAACTAGGTTCACGACCAGTCTATGAATTTGCAGTGTCCACAATAGTGACAAGCTCTCTAGAACAGGAAAGCATGCTGCCACCTACTAAGTAGATACAGTACTCTGGATCCTACTTATTTAACAGAGGAACTCCTATAGCATTTTACAGTGCTCTTAAAAGCCTAGCTAAAATGTGGGACTCATACTTTTGTTAGCTACAAGTTCACTATTCCAAACAAACTGAATAAAAGCAGCACATTTTACAGATAACCTCATACAGTGATTCTGACAGTTACAGCAGGGTCTATTGCATTCTGTTAAGAATGTATAAACCTGATGAGAAAATAAAAAAGCATATTATTTCACAGTCTGTACTACAGACATCAACATACATATTATTCTTTTGCATAAATAGCTATATATATATGATGCCAGTAAATCAGTCTGAGTGAAATCCTCCCCCCCACCCTGTGTACAGGGCCAGCACACAGCCTGTTTAAGGACTGAACTCATCTTGCACCCTTTCAGGACAGAAATGATGATGGTCCTATGCCTAAGGGAAATTGCACTCAGTGCATAAATCCTGCTAATTCATTTTATTTTATCCAATAAGACTGCAGTATGCAAATTGAAGAAGGGGACAAAGCGGGTGAGGAAGAAGTAAAGAGGGAGAGTGCCCAACTCCCATTGAATATCAATGGGAGTTGGGCACCTAATTCATTTGTGCCTTTGAAAGTCCCCCTCAATATCTCCTCTGTCACAGTCCCATCAACTCAGTAATCTATGCTGTCAGAAGTAGAAGAGAGAACGAAAAGGGAATGGGAAGGAGGACAACCTCAGAGTACTTGTAGGATAACACAGTCACCTATGAAATTTTCACAGGTTAAAGTTAGTCTTTTAGGGTGTCTGCACTACAAACCAAAGTCGACCTATATTAGGTCAATTTACAGCCACCATAGTAATTTAATGTGGTAGTGCAGGTCCACACTACCCTCTTTGGGTTGGTGATGCACGTCCTCATGAGGAGCACTTCTGCTGACCTAAGAGGGGCAGTGTGGGGAGCTGAGAGCCTGCTCTCTGAGCTCCTCTGGCAGCTCCCTGCCTGGAGCCCAGCTGCCCCACAGGCTCCCAGCGGGCTGTCCCCCTCTTTGCTGCCCAGTCCTCACTGGGAGCGGGACAAAGCTGTTTGAGGCTTTTTGCCCCCACATTCTCCACAGGGAGCCAGGGGAAGCCACCCGGGGCTTCTCACCCCTCCCCCTGCTGGCAACTGGTGCAGGGCTGCTTGGGCTTCTCACCCTGACTCCCAGCAGGGCTCCTGTTGTGAAACTGACAAGAAAGCTAATGTAAGAGATACAGTGTCTACACAAACACTGCATTGCACTAACTACTCCGACATAAGCCTTATGCCTCTCGTGGAGGTGGAGTTATTATGTCAGCGTAGTACGGCACTTATATCGGTGGGTCAAGGCTGTAGCATGTACACTGACATAATTAGGTCGACATAAGCTGCCTTATGTTGACCTAACTGTGTAGCGTAGACTAGCCCATAGGGCTAGAACCTTACAGGTCCTGAGCACCTCCTGCAAGTTGCTAAGTGACCTCAACTCTCAGTGACTTCAAGCAATGTAAGGACAAGGCAATAGGAGTGAAGGCAATTCAACAGCTCACAGGAAGTTCAATATCTTGAACTATCAGGTCTGTAAAAAGAAAAAGCTGCGGTGACACATAATATCCATACATACAATTGCTAATCCTAGTCTTTTTCCTTAGTTATAGAGTGTGTGTGTGTGTGTAAAATGAATCTGCCACTGAAAATGAGAGTCCTCACAAATTGGCAGGTACACTTGAACTTATGAAGGGCATCGTTCAACCCCTGAATGTGCACCTGGACTCCTGTTAGCCATTAGTTCCATTGCTAGTGTAACCCTTCTGCCAGGTGGAGCCAGCAGCAGCAAGGGCCGGGTTCAGTATCTAGGGGTTCCTTTGCAACAATACAACACAAAACCGGCTCGAGCCCCCACCCAGTGACCTAGGACAATTACACACAACCCCCCTGGGTGCCTCTAAGAGGCAATACTTCCCCTCTCGCAAGCACAGAGTCTGAGTGTAGTAAAAACTTTTTAATAAAAGGAGGGAACTCAGAATTAATTTGAGAAAACACTGCAACTAGAGTTCATAAACGCAAACCATGAGCAAAAGACCCATGCTCTTTGGGCTGTAAGTTGGGCAGTGTCCTTTTCACCTCAGGTTCTTAATCCAGAAACCCAAGTCCCTTTAACGTGCCCGTCCCTTCTCTGTACCCCACTCACAGTTGCTGTCCTTGGCCAGTGCAGCCCCAGAGTTCAGTGGTTCATTCGCAGAGTTCAGCTCCCACGCTGTGTGGAAGTGGGGGGTGTGGTGTAAGGAGGCACCTTACACGCTTTGCTGCTCGGGCACTTGCTTGTTACCCCAACAACCAATTGCCACGCCGCTCTGTGGGGCTCTGCTCTAGCCCTCTCCATCAGCCACCCTGCTGGCCACTCACCAAGATGTCTCTCAGTGACTTCAACTGTTAGTTGGGGAGCCACACTGCTGGTGCACACTGGGCAGTGTCTTACAACAGAGACGCTGTCCTAAAGTAGATCTAATACTTAGACCTAAGTATCAGTGATTTCAGCTCTGCAGCATGTAACAAGACTCTCAATTGAATCTAAATTAGCTCTTTTATTATACCATGGAGAGAGGGAGGGTCAAACAGTGTCTAGGACCCTTAAACAAGACCCATCCTCTCTCAGGTCATTGGGCTTTGGAACCCATGTCCCCTGCCTAGCAAGTGCCATTCAGTTGAGGGTGAGTCCCTTCATCGGGGAATGCCAGGTACAGTTCTGCTGCCCTCTGTTCACACAACAAGGATAACAACCCTTTATTACTCTTGCCCAAAAACAAGGAGACTGGGGATCCAACACCAACCACAAGTGATCATTTGGGCAAGCAATCCCATCATGCTGAGCACCTAGACAGGGTGGGTGTGTCCATGCAAACAAGATCAGCTTCTGATGTCTTTTTCCACAGCTCACCACTAGATGTCAGGGGAGAGCTCATTCACACTCTGCTTACGCTAGGACAGGGATCAGCAACCTTTGGCAGGCAGCCCACCAGGAGGCTGTGGGAAGTGGCAGCCGGCACATCCCTCGGCCCACGCTGCTTCCCGCCGCCCCCATTAGCCTGGAGCGACAAACCACGGCCAGTGGGAGCTGCGATTGGCCGAACCTGTGGATGCAGCAGGTAAACAAACCAGCCCGGCCTGCCAGGGGGATTACCCTGGCGGGCCGTGTGCCAAAGGTTGCCGATCCCTAGCACGCATGTTTGACAGCAGAATTCAGACTCTCTCTAATTCACACATCAAGAACAATACAACATGAACAAATGTGTCCCCCTGGCAGTACATTATTACTAAAAATGATTCAGTATTTGACGATAAAGATCACCTGTTTAGTACCTGAATCTCTAACCTGAGCCATTCTCCAAACTGACAATATGCCACAATATAAATGCAAAGTTAGAGTGCCTCTGCAAATAATTTATAGCTATTTTTGTTTGATCCTGAAGAAACAGAAATCGGCTTTTTAAATATAAAAAAGTGTTCTATTTAAAGAGGTGTTAAAAATAAAAATCTGGCTTGATTCCAATTAAGAATCCAGTTTTGCATAAGGGCCTGATCCTGTTCCCACTGGAGTCAAAACTCATACTGACTTCAATCGGAGGAGGGCTGACCCTAAAAGAGTAAGTTAACTTCTTTACAAGGTCAGCCTTAGGTATATGCAAAACTATCCTAGGATGGAAAAGGCATTAAGTATGACTAAAGATGGTGTTTTCGATATAACTGGAATTTTTCATTTTTTCTTGAAAAGCGTAGATGTATTTAGTAAATATTGGTTTATATGGAAGAAAATGCATATTTCTGAATCTTTCCTTTCACACCGAAATCAGCTCTGCCTTCTCCTGGTTGGTTTCAAATGTTCAGTGCTCTATACCAAGTCTATTACTGGTCAGTTTCAAAAGGGTTAGTGCTATTTGATATTCCTCTTGGTCTAAGGTAACTCATGGTTGAGTATGTGTCTCTGCATGGTGGTTTGATGTGCTATCAGCTCAACCATTTGGGCTGGCTGCTCCCATAACCTTTTTTTTTTTTTTTTTAAACGAAGAGCAGCACCAAGTGTAGGACATACTCTTATCTAATACCAACTGATGCTTTCATGGTGCCCTTCATGTAAACACTCCAGAATGCTACACTTACTAAACGAGGGGAAATGGTTTACAAAATAGTAATGAAAAGCCAGATCAAATGTATGCAATTTAAGAGTAGAGTTTTGGTTAAAAAAAAAGAGATGGTGAGAACAGAACATCATTTGTGGAAACTATTCTAGAATTTGGATTTGTAAAACAAAAACAAATACAGTGCTTGCTCCAAAGGACTAAATATTATGGTTCGGAAGTTTTAAGACTAGTACTAGAACAATCTAATTCATGACCAGAAGAGTAAAAATTAATTATGATTGGAACCAAGTGGCAAAGCCATGTAAACCCTTGCAGACAGTCAACACAACCTTAACATTGATTTGATAACTCAATGGAATTGGAGAAGCTGATACTGCTGTTGGGGAAAATGGGCATTTTCTTCAAGAAAATACCATCTATAGCAGTATTTCATTATTTGGATTTGATTTGAGTAAACTCATAACGGATGGGATAGATAACAAAACAGAATGGTTGTGATTCTGATGAGTAGCAAACAGGGATGTATCCTTTTCAGCATGATGTTGATTTCAGTTGCCTTCAGCATTGTCTCCTGAGTGCACCCAGTCATAGATGACCAAAGGAATGCTCACGAGGGAAAACAATATTCCCAATGCCATGAAAAGAGAAGCCTGAAAGAAAAAAGGAAAGGAGTCTTTCAACTAAGGTAACTTTTTTCCTTACAGAGACTTACAAATTGATACTGGGTTTCAAAATTACAAATGAAAACAAAGCTCTGAATTCCTTTTAAGCACTGAGAATGAAATTTTCCTCTATCCTCCGTTCACAACCTCCGCCTTAAGTGCTCATTTCAGTGACTATCTGAAGAGGACTGAATGGGTTCTCCTTTGGTACCCATCAGCTCTGCTCTTTAACTAGCTAAAGGGCTCATGGCAGAATGAAATAAAGCACATGCACTGAGTCATCCCATGCGGGTTTACTTGCACAGTATTTCAGCCATTGTCACCTTATGGAGCTAATGAATTAACCCACATATGTTATGTAAGATTTTTGCATGTTAGTGCAGAGAAATAACTATGGAATCACGAGCCTGGCCCAAATGAAGTTCTTGATTATGGAGGAATTAAATAAAATTAATCCAAATCACTACTGTAATATGAACAAAACCAAAGGCATGATGACAGAAGGGCTGGTTTGGTAGTGCACTGAGTGCACTCAGCAAACCACAGGGACTATTCAGAATCTTACATGACTCTGTTCACAACTGGGAAATTAACAGGATCCTTGACCTTTATCAAAGAAGTTTTTTATTCTAATCTCAGTATGGGAAGGATTGTGACATCTTCTGAACTGCAAACCTCCCTTGATATTCAGTAAAAACTTGTAAAGCCCTGCTGAGATCAAGTTGTCACAGTCCTGTATGCTTACAAACAGTGAAGAGCTGGCTCCTTTTGCAGGGGGCGCCCAAAATTTGACTGTGATCCCTTAAAACAAATGTAAAGCGCTGCAAACATGACACACTGCAGGTTCTTTCAGGTAATATGTTGCTGTGGAAAATAAGTTGTGGCTATGGTGGCAGTTCCTTTGCTACCAAACTTCAAGGGACTCAGAACCTTGCTAGGGATTATTACTATTTAAACTGTGGTACTTCCAGAAGGCCCCCAATTAGATTTGAGGCCCCAATCAGATCAAGGCCTCAGTGTGCTAGGTGCTGTACAAACACATAAGAAGGTAAGAGTCCCCACACCAAAGGTCTTACAATCTAATTTAAGACAAAACACTGCACAGGAGTGTGACAGAGGGAGGGAGGACAAGGGTAACAGCAGCAGGTTCACGTATGTTCAGACAACCATATTAGATCTGTTCTCAACCTAATACATTTTAATGAGTAACACGCAAAGCACTAAATTGATCTACAGAAAAACATACCCAAATCCTCTGAGTAAATTTTTCTGTATCCTGATGTGTGATTTTTAAATACAGCGATGAAGGAAGAATGAAAATCAACATATTGGCAGAAGTTACTCCTGTAACATTCAAATAAATATGTTAGTTATTGTAGAATTTCACATCTGCCAACAGCTATTTATTATTATTATATAAAACCAGAATACTGTACCTACAACTCCAAAAATATCCTTCATTGAGGGGATAAAAATTACTAACAGGTTGATGATAACCAGGAGGACAAGAGTAACCACAACATGACGACATAAGTCATATTTTGTTTTTTTAGCCAGCTCAAATAAAGAAGAACGCACCTGTAGGAAAAGGAAGAGTTCTCTATTAGGAGGAGCATTCAACATTCAAGCCCATATACTAATTTTTATTGACTCTGTGCATGACAATGAGATTTGCATAGATGCCCCAGTGATTCTGGAGGACTCAAATGTACTGCCTTTGGAATAAGGATTAAATTTAATTCAAAATCTGAGAACCGGATTTCTATGTGTCTGTACGAGTGTATTTTCCCCCAGATTATATTTCTTGACAGAGGTGGGGGAGTATGTTGACATGTACATTTTAGTTCAAAATTAACTGCTGTTCTGCTAGGTTGAAAGCTCATGTAATCGGCTTTGTGTGTGGAATTAAACAGCGAAGGGAAGGAATGGGATTCACCTACATCCAATGCTGCAACACAGCCACTCTGTGGCTGCCATTTCAGCCTACACAATGGAATGTCACCCATGTGGGCAGGGAGGTATTGAATCCACTGGATCTGCATAATTTCAGATTTAGTGACTCCTCCCCCAGCCTGCCCACAATGCCCCTTTCTGTGTCAGACTCTTCAAATGTTGTACAGAGCTCCTTGATCCCTGCAACACACCGGGAAGTGGAGGCTGCCCTCATGGTCAGTCCATCTCACCCTCTCATGAAGAGCCCTACTACAACGGGGTTACTGAAAGGGATTTCTGTGGTTCCTCTGTTCTTGGATGAATTTCATCCTTGATTCTGCCCCTATTGAGATCAATAGGGTAGGACGGGGCCCTTATGTATTTTCATTTTAAATCGACTTAACACCTTCCAGTTCCAAGAGAGAATAATTTATTTTAATTGTATGATAGTTTCTTATTCTCCCATCCAAACTCCCAACGAAGCCAATGGGAGTTTAGTATGTGGAAAGACTGACTGCAGGATCAAGTACTCGCTGTAGTCTGCCACTGATTCAGAAACCAGGCCCCACACACAAGCCAGCCTTGCTTTGGGAGAGTGCACCTACTACAGATCTTAGCTGTTTCCAAATTGCAAGGAGCCTGATACTTACAGTGAAAAACAGCACTGGCACTGTGAGTATGACTGCAAAAATGACAGCCACACGCACTGTCAGGATAAGGATGTCATCTCTACTCTGGTAGTTGTGAAGCAGATCTGAGTGCACATTGTCTGCAGAGAAGACAATAATGTAAGTGTTCCTGCAAATAAGCAATTAATTTATAGAAACCGTCACTAAACAAGGGCCTTCTTGTGCAATAAGTGATGTATCAACAAACAAAAGGGCAGGAAATGAAACATTCTTGAGTTAAAATAGGTTTTAAACCATAATCTAGTGATTCCATTTTTCAAGATTAACTCTTTGGGGCCCTGTTTCCGAAAAGCATCCCTAGTCAAGAAAGCACAAGGTTAACTCTAAGCTAAAGTCCATTGCAGGAAGACTACAGGGAGGCATAGCATAGCTACTGGGGACTTTTTGGCAGCTTAAACTTATATAAAAATAACCACATACACTGTCTCTGCTGAATTTATACTAAATTATTAGGTTTCACTAAAGTCCAAATAGCAAATAGAGTGCTAGGAGAAAACAGAACAGCTTCTCTTGAAGAACAAACCCCGTTTTAGGTCAACCCTTTCCCCATGCAACATGAGGTTTCTCCAACCACACAAACTGCCATCCAGCTACTTCTGGAGGCTACCCCAACATCCCCATTTTCCCCCTTGAACTTACCCTCCTCTCTCAGCAACACTCACAGCCCCTGCACCTCAGTGACCACCTCCTGGAGGAAGTGATCCATTCTCAATGCTGCTGATATGGGTCACTGGGAGTGCCACATGCTGGTGTACTGACAGTATTTTAACAAGGCCTCCCACAAAAGCATCTATCTCCCTTAACCAGTGAGAAATGCTATGGACCAGGTGTACGCATGCTGGCAGACAGGAAGAACATAGAATTCATTTGTTTGTTTCCGCACCTTTAAAAAATTCACATAACTGTAACCAAAGGAAGCAAATGCACTGGGCACAAAAAAAGTATATTAATTTGCCCTTTTCTGGAGGTGTTCAGACTTTGTTTCTAAAAGGTGTCCTGAAAAAACTGATAGCACAGAACAGTGGTCAGCCTGTGTAATCTGAAGTGGAGAGGCAGGAGGGTAAAGACCTTGCAGGGGGCTCATTGGGGATATATAGTTTTAAAATACCTGCCATTTGGTGCAATCGGGTCTATTCCTAAAGGCAAAAATATTGCTTGTCAGAAAGATTTGACCCTAAAGGATAAACCCTCTCTGGCAAGAATCACTTATCAATACACAGAAAAAGCCTGAAATCATCCCAAACTTCTTCAGTTTGAGGGTGCAATTTTAAAAGGGGGCTGGCATAGCCTCTTCTTGTACCTGGCTTATACCACATGAGGCACATTCTGCCATTAGAAGCCCAGGCTGCTGCCCCTGTACCTCTGGTCTCCCACTCAGCCTGACCACGAAATACCACACAGCCCAAGCAAGTGACCTTTAGCAACACCTAATTTTTTGTAACTGTACTCTTGTAGTGTACCTATGGCAATAACGCGACACCCTGAGCAAACAGACAAGTGGTGTTGGTTTAAAAAAGAGAAGGCCAAAATAAACATGCTATTCTGGTCTATGAAAGGATGGTGGAAACGGTTACAGGAAAAAAAGTGCATTTAAAAAAGGCATGTTCCTGTCAGTCTCAAATAATGATCCATGGGGAAGAAGAAAAGTAATGCTGCCCTTCCACGCCCCGATTCTACAACTGATAGTGTGCAGGCAAACATTGGGGAGGGGGGCTCTCGCAGATGCAGCATTATCCACACACTATTAATATTCAGACACATGGTAAAGTAGAAAAGAATTGGGTTTCCTTTCCTCACAGATTCACGCAATCTGTAGGGTTAGATTTGCCTCCTGTGTGGACTTGTCTCCAGGGTTCCTGCTCCAGGTCGCCCCCTGGACCCAGTCCCAGCACTCAGCCAGATATCTGTTCTGTGGTATCTGGGAGTTTTGGTGCATTAGTTTGGTCTTAAGAGGCTCAGATCCTTCAGCTGAACCAGAGATAGTCCAACCCTTCCAGGGTTTGTCAATAAACCCAAATGAAGTAACCGCAAATGAAACATCCCATGTGCGGGGTCAGAGTCCCCTTCATCTTCTGTAAAGCAGCAGGCCCCAAGTAGGCTCACAGACTAGTGTCAAAGATTAGTCCCATCATAAGTGGATCCACAACAGGTCCTCCCTTCCTTTGAGGAGGGGTTTCCAGGCAGTATCAGCTAAGGAAGCCTTTAGCCAGAACTTGGTCCAGTAGCTAAAACTGAAGATTTGCTGTCCTGATTGGTCTGCCCCCCAATTCAGCTGGGTTTTTCTCTTTTAAGCTCCTCCCTCCAATTCTGATATCGCCTACAGGTGTAGCAAGGCACAGCCAAGTGAGTCCACAATAGCTCATTAACCCTGTACTATTTGTAATACTGGGGCCGGCAGGTCTAGCCCCACCCAAAACTAAAAGGCCCGCCCCCCTCAATTAATCAGAGTAACCACTAAGCCCAGACCACAATTGATTTCTGGGGACAACAAATGGGAAAAAAAAAAAAAGAAAAGAAACAGGAGCAGGAGTGAGGTCACAGGTTGAAAATCAGGGATCTGGAGCATGACACTGAACAGAGAATCCCAGATAACACCGACTGCTCCTCAAAGGTGTCTAGGGAGTCAGTGGACCCTGCTCAGAGGAACTCTGCCTGGAGGCATGATCATACGAGGGATCAGAAGTAGGCCCCACAGTTACAGAGCACAGTCCTGTTCAGCTTCTCCCTCCTGGTATAATGGATGGAAATCTTGGGCAAGCACCAGGAGGAGATTAACAAGGAGGCCTCATGACTTTCTGGGGCCATGGATGAGGTGTGCCACGACCAGGAAATGTGAGGAAAAATGCAGCCAGATGCTCAGTAAGAGGTTCTGGAGGAACAGGAAGAGGGGCTGCAAGTGTGCTAGGCTCATTAACCCTGTGTTGCTGAGAGCGGGGTTTGTAAACCCCATCACAGGACTCCAAACTCCTCCTACATGAGGTGGGAATTTCAAAGAAGTTCCAGGAAATGAATCTTGGGGAGTTTATTCGCCTCCTCAAACTTCTTGGGGAATCAGATCTGCAGCTGGTGTAAATCTGCCTGGCTCTCTTGAAGTCAATATGATCTACTGATTTATACCAGCTGAAGATCTGGCCCATTGTGGCTATTTCTTCAGGACCATACAACTGGATCATTAATTCTAATATTTTGTTTGTCGTTTTCTATGAAAACTTACTGGCTAGCAGCAGCCCAACTGTTGGATAAGTGGCCACCAGTCTTGGCACTTGCAGCCTTCCTCAGTTTTCTTGGCAAAATCCATTAAACAGAAATGGTGAATTCAAATTATCTTACTTTCTGCAAATTGGAGGCTTCATACCCACCATGACAGCCTCATGGTAGAAACGAATATATTTTTTGTAAGTTGTTAGGTCACCAAAAGTTCATCTGTCTATGACAGAAATGTAAAATTTCAAATTTGCTTCTCCTACCCATCAATATCCAAATATGCATTGGTTACCAACCTTTCCAGACTACTGTACCCCCTTCAGGAGTCTGATTTGTCTTGTGTACCCCAAGTTTCACCTCACTTAAAAACTACTTGCTTACAAAATCAGACATAAAAAGACAAGAGTGTCACAACACACTATTACTGACAAATTGCTGACTTTCTCATTTTACCATGTAATTATAAAATACATTGATTAGAATAGAAAAACTGTACTTATAGTTCAGTGTACCTGAAGCCCGAGTCCCACTGCCCGGGGCCGAAGACTATAACTTAGTTTCATGGGGCCCCCTGTGGTATGGGGCCCCAGGCAATTGCCATGCTTGCCATCCCCTAATGCCAGCTCTGCACTTGTGACCCCCCTAAACCCATCCTGCAAACCCGTTGGGGGTTGCAACCACCAAGTAAAGAAACACTGAACTAGGTGAATATCTAGATAAGTTGACGTACCCCCTGGAAGACCTTTGTGTACCCCCAGGGGTACACGTCCCCGTGGTTGAGAACCACTGACATAATGAATGACTGTAACAAACATGAAGGCTGTAGCTTGACAGGGCACTTGAAATCTAATAAGAAAGACTGATGACCTTTTGGTGCCCCTGATGGAAAACTCACAGGTCAAATCTGTGATCTCCCTCTGATTGACTTAGTGGCCTGTAACGAACAAATGTACCAAATTTCAAGACTCAAACTGCTTTAGAACATTAGCTCTCAATCATCCTGCCAGTGTAAGGGTCTCTGTGTTCTCCGATTTTTATTTATTCTGCATATTCCTTTTAATAAGGAAAAAAAATAAGATTTGCTTGGTTTTTGTATTTTTAAAGTGAATTAGTGTTCATGAAAGGAGGCGGGTTGAAAATCTTGGACACTGAAGTATTCAGAACTGCGAAAGTATTTCAAGCAGCAGCATTCCAAGCTTACCTAAACTGCATCACCAATGTATTTAACTTGAATGGGTAGGGACCAGTTCTTGCTAACAGAGGGAGTACAGTCTCCACATCCATTGCCTCTGTGCCACGGCAATAAGGCTGCCAATTACTGTGGTGATGATTTTGACACCTATTCACTAAGCGCTATCCTAAGATCACAATCTCATTTTACACAGGCAATTGAATAGCCAATCAGATATCACTTAATCACTTTAGGTCATTACTGATCTGAGCTGAATTGAAACTAGTAACTGAAAGTTACTGATATGACGCTGCTAAGCTCCAGTTACCCAAAATAAAACTAGTTTACATTAAACTTGTGCCTTTGCTCCTTTCTCTTTCATTTTTGAAGTTAAATTAGCAAATGCTGCTTATACCTACTGTGTGTAGTCACTCAGAGCACCGGCAAAGAAGAGATTTGTATCTTTATGGAAAAATTTAGGGAAATTGTTTTCAAAATTCTAGTAAGGTAAGTGAGTGGGATTCTCCTTTTTCAGCAGGTAAATGTTATTGATTTCACCTGGATTCTTTCTGACAGATATGTTAGATCAGCAAAAACTGCTTACTTACCATAGAAAGTTAAATAGCCAAAAATGGCAGTCATGAAGTACATAACGAACATGGCAAAAAATGAGGTATTTGAAACCATTTGCATTCTCTTCTGTGTGCGACTGGAAAAAGAAGGAAAAATAATAAATGGCTGTATAAATCTTTGCACAAACAAAATTAACTAGCATCGGAGAGACTCCAGAGTGTGTCTTTCTTCATTTAAATCAGTGATCCCCAATAGCTGTATTGAAGGAGGAAAATGACTGGGGGACTAAGTCTCCCAAAAGCCATTGCTAGCCTCCCAGTTTTGCTAGGATTTTAAGTCAAGGGAACATAATGACCATTCTGTGAATACTGCCCTCCCCAAATCACAACGGGTGGCTATGGCCCCTAGCAGAGAAGGGGTCAGCTTGGAACTGCTTCTGTGTGCAAATTAAAGGACCAGTAAAACAACAGACTGTTAACATCCTAAATGTTTGCAAAAAATGGTCTGTGTCCTCTGGTAAGGAGAACCGCTGTAGTTTAAAAAAAAATTGGTTAAACATAAACATTTCATTTTTGACACTTATTTTGAAATGCTTAAACCTGGGTGCCTAAAGTTGGGCTCTTAATCCATATTTTGATCCCAAAATAGAAACACCCAGATTTCTAGAAGAGCCGAGCACCCAAAAATCCCACTGAAGTCAATGGAAGCTGAAAGTGCCCAACAGCTCCCAGTTAGACACCTTATTAAGTGGCCAGCATTTCAACAAACAGCAGATCCTTTGACAAGGATGGGAACTGCAGCAGGCTGAGCATTGCTGAAATTCCAGTAACTTCTTTTAGGTACTTAAATAGGAGCTGAACTCTTTTGGCTTTGAAGAACTAATGCAAAGACATTAATATAGAGTAAAGAGAGAAAATGGCAAACAGACATTTAGGAGCAGATTTTGCTTCATGGCAAAAAATGTTTTCATCTAAGGTATAAAAATATCAGCCCTGATTCTCCACTCGATCTGAGCTATGCTGGAGGGAGCAGTTGCAAGGAGCCAGCTGCAGATCCCTGATCATTGGCTGCTCAGCCTTGATGGATGTTAGAGCAGCAGGGGGGCTACTGTAACTTGCACCAGTGCAAATCAAGTCACCACACCTACTGCCTGCTCATGCCCCTTTGCTCCCCTTATGCTAGGGACAGAGGTACAGTGGCTGGTGTGGGAGGCTCCTCTTCATCTTTCTTACACAAAGAAAAGTTATTGGTGCCAGTCACATCATTTAACTACACTTGATGTGGTTTAAAAACACATTGGGGTGAAAGCCTGTACATAAAAAGCATAACTTGTTACTGTCACAGGCTTTTTGCTACACTGGAATCAATGGCATTAGCTGAAGTACTAGACTATCTTGTAAACTATAATAATTTGCACTGCTTGGCTCTTCAAAATAGCTGTGTCATTCTAAAGAAAACCCCTGGGATGTCATGTTACCCCATAGGGAACCCAGATTTACCTAGCTTCAAGCAGTGCTCCTTTGTTTTCTGATTTCATTAAACTATCTTTCGTTTGAATTACAAGGGTGATGTGGAGCAACTCTGCACTAACATTTTACACTCTAAACAGTCCATTTTAAACAATCAAACAATAAAAAACATCTTACTCTTTAAGTTCGCTGTAGATTGGAAGGACCGATGGGTGGCACACAAATGCAAATGCAAGGGTGGGCAAAGCATAAACAGTCTGTTTGAACATAATTGAAGAAAATCCAGTTAGGAAAAATACATATTAAGAAATCATTAGTGTTTCAACTACTTCATCTCCCAACTCTCTGAGCTCTTCAACTGAACACTGAGAGTCCTTGCAGGGAAGGCAGAGCGCCTGTCAAATAACTCGTATTTAACAAAACATCAGGAACAATAACTTTTCAATGTGAGGACACAATCTATGCATTTTTCTTGCAAATATTTTGGACTCAGTTCAGAGACAGCAGTCGTGTAGCTGCTGCTACCACCCAGGGCCACCGGGGGGGGGGGGGGGGGGAAGTGGGGCAATTTGCCCCAGGCCCTAGGCCCCACAGGGGCCCCCATGAGAGTTTTCGGCGGCACTTCGGTGGCGGGTCCTTCAGTGCCGTCGAACACACCCAGAGTGAAGGACCCGCCGCTGCTTCTTCCGCTCTGGGTCTTTGGCAAAGTGCCCCAAAGACCCGGAGTGGAAGGACCCCCGCCACCGAAGACCCCAGGTCCCCTGAATCCTCTGTGCGGCCCTGCTACCACCGGGTTTGTTCCCTTGAATAAGACACTTTCACATCCTCTACTATTGCTGCCAAACACACTCTTGTGTGAGAGAGGCAAATGTTTGATCTTTACGTGCCATGAGGAGGAAAATTATTTCAGTGACATAGAATGGATGCTCAGAGGTGTCTGATCATGATAGATAAGAGCTGGATTGTGATATTTAGGCTCAGCCCATAGTAAGGAGCAGTGCAGAGGGTCACTGTCCCAGAGGGAGTACTGGGACACATTCTGTTTCAGGGAGGCAAATGCCTGCTGGAGTTCCCAGGCATTACAACCTCTGGGTATTGATTGATAGTGTAGTTCATTCCCTCTTTGAAGCTGGCCCTATCTGCTGCCTGGTGCAAAGAGAGGCAGAGCCTCAACTCCTTGAAGTCCAATGGAACCTGCCCCTTACACAAGCTGAGGGAGAAGGTTCATTATGCCCTCTCCATCACAGCGCATCTGTGAAAGGCCCATGGAGACTGGATCTAAATGATGTGTCTAATTGACTAGGAATATGGAGTATGATATCAAATTATCTGAATTAAAAATAAATATCATAGAAAGAAACATACCTTGGAATTAAAGGTAACATACTTTGGTTGACACATATCTTCATGTGCTGAGCTAACATTTGATATGATAGGTGATGTTGCATTTGGCTCCAGTACTGGGCAGGAAAGTTGAAATTTCTTGTAGATAACCTGGAATAAAGTGTCACATGGTAAACTGTAAAAACTATTATTAAAATAAAAATGCATACTGAAGACACTATAGGAGCAACTCTAATCCAACCAAAACAGCAAGCAGAACTTACCACTATGAGGAAAAAAACCATGCAACCAAGGGAAAATCCACTAGTATATCCAAGATACCCTAAAAGAAATACAAAAGAAATAAAATCAATAACTCATTTAGTGGTCACATTTATTTTGTTTTTGTTCTTTTTATAGCTTGTTACTTTATAACATAGTTAAAATTATTACATATAACATGCACCATGAACTTCAGGATAGTATAAAAGTGCTTCTCATTTTTCTGTAAATCTGTCATTTCACAAGGTTGCTACATTTCAGACATATTAAAACTCTGTTCTGATATGTCTGACCCTCATTTAATATTCCTCTCCTGCCTCCTTGCAGATCATCTATATGGCAGTTTGACTTTGACTTCTTGAGAATGACTTTCACAATGGACGTAAACTTGGTAATAGGAAAATATGCCGCAAATAATGAAGTGCTTAAATGTTAAAAGTTACTATGGATTAGATTTTCCAAAGGATTTTTATTTTTATTTCAAGGGCAGTTAGGTGCCTAACCCCCCTAGGTGCTTTTGGAAATTTCAACAGATGCCTATTAGCAACATTAGGCACCTAAATACCTTTGAAAATCTGGCCATATAGGGTGAGAGGTGCCTAGTGGAATCTAAGGAATATCCATATCCATATACACATATTACCTAGACCAGCGGTGGGCAAACTTTTTGGCCCGAGGGCCACATGGGGGTTGCGAAACAGTATGGAGGGCTGGGTAGGGAAGGCTGTGCCTCCCCAACCAGCCTGGCCCTTGTCCCCTTCCACTTCCCGCCCCCTGACTGCCCCCCTCAGAACCCCTGCCCCATCCAGCCCACCCTGCTCCTTGTCCTGTGACCGCTCCCTCCCAGGACCCCCCGCCCCTAACCACCCCCCACCCCCTATCCAACCCCCCCTGCTCCCTGTCCCCTGACTGCCCCGCCCCCATCCACGCCCCCAGCCCTCTGACAGGCCCCCCGGGACCCCTGACCCATCCAACCCCCCACCACTCCTTGTCTCCTGAGTGCCCCCTGCCAGGACCCCCATCCCTAACTGCCTCCCAGGACCCCACCACCTACCCAACCCCCCTGCTCCCTGTCCCCCCCTCCCGGGACCCACCTGGTCCCTCACCCCCTATCCAATGCCCCCTGCTCCTGTCTCCTGACCGCCCCCCTGAAAACCTCTGCCCCATCCAACCACCCCCTGTCCCCTGACTGCCCCCCGGGACCTCCTGCCCCTTATCCAACCCCCCCCCCCCGCCCCCTTACCATGCCGCTCAGAGTGGCAGGAGAGCCTTATTGGAAAGCCTGGGAGGTGGGCGGGTGCAAACTGCGCTGCCCACGTGGCAGTGTCACTACAGGGAAGGGGGACAGCAGGGGAGGAGCCAGGGGTGAGCCTCCCCGGCCGGGAGCTCAGAGGCCGGGCAGGACGGTCCTGCGGGCCGTAGTTTGCCCACCTCTGACCTAGACAGAACTAGTCAAAAATTTTCAATGAGAATTGTTATTGAAATTTTGAATTTTGATGGAAAAAACATTTTTTGACAATTCTGTTGCAGTTAAAAAAATTACTAGTTCTATGTAATATTAATTTACCTAATGGAATAAACACGCAGGTGGTCATAAAAACTGTAATCAGTTGCTACCAGCAAATGGAAGAGATAACGAATACATTATTTTGAATCAATTTAGTTATACTATGCTCATATGTCATGTTACTAGCTTTTAATTTAGCCTGGCTTGTTTCAGGATGCCTAATACATAGCTTATTCCTGTGCTAAGGCCACTTTATTCATGACTGAGCACTGCCCTCTACATTATATCTGAATGGCCAATACGACCTAGAGGGGAGCAAAATTTGGGTACCCCCACTTTATTCTAACAATATTTGAGTCTTACCTAAGTTCTTAAGAAGACACAAGGGGAGGATTATAGTAAATGTTACGGCTACAACAAGAATTCGCCCATCCACATACCATGCCCTGTAAAACATTTCAAAGATACAGTGAAATCTCTTCTTAAAGCACTATCACTGTTTTTTAACATTGGATCAGCCATCCAGAATTACAGCATTTTCTCTGGCTTCCATATGTTGTAAGCTCAAGTACAAGCAAATACTGGGACAATTTCTGAACTTCCTAGGGTACTGGTTACATATGGTAGTAAAATGAATAGTTTATCAGTAATTGCTTAAAAAGTGGCACTCTTTGGAATCTGAGCCACAACGGATTTTCATAGTTAGAGGGCAAAATGTTGCCCTTACTGGTAGGAGTGGTGGCCTGGGTGAAGGGATGGAGCAATACCAGTTGGCATTAGATAGAAGCTCTCCTGCCAGCACAGGAAAAGACAGATCAAGCGGTCAGACAGTGCCGTGCAGCATATACTGCACACAGCAGTATACCCGCTTAACCTACTGAGGGCCTAGTCACATGCCCTAAATGACAGACCATGCTACTGGGGGCTGGGATACACCAGCCCCCAGTCACTTGACCCCTTCCCATAGTCTGTGGTTAGAATCCTCTCCTGGTGGTTTGCAGGGAAAGGGGAGAAATGCAGGATTGTTCTCTACAACATATTTTAAAGTGTTCTGTCCAGTCTTGTATGAAACATCTTCAGGATGGTGTTTCCACTTTTTAGCTAAGTTACAAGACATCATATAACTTGATGTAACAAACAAGACATGTACCAATGTAAAGAAATATCCCTTTTTGTTTTGTTTAAGGTGACGGTAGATGCCATCAAGCAGTAACAAGTGGCAGAAATCTACCCTAGGTATTCCACTCCTGTCATGTTTTAGTATTGGGGCACTGTGGCAGGGGTGGCCAAACTGTAGCTCGTGAGCCACATGTGGCTCTTTTACAGTTAAAGTGCAGCTCGCTGAGCGCCCAACACCCCCCTCCATTCTCCACCTACCAGATAGGGGTATGGGGGTGAGAGCTCAGGACTTCTCCCTTGCAGTGGGGTGGTGGGGTAGGGGCTTCTCCACAACGGGGAAGGGGGTTTCAGGGCTTCAGCCTCGTGGAGTGCATCTGCCAGGGCTGGGGGCTTCAGCAGGAGCAGGGCTGAAGCCCCAAGCACCATCAGGCGACTCCCATGGGGCTGAAGCCCCAAGCCCCAGCAGCTGCACCCCGGCCCTCGAACTTCTGAAGACTGTCATATGTGGCTTGGAGGGTCAGTAAGTTTGGCCTCCCCTGCACTTTGGGGAGTTCTTTACAGATTGACTGCTACAAGGTGATCAGAACTCCTGGAGGTGCTGAGTGCCTTCAATGCCCATTGGTTTCAATAGGTGTTGAAGGTGTTTAATAGACGCAGGTATCGCTCAGGATGTTGTGGGATCAGACCATATGATAAGAATGTTGTAGAAATCATTCTTCTGAAGGAAAATCTAGACAGTGATCACAAAGGCTAATTTATTTTTTCTTTTCTCTTCCCCTCCCACGCTTTACAATCCCATTAGGGACCCTGCTGTGAAGATCTGACACTAACATAAGGAACAGCCAATAATTAGTGCTTTTATAAACCCATACTGTAGTTTATCTACATGAAGTTTAGACTCTGAAGTCAAGTAAGCAAAATAGTATTAAACTTACGAAAATGCTTCTTCTTTTCCCATAAGAAACTTTATGGCAGAGGGCAGCTCATTTTTTACTATGAAGAGATAGCTCAGCATTGCTGGGGGAAAATGAGACAATTTTAGAAAGTAGACATGATATCTTGTGGAATGAGCACATAGAAGGATACTGGACACGGGTTCTCATGCCAATCCGAAGTAAATACAAGCTGATCTAAGGCAAAGAAGTTTCATTGATTCTAAGATACTGATCCAAGCTGGGTTTTCCCTGATATGTCATTTCAACAGACTACACAGAGAATATTACTTTGAACTGCACAACAGAACACGAGGGCCCCCAAAACATCATTGGGAGAATGACAAATCTGACACGCATAAATGTATGTGCATTCCTTTGTTTGCTCTTGTCTTTTATACTCCCTTTACCTCCAGTATTCTGGAGAGAAGTGGATCCAAAAACAATCATTTTTCCTGGGGTGCCAAAGACCTGCTCGCCAAGCTTTTCATACACCATGCAGCCTGCGTAAACCAATTGGAGGAGAAATCAGGAGTGACAAGCAACTGTCAAGTCAAAACATTTAAGATTCCTCTTCATTCAGCTAATTTCCCCATCCATGCTGCTATTTCTTCCCTTTTCACACAAATATGGGTCTCTATTGTAACTGACAGGAGTCAAGCAAGCTTATTTGGAAATATCCTCCTCACATTTTTAAATGTCAGGAGTGGCTACCAATCACTTTTTGAAAGTTGGAACTCACAATGAGACTATTATATCCCTTTAATGTAAGTGTCCTCATGACATTTAAAAACCTGGCATCCTGACGTCTTAAATTTGCTCCCTCAGTAGGAATAATATAAGATTTAACGGAAGATAATATTCAACACAGCAGGGATCTGCAAGCCAAGGCTTTGGCAGACAAGCTAGAGAGACACAACACTGCAATGCTCTAATTTTATACAGTTTGACTAACTGACTAGATTAATGCAGAGAGGCCAGACTGTTCATTTAAATTATTATTTTTATTTCCTTATGATAATATATTAATTTGAGTTCTCATTCTCCTATACTTCCTGTGAAAGAAGGAAAGTATGAGAACTATAATTAAATATTCTTTGTTTAAAGTCTGTCAAATTCAACTAGTAGCTAGACTGTCTACTAATTGCAAGATGTTCCAGTTGAATTTAGCAATTTTTTCCCCCAGTTGTGGCTTGGGCTGACAGAAAAGGTATAGCATTAAGAACGCAAGAGGATATGCAGTGAGAATGAAAGATAAATATTTCAGGTGTTACAGTGCACAGATTATCCAAAAGAGATGTCTCTCAGTTTGGGTTCCTCACATTCTCTCCTGGTTGACATTTTCTCTTTAAAACTCACATGAACAAGAATAAAATGCTGTTTGAGTTTTAATGCAATGTCTTCCTTAGCAGCCTAAAGCCCAGGACCCAAATTTTTTGCGTTTCAAGGACACAAATGTGTGTGCATCTGCATGCCTAATTTGAATATGCAATTGCTGCCATTGTATACACAGTCATGATAATTGTGTACACAAATTAGGTGTTCAAATGTGGAAGCATTCTCATGCATGGGTAATTTTGAAAGTTTGGACTAAAAGGTTATAACCTCAGGACATTATTCTTAGCCTATGTACAGTGAAGAGTTTAACATTACAATGGCACACTTTTATATACGTATTTAGAGTTATATATTGTGAGATTCTTGGGGCTTCTTCCCTATATGGAAAGTACCTATTATTATACCATGGGTACTGTTGGGAACATCAACTCTATTTTAGTGATGTCATCTTATCCCAGATAAGCTTCACTTTACAGAGTTTCATTATACCTCGAATTGCAATCTGCAGATTGTAATGCAATAAAACAGTTTGAGTCTTTCCTTCTACTTCACTAAATGAAATTTCACTGTATCAGAATTCTCTGTGAATTGGTTTGACTATATCTTTTCTTTATAGCAATGGGCCAGATTCTGGTCTCAGTTATACCAGTATAAATCTGGAGTAAATTTGATGGCTTCTGGCCCAGTTTCTCTTTTCTTTTTCAAACTGAGAAAAAAACCCAGCCATCTTGCTTTATTCTGAACATCTTTCACCTCTTGTTCTTTTCCCGCCTACTAAATTGATACATTATCATCTCAAATTACCTGTTTCCTTTGAACATATCAACAGGAGATTTATTGAATAAATAGACAGAAATGTCACTGAAGTCAACAGAAACCTAGAAGAGAGTGAAAAATAAAATGTATTATAATAAAATAATTCCTTGGTGTTGCAATTTTGTACATATTGGGACAGATTCTCATTTACACTAAGCCACCTTCATAATTTCTGGCAGTGCAAAGGGGCCCTAAAGTAAGTATAAATATAACTGACACATGCTTTATGGCTTCTTTACGTTGCTATAGTGTAAAAAGGGGACCTAGTATAAATGAGGCTCTGGCCCATTAAGTCTTATATTGAAGGCCTGCAGAGATCGACTTATGGTGCTCAAAGTTTATAGCCTATTAATTAGTAACCCCTCCCACTTTTAATCTAACCCAAAATAAAAATCTCCTACCATCAAAGCAAGATGATCTAGTCAGAGCAGCTGTGAGCCCTATGCTCCCGACTACTTAGTCTAATGATCTTTCTAAAATCTGAGGCACAGAATTTTATCTGTTTATCTAAGGACATGAGGGCCATATCCCAATGTTCTTTCCCAAGCCAAGTTCCAGTGGATATTAACGGTATCTACTGATATTGTTGTGCCTGATTCTGACAGTGCCACTGGGAAAGCAGGGACAGCACTGCCCCAAGTAGCCCTGCCAGCCTATTGTAGAGGATGCAGAGTGATCTCCCCCAATCTGTGCACCATTTCAGCTCTGCTCTGGAGTGGAAGGAGATGTGGTTCTTTTCCCTGACACTAGCATCCCTGTTGACACTAGCCTCACACTGTGTGCTCCCCAGAGTGGTGGTCTCTGAGGTACAGATGTTGAGCAGGGGAGACAGCAGAGACACCCCTCCTCTGAGGTACTGCATGGCACTGGCAACTCCAGTCCCTGTCCTTGCACTGAGAGAAGCAGAGGCTGAAGGGTTAGCTGCATCCTGCATTACAGTTGGTACTTCCTGCGATGGGGCATCCATCATTTGGCCCCTGGACTGTAATCACTGGTTTGCAGAAAAACTCGGGAATTAAAGTGGGAATGAATGCTTAGTCGATACTTGCAAAGGGCTGAGCAGCACGCCTGATAACAAGGCAGTACCATGGGCCAAGTGCACAACACTACCTTTGCTCAATGATCCATCTCCTGTAGACCAGGGAACAATTCAAGCACTGTGTGTTCCTTTTCTCCGTGTACAGTTACACAGGCTGATTGACAACACATTTTCATGATATGTGTAAAGAGTATTAAAACAATCTGTTGGAATTTCTATCATTTCTATCATGACAAAATGTCTTAGGACACCATCTAAACAAATCTAAAATTAAACAGAAAACAAGCTGCTACAATAGATGACAAAAACAAGTCTTTTCACTGAAAGGAACATGTGGGAATGACAGTTTGAAAACAATGTTTTCTTCCTTAGACTAGATATATTTCGGGGCCAAAATTATGCCTGCTCTTGCCATGATTGCATGGCCTGGGGAGTGGCGTAGAGTGGAAGAGGGCACAAGAAGCCCCATTCTTCTCAGTATAACTGTACAGAACATGCCACAATGATACAGACAGCATTACTCGATCTTAAGGGGGCATCAAACACAAATGGCACTGCACTTCCCAAAGGAACTTGTCCACCTTGCCTGCATTGTACATTGTAATGCCTCGAGGGCAGTGCTGGGAGAGCCCACACTGAACCTTTTCATAAGGTGGAGTAAGTGCTGCTGCTGAGCATGCTCCCTCCAGAGACATCATGCATGTTTTTGCACTATGTGGGCATAATGTCTCCAGCCATTATTGCTTGGCTGTTGAAGCTAGTCACTTGGCTAGTCATTGCTTGGCTGTTGAAGCAAGCCATAACTGAGCCCTTAACATTAAACTCCTAATTTGCTGACACCAAGCAAAGGGCGTTTTCATGGAGGTAAAAATAACAGCTGCAAGCCAGCCAGGTGGTGATCTGATCTGTTTCCTTACTTCCCCTCGGGAGTCTCACAAGTTGCTATGAGAAACATGTCCTTTTTCAGTAAAGCCATATGAAAAGCCTCTGTGTGAGGGCTGTGGTTTAGACAGACTAGTGCTAGTAGCATCCCATAGAATGGAATGAAAATATTAGTTCCCCTCACTTTTTGCAAACTCAAAACATAAGCAGTGAAGCTTTGGCAACCCTATAGTATCAAAATTGTTCTCATGTTTCACATTTTGTCCAGTTTAAAAAAGTGCTGGCAACCACATAAGAAATCTGGGCAAAATTCTCATCCCCAGTCCAAGCCAAGTGTATAGCTATTTGCAAAGGACTGACGCAGAGCTAGGGGGAACAGAATCCTACCTCCCACCCTGGGAAGGTATGCTGTCTGTCCACAGCTGCTTCCTTCACTCATCAACTGTAGCAACTACTGCGGCCCATTGCACTGCAGAGGCCTGGGCTTTGTGATCAGAGAATCTGTGAAGTTGGTGGATTAACAGGCCACACATCTGCCACTCGCTAGCACTGCCACACAAACCCCCTTGGCATTTCACTGGGGATCAGGACACAGCAGAGCTCGGCTCAACCAGTGCCAAAGTCTGCAGAATCTTCCTCCAAAGGTCTCTCTGTGGCCTGGCTCATGTGCAGCCTTCCAAACATTCTGCAGCCATGAGGATTTTCTCCCCTGTTGCTGATATGGAAGAGTCTTTCTATGGCATAGCTCAGAGTTATTAGCCATATTAGACTGTAAGCACCTATGGGCTCTCATCTTATTTTACACCTGCAAAGCATCATACCTACCTATGGCGTTAAGTTACACAAATAATACATAACAATAGTGTTTTTGTTGTTTTGTTTATTTTGAATTCAGTATGCAAAGACTATATGATCCTGATTCTGACCTCAGTTGTGCAGGGGGTAAATCAGGTTTGATTCTACTGGAGTTAGTGGAGTCATGCTGGTGGAAAAGCAGGCCTTCATTTGCTTAATTAGCTTTTTAACACACAGGTTTCCTTTTCCATCTTTGCTTTTTACTTTTAGATCACAGTGCATGGTTCTCTTTGGTAACCAAAGTTTACGCAGATCAAAGCAGGCTTAGAAACATTTTAGACCTGTGTAATTTATAAGTAATGAATACAGCAAGGCCCTCTGTTCAAAATGCAAAAATAATAATACATGGTCTCTGTCTTTAATCACTTGTAAAGCAACGTGTGATAAAGATAGCCCTATATATTTGTTGGAAAGATTCATTTGATCAAGTTGTGAGGAAAAAAATGTATTCTTGACCGACTGGATTCAACTCTGCATTGCAGGACATAGGAACATTTTAAACGGTGCTCTTTATTTGCCACAGAGCTCCAGAAGTCACATTAGGATTTTGTATCTCAAAGACTGGTTTGATGGCTCATTCCCTGCTAACTTGCCTCTCACTCTCTAACTTGTTACTAGCTACTTCATCTTTGGTCTTAATGGCTTTGTCTATGACAGTGCTAACATGACTGAAAACCATGACAGAGCTAACAAATGCATGGCTATTAAAATAAATATCTGCTATTAAATCTGCACAGTTAATTAAGTAGAGAATAATTCTGTTCTTTATAGTACAAAAAATGTACTCAGCATTCACCTTAGCTAAATACTTTGTTCAACATGGGTAACTCCACAGATCTACCCAGTATTTGATTCAGGACAAGTCCAACTACTATCAAAGATCATTATAAGCCTCTCTAGGGTTCAGTATCATGTATGTGATCTACTTCTGATAAAACTGCTTTTATCTCGTTTAGAGAAATGTAAGCATTCAGGAGATACACATCTCTCAACTGAACCCTGGAAACAGAATACTTTACAGAATGTGGTGTTAGCTTCTTGTTAGTGCTAATGAGTTCAATAGCAGTATGTGTGTTGATGAGAGGAGCAGAGAAGGCTGTGAGAGTTTACAAAGAACTAAAGTTTCAGTGGAATCAGAATGTAATTAGACTAATGCTTTGGACTGTTCCAGGGTTTTAACCCAGTCACTGTGACACAGATAGTTCCCATCCATACTAACTTTTAAAGCGTAACTGGACCAGGAGCTGATTCCTAATTTGGTTACAGTTGTAGGGTAGACAGGACCCTGAACTCTCCAAAGCAAATCAATTCCCAGAGTGAAAATCAGAATGATTTTCTCTTTTCAGTGGGTTTCAGATTACAGGGCAATCTTATACTGCACATACATAAAACAGATATTTGCAAACTGATATAAAAATTTGAAGCACTTTTATCATGTTAATTAGAAATCACTGATGTAGCAATAGCTCTGTCCACTTCCGTTTTTAATTTGACATATAAGCTAGTGAGTTTATTTTTAATGAAATGTTTGTCAGTGCTGCAGTAGCAAAGCAGTTCAAAACATCCTGAACTGATTTGTATCTTTTCATATTTTAAGTTTCAGATCTGTGTCTTGGTACCATGTGCTAGATCTCAGAAAGGAAAATCGAGGAAACAAATCTCATGTGCTTCCCCCCCCCACCCACCCCCGCCCCACTGTGCACAAAAAAGTATGAGGGCTTGTACGCACTAGCGGTTACTTCAGCATAACTTAAGTCACTCAGGGTGTGGAACGGCATCCCCCTGGAGTGATGTAAGACACTGACCTAAGAGCTGGTGTGGACAGTGCTATATCAACGGAAGAAGCTCTCCCACCGACATAGCTACCGCCGCTCAGAGAGGGGGAGTAATTATGCCAATGGGAGAGCTCTCTCGCGTCAGCATAGACCAGTAGTTTTCAAACTTTTTTTCTGGCGACCCAGTTGAAGAAAATTGTTGATGCCTGCGACCCAGTGGAGCTGGGGATGAGGGGTTTGAGGTGTGGGAGAGGGCTCAGGGCTGGGGCAGAGGGTTGGGGTGAGGGGGTGAAGGCTGCGGAGTGGGGCCGGGAATGAGGGGTTCAGGGTGTGGGAGGGGCTCTGGGCTGGGGTTTGAGGTGCAGGAGGGGGGTCAGGGCTCTGGGCTGGGGGTGCAGGCTCTAGATGGGGCTGTGGATAATGGGTTTGGGGTGCAGGAGGGGGCTCTGGGTTTGGGGGTGGCTAGGGGCTGGGGAAGGGGATTGGGGCATGGGCTTGCCTCCGGCGGCTCCTGGTCACTGGTGCAGCCAGGGTGCAGAGGCAGGCTTCCCCGCTGTCCTGGCACCGTGGACTGCGCTGTGCTCCGGAAGTGGGCAGCAGCAGGTCTGGCTTCTAGGCGGAGGCATGCAGGCAGCTCTGCGTGGCTCTTGCCTGCAGGCACCGCCACCCAAGCTCCCATTGGCCGGTTCCCAGCCAATGGGAGCGTGGAGCCAGTGCTTGGGGCGGGACCAGCGCGTGGAGCCCCATGGGCCCCCTGCCTAGGACCTGGACCTGCTGCTGGCTGCTTCTGGGGCACAGCGCGGTGTCAGAACAGGTAGGGACTACTAGTTTTTAGTGGCCGGCCACCAGGGTCCCTGGGTGCTGAGCAAGGCGACCCAGTGCCTTGCATTCCACGACCCAGCACTGGATCACGATCTGAAGTTTGAAAACCACTGGCATAGAGCATCTGCACCAGCAGTGCTACAGTGGCGCAGCTACATCCGTACAGCTGTGCCGCTGTAGCGATTCTAATGTAGACTAGCCCGCAGAAGAATCCTTCAACATTGAAAAAGATCTCATTTTGTATGATGCTGCATCTTAGTCACCCCTTGATCATATGGCCTCAAATGTTCACAACAAATTCTACTCTGGTCCTTTACCTGAGCTACCACATTTCAGGCCAATCTGATGGCTTTCGTAGATTTTAGATTTTGCAAAACGCAGGTCTGAAAACTATGTGAACGGTGATTTCTACCAGTGCAGCTAATCCCAGAAGTATGGGTATAGCTACACTAGTACAAAAATCTACAACGTAGGCAAGACCTTACATGAAACCTTCACTATGGAGCAGTTAGAGTCCATTCCATAATACAGAGTTTCTGTTAAATACTTAAAATGAAAAAGAACAACCAATTCCAAAATGTAGTAACCCATTCAAGGTCAAACCAAGTCGCCTAAGAATGAGTTGCCAATTCAATTCTGGTATTGAACATTTTTCAGATGTGGCTTATTCTATTTCTCCCATCAGTGCACCCCTAAATTTCCCATTAGTATCACTAAGATTTATGAATAATTCCCAACTGTTTTTTATTAAACCTCAGTCACTTTTGAAAATGAAGTGTATTATTCTGGAACCCAAAACAACACATCTCAGTGATTTGTTGGTAAGTGGCAATGGTTCATTTTTAAACTATAATATTCTCCTACTTTATAACATGCCTCCATTTTGGTGCAGACAAGGCATTCTACCTCAAATCTCTTTTTCAACTGAAGTCCTGGCTGTATTTTTTTGGCTTTTTAGTACTCTAGTGTGGCAGGCTGAAAAGAACTGTATTTTAACTGTATAAAAATTAAACATCCAAGTCTTCGGATTGCATTGTATGCATTTGAACAACTGGAACTCTTCAGCTTTGTCTGTCCAGCTGTTCCTTACCCTGTTTTTAGGGCAAATACTGAAAGAGCCAGGTGTCTGGGGCCAAATTGTGATCTGCCTTGCCGCTGGGGGTTATGCCTTGTGTGATCCACCTGAAGAATAGGCACAATAATGGTCTCTAAGAGCAAGGACTACTTACTCCCTCCACACTGCAGAAAATAAAGCACCTTAAAGGAGGTAGGGACAAGGAGAAACCATGGTCATGCTTCTCGTCATACCAGCCAGTGGGACCTTATAGATGGGCCCTACCAAATTCATAGCCATGAAAAATGTGTCACAGACCGTGAAATCTGGTCTCCCCCCGGTGAAATCTGGTCTTTTGTGTGCTTTTACCCTATATTATACAGATTTCACAGAGGAGACCAGCGTTTTTCAAATTGGAGGTCCTGACCCAAAAGGGAGCTGCGGGGGGGGTGGTGGTGGTTGCAAGGTTATTTTAGGGGGGTCACGGTATTGCCGCCCTTACCTCTGCGCTGACTTCAGAGCTGGGCAGCCGGAGAGCAGCGGCTGTTGGCTGAGCATCCAGCTCTGCAGGCAGCAGTGCAGAAGTAAGGGTGGCAATACCATACCATGCCATCCTTGCTTCTGCGCTGCTGCTGGTAGCAGCCCTGCCTTCTGAGGTGGGCTCCTGGCCAGCAGCCACTGCTCTCTGGCCGCCCAGCTCTGAAATCAGCACTGCTGCCAGCAGCAGCGCAGAAGTAAGGGTAGCAGTACTGCAAACCCCCTACAATACCCTTTCAATACCCCCCACCCACAACTCCTTTTTGGGTCAGGACACCCCCTACAATAACAACATGTGAAATTTCAGATTTAATTAGCTGAAATCATAAAATTTACTATTTTAAAAATCCTATGACCGTGAAATTGACCAAAATGGACCATGAATTTGGTAGGGCCCTACTTATAGACAATGTCATGTGTAAATCCCTATACACGCCAGGCAGTTTTGAGAGAGATACAATTTGTCGTAGTGCTTCCCCCTGCGTGGAGCGGTTCTACACTGCCTCCAACAAGTTGTACAAACTGCATAGCCTAGCCCATTATTTGTAAGTTATCATTATTATATTACATAGAGTGCTTCTGCTGAAGGATTTTAATTTGCTTTGCTTTTCAGAAGTAGTTTCACACTATGTAATCACTAAAATAATAAGTGTTTGGATTTGTGATTTGCTCCCAGTGAAGGCACTGGCAAAACTCTCATTGATTCTTGGAGAATAGAACGGGTCCATAATCACTGACATTTAGCTGCTCACATATTAAAAATACCTAAATGTAGCCTACTATTTGTGTCTTAATAGAAAACTACTCTTCTGGGCATCTTACTCAGGGAATGGGTAGAGAAAAGGAGTGAGATTCTGGGCCTGGACACAGAACACCCAAAGATTCACCCAAAGGTGTGTGATTCTTTAAATTTTGTTTTTTAGGGCTCTGGGAGAAGTCGGATAACAAATTAGTTATTAAAATATAAATTCGGTAGACTATTCTCTTGTTTATAAACAAACATTTCTCGTACCATTTCTTGTCCAAAAATGCTTTTTCTAATACTTATACAGCTTGGAGACTCCAAGTGAAATCCTGGCCTCATTGAAGCCAATGGCTAAACTTGTATTGAATTCAATTGGTACAAGATTACACCTCATGTCTTTTTTACTAATCATTGTGATACATTCATATCTGAAACCCATGACCAAAATGATCGAACTTAAATATCCAAGTCCATGTTTAGTTACCTAAATCTTTGGTCTGGGCATTAGCTGCTGCTACTGAAGCCAGCACCTATGAAATCCAAGCTACTTATGTATGCAGCCTACTTCATTTAGTAAAACTGCCCACTGTGTTTTGAATGGTCTATAAACAACCACATTCTCTCTAAATGCAAACATTTTAAAATCAAAATGAAAGTGTGCCTAGTCCTGCTATTCACTGTGTGGATACTTACACAAAAAGGATGATTCCTGTGTTGGCTAATGCAAAGGCAAGGCCTAAAATTCCACTACCCATAATGGCATTGCTGAGATTAAAGACAGACATTCGCAATGAGGTTGTTCCTGGAATCTGGACATAGGAAAAATGGACATATAAATAGTTTAGAATTCATTGTACAATGCACATATACTGTGAATTCCAAGTTTCACGTTATAGGAAGTAAAAGTAATTACTGCTACAGCAAAGATACAGTAGAAAAATACAAAGCAAGATTTGAAAGAGAATAAATCCTAGTGAATCTTTTCACATGGACATTCCAATTACTGCCTTATGGAAGGGATAAATGCACTTATAGAACAGAAATAGTGTGGGCAATATATATTGCTTTAAACATTTTCAGTATTTTTAAAAATGCCTTCCATTAACCACAGGAGCTGATTTTCAAAGGTGCTGAGAACATGCAGCTCCCCCGGCTCAGCTGGAGTTGTAGGCGCTCAGCACCTCTGAAGAGCAGATCTAAGAGTTGTATAGTTCACAGTCGACAGTATATTGAGAGAGAGACAAACAGACAGACTTACATATTCATCACATTTCTTTTTTTCCAAGTGACTGTTCGTGAGACTTCTTCGGCTCTCCCGATCCGAAATAAACTTGCTGAAAAGTCAGAGAATACATTTTCTATCATGAGGACATATAGAATATGAATATACACTTTAATGCTACAAACACAGCATGATTTGATACCTGCAAAAGGGGGTCAAACTTAGCTATTTAAAGGGTTATAATGAGCCTGATGATGTTTCATTTACACTTGTGTAAATCAGGAGTCAGTGGAGTTACACTAGTGTGAGAACAGAACCAGACCTAACAAATATAGAAAGCTATTCCTGGATCTTTAGTAAAAGAGAAGTACTGCTTCTGTAGACAGGATGGTAATTAATCTGCATACACATTAACAGAACATATTAGTCCAGATTCTCTGGAATGGTGTGCCTGCTGGTAGATTTTAGCTATAAAGACAACAAACCCAGTCATGGGAGGCTCATCCCACTGTAGGGGATCTTCTAGTGTTGTATAGCTACCCAGTTTCTCTGCTCTTGGCGTAAGGGGTACAGCTGAGGGAAATGAGCATGACTGGGATGTTCCTATGCCCTGTAGATCCTAGGCTGCCATACAGAAGCCAACAGGAGCTGGAGTTAAACTGTGGGATTAGCCTTGAATTCAGACAGCCCAGGATGGGGGAGAGCACATCCACCTCCTGAGCTGCATTGGGTGTTCCATGGGTGTAGCCAAGAATCTGGGCTTTAGTATTTCCATCAAAGCCATCTTCTATGGCCCTGGCAAAGCCAATGATTTAGCTCATTGTCCTGTAAAGTTCAGTTTAGTTTAGCTTAGGAAAGCACTAACGGAAGAGCTGCTCTTTAGAGTGATATAGCTGTCTTCCTCCATACTCTTCACACGTGCTGTTTTGCTTTGTCATCACAATGTGCACATTAGAAATCTATTGCCACTAGGACAACAAAAGCATCCTGCTATTTTTCTGTCCATCCCCTGCCTTTGTGCTTCACCATCTTGGAGTATATTTCTTGCATTTATTTTCTCCCACTTCTTTTCTCTGCTGAAATCTTTTAGATTGTGTAACCCTTGGCCCGGTTGTTTAGTTTTTCCAGTGTCCCTAATTTCCTTGTTAACTTACACATGGATCTCTGGGCCCTAGCTATTGCATCAACCATTATGCAAATTTAATTCCTAACCATGTGTTCCTACCCCTTTTCAAAGATTGCTTTAGATAATTTTAGGCGATTCTTTTAACAAACACCAAACCAAAACCAAAACCACTCTGGGTGGCTTTACTTAAAAAATATCATCCACAACAGTTCCCTGCATTTCAAGGCATTCAGTGAGCTAACATCCTCAGGTCAGGGACATACAGTTCTAATTTAACTGTAAATATGTAATAAACTCTGAATCAAACCATGAATTATATTAATACATCAAAAAGTATTGTGGGCTATCTTTAGGGCTTTATCTTTTGGGGGGCTCATTTTTGGGAGTTATTTTTAACAATTTTTGAGTTCTATGTCGATGTCCAAAAATCCAGGGTTTTGGGGCTCTTTTTGATACTGTAATGAGAAGCTTTTTCAGGTATTTCCCAAAGGATCTATTTTCATTTTTATTATATGTATAAAAATGAATTACATGTTAGATTAACCTTTGCATCCTTGTTATTGAACCTCTGGTTTAGCATTTAGTGTTTGTTTCCTGGTGCATTTTAACATAGTACTGTTTTAAGCAGCACTACATTAGAGCACACTAGGGAACCTTTAGTGCACACCAGCAGAGTCTACACAAACCAATTAATGTGTGCTTTAGAAATCACACCCCATGGTTTGCATTACTGCTCCACGTAGGCAGGCCCTTAAATACAAGCCAGGGAGCAGGGACATTGTCTATATAAAACAAACTGCACATGGGGTGAAATCAGCATGAATCGAGTAACCGTTTCTGGGGGTTTTCTGGTATCTATTGGATAAACACTGATTTCCTTTACTTATTCATTTTATTTATTTTTTTAGTACCGGGGTGTGTGTGTGTGTGTGTGGGTGGGGGAGTTAATCAGTGTTTACTGGTTAAAGTCTTAAATCAGATGCCTTAGGTATATTATACCTCTGCACCTTTCAATGTAAAGTTCTATTAAACTTCTCACTACCCTGGCTATGATCTCCTTACTGGCAATACATGATGAGAATGTGGTGTTGTTTTAACTATGGGCCATATTCAGATAGCTGTATATCCACTGTCTTCAGTGGTGTTAAATGGGGGATGCATTTAGTCTACTAACTTTACAGTTCTCTTTAAAAATGATTTTCTGTGCTCTGTCTGTGGTTTCTGAAGGATACACCTCTGATGGAAAATATCTTGAAAAGTCTTAGTCATCATCTCTCCTACATAATTCCCTTTTAAGTTTACCCCTTAAACCCAGACAAATTTAGACACATATATTGCTGTTAAAATGTACTCAATCCCAATGCTAGTTTTACAGATTTGACTTACATCTATCAGATTGGTCTGACTTGGCTTATCTACATCTGAATCAACTATTTCATTTCTCATACATTTTACAAACTATCCATTTTCAGAAAGTTACAGCAAGTGAAGACAGAAAAACAGTTGCAGTGTCAATGCCAAGAGTCCTGAGATCTGTTGGGGGTAGACAGCAGATTCCCCTTCCAGTTACAGACAAGGTGCAAATCAGCCACCCTCTTTCTGAGGGAGAACCCACATTTTACTGCTCAAAATGCAGATTTTTTGTTTTCATTTAAAATAGAATCTGGCCCTGGGCTTCTAGTGAGTTGGAACTTGTATACTTTCGATGTATTTTTTAAGCCACATTGCTGAACGTAGGCTGTTGAATGGGAAGAGTTTACATGGCACTCAGATGCTCTCACTGAAAAACCCTGCATGTGGTGTAATAAGGAGCACAGAGAGGAGCTTTGTTTCCTCTGGACGTGTTGCTAGGAATGTCTGAGGAGTGTGCTTGCTTCTGCCAGTTAGAGATTCTGCCTTTTTTCAGACTTAGAGTTAAGACAGAGACAATATTTCCTATAATATCATCTTTTTCCTCCCCCTCTGCTCAACCCTAGCGATTAGTCCATTTAATAATTATAGAAATAAAAATCCTGTCGTTTATAGGTTTATTATCATTATCATCCTTTATATTAAGACTCCATTAAAATAATTTATAAAGGGTTAATAAATGAGTAATACATATTTTAAGATTGTTACAGACCTGAATAGTATGCATTATAGATGGTTATAGGCACGTCAACTGAAGATGTTACAGATAGTTATAAGCAGAACTGCTTGGTGGGAATTTTCCATATAAGAGATTTTTTTTTTGATGGAAGATGCAGTTCCCATAAAAAATGAAATCCTCCACATGCAAATTTCAGTTTTACCAAAATTTTGCAAATTTTAATTGGGAAAAATCAAAATTAATTATTTTGTTTAAGGTCTGTTGGCCCACAATTGAAATATTTTTGGTTTGGTGAATTGGCTCAAAATGTTTTGTTTAGAGTCAGTTCTACAATAACTTCATTTTTCTCCTGTGCCACATTGCCTCAAGGGAGTTGAAGTGCAGGCCCCAATTCTTCCTCATAGGCTGGGCTCCTGGCCTGGCCTACATCTCCCATGACGCAACACAGACTCCTCTAAGACTCTGACCAAGCTGTTTGTACATCATGGGATCACATGACAGTAGGTGCATCATGGGAGTAGTAGTCAGGCCAGGGAGCCTGACCCTTAGGGCAGAATGAGGGCATCGAGTTTCCGAACTACTCTGACGAGGCAATGTGGCACCATCAGAAAATGTAGTTTAATGTTGAACTGAGTTGAAATGAAACACTTTAGGTCAGTTCAACAAACTGATTTGAAATTTTTCAGAATATTTGATTCTCTGAAAAAAATCGGTAGTTCAATTTTTTGTCCCAATTTGGGATGAAAACAAATGTTGAAATACTGGAATTTCCCACTGGATAAAAATTCCTATTTGTCCTCAGTGCTAACTATAAGCCGTAGTTATAAGCAACTGACCTTTTGGATTTTATAACAATTGAGTATTCATTTCTTAAGACATCTATTAGTCTTTTATTAACCCTTTATAACTGGAAACTTTATAAATAGAACCATAACATAAAATGTGATAATTAGCTCCCACAGAGAGTGGAGACCATAGTGCAAAGTGCTACACAAACACATAGTAAGACAGTCCATGTTCTTAACGCCTTTATGACTTGTTAACCTGCTTGGAATTCTTTGTTTCAAGCAGTTTGTTCATTGTCAAAAGACACCACTGATTGCTGTATATTCCTGCTCCTCTTTCATTCTTCATTTTAACACTTAGTGCATTACAACTGCACATGAACAGATTTTATAAAACTCTATATATTTACAAAAGAATCTGTCAACTTAAAAATAATCAGCTCATACTTGTAGTAGGTCCATATTTGTATATGGCTCACAAAGAAGGTCTTAACCCATTTTTTTTCTATCACTGTGCTAAAGCTTAGGCTCCATCCATTTTGGGGCTCAAACGAAGTTTAAAGGACCGCATGTAAACATGGTCTTCATTTGGAGTTTTAAAAACAGCTTAGACTGTGGTCATTTGGTAAAAGTGATGTCCCTTTAACTGAGTTAGTGCTTGCCTACATGGTTCAGCAGTGTGTATTACAGGGGTGTGATTTCTAAGGTGCACTAATATGTCGCCAAGAATTGGTTCATGTAGACCCTGCTGGTGTGCACTAAAGGTTCTCTAAAAAGAAAAGGAGTACTTGTGGCAACTTAGAGACTAACAAATTTATTTGAGCATAAGCTTTCGTGAGTAGTGTAGGGAACCTTTAGTGTGCACCAGTAAGGTTTACAAGGGCCAATTAATGAGCAACACGTTAGCGCATATTGCCTCACCATGTAGACAAGCCCTTAGCTAAACTGGTTTTAAAGCCTGCTTAAACAAAATGGCTGACTCCACTGTGTTAAATCTAATTAGTCAGAAGTGTTTTTAGACAGTGCCTTAATTGCTTGGCAAGGGTTTCTAACTTATACAAAGGTGACAATCCTGTATCATGCTGCATCCTCCTAAATTGATGTCTAGCATAGACACTGATAAAGATCTCCAATGTGAGCAGAGACAAGAATTCATAAGACTCTTTGTGCTGGCTCCCACTACAAAACAACCATGTCTGAGCACAACTATCATGTTAGCTGGCCTGTGGATGACCATGGTTTATTGGTTGGCATAGACCAGGACAAACTGCATTCAGCATTGTGTCAGCTAACCCAGCTACCTCATTGAGGGTTTAATCACAGTTAGTGATAAGAGGCGAAACACAACTTTTTCTTGTCTACACAGCCCAAGCTGTGTTCAACATCATGCCAACTAACACACTGGCTAGCAATTGTGTTCAGACACAGTAATGTGCTGTAATACAGACCACGTGCATGGTTAATGGAGCACCAATAAGGGGATGCTTGGAAGTGGGGATAGTTGGCAGTAATGAATATTTCTGTACAGACCTTTCACTAGGAAACTCAGGGCTTGTCTACACATGGAGTTGTTCCTGATTAACTTCTGGTGGGTTACGCTAAACAAGTACTTGGCACTCTTATTTCAGAGTAAGAATGTCCACACATGGGGTTAATGAGAACCAGGAACAACTTAATTTGTAGACAAGCTCTCAGTGTCATAATGCAGGTGGTTAGTTTCAAGTTCAAACACAGAATAAACCTATCCAAGTTTATATGAGATTTTATTTTTAGGCCTACAAACCTTTAGTTGAAGCCCAAAGCAATGTTTGGCTGTGTCTGGAGAATTTTTCAAGTGGAATTTTGTGATTTTGTTTTGGTTTAAAAACAGACACTAGTGTCTGTTGCCTCTCAGGCAGATCTTCCCTCAAAAATCACTAAACCTTGCTTTGTGTTGAACCCTCATGAAAACATATGCCCTGCAAAGAGCTGTAAGTAACTCAGGCTTAATGTGAAATGTAGGGTGCAAAACCAATAAGCCAAAACAACCAAAAAAACCAAAAACAAAAAAATTGTGGAAAATGATAGGTCTGATCCAAAGCCTGTTAAAGTCAATGGAAAAACACCTACTGACTTCCGAGGGCTTTAGAGATTCACTTAGCCCTAGGTCACATGTGAGATGGCACCAAAGGTGGCACCAGATATAGCCATCAGCCTGCTAGTATACAGGAGAAATGCATGAGTCATAATGGTGATTGGAAGGGACAAACAGCCTCACCTCAGTCCCTGGAAAACTCATGGAGCAGGTCCTCAAGGAATCAATTCTGAAGCACTCAGAGAAGAGGAAAGTGATCAGGAACAGTCAGCATGGATTCACCAAGGGAAAGTCATGCCTGACTAATCTAATTGCCTTCTATGACGAGATAACTGGCTCTGTGGATGAGGGGAAAGCAGTGGACATGTTGTTCCGTGACTTTAGCAAAGCTTTTGACATGGTCTCCCACAGTATTCTTGCCAGTAAGTTAAAGAAGTATGGGCTGGACAAATGGACGATAAGATGGATAGAAAGCTGGCTAGATTGTCGGGCTCAACGGGTAGTGATCAATGGCTCCATGTTTAGTTGGCAGCTGGCATCAAGTGGAGTGCCCCAAGGGTCGGTCCTCGGGCCGGTTTTGTTCAATATCTTCATTAATGATCTGGAGGATGGTGTGGATTGCACCCTCAGCAAGTTTGCAGATGACACTAAACTGGGAGGAGAGGTAGATACACTGGAGGGTAGGAATAGGATACAGAGGGCCCTACACAAATTGGAGGATTGGGCCAAAAGAAATCTGATGAGGTTCAACAAGGACAAGCGCAGAGTCCTGCACTTAGGACGGAAGAATCCCATGCACCGCTACAGATTAGGGACCGAATGGCTCGGCAGCAGTTCTGCAGAAAAGGACCTAGGGGTTACAGTGGACGAGAAGCTGGATATGCGTCAACAGTGTGCCCTTGTTGCCAAGAAGGCCAATGGCATTTTGGGATGTATAAGTAGGGGCATTGCCAGCAGATAGAGGGACGTGATCGTTCCCCTCTATTCGACATTGGTGAGGCCTCATCTGGAGTACTGTGTCCAGTTTTGGGCCCCACACTACAAGAAGGATGTGGAAAAATTGGAAAATGTCCAGCGGAGGGCAACAAAAATGATTAGGGGACTGGAACACATGACTTATGAGGAGAGGCTGAGGGAACTGGGATTGTTTAGTCTGCGGAAGAGAAGAATGAGGGGGGATTTGATAGCTGCTTTCAACTACCTGAAAGGGGGTTCTAAAGAGGATGGATCTAGCCTGTTCTCAGTGGTAGCAGATGACCGAACGAGGAGTAATGGTCTCAAGTTGCAGTGGGGGAGGTTTAGGTTGGATATTAGGAAAAACTTTTTCACTAGGAGGGTGGTGAAACACTGGAATGCGTTACCTAGGGAGGTGGTGGAATCTCCTTCCTTAGAAGTTTTTGAGGTCAGGCTTGACAAAGCCCTGGCTGGGATGATTTAGTTGGGGATTGGTCCTGCTTTAAACAGGGCGTTGGACTAGATGACCTTCTGAGGTCCCTTCCAACCCTGATATTCTATGATTCTATGAAACAGAAGGGGAATGATTCCTCTATCAAGAAGCATGAAAACAGCATTGCTGAATGGAATGCTATCTACATGTCATTTATATAAATAGAAACTAATAAACCACCCTTATAGGGTGGGGCCCAATCCCGCTTCCACTGAAGTCAGAGGGAGTTTTGCCACTGACTCCAGCAGGAGCAGGCTGGGGTTTTAGTGTCAATGTGGTAGGCCAACATTTGTTAAGAGTGGAACTCTTGGAAACTCATGCTCTTAGAAGAGGTGAGGGATGCAAGCACTGTAGCGATACAGTAGCATTCGTCTTCTGTTAGGGCCCTCTCTGGATACCTGTCTACGAATGCATCCCCTGGCCGAGCTTACACCCATGCATCTCCATGCATCTGAAGAAGTGGGTTTTTTACCCATGCAAGCTTATGCCCAAATAAATCTGTTAGTCTTTAAGGTGCCACTGGACTCCTCGTTGTTTTTGTGGATACTGAGTAACACGGCTACCCCTCTGAGCCATGTCTCAAAGATTTTTCATTTTGGAACCCGCCCCCACGCCCTGTGAGCTGGTTTCTGGAATGCTTCAATCTACTATGAGAGGCAGAAGAAGGCTGAGAAAAGTAGGGGAAATCTTTTCTGTTCTTAATTACATCTTTTTTTTGTTAATTTGCCCCCACTCTGACCCAACTATTCTTTTTTCCCCTCAGGCACCCTGCACCATTTGAACTCCTCCTTCCCACCTCCATCCCCACCCTGAGCTTTGCTGCCCTTCCAGCTGCAGCATATGCTTTGATGGTCAATGTCAGCTCTCACTACTACTGCTGTTTAAAACATGCATAAGATTCTCTTCACAGAGACTTCCCCCACCATTGGTAGAGGAGTTTGCACTACACTGTGGAACAGCGGTGGGCCCAAGAACCCCAGGGAATAAGTAGGAGGCCAGGGACTTCTGTGTGAAGACTCTGGATCACTGGTATCTCGCATGACTGCACCTGCAGAAGTCACACTGACAGAGCTCTCACAGCTGGCAGCTGCTGCCCCAAGCACTTCCCGTTAAAGGGGTATATCCACTGTGGTGGTGGATGGCACAGAAAGATAAGACACCCAGGACTGCATTGTCTTTGCACCCTGAGCTTCACAGGAAGGGCTGGCTGACAGTGTGCATCCCCCACTAGCCTGCCCACTCTTCCCCCAGCCTGATCCCTCCTCCTGCATTGATCTCAGCACTGGGAAGGCTTTTGGCAAGGTATGGGGAAAGAAAAAACTCTTCCACAGAGGCAGCTGACACCCTTTTCACACCGGGGTCAATCTCCTCCCCATGCAGATCTAAGCAGTAAAATCAGCCTCTAAGTGCCTGTTCCTGCAAATGTTTGCTACCTATTGTCTGTCAGTAGGGTGGCAGAATAAGGCAGTTTTTGGTCCAGATCCTGTAAGTAGATCCATGAAAGTGGACACCTGAAAGTACTCCAGCAGAGTCCCATTACAGTCAACAGGACGGTATGTGGGCACAGGGGTCCACACTAACCTAGTTACTTGGGAAATTTGGGAACCTTCAACTGCTCCTTTTCTTTCTCTCACACCACCTTTGTTCTGCAAAATTTGAATGAAGTTTCAGAGGAAGAGGGTAACTTCTTGTTTCCAGCTCAAAAACCCCACAGAAACAGCCAGCCACTCTAGTCCAACAGCAGATCCTTACCATAAATATGAAGGCTATTCAGAACCTGAAAATTTAACTCTTTACTTTGCAATAAGCTTGGAAGGGTTTATTATGACGGAAACAATATTGTTCTATTTTACTAAATTAACAAAAAGTTTATAAAAAAATAGATGCTATAATAATTTTTAAGCAATCATGTAATAATTGCATTTTACTTTAATTGCTGAGCAGAGAATATTTTTTTCACATTTAAATTTGAACATTAGTTACAAATCGGTCACTTTTTCTAAAAGTGCATTTTCTATTAGACTTAGGAGCAAAGGTTTGATATACATTCTCATTTGCAGAGGGTTTTAAACATAGACAGGAAGATATGATCTACATTTCTTGTCAACAGCATGAGTTATAAATTCACAGAAGCCTAAAAAACATTTTTGTGGCCATTGTGGTTACATACATCAGACTGTGGAACAACCTTTATTGAAAATCCTATATCTTTGCCCAAAATGTTTCTGTCGGTCTAATGTTATTATTTTATTTTTTGTATTGTATATGTAGATATTTTGAAATTTTAACATTTTATGCATTTTATTAGACTCATTTGAAAAATTCAAAACGATGAATAAATTGCTACTCTGTTTGCTATATCTGCTGTTGCAACCTATGCCCAACAGATGTCACATAAGAAATTCAAATTACATCTTCAAATGGAGCATGACTCGGTAATGAATAATGCAAGAGAGATACTGAAAATTAGAATGCTGTTTTTAAACAGTGTGTTTCACAGGATAGTCAGCATCAGTGGAAAAATACTCACCTATTTATCTGGCCATTTTCTACCTCTGTAAAATCATTTGAATCATTGCTGATGTTATCATCCTCAGGGACAGTCATATTCTGCAACTCAGTTAATTCTAATCCGCTTTTGAAAGGCATCGTGAGCTAGGAAGTATAAGTATCCAAATGTTTATCCAAATAATAGTGTATATTTTGTAGGTAGACAGTAGCCACAACGTGAGCTCGACAAACCTAAAATGCAGTAAGAAAAACAAGATGTATGCAGTATTCTAATAAGATTAGAGTGAAATCTATACAAAAGAATGCCTTTATCAAGCAACCTCATGTCCGCAGGAACCAACCCATACTATATCCCAAATGTATTGTATAGGTGGAGTAAAAGGTTCCTCCATCTTAATTAGAAGTACACCTCCACTGCTTAATTTGTGCCAAGGCTTAGCCCAAGCACCTCTAGGCTTGGCAGTTCACAGCCCCGGCATCTCTGGACTTGCCACATCAGTTATAAAAGTAAAAATTTTGCTTGAGCCCCAGCACCTAATTGCTTGAGCCCTGACACCTCTTTCATTACAAATTAAGCACTGAACCTCTCTTTAAGTAACAACATTTTGTCAATCCCACTGACTGCTTGTGACAGGTTTGGCTGTGTTTACATTTATAAAATAGTGAACAAATTAGTAAAACACAACTTCAAAAAATAGGTTTATAACCTAATAGTCAAGGAAAAAGTTCTAGCCCTGGTCTATACTAGGACTTTAGGTCGAATTTAGCAACGTTAAATCGATGTAAACCTGCACCCGTCCACACGATGAAGCCCTTTATTTCGACTTAAAGGGCTCTTAAAATCGATTTCCTTACTCCACCCCTGACAAGGGGATTAGCGCTTAAATTGGCCTTGCCGGGTCGAATTTGGGGTACTGTGGACACAATTCGACGGTATTGGCCTCCAGGAGCTATCCCAGAATGCTCCATTGTGACCGCTCTGGACAGCACTCTCAACTCAGATGCACTGGCCAGGTAGACAGGAAAAGGCCCGTGAACTTTTGAATCTCATTTCATGTTTGGCCAGCGTAGCAAGCTGCAGGTGAGTGCAGAGCTCATCAGCAGAGGTGGCCATGCAGAGCTCGTCAGCAGAGGTGACCATAATGGAGTCCCAGAATCGCAAAAGAGCTCCAGCATGGACCGAACGGGAAGTACGGGATCTGATCGCTTTATGGGGAGAGGAATCCGTGTTATCAGAACTCCGTTCCAGTTTTCGAAACGCCAAAACCTTTGTCAAAATCTCCCAGGGCATGAAGGACAGAGGCCATAACAGGGACCCGAAGCAGTGCCATGTGAAACTTAAGGAGCTGAGGCAAGAAAACCAGAGAGGCAAACGGCCGCTCCGGATCAGAGCCCCAAACATGCCGCTCCTATGATGAGCTGCATGCCATTTTAGGGGGTTCAGCCACCACTACCCCAGCCGTGTTGTTTGACTCCTTCAATGGAGATGGAGGCAACACGGAAGCAGGTTTTGGGGACGAAGAAGAAGATGATGATGAGGAGGAGGTTGTAGATAGCTCACAGCAAGCAAGCGGAGAAACTGGTTTTCCCGACAGCCAGGAACTGTTTCTCACCCTGGACCTGGAGCCAGTACCCCCCGACCCCACCCAAGGCTGCCTCCTGGACCCGGCAGGTGGAGAAGGGACCTCCGGTGAGTGTACCTTTTAAAATACTATACATGATTTAAAAGCAAGCATGTGAAAGGATTAATTTGCCATGGCATTCGCGGCTCTCCTGGATGTACTCCCGAAGTCTTTGCAAAAGGTTTCTGGGGAGGGCAGCCTTATTGTGTCCTCCATGGTAGGACACTTTACCACTCCAGGCCAGTAACACGTACTTGGGAATCATTGTACAACAAAGCATTGCAGTGTAGGTTTGCTGGCGTTCAAACAACATCCGTTCTTTATCTCTCTGTGTTATCCTCAGGAGAGTGAGATATCATTCATGGTCACCTGGTTGAAATAGGGTGCTTTTCTTCAGGGGACACTCAGAGGTGCCCGTTCCTGCTGGGCTGTTTGCCTGTGGCTGAACAGAAATGTTCCCCGCTATTAGCCACGGGGAGGGGGGAGAGTTGAGGGAGTAGCCATGCGGTGGGGGGAGGCAAAATGCGACCTTGTAACGAAAGCACATGTGCTATGTATGTAATGTTAACAGCAAGGTTTACCCTGAAAGAGTGTAGCCACTGTTTTATAAAATGTGTCTTTTTAAATACCGCTGTCCCTTTTTTTTTCTCCACCAGCTGCATGTGTTTCAATGATCACAGGATCTTCTCCTTCCCAGAGGCTAGTGAAGATTAGAAAGAAAAAAAAATGCACTCGTGATGAAATGTTCTCTGAGCTCATGCTGTCCTCCCACACTGACAGAGCACAGACGAATGTGTGGAGGCAAATAATGTCAGAGTGCAGGAAAGCACAAAATGACCGGGAGGAGAGGTGGCGGGCTGAAGAGAGTAAGTGGCGGGCTGAAGAGAGTAAGTGGCGGGCTGAAGACAGGGCTGAAGCTCAAATGTGGCGGCAGCGTGATGAGAGGAGGCAGGATTCAATGCTGAGGCTGCTGGAGGATCAAACCAGTATGCTCCAGTGTATGGTTGAGCTGCAGCAAAGGCAGCTGGAGCACAGACTGCCACTACAGCCCCTGTGTAACCAACCGCCCTCCTCCCCAAGTTCCATAGCCTCCACACCCAGACACCCAAGAACGCGGTGGGGGGCCTCCAGCCAACCAGCCACTCCACCACAGAGGATTACCCAAAAAACAGAAGGCTGGCATTCAATAAATTTTAAAGTTGTAAACTTTTAAAGTGCTGTGTGGCATTTTCCTTCCCTCCTCCACCACCCCTCCTGGGCTACCGTTGTAGTCATCCCCCTATTTGTGTGATGAATGAATAAAGAATGCATGAATGTGAAGCAACAATGACTTTATTGCCTCTGCAAGCGGTGATCGAAGGGAGGAGGGGAGGGTGGTTAGCTTACAGGGAAGTAGAGTGAACCAAGGGGCGGGAGGTTTCATCAAGGAGAAACAAACAGAACTTTCACACAGTAGCCTGGCCAGTCATGAAACTGGTTTTCAAAGCTTCTCTGATGCGTACCGCGCCCTCCTGTGCTCTTCTAACTGCCCTGGTGTCTGGCTGCGCGTAACCAGCAGCCAGGCGATTTGCCTCAACCTCCCACCCCGCCATAAACATCTCCCCCTTACTCTCACAGATATTGTGGAGCACACAGCAAGCAGTAATAACAGTGGGAATATTGGTTTCGCTGAGGTCAAAGCGAGTCAGTATACTGCGCCAGCACACTTTTAAACATCCAAATGCACATTCTACCACCATTCTGCACTTGCTCAGCCTGTAGTTGAACAGCTCCTGACTACTGTCCAGGCTGCCTGTGTATGACTTCATAAGCCATGGCATTAAGGGGTAGGCTGGGTCCCCAAGGATAACTATTGACATTACAATACCCCCAACGGTTATTTTCTGGTCTGGAAAGAAAGTCCCTTCCTGCAGCTTTTGAAACAGACCAGAGTTCCTGAAGATGCGAGCGTCATGTACCTTTCCCAGCCATCCCACGTTGATGTTGGTGAAACGTCCCGTGTGATCCACCAGAGCTTGCAGCACTATTGAAAAGTACCCCTTGAGGTTTATGTACTCGCTGGCTTGGTGCTCCGGTGCCAAGATAGGGATATGGGTTCCGTCTATGGCCCCACCACAGTTAGGGAATCCCATTGCAGCAAAGCCATCCACTATGACCTGCACATTTCCCAGGGTCACTACCCTTGATATCAGCAGATCTTTGATTGCATGGGCTACTTGCATCACAGCAGCCCCCACAGTAGATTTGCCCACTCCAAATTGATTCCCAACTGACCGGTAGCTGTCTGGCGTTGCAAACTTCCACAGGGCTATCGCCACTCGCTTCTCAACTGTGAGGGCTGCTCTCATCTTGGTATTCATGCACTTCAGGGCAGGGGAAAGCAAGTCACAAAGTTCCATGAAAGTGCCCTTACGCATGCGAAAGTTTCGCAGCCACTGGGAATCGCCCCAGACCTGCAACACTATGCAGTCCCACCAGTCTGTGCTTGTTTCCTGAGCCCAGAATCGGCGTTCCACAGCATGAACCTGCCCCATTAGCACCATGATGCATGCATTGGCAGGGCCCATGCTTTCAGAGAAATCTGTGTCCGTGTCCTGATCACGCACGTGACCGCGCTGACGTCGCCTCCTCGCCCGGTATCGCTCTGCCAGGTTCTGGTGCTGCATATACTGCTGGATAATGCGTGTGGTGTTTAATGTGCTCCTAATTGCCAAAGTGAGCTGAGCGGCCTCCATGCTTGCCTTGGTATGGCGTCCACACAGAAAAAAGGTGCGGAACGATTGTCTGCCGTTGCTCTGACGGAGGGAGGGGCGACTGATGACATGGCTTACAGGGTTGGCTTACAGGGAATTAAAATCAACAAAGGGGGTGGCTTTACATCAATGAGTATTTCAGGCAGGACTTCACGGAGGGTTCCAATAAGAAATGGTGCACCTAAGTAATTGTTCTTATTGGAACAAGCAGGTTGGTCTGGCCTCTGATTAATACATGGCTGGATTTACCTCGCTGCACCTTCTCTGTGAGTGACTGCAGTGTGACCTAGAGGAATGAGTCCCCTAGACGGGGGAGGGGGAGAAGCAAATGAGTACAAAACAAATCTGGTCTATTTCTTGTTTTGATCCATTCCATCTATCTTTTACATCTTTGGCTGGCAGCAGACAGTGCAGAAGGACTGCAAGCCATCCACATCTCATGGCTGCTTGGCAGAAGACGGTGCAGTAGGACTGCTAGCCATCCTCATCTCTTGCCTGACTGGAAGAAGATGGTACAGGAGGACTGCTAGCAATCCGTATCGCCTGCCTGCTCACCATAAGATGGTTCAATAGGACTGACTGCAGGACTAAAGAGAATGACCTGGTCAAGTCACTCCAAATTTAGTCCCTGCACCCATGTCTGCCCACGCACTCCTGGCCGACGTGGCCAGGAGCACCTCGGACATGACGATGACGGCTACCAGTCATACCGTACCGTCTGCTGCCACAAGGCAATGGGTTGATGCTGCTGTGTAGCAATGCAGTACCACGTCTGCCAGCACCCAGGAGACATACGGTGACGGTTACCTTAGCGGGCTCCATGCTTGCCGTGGTATGGCGTCTGCACAGGTAACTCAGGAAAAAAGGCGCGAAACGATTGTCTGCCCTTGCTTTCAAAGAGGGAGGGAGGGAACGGGGGCCTGACGATATGTACCCAGAACCACCCACGACAATGTTGTAGCCCCATCAGGCATTGGGATCTCAACCCAGAATTCCAATGGGCAGCAGAGACTGCGGGAACTGTGGGATAGCTACCCACAGTGCAACACTCCGGAAGTCGACTCTAGTGTCGGTACTGTGGAAGCACTCTGCCGAGTTAATGCACTTAATGCACTTAGAGCATTTTCTGTGGGGACACACACACTCGAATATATAAAACCAATTTCTAAAAAACCGACTTCTATAAATTTGACCTAATTTCATACTGTAGACTTACTCTTAGTGTGCTAGTTCGAGCCCCAGCTAGTTGTCACGCCTTTGTGTTTTTCTCATGTTGTCTCTCTCCTGCTTTTAATATACATATAAAAGGTCCCATTCAATATAATTTTCATTATTTAGTGCCCACATTAGTACCAAATGAAGGCAACACAGGGATATCATTATTGCAGTTTTCTTTCCATGAAATAGCTTCATTCCAGTTATTTGAGTACGCTACTATCTGGAGATAAAGATTCAGACCACAAACACTCCTCTGATTGAGAAATCAAATCCCTACATTCATGGACAGTCTGAAGAGAGAATAATCTGTGTCTTGTATCCAGCAATTGTTAAGCTATCAACTGAGAGAAATAAATCAGTCTCTCCACTGGGAGAAGATGCAGCACCTGAGGCAACTAAAAAGAACACCTGTGTGGAATTGGTTTAATCCACTACAATAAAATACATTTCCTCTTCAGAAATGTGGATAATTTGAAAGGCCATAGTTTCGCCTCTATGATTACAATTCATCACCCCAGGACCATATGTATTTGAGAATCAAAGAACTCTGGAACTCAACTGCCCCACCATCCCAACAAGCTTTTGAAGATAAAGTGTCATTAAGAAACAGTTCCAGTAAATGGCTGATATGTTGTGCAACTTCTCTAAACCCAGCAATTTTTCTGTAATGAGAGGTTTTCAAAACTTTAGGGTTACTGACGATACCAGACTAACCTCAGGATATTGGGGGCGGGATCGCTGAAGCCGTCAGAGCTGCCTCAAAAAAAAGAAAAAAAGCAACCTTCAGAATATTCAGGCATAACTAAGGAATCAGGGCTGTCCCTAGTTTTTGCAGGACCCTACATGAATATGTGAGGCCCTATTTCAATTCCTGTCCAACTATGACTGCCTCCTATCTATATCAAATAAACAGAATCCAAGGCTGCTGCTTACCCTACATCCTCATTGTATTTGAAAACACTTAGCAGAGGTTGGCAGCTTCACTTTAAATAATCTCTCAAAATCTCTTCAAAGGTATAATAAAATCTTATATTGAGTTTCACAGGTGTCATTAGACAGATAATTTTCTTATCCCTGGGGTTTTGAAAATCTGCCTTTTGAATTTTCAAGAGCAAAGTTTAAGATTAAAAAAAACCAAGGAATCCCCCTAATTCAAACAAATTTCCTTGAAAAAAAGCACTTGAAAAAGTAAACAGGCCTAGCTGAAGTAGCTTTTGCTAATTCTAAAGAAAGACCCATTTATCCCATGATGTACAATGACACAGTAAAAACAATTTAAACATGAATTAGGGCTACTTAATAAATACAGTACGATCTACCTATAAAAATTCCTGATAAAAAAGACTAAAGCCAAAAGTTTAAAAAATGGGTGCCTAAAGTTAGGCTCCTAAATGCATCTACACACAAAAGTTGTACTGCTTTAATTATTCTGGTATACCAACTCAATAGTTAAAGCAGTACAAACCCCTCAGCATGGACCTAAAGTTATATCAGTACAAGCTACTTTGATACTGGTATAGCTATTCCCATACAGAAAGAGGAATAAGCTATACCAGTATGAAAAACTTTTTATGAGTATAACCACCTCCATGCTACGGGCTGTATTGGTATAACTATCTCAGATTTGAAAAAAAAAAAAATCACACTCCTAAAAATAGTTAGAAAGAAAGCACCTCAACTCCAGCTGAGTTGTTTTTTTAGGCTTGTCTACACAGGGAAATATACCAATATAATTATATCTCTGTAGTTACACGGGTATAACTCACTCTGTGGACACTCTTATAATTATACTTGTATCTATCAAAGGTACTTATATGGCCCCTGCCACACAGTATCTGAGCACCTCACGCTCCTTAATGGATTTAACCTCAAAACACCCCTTTGAGGCAGTACTATTATTCCCATTTTACAGATAAGGAACTGAGGTACAGAGAGGCTAAGTGACTTGCCTATGGTCACCCATGAAGTCAGTGGTGGAGCAGGGAATTGAACCAGCATCTCACAAATCTGAGGGTGGTGCTCTTACCACTGAACCATCCTTCCTCTATTATAAATATGCCAATAAATTTCCATCTGTGTGAGAAAGTTGCATCAGTTACAGCCTAAAGTGTGAATTTAAAGTGATTTACTTAAACCCATATAACCATGTGTGGACCCTTTTATTTTGGTTTAAAACAGGCTCTTTTTTCCCCTCTCGCTCCAGTTTCGCTGAAATAGATTGGAAATAGGTTTATGCTAAAATGAAATTAACCACTCTTAAAAGGAGTTATTATTATTCATTGTTTGTGTTATCATAGCATGTAGGAGCCCCAGTAATGGCTCAGGGCCCCACTGTGTTAGGAGCTGTACAAAAACAGAACAAAAAGAGTGTCCTGCCCCAAAGAACTTACAATCTAAGGACCTGTCTACACTTGCAAGTTTCTGCGCAGTAAAGCATCTTTCTGTGTTATAACTCCTGAGGTGTACACTCTGCCAAGCCACTTAGTGCGCAGAAACTGCACAGTTGCAGCATTGTAACAAAACTACCCCAACAAGAGGCGTAGAGCTTTCTGCACCAGGGCTACAGCGCCGCAGTGCCAGTGTAGACACCCTGGTCGATTACAGCGCTACTATTGGCCTCCGGGAGGTGTTCCACAATGCCTGTTCTCACCTCTCCGGTCATCAGTTTGAACTCTACTGCCCTGTCCTGAGGTGACCTACCGTCATTCCCTCCCCTTAAATTCCTTGGGAATTTTGAAAGTCCCCTTCCTGTTTGCTCGGTGACGTGTGCAGTGGTCTCAGCGCATCTTTCCAGGTGACCATGCCTACTCCATACACCAGGCGATCCCCCGCTTGGAGCAATAACGAGCTACTGGACCTCATCAGCATTTTGGGAGAGGAGGCTGTCCAGTCCCAACTGCACTCCAGCCATAGGAATTATGATACCTATGGACAGATTTCACGATGCATGACAGAAAGGGGCCATGTGTGTTGCAAACAATACTGCTTCTGTAAAATGTTGCATTTTGGCTTCACAGATATGACCTTGGGAGCCCAGCCTCCCTCTTCATTATCGCCAGCTGAACGGCTGCGCAGAATTAGAAAGCGGCCACGAAGGACTTTCTGCGTGAGGTCATGACGCACTGCGGGGCTGGAAAACAAGAACTGAAGGAGTGGTGGGACAGCAAGAAGAGGGACCGAAAGGAGAACATGGCGCACCAGAATGAAGCCACAGAGCGGCTCTTAAACATTATGGAGCATTAAGCGGACATACTCCAGACACTAATAGCACTTCGAATAGAGCAGCTCCGCGCCCACCCTCCCCTGCAGCCGCTGTCGCAAAACTCTTTCCCATTCGCCCCCACACACACTCTTATCAACCTCCTGTTTCCAGTCTGTACCCACTGCATGCCACTCCTCCCCCATCACAGTCCAGCCCTGCGGACTCTCAGTACCCACTGCACTCAACACCCCTCTGTACTGTACTCCAAAGGAGAAGGCTGGATATGATAAGTCGACATACACAAATCTTTAACCGTCCCAGGACCCCACCTCCTCCTGGGAGCCTCACTTCCCCCATCCCCCTCAGTGCTGATGTGTTTTTTTGGTTGTCTCTCTCCTCCGGTTGTTGATTTTTAATAAAAGAATTGTTTTGGTTTGAAAGCATTCTTTATTCCATTAATTGAAAGCAAGCAGAGCCCTGCAAAGCAACAGGCAATTTTCTTAAACCTTCACAGTGCATTATCTGCACCAATCACAATCCCCTCCTAGCATTACAAGCACTGCACTCCCGAGCATAGCAACAAATATTAGTGGCTCTCAGCTTCAAATTGTTACCTCAAGGCATCCCTGATCCTTATGGCCCTGTGCTGTGCCCCTCTAATAACCCTGGTCTCTGGCTGTTCAAATTAAGCCTCCAGGCTCTGAGCCGCAGAGGTTCAGCCCTGAGTGAAGCTTTCACCCTTCCCTTCACAAATGTTATGGACCATACAGCACACGGCTATAAGCATAGGAATATTGTCATCAGCCAGGTCCAGCCTCCCATATAGGCAGCGTCAGTGGGCCTTTAAACGGCCAAAAGCACACTCAACAGCCATTCTGCACTTACTCAGCCTTTTGTTGAACCGCTCCTTGCTGCTGTCAAGGTGCCCTGTCAAGGTTCCTTCCCCACTCTGAACTCTAGGGTACAGATGTGGGGAACTGCATGAAAAACCCCCTAAGCTTATTCTTACCAGCTTAGGTTAAAAACTTCCCCAAGGTACAAACTTTGCCTTGTCCTTGAACAGTATGAATGCCACCACCAAGCATTTCAAACAAAGAACAGGGAAAGAGACCACTTGGAGACGTCTTCCCCCAAAACATCCCCCCCCAAGCCCTACACCCCGTTTCCTGGGGAAGACTTGATAATAATCCTCACCAATTGGTACAGGTGAACACAGACCCAAACCCTTGGATCTTAAGAACAGTGAAAAATCAATCAGGTTCTTAAAAGAAGAATTTTAATTAAAGAAAAGGTAAAAGAATCACCTCTGTAAAATCAGGATGGTAAATACCTTACAGGGTAATCAGATTCAAAACACAGAGAATCCCTCTAGGCAAAAACTTAAATTACAAAAAGATACAAAAACAGGAATATACATTCCCTCCAGCACAGCTTATTTTACAAGCCATTAAACAAAAGAAAATCTAACGCATTTTCTAGCTAGATTACTTACTAACTTAACAGGAGTTGGAAGGCTTGCATTTCTGATCTGTTCCCGGCAAAAGCATCACACAGACAGACAGAACTGTTCCATCCCCTCCAGATTTGAAAGTATCTTGTCCCCTCATTGGTCATTTTGGGTCAGGTGCCAGTGAGGTTACCTTACCTCCTTACCCTTTACAGGTGAAAGGGTTTTGCCTCTGGCCAGGAGGGATTTTATAGCACTGTATACAGAAAGGTGGTTACCCTTCCCTTTATATTTATGACATGCCCTGTGAATGGCTTCATAAGCCATGGCATTAAGGGGTAGGCAGGGTCTCCCAGGATCGACTTCCTCCTACGGTGATCATCTGGTCCAGGAAGAAAATTCTTACTTGCAGCTTGCAGCTTCCTGAACAGGCCAGTTTTCCGAAAGATGCATGTGTCATGCACCTTTCCTGACCAGCCTGCGTTAATACCCATGAAATGTGCACAGTGATCTACAAGCACCTGGAGAACCATAGAGAAATACCCCTTCCGATTAATGTACTCGGGGGCTAGGTGGTTTGATGCCAGAATTGGAATATGCGTGCCATCTATCGCCCCTCTGCAGTTAGGGAAGCCCATTTGTGCAAAGCCATCCACAATCTCATGCACGTTGCCCAGAGTCACGGTCTTTCGGAGCAGGATGCAATTAATGGCCCTGCACACTTCCGTCAACACGAGTCAAATGGTCGACTTTCCCACTCCGAACTGGTTAGCGACTGATCGGTAGCAGTCTGGAGTAGCCAGCTTCCACAGTGCAATCGCCATGCGCTTCTCCAGCGACAGGGCAGCTCTCATTCTCGTGTCCTTGTGCTGTAGTTGCTGGGGTGAGCTCAACACACAGTCCCATGAATGTGGCTTTCCTCATCCGAAAGTTCTGCAGCCACTGCTCTTCATCCCAGACATGCATGACGATGTGATCCCACCACTCAGTGCTTGTTTCCCAAGCCCAAAAGCGGTGTTCCACTGTGGTAAGCACCTCCGTGAATGCCACAAGCAATCTCATGTCGTAGCTACTACGCGTGGCGAGATCAATATCGCACTCCCCTTGCCTTTGCAGTTTAAGGAATAACTCTACTGGCACTCATGACGTGTTAGTGAGAGCGAGCAGCATATTGGTCAACAGTGCGGGATCCATTCTTGTAGACTGAAGAGGCAGAGCATGCAGTACACAAACCATTGAAAGATGGTGCCAAATGCAAACGGAAGAACAAGGATTGTTGGAATGCGAAGCAATGCATTACGGGGTATTGGGACAGGATCCAGGATGCCCTGTGACCCCCTCCGCCTTCCCACAACTCATAGCGGCAGAAGAGGAAGAGGTGCTCTGTGGGATAGCTGCCCAGTGTGCACCGCTCTGAATATCACTGCAAGTGCCACAAGTGTGAACACGCTATTGCGCAGGCAGCTGACAGTGTGAACACACAACAGTGGTTTCCCTTCAGCGCTCTCTGAGTGGCGCTGTAACTGCCGGAGATGTAACTCTGCCAGTGTAGACATACCCTAAGGATAAAATCAGAGGCAACAGATGGAGACAGACGGGGAAGTACAAGGCACCAATGAGTCAATATTGGTAAGCATGATAGACATTGGTCTCAGCACAACAGAAGCCTAACCATTGTGAATTTTGGTAGACATCATGGCAAAGAAGAATGTTTAAGTAGGGATTTGAAGGAGAACAGTGCAGTGCTTTGCAGATGTTTACAGGGACATTTGTGGGTGGAGCAGCATAGGAGAAAGCACAAAGATGCTTGTTTGAAAGTCTGACAAGCGGACAATGGAGGTTGACATCCTTATTCCATGGGCCTACTGGAGAAAGGAGTCAACCTACTGATCCTGAATGAGAGATGACAGGTAGGGTAGGGATAGGCCACGAAGATCTTGAAAGTGAAAAGTGTCCACACAAAGGTTTGCCCAAGTTTGACTAAAATCAATTTAAAAACGGATTTACATTAAATTGGTGCAACATTCTCATGGAGACATGACCTTAAGGCCTGTTCTGCAAATACTAGTTAACCAGCCCAGACCACAGTACCCTGAGTAGTCCCACTGAAGCATTTGCAGAATTGCCTTTACATTGCCTGTGCTTTATAAAGTTAGCATTTAATAATCCCAACTAAGTGATGAAATTAAAACTTCACTGAGATGAACAGAGTGCTGGGGAACAGAATTCACAGATCACTGAGGTAAAGCTCACATTCCTTGCTTCTGCTAGTGTTGAGCTAAAGAGCTGCAAATCAGGACTAACAGGGCAGAAGTGCATTGATTGATTTGTGAAGGTTCTCTTAGTAATGAAAAAGCCGAGAACCTTTTTAAAATGGATATTTAGATTATATGGAAAATTGATTTAACAATATAGGGTGAAATTCTGGCCCCAATGAAATCAGTTGACTTCAGAGGGGTCAGAATTTCACCCAGAGACCCTAATCCTGCAACATTGTGTATATGGGCATATACTTGCACCTCATGGCGCTCCCCATGGGTGCAGGGTCCACCCCAGGCTGTAACTTGCAGGATTGGGGCCATAATGCTTATAAGACCACAGTATCTCATCAAGAAGTTCATTCTTAAGTATATAAAAATTCACATTAACATCAACAAAATAACTCAACAGAAATAGAGTCATTCATTCCAACTCAGACAAGGGGCTATTTCTTTCATCAGAACAAACAAATACATGAATTTTCAAACAAGAGTTATGAGGCACTATGGACTCTAGAGGACAGATAAGAACTGGAAGTCTGGAGACCTGGATTCTTGGCCTGACTGCCATTAACTCATTGTGAGTCTTTGGGCAAGTGACAACTATCTAATCCTTAGTATCTCTATCTATAAAATGGGGATAATACTAACACTTATTCAGCTTTGTAAAGTGCTTTGCGATCCACAGTTGAAAGATGCTCTATAAGGGCAAAGTATTATTATTCTCCCAAGCAAACTCCAGAACTTCCTTGTTAAATAACCAAGGAAACGTAAGACTAGTCTATGCTTAAAAATTTTGCTGGTGGTATAGCAATCCCAGTACAGTTATACTAGCAAAATCTTCCTAGGGTAGACATGGCTTATATCAGCAAAAAAGTGTTTTTGCTGATATATCTTATACTGGTTTGGAGAGTGAAATACTGGCAAAATACTTTTATGCTGGTATAACTGCATCCACACTAGGATTTTAGCTAGCATACAAATATCCAAAACTCACATAGCTAATCAACATTGCTAAACTGGCATAAATGTCTAGTGTAGACCTGGCCTTTTTCTTAACTCTCAAAGATATGAACAATAATCCAATTGGTAACTAAGCAATTCCAATTCCAAATTCCAGCCATTACCTATGTTCCCACTCCATGCCTAACCTCCAAAAAAAGTAAAGCAGTGTTCTAATTGGTACTAATGAAAATTAAAAAGAAAAAAGAAAATTAGCCCAAGAAATAAGATTTCTTCCCTTCACATGGCACTCTTCCACCCTCCTGAATAAAACAATCCTCTGTGGTGTAATTGACTCTGAGAGTAAGCCCTGATCTACAATAGGAGTTGAGGTCAAATTTAGCAGCGTTAAATCGATTTAACCCTGCACCCGTCCATACGACGAAGCCCTTTTTTTCGACTTAAAGGGCTCTTAAAATCGATTTCCTTACTCCACCCCCGACAAGGGGATTAGTGCTGAAATCGGCCTTCACGGATCGAATTTGGGGTAGTGTGGATGCAATTCGACAGTATTGGCCTCCAGGAGCTATCCCAGAGTGCTCCATTGTGACCGCTCTGGACAGCACTCTCAACTCAGATGCACTGGCCAGATAGACAGGAAAAGGCCCGTGAACTTTTGAATCTCATTTCCTGTTTGGCCAGCGTGGCAAGCTGCAGGTGACCATGCAGAGCTCATCAGCAGAGGTGGCCATGCAGAGCTCATCAGCAGAGGTGACCATGATGGAGTCCCAGAATTGCAAAAGAGCTCCAGCATGGACTGAACGGGAGGTACGGGATCTGATCGCTGTATGGGGAGAGGAATCCGTGCTATCAGAACTCCGTTCCAGTTTTGGAAATGCCAAAACATTTGTCAAAATCTCCCAGGGCATGAAGGACAGAGGCCATAACAGGGACCCGAAGCAGTGCCATGTGAAACTTAAGGAGCTGAGGCAAGAAAACCAGAGAGGCAAACGGCCGCTCCGGATCAGAGCCCCAAACATGCCGCTCCTATGATGAGCTGCATGCCATTTTAGGGGGTTCAGCCACCACTACCCCAACCGTGTGCTTTGACTCCTTCAATGGAGAGGGAGGCAACACGGAAGCAGGTTTTGGGGATGAGGAAGATGATGATGAGGAGGTTGTAGATAGCTCACAGCAAGCAAGCAGAGAAACCGGTTTTCCTGACAGCCAGGAACTGTTTCTCACCCTGGATCTGGAGCCAGGACCCCCTGAACCCACCCAAGGCTGCCTCCCAGACCCGCCAGGCAGAGAAGGGACCTCTGGTGAGCATACCTTTTTAAACAGTATACATGGTTTAAAAGCAAGCGTGTTTAATGATTAATTTGCCCTGGCATTCGCAGCCAGTACAGCTACTGGAAAAGTCTGTTAACGTGTATGGGAATGGAGCGGAAATCCTCCAGGGACATCTCCATAAAGCTCTCCTGGATGTACTCCCAAAGTCTTATCAAAAGGTTTCTGGGGAGGGCAGCCTTATTCCATCCACCATGGTAGGACACCTTACCATGCCAGGCCAGTAGCACGTTGTCGGGAATCATTGCAGAACAAAGCATTGCAGCGTATGTTTGCTGGTGTTCAAACAACATCCGTTCTTTATCTCTCTGTGCTATCCTCAGGAGAGTGATATCATTCATGGTCACCTGGTTGAAATAGGGTGCTTTTCTTAAGGGGACATTCAGAGGTGGCCGTTCCTGCTGGGCTGTTTGCCTGTGGCTGAACAGAAATGTTCCCTGCTGTTAGCCATGCGGTGGGGGGAGGGGTTGGCCACACGGAGGAGGGAGGGGGCAAAATGTGACCTTGTAATGAAAGCACATGTGCTATGTATGTAATGTTAACTGCAAGGTTTACCGTGAAAGAGTGTACCCATTGTTCTATAAAATGTGTCTTTTTAAATACCACTGTCCCTTTTTTTTCCCTCCACCGGCTGCATGTGTTTCAAGAATCACAGGATCTTCTCCTTCTCGGAAGCTAGCGAAGATTAGAAGGCGAAAAAAACGCACTCGCGATGAAATGTTCTCTGAGCTCATGCTGTCCTCCCACACTGACAGAGCACAGACGAATGCATGGAGGCAGACAATGTCACAGTGCAGGAAAGCACAAAATGAACGCGAGGAGAGGTGGCGGGCTGAAGAGAGTAAGTGGCGGGCTGAAGATGATAGGTGGCGGCAGCGTGATAAAAGGAGGCAGGATTCAATGCTGAGGCTGCTGGAGGATCAAACTAATATGCTCCAGTGTGTGGTTGAGCTGCAGGAAAGTCAGTTGGAGCACAGACCGCCGCTACAGCCCCTGTGTAACCAACCGCCCTCCTCCCCAAGTTCCATAGCCTCCACACCCAGATGCCCAAGAACGCGGTGGGGGGGCCTCCGGCCACCCAGCCACTCCACCCCAGGGGATTGCCCAAGCAACAGAAGGCTGGCATTCAATAAGTTTTAAAGTTTAAAAGTGCTGTGTGGCCTTGTCCTTCCCTCCTCCACCACCCCACCCGGTGCTTCCCTCCTCCACCACCCCTCTCGGGCTACCTTGACAGTTATCCCCCTATTTGTGTGATGAATTAATAAAGAATGCATGAATGTGAAGCAACAATGACTTTATTGCCTCTGCAAGCGGTTACAGAATGGGGGAGGGGAGGGTGGTTAGCTTACAGGGAAGTAGAGTGAACCAACGGGGGGGAGGGAGGGGTTTCATCAAGGAGAAACAAACAGAACTTTCACACCGTAGCCTGGCCAGTCATGAAACTGGTCTTCAAAGCTTCTCTGATGTACACCGCGCCCTCCTCTGCTCTTCTAACCGCCCTGGAATCTGGCTGCACGTAACCAGTGGCCAGGAGATTTGCCTCAACCTCCGACCCCGCCATAAACGTCTCCCCCTTACTCTCACAGATATTGTGGAGCACACAGCAAGCAGTAATAACAATGGGAATATTCGCAAAAAGAAAAGGAGTACTTGTGGCACCTTAGAGACTAACCAATTTATTTGAGCATAAGCTTTCGTGAGCTACAGCTCACTTCATCGGATGCATACTGTGGAAAGTATAGAAGATCTTTTTATACACTCAAAGCATGAAAAAATGGGTGTTTACCACTACAAAAGGTTTTCTCTCCCCTCACTCCACTCTCCTGCTGGTAATAGCTTATCTAAAGTGATCACTCTCCTTACAATGTGTATGATAATCAAGTTGGGCCATTTCCAGCACAAATCCAGGTTTTCTCCCCCTCCCCCCCCGCACACAGACCCACTCTCCTGTTGGTAATAGCTTATCTAAAGTGATCACTCTCCTTACAATGTGTATGATAATCAAGGTGGGCCATTTCCAGCACCCCCCCTCACCTCAGACGTTCTTGTTCAACCCTGGATTTGTGCTGGAAATGGCCCAACTTGATTATCATACACATTGTAAGGAGAGTGATCACTTTAGATAAGCTATTACCAGCAGGAGAGTGGAGTGGGGGGAGAGAAAACCTTTTGTAGTGGTAAACACCCATTTTTTCATGCTTTGTGTGTATAAAAAGATCTTCTATACTTTCCACAGTATGCATCCGATGAAGTGAGCTATAGCTCACGAAAGCGTATGCTCAAATAAATTGGTTAGTCTCTAAGGTGCCACAAGTACTCCTTTTCTTTTTGCGAATACAGGCTAACACGGTTGTTACTGTGAAACCTGTCAATGGGAATATTGGTTTCGCTGAGGTCAAAGCGAGTCAGTATACTGCGCCAGCACACTTTTAAACATCCAAATGCACATTCTACCACCATTCTGCACTTGCTCAGCCTGTAGTTGAACAGCTCCTGACTACTGTCCAGGCTGCCTGTGTATGACTTCATAAGCCATGGCATTAAGGGGTAGGCTGGGTCCCCAAGGATAACTATTGGCATTACAATACCCCCAACGGTTATTTTCTGGTCTGGAAAGAAAGTCCCTTCCTGCAGCTTTTGAAACAGACCAGAGTTCCTGAAGATGCGAGCGTCATGTACCTTTCCCGGCCATCCCACGTTGATGTTGGTGAAACGTCCCGTGTGATCCACCAGTGCTCGCAGCACTATTGAAAAGTACCCCTTGCAGTTTATGTACTCTCCAGCTTGGTGCTCCGGTGCCAAGATAGGGATATGGGTTCTGTCTATGGCCCCACCACAGTTAGGGAATCCCACTGCAGCAAAGCCATCCACTATGACCTGCACATTTCCCAGAGTCACTACCGTTGATATCAGCAGATCTTTGATTGTGTTGGCTACTTGCATCACAGCAGCCCCCACAATAGATTTGCCCACTCCAAATTGATTCCCAACTGACCGGTAGCTGTCTGGCATTGCAAACTTCCAAAGGGCTATTGCCACTCACTTCTCAATTGTGAGGGCTGCTCTCATCTTGGTATTCTGGTGCTTCAGGGCAGGGGAAAGCAAGTCACAAAGTTCCATGAAAGTGCCCTTACGCATGCGAAAGTTTCGCAGCCACTGGGAATCGTCCCAGACCTGCAACACTATGCGGTCCCACCAGTCTGTGCTTGTTTCCCGGGCCCAGAATTGGCGTTCCACGGCATGAACCTGCCCCATTAGCACCATGATGCCCCATTGCCAGGGCCCGTGCTTTGAGAGAAGTCTGTGTCCATGTCCTCATCACTCTTGTCACCGCACTGACATTGCCTACTCGCCCGGTTTCGCTTTGGCTGGTTCTGGTGCTGCATATACTGCTGGATAATGCACGTGGTGTTTAATGTGCTCCTAATTGCCAAAGTGATCTAAGCAGGCTCCATGCTTGGCGTGGTATGGCGTCTGCAAGGAAAAAAGGCGCAGAACGATTGTCTGCCGTTGGTCTGATGGAGGGAGGGGAGACTGATGACATGGCTTACAGGGTTGGCTTACAGGGAATTAAAATCAACAAAAGGGGTGGCTTTACATCAAGGAGAAACAAAAACAACTGTCACACAGAATGGCCCACTCAAGGATTGAACTCAAAATCCGGGGTTTAGCAGGCCATTGTTCAACCCACTGAGCTACCCCTTCCCCCCATATTCCAGGCAGGACTGAGTCTCCATTAAACTTTTCAAGGTGCCCCTGACAGACCTCACCGAAACGATTGTCGGCCATTGATTTCACGGAGGGAGGAAGGGAAGGAGGGGGGAGCAAATGAATACAAAACAAATCTGGTCTATTTCTTGTTTTGATCCACTCCATCTATCTTTTACATCTTTGGCTGGCAGCAGACGGTGCAGTAGGACTGCTAGCCATCCTCATCTCCTGGCTGCTTGCCAGAAGATGGTGCAATAGGACTGTCAGTAGGACTAAAGAGAATGACCTGGTCGAGTCACTCCTATTTCAGTCCCTGCGCCCATGTCTGCCCACGTGCTCCTGACCGACCTTACCAAGGCGTCCAAGAGCACCTAGGACATGAAGATGATGGTTATCAGGTCTATTGCACCGTCTGCTGCCACAAGGCAATGAGCTGCTGCTGTGTAGCAATGCTGGACCGCGTCTGCCAGCACCCAGGAGACATACGGTGACAGTGAGCTGAGCGGGCTCCATGCTTGCCGTGGTATGGCGTCTGCACAGGTAACCCAGGAAAAAAGGCACAAAACGATTGTCTGCCGTTGCTTTCACGGAGGGAGGGAGGGACGGCCTGACAACATGTACCCAGAACCACCCGTGACAATGTTTTTGCCCCACTAGGCATTGGGATCTCAACCCAGAATTCCAACGGGCGGCGGAGACTGCGGGAAAGCTACCCACAGTGCAACGCTCCGTAAGTCGACGCTAGCCTCGGTACTCTGAAAGCACTCCGCTGAGTTAATGCACTTAATGCACTTAGAGCATTTTGTGTGGGGACACACACAATCGACTATATAAAAACGATTTCTAAAAAACTGACTTCTATAAATTCGACCTAATTTCGTAGTGTAGACATATCCTCTGACTTGTATCCTGAAGTCTCTATGTGATTGGACTGGAAGCTTGCCTTTGTCTTTAGACATCCCATGACATATCTTGAAAAACCTATTACGGATAATTTGCTTACACTTTGCTGCTCACAGAAGAACACCATTGCCTTGAAAATTATAGAAAAGGATTATAATTTGTCAGATTTTAAAAGCAGGATTGACAAATGAGCATGAGTGGATATGCCCTTCTTTTTCTCAAGGATATTGAGAACCTCACAGACTGTCAAAACCTGTCAGGCAAAGAATCCAAGCCACTTTCTTTACTGTCTTCTAACAGAATCCCTGCAACTCCAGTTTCCTGGATTGTCTAAATATCATAACACTAGAGATGGGTTTAACTCTTCTGAAAAGTCTAGGTATTTGGAAAAACAAAACCCAATGTAAAGAGTCCCATTGTATCTCACTACCCAACAGAAGCATGAACCAGCTCTAGTGGTTCTTCTAAATTATGTATTTCAGAAAATACCTCTCCTGAAAGTGGCACTTTTGGCATTAATGTCACCACAGCAAGAGATAAAAGTGATTGCTTGATGCTGTGGCATCATTCACTGAAATACTCCTTTAACTGACAGTTCTTCCTCAAATAACATAATTCAAAATGGTGACCTCAGAGCCTACTTCCTGAGAAGCAGGCGAGGTATTTGAGAGGTATTTGCAGCTGAGTGGCTTGTGTGCTTTCACCTCTGGACAGGACTTTCTTCACAGTCACATGGTCTTGCACAGATTCATTGTGGAGTTCCCAGTAATCAAATTGTCCTTTAGTGTTGTGATAGGACATTAAACCTCTAAGATACAATTAGTAGTTTTAACTACAGAACTCAAGATAATTTGCTTGAAAGCTGAAATTTGATTCACTTTTCTGTTCATAGATATGGTTGGTAATCTTGTGAAGAATTCCTCTGTGAAGTTTACTAAAGCTATTAGAATCCAGAGCTTGAGTTTCACACAAATTGCTTCATGTACAAAAAGACTTGAGATGTGATATGTGTTTTTCCTTTTGCCCATACCTTTGGGTGTTCTTTGAAAGGAACAGCAATATGACCAGTAAGAGTCCAAGGATATAAATAATGAAACAATGAGTTTTAAGTTGTATGTATGGAGGACATGATAACGAAGTTTGGAAAGAGATGCTATAATGAGGAACAGAGGTATAGAGACTATTCTTTGCCTGTGTCACATAATCGTCTAGACTCCCATGGACTGTAATACCTTGATCTAATTTCAGTTGTTGCGTTTAGTGTGGGGGTGCTGGTGGTGTACGTAGCTTGTGATATACAGGTCAGACTCAGTGATCTGGTGGTCCTTTCTGGGCCTAAACTCTATGACTAGTGAAGTGGTTCTCAACCTTTGCCATATTGTGACCTTGTGTTACAACAGGAAAAACTTTCAGGTTCCCCTGCTCCGTAATTTTTGGGATGCCTCCTTCTCATCCAGCAATAAAGAAAAGGAGGATGGTCATGACTTCCTGAAGTCTGGTTGCAACCTTCCCCCACCAAACTGAGAAACCATGGTCTGCAGATTTGAGCACAGGACTGTAACTAAAAAATCACCAAGTTCTATTTCTGACTCTCTCACTAACTTATGGCTTGGCCTGAGGCAACTGATTGAAAGATAAATCAAAAAAGGGAAAATAGATTTAGGTACAGATTAGTTCTGAGCCCTCAGCAATCAAGCTATAAGGAGCATTCAGCACAGAAATACATTTTAACTTTTTTCTCATTATTGTTTCCTGTGAAATCCTCTTAATATTTCCATTTTGCTGAAGAGATCTCAGAATGCAACCTCACAAATCTCTAAAATCTCATTTCAAACCATGGATTCCATAATAATTGTGAAATTACAGAATGATAAATTGTGGAATACCACCAATAAAACATGAAGTAAGTACCAAGAGGATTCACAAAGGGGAAAAAGTTATTTAAAATTTAATTTGCTGCTAAATGTGCTGATAGACTCTTTAGTAAGGATCTGTCTGCACAGAAATCTGTTCTTAATTCAATTTTTTGTTTTCTTTTTGTAGTACACCTGTATCTTCTTTCTATCAGTTTCCTCATCTGTAATATAGGAAAAATAATTTTTATATGCCGATCTCACAGAGATAGTGTGAGGGTTAATTGGAAAATGCCTCGAAGGCATTTTGAAAATGAAAAGATCATCACAAAGAAGATCAGCTGTTCAAACTTCTTGTATTGGATTTAGATTATAATAATACAAGATATGTAAGAAAATGTAACTTTAGCTTTTCATTTAGATTTAGAATATTTAAATCTTTCCACACCACAGAAGGTTCTACTAGCTGACCCAACAGTAGGGTTGTCAACTTTCTAATTGCACAAAACCAAACACCCTTGCCCCGCCCCTGCCCCGAGGCCCTTCTCTGAGACCCCGCCCCTGCTCACTCCATCCCCCCTCCCTCTGTCACTTGCTCTCCCGCACCCTCACTCATTTTCACTGGACTGGGGCAGGGGGTTGGGGTGTGGGAGGAGGTGAGGGCTCTGACTGGGGGTGCAGGGTCTGGGCTGGGGCCGAGGAATTTTGGAGTGTGGGAGGGGGCTCAGGGCTGGGGCAGGGGGTGGGGTGTGGGCTCCAGCTGGGGGTGTGGGCCCTGGGGTGGGGCTGGGGATGAGGGGTTTGGGGTGTAAGAGGGGGCTCTGGGATGGAGCCGAGGGGTTCAGAATGTGGAAGGGAACTCTGGGCTGGGGCAGGGGGCTGGGGTGCGAGCTCTGGTTGGGGGTGTGGGCCCTGGGCTGTGGCTGAGGAGTTTGGGGTGCTGGAGGGGGCTCAGGGCTGGGGGTTAGGGTGCAGGATGGGATGCGGGCTCCAGGAGGAAGTTTGGGTGTGGGAGGGGGCTCAGGGCTGGGGCAGGGAGTTGGGGTGCAGGACGGGGTTTGGAGAGCAGGCTCTGGCCAGAAGGTGCTTACCTCAGGAGGCTCCTGGAAGCAGCCAGCATGTCCGGCTTCAAGGTGGAGGGGCCAAGGGGCTCTGTGCACTGCCTGCGCCTGCAGGCACCACCCCTGCAGCTCCCATTGGCCATAGTTCCTAGCCAATGGGAGCTGTGGAGCCAGCACTTGCGCTTGGGGCGGGGGCAGTGTGCGGAGCCCCCATGGCCACCTCTGCACCTAGGAGCCAAATGTGCCTGCCACTTCCAGGAGCCGCACAAAGCCAGGGCAGGCAAGGAGCTTGCCTTAGCCCTGCTGACCAGACTTTTAGCAGCCTGGTCAGCAGAGCTGACCAGAGCTGCTGGGGGCTCTTTTCGACCTGGTGTTCCAGTTGAAAACCAGATGCCTTGCAACCTACGCAACAGACCAAATTTGCTTTCCATCCAATGATTCTTTGGTTCACAATACTACTTTATGTAAACGGGACTGAAGGTCAATCATGTGCAAGAGAGTCCCTTAAAAATAAATTAAAACACTTTTTACTTAAAATAATGTTTTCCTGCATAATGTATATTTTAAAAGATCATATTTACTTAGGCTTATATGCTAGCTTCTGCTGTGAAGGAATGAGCAAAACCACCTTAGAACTGCAAAAATGCGGTGAAAATGTGGTATCACAGGACAATCCCACTCTCTGCTCAGTCACCACTTTACCCTATGGGAAAAAGAAGTGGGGAAAAAAGGGGAGTGGCAAGGACACAGAATGGAGGAGTCAAGGAGCAACCTCTCTAAATGACCTGTTCCTCCTCCTATGTGCATTAATGTCCTTGTAAAAAATAGGATTAGGTAATAAAGCATAGATCATCCTCCATGCTCTATGACATCCAGGAGAAAGGGTTCTGAGAGACACCGTGGGATGACGGTTTTCTGCACTTCTTCTCAGGGGTTCATGGGGTCTTGCTTTTGGCTACCCACAGATCCCTGGGCACTATTCAGTCTTGAGAGTCCCCTTTGTCCCATCCATACCAAAACTGGTCCACTGTACAGGAGAGAAAATGTACTGGTTTCAGCCACCCTCCTTGGTGTGTAATGGTTCGGGTGAGTGTTCCTTTCTCACATGTTTTTACACAGAAAGTGTTTGAGTCAAATCAGAACTACTTAGTGGAACTGCACCACTTTACATCAAGGGTCCATTGCTCCAACTGAAGTGATTCCTGAGATGTAATGAAGTTCTCTCATTCGATTTTAGTGAGAGGAACAAGCCCCAGGTCTGAATCTGATCCCTTTTGATTATTACTTATTTATTTTTCATTGACAGATGACACTTCTTCCCAGATTATTTTGAAATTGGTAAAAGTTTGGATTTATAGTACAATGTTCTTTTTGCAAAAACATTTGTTAAATTAAAAAACACTTCTGAGTTAAAAGGATTAATTAAGGGTGTCTCTCATTCTGACCAGTGCTTTAACTTCAGAACAATGATAGGTTCATTTTATGTTGCCTTTCAAGTAATACTACCCCTCACAAAAAATGAATGAGCACCATATAACAGCAGTCACTATATTTTGAAATATAGGTTAGTAGAAATGCCTAAGAGCAATATGAGCACAGTGGGAAATTGAATAATCTAATTATATCTGGCAGGTTCATACTGTATGACCATCATGCTAGCAGCTGGAAAGGATGGATTTGATTTCAATTGTCCTTCTAATATCAGATAAACAAAGCACAGGGTTTTACATATGCCACCTCTCTTTTTTCATGAAGGTGATAAATTATAATTACAGTTTGCTTCAATTTACAACCTCTACTTTAAAAACACCTGGAACAAAAACCTTTGGTCTCGAGGAAACCAAGTATGGGATAAGAGAAACTAGGCCAACAAAACAGCCCAAAACAATACCAACTAAGCTTCTCCCTTTTAATGGTGATGAAAGCAAAGGTGCTAGATTTATTTACATATAGTGGGCTCAGCCTACATTTCTTGCCTACACAAAACTCTCACTGAACCGAATAAGACTATTGGGCATGATTGAAATGCAGGATTAGACAAAAAGCCAGTAATTGTGGGTTTTGATTTATGCATATGAGTGTGTTTCAGATCTACCCGACACACACACATTCACATCATATTTTTAAAAAGAAAAGGAGTACTTGTGGCACCTTAGAGACTAACCAATTTATTTCAGCATGAGCTTTCGTGAGCTACAGATGGACATCGTACCAAAAGGACTGAAGGTAAAAAATCCATTACAATCTACATACCACACAGACTATGCTGACAGCTTGTGCCACACGCTCTCAAAGAAACTGCGGAATCACCTGATCAACATCCTCTACAGCAAACAGGGAAAGATGAAGAATGAGCTCTCAAATAAAGGAAGTGAGCTGTAGCTCACGAAAGCTCATGCTCAAATAAATTGGTTAGTCTCTAAGGTGCCACAAGTACTCCTTTTCTTTTTGCGAATACAGACTAACACGGCTGTTACTCTGAAACCTGTCATCATATTTTTAGTTTCTTCCCAGGTGATTGATACTCGTTTTCCCCCCAAGACTTAATTTTAAAATGTTACTGCTGCAATCTACCAGCAGGGTTATTAATCAATGGCCATATTTAAAAACAAACACAAAGTCTGGTTTATTGTTAAAGCAGCAACCCTACCAGGGTATTATACACGACTGCAGTGGCTGTAACCAAAAGATAAAATCAACCCCTCCCGTCCCAACATTTCATTCAAAATGAACATCTGGCAGAATTAAAATGCAAATACTCACAATCCAACTGTCCCTGTCCAGGCAGAGATGTCTCTGCTTTTCAGGAGAATACTCTGATTATGTTTCTGCTCCCAAATCTCCCCTAGCCCAATGAATTTCAATAAGAGTTAAAAGATGTATCCCTATTTTACTACCCAATGTCCCTATTTATAGCTTTCAAATGTTGGCGGGAGCTATAGAAACTGAAATCAGAAGTCAAATTACAAATGAAAGCGGGTGGGGGTGCGGGCAAGGGCCATTGGGGGGGGGCAGCCTTTGTGCAGTGACCGTGAGGGACGAAGAATGTCTCTCCCCAAAGGGCCCCTCCCCCGGACTGCATCTCTTCTCCCCATTGTTGTCCTTTTCATTTAAAAGCTGCAGCCCGACCCGCGGGCGGGAACGGAAAGGAAACGGAGAGTGAGCGCGAAATGTGCCCGCGGCACGTTCGCCTCCCGCCCGCCGGGTCAGACATCCTGGGGAGAGCCAGGGGGGTGGGAAACGTGCTCCTCTTTACTCCCTGCCCGCGACCAGCCCCGCCACGGGCCGCAGCAAAACCCAGCCCCGCCACCCGCGCGCGGCAGAGCGGGGACCACGCTGCTGCGCTCTGTCCACAGGGGCTCCTCTCGGCTGCGGCGCCATCGGCGAGCTCCCCCACCGCAGGGCCATGAGTCCCAGCCATCCTCAGACAGGGCGACCCCACGTGTCCCGGTTTTATCGGGATCGTTCCGATTCTGGGGCCCACCCCTACCCGCCGAGCAGTGCGCGCCGCAGCCACGCATCTCACCTCCGCAGCCAGGATGGGCTTCGCCTTCAAGGTGTCCCCGCCGCTGTCCTTCGTGGCAGGCGCTGGCCACCGCGGGCTCCGTCGCGTGCGGAGAAGGCCCCGTGGGTTGTGTCCCGCTAGGGAGGAAGGGTCAAAGCGGCGCCTTCTCCTCGCAGCGAGGCGGGCAAGCGGAGCGGGCGGGAGATGCTTAGACGCGACCTTCAGCTGCAGCGTGGACCAGAGAAAGCCGCTTCCTCCTCTTCTTCCCCCTATGGGCTGTTGCACTGCTGAGCAGCTTGCATCAGAGCTACGAGCCACGCACCAAATAACCCACCCACGCGGCCGAGCTGCGTGTGTCTGTATTCATCGTATTAAAACCCGGCCCCTCCGGAGTCCAGCCGGCTTCAGACAGGAGCGAGGGCTCCGGCTCCTCTCCCCCTTTGTGCGCACGTCACTGCGGCTCACAGGCAGCTACCGCCGCCTCCTGCGAGGTGCTGCGGGCCGAGCCCAGAGCATCTCCTGGCCTGCCCCAGGGGCCACGCCAAGAGAGCCGCAGCGGTGTGTTGTCCGAAGGGAGAGGCAGCTTTTGTGTCTGTGCGCTCCCAGACCCCGGGCGGTGTTAATTGCCGCCAGCGGCTGCAGGTCTTAGAGGCAGAGAGAGCCCACCCGCCAGCCCCACCCTCCAGGGGCGAACGATGACACAGGTGGAACTGCATTGTGGGAGGATGATGGTGATGGGAGGAACAGCCGGGCCTTGGAGCGAATTCAGGCTGCCTTTGTCTACCGCTGCAACAAGGAGTGAGTATATGGGCTGGATCTGTGCTTGTAGGGCTGCACCCGCAGGTGGGCTCTGTGGCTTAGCCTAGAGATGTAGCCCACTGTCCTTGCTACAATAGCAGACAGTCATGTTCTGAAAAACAGACAAACCCTTTGTCTGGTTTCCCTATCTTGGGACTTAATAATTGTAGCCCTTCCTGCTCCACTATAGAATTGATCCCACTGTACACCAGGGATGATACACAGAGATAAAGGAAATCTCCATGATTCCATCAGTGTTTTTATTGGCTTCTACAAAATAAGAGAGTGCATTGAGTAATAAATTGTAATACTGTTCATATCCAAATGTTCATACTAATTTCTAATACAGAGCAGTGGGAGAGCATTTAATCTGTGTACGTTATCTGGTTTCATTGACCTAGCTCTTCAGTAAATACTAACTGCAAAGAAACGTCTTAAGTGAAAGCTCTTCTTCCCCTATGTTTTATGCTTTCTTTGCTTTTCTTGAATTTTTGGTGCTGTGACAGTTTTCTTTCAAGAGGAACCGCTTCTTGCAAGAAGAAACTAATTTATATAAAGATTAGTTTCAAATCCCCAAAATAGCTACAGAAAATTCAACATGTGCTGAAACCAATTTCCCAACTCATTCTACCAAACTACATACTAAAAGTTTCCCTTTTTCTTGAAATGCTAACACATTTAGGAGAAATAATATGTATATTAAATATACAGTTGGCATGACATACTTGGATACCTCACAGATGCTCTTTATAAACTATTGTATCCGCTCATTTCAGTAGTTTCTCAGCCTGAAAAATACTTAAGGAATAAAGCAGAAATAAAATTTCATCACCATTAACAAATTTAGACCCAGATCCTATATTCACTGCAACCATGCATACCTTTAGGCATGTAGTCCCATTGATTTCAGTGTGGCCACTCACAGGCTGGAAGTTAAGCTTATGTGTAAGAGTGTTCATATGTAACCCATTCACATTACAGGTCCATCTCCATTGCCTGCTGTGATGTTCCACAGAGGATCTGAGTTATTGCAGCTACAGGTTTCAGAGGGGCAGCCGTATTAGCCTGTACCAGCAAAAGCAATGAGGAGTCCTGATGGCACTTTAGAGACTAACAAATTTATTTGGGCATAAGTTTTCATGGGCTAGAACCCACTTCATCAGACGCATGGAGTGGAAAATACAGGAGCAGGTATAAATACAATTTCAACAATTTCTACCCCACTATCAACCTCAGCCTGGACCAGTCCACACAAGAGGTCCACTTCCTAGACAATACAGTGCTAATAAGCAATGGTCACATAAACACCACCCTATACTGGAAATCTGCTGACCGCTATACTTACCTATATGCCTCCAGCTTTCATCCAGACCACATCACACGACCCATTGTCTACAGCCAAGCTCTAAGATACAACCGCATTTGCTCTGATCCCTCAGACAGAGACAAACACCAACAGGATCTCTATCAAGCATTCTTACAACTACAGTACCCACCTGGTGAAGTGAAGAAACAGATTGACAGAGCCAGATGGGTACCCAGAAGTCACCTACTACAAGACAGGCCCAACAAAGAAAATAACAGAACGCCACTAGCCGTCACTTACAGCCCCCAACTAAAACCTCTCCAGCTCATCGTCAAGGATCTACAACCTATCCTGAAGGATGGTCCCTCACTCTCACAGACCTTGAGGGACAGGCCAGTCCTCGCTTACGGACAGCCCCCCAACCTGAAGCAAATACTCACCAGCAACTACACACCACCCAACAAAAACACCAACCTAGGAACCAAACCCTGCAACAAACCCCAGTGCCAACTCTGTCCACATATCTATTCAAGGGACACCATGATAGGACCTAACTACATCAGTCACATCATCAGGGGCTCGTTCACCTGCACATCTACCATTGTGATATATGCCATCATGTGCCTGCAATGCCCCTCTGCCATGTACATTGGCCAAACTGGACAGTCTCTACGCAAAAGAATAAATGGACACAAATCTGACATCAGGAACCATAACATTCAAACACCAGTAGGAGAACACTTCAGTCTCCCTGGTCACTCAATAACAGACCTAAAAGTGGTAATCCTTCAACAAAAAAACTTCAAAAACAGACTCCAGCGTGAAACTGCAGAACTGGAATTAATTTGCAAACTGGATACCATCAGATTAGGCCTGAATAAAGACTGGGAGTGGTTGGGTCATTACAAAACCTAAACCAAATTTCCCCAATACTAATTTCTCCCTACTGTTATTCACACCTTTCAAATGTCTGAAATGGGCCACTCTCATTACCACTTCAAAAGTTATTTTTCCTCCTCTGGTATCCTGCTGTCAATTGAATTGTCTCATTAGACTGACTTCACACTTGGTAAGGCAACTCACATCTTTTCATGTATTTATACCTGCTCCTGTATTTTCCACTCCATGCATCTGATGAAGTGGGTTCTAGTCCATGAAAGCTTATGCCCAAATAAATTCGTTAGTCTCTAAGGTGCCACAAGGACTCCTCGTTGTTATTACAGCAACAGAGGCTTTGGCGCTTTAGCTCAGGCTGTAGCACCTCATGCTTTTAGTTCTGGAGGTCCCCAGTTTAACCCTGTGTGTGTCAGCTAAGATGGTGGCTGTCAAACTTGCAGGACTGTGGCTTTAAAATAATAATATTTTCTATGCATGTAACATTTTTCATCAATGGGGCCCAAACTACTTTATATAAATTAAAAATAACACTTACTACTTTACTTCTGCAATGTGCTTTACAAACATTCACTAATTAAGCCTCACAGTATCCTCTGAGGCAGATACACATTATGGTCCCCATTTTCCAGATAGGGAAACTGAGGTTAGAGAATAAGTGGCTTGCCCAAAGTCACAAAACAAGGGGGCAGTCTAGAAGCCCTTATGTGAGTAACCTCACTCACTACTGTGATGACCTGCTGGAGTTCCCAGAACTGTGAGTTACTATATTACGCCTCAACCTCAGCAAGTGAAAATTTTGCTACTGCTGAGCTATGTGACAACTCCTTGACACACCAACTTGTCTGCCTTACTGGCAAACTCATCAGGACTCTTGCAGTCCAAACCTAGTCTTGCAGGTAAGAAATAGTGAACTCTAACTCCCAAATTCCCTACAGACATTTCCCTGCAGTGTCCAGCTTCTTTTCTGAACACTGACATAAGTTGTTTACTGCTCCTATAAAGAGACAGTAAACAGCAGCTCATTAATGTAATTGTGGTTTGAAAAACATTCTTATTTCAATCACAGCAATGTATTGGTTATTATTAAAAGTAAAGCAAGCTTATTAATCAAAAAGGCATAGATTTAAGTGATACCAAGTATAAGGAATAAAGACAGAAAGGGTTACAAGCAAACAAAAGTAAAAATACATTTCTAATACTAAAACTTAATTTCAGTCAGTTATAATCTTTGACTAAGCAGGTTTTTCAATTATTGTCAGTTTCCAGAGACTTCACCCACTTGGTTGAAGGAGCCAAGTAATGTTCTTTGATTTCAAGAGCTCTCGCCTCTTTAGTTCCCCCAGTGATGGATGCCAAAATGGCCTTTTCTCTCTCCTTCTTTCTTCCCAAAATTCATTGACTCTGCTTCAAGAGGCAGGAAGGCTTCCTGGGGGTGCAGTCTTCATCACCCATCGAGACAATAAACTTCCCCACTTGTTAGTTTGATGGCTTTGTTTACGTTTTATGTAAATATACCTTCCTTGTCCTCTGGCTGATGGCCAGGCTGGTCAGACAAGTAAATACACATTCCTTTGTCTAGGACAGACTGGCCTTATGTATTGCTTGCCAAACACATTTTAGAAACATAATTTTAGCACATATTTATAAGTCTTTGTGTACACACTGTATATACACCACACAATGATTTTCAGGACCAGCATGTTACCAGTTTGTATATGATACCTTACAGCAGTGGTTCCCAACCTTTTCTCTGCCAGAGCACACCTTGATACCTTTAATTATTGTGAGGAACACCACCAAATTGTCTCCAAATGAACTCACCCTCTTATCGCCTCAGTTTCAGTTGTTTACTGCTCTTGCCATTCACTGTGACAAGTATTTTCAGTCAATTCACACATGCACACCAACAAGACATCAAATTTTATTATATGATGAACAACAAATAATACAAAAATTGTACCAATCGAGAAACATAAACTAACAGTATTATTATGTATCAAGACTTATGATATTACCTTTTCATCTTTGAGGCACTTCTTTTTTGTATGGCTTTGGAAGTGGGCAATGTCAAATGCCAAACTCCAAGTCTGAGATCCAAGCCTAGCACTGAATCTGAAAGGGGAAGTTTTTCAATTTCATTGACTTTGTGTGCACCTAATGTTACTCTCATGATTTCTATTCATGCTGGTAAAATTAATGTTTCTAAGATTGTAGGTGGCTTTTTTGCCTTTGTTACAAGCTCAGCGACCACGTCGCTTGCTTCCAGTGCTTTGTCAGAAACAGTTGCACAGTCTATCATCGGTCAGACTTGCTTTTCATTCTGATCCCTCAGACGCTTAAAAAAAATGATGTCCTTCTTGGCAAGGAATGAATGTTTGCTTGTAAAGTGTCATTTTAACTTACTTGGCACCATGGCATGGTTTGAGAGTTTCTCCCCACACATGGAACATTGTGGAAGACAGCAAGATGGTTCCCCGTAGATGAATATCCATATTGTAGATAGCTGTCACAGAAGTGTCGGTTCACCACTTTCACTTTCTTAATTTTGTGTTCAGCTTCACCACTACAAGTTCATGTGGAACTGCAAAAATCTTTTTTCTTCAAATATTTGTCAATTTTTGGGTCATAAATTTGAAATTCACTGCTGTAACTTTTGAGATTTGTGAGATTTGGAAAACACACTGACCACCACATGACTCCAGTAACATCAAGTTCATTTGAGCGTAGTGTTGCGCCTTTCACAGGCCACTTTTAATTTTGTCTCATGAATATTCATGAGCCAATCCAGAAGGAAGCTGGTAGGGTTAAAATCAAAACAACCATGGTGGCTAACATTAGATTGTGATCTATCTTTTGTGTTAGAATTAACATTTTCAACAGTGGAAACTAACATTAAAGCTAAATATAAGAACTCTGGACAAAAGCATACTCAGTGGAGAAAGTGGCACACACTTGAGAATAATATTTTGGGATAACAAGCAATTAATAATTAATAATTTCTTCTCATTCCCAAAATAGTTTTCCCAAGTGTATATAACTTTCTCCGCTGCTTTTAAATGCAATATAATTAATTATAATTCATTCCAGGTCCGGCTTGTTCTGGCTTTTATCCCAAGTCAAATGTAAATATAAAACTTAGGCTTGAATTCTATGTCTTTTTTATGTACATCATCATCAAAGGCTCATTGCAGCACATTGCATTCATCAGGGCACATCATCTTTGTTTACTTTTTATCCCTCTTAGCATTGCTTTGGGGAATGGAATGTGACACATGCATAATATTTGAAAGGGGCCTCATTCTGGAGAACAAAAGTACAGAATGCAGTCTGGCTCTGACACTAATTAAAATACAAGGGAAATATTAGTTCTCACATGTAGTTTTTCAAAAAATTATGCGGCACACTGGTTGGGAAACACTGCCTTACATGACACCCTTTAGATACAGATTATTGCAACGGTGTGTTAGGTGTAGAGAGTATGTTAGGCCTGACAAGTTGTTGAAACAGAGTGCTGAACCACCAGTAGACCTCTTTATCACAACTACTTCCATGGGTAATGTATGTAGCCCCATTGAAATCTCATAATGAGGGGCCAGGTTCCAAGTCATGGGCAGAACTCCTGACTCAGTCCTGTGCTAAAAGTACCAGACCATGGTCCCTGCCAAAAGCAGATAAGAAAATATTTTTAATTTATTCTTTTATTTAATTAGACTTTAATCCATGTTTCTTTTAAAACGTGAATTGAAAAGAACTTCAAGGAAGTAAGAAATCTACTCAACAGAAACACAGATTACACAGTGTGCATGATCAGATCCAACTGATATTGTGAAGAATAAGAATGCTTTACTTCATTTTTATAAATGAAAACTCAGACATATCAGGTTAGGTATCAGGTATCAGGTTACTGTTTTATATCATTGTGCTACCAAACGTGTAAGTTATCTGGAGAAGGCAATTATAATTTTTTAAAAATTGAGTCTTAAATTTTCAGAGCTATTCTTGGAACTCAAGGTGATTAATTTTTATAAAGTTTGGTAAAATTCTGTTCATCATATCTTAACGCAGCTGGGCAAAAATAATAATACGTTTTACCAATTAAGACATTTTTCATATGAATTTTTGGGACAAGGCTAACATGTTTTACCCTAGGAGAACAACTTCTTTATAAAACCTTACCTCAGCTTTGCTGCAGACTCAGTTCCTTTCATAAGGTCAAGAAAACTAGGTTATAAATGTCAGAATTCTTCCCATTAACCTTTAAACAACATAATCGGGTTTGGAGTTCCAGATACACATATCCACATGCAAGCCTAGATATACATAGTATGCTTGTTTGAATGCCTGATCTCATATCATGCCATAAATAGGGCCTCAGGGTCTCCATTCTATTCTTATGCTACTTAGGGTGGCCAGGTGCCCAGTTTTTGACTGGAAAGTCCCGTCAAAAAGGGGACCTGACAGAGCCCAGTCATATCTACTGACCGGACACCCAAAGTCTGGTTACTGTGGGTGAGGGAGGCAGGGAGGCACTGGGTCATGGTCCACACCAGCCCCTACTCAGCTGGGTCTGCCTTCTACTTGAATCGGGTGGCTGCAGTTCCCAGCTCCCAGCCCTGGCTCCTGATCCAGGAGGGGGAGGGGAAAGGGGAGGAAAAAAGCAGTGAGCGACTGGGGGAGAGGGAAAGAGGAGTGGAGGGGGCAGGGCCTTGGGAGTAGGGGTGGGACCTCGGGGGAAGAAGCATGATAGGGGCGAGGCCTCAGGGGAAGAGGTAGAGCAGGGGAGGTTCCAGCACTCCTGTTGGAATGTCTGGTTTTTAAATATTACCAAGTTGTCAACCCTAACCCTACTTGATCTCTCTCATGTTTTTGACATTGTTAATCATATTCTCCTTGATATTGTGTTAACCTTGTCTTTTGTGACCAAATCTTCTCCCGGTTTTCCTACCTTTTTCTCATTCCTTCAGCGTTTCTTTCAAAAAGTCTGCTTCTCTCCCACTCCCTCTTTGGCCCCACTCTTCTCTCTGTCTATATTCCTTTCCTGTATGATCTCATCCTCAAATATGGCTTCATTATTCTTATGATTCACAAATCTACCTCTCTACTCTAATCCTGTTTCCCTCTCTCCAATTTCATATCTAGGCCTGTCTCTCTCTGACACCTCCTCTTGAATTCCAACCATCCATCAGTTTAAACTTACCTAACTGTAATTGCACTTCTCATCTTTCCTCTGAAACATTCCCTACTCGCTGTTCTATGTCACTAATGACAACACTCCCATCTTTCCTGTTATTGAAGCCCATAATCTGAGGGTTATCTTTAGATCTGCCCTATTTATATTTTAGAAGTGTGAGAAACTTAGCATCCAAATTAATTTCAGAGTTACATTCTGAAATATAATTGTTTTCCTCACAGCTCCTAAAAATTTCTTTTAAAACTGGCTTTCACATCTGTCTATCTTATCTATCTAAAACTATAAATGCATAATAAAAACTATACTTTGAAAAATGAAAACATACTTTATAATTCTTTTGTTGGCTACGTTATCACAATACATTGCCTTATTATGTAAGACACTCTCATCTGGAAGATCAATTACATTATCAGAAAATCTACAATACTGACTTTAGTTTGAGGTATTGCTCTTTAATATGGAGTATTAAACTAAGGGCTGACAGAACTGCGCTTGCTATACTGATGTTAAAACACTGCTGTTGCTACCAGCATTTTAACATGGGTTCCTTGACTTTTATATATAAGGGTTTTTGGTCTAACAAGTGGAGTTATAAAAACATGCTGAATGTGGTAGTCTACAGCATGATTTGGCTAGTATGGTTTTCTGAAAATATCTGCCCACATTCATCAGGGAACCCATGAACCCTGATAACATCAACTGATTAGGCAAGCATTGATGGATCCCCAGGGACGCTTCACCAGTATCAGTGTGGCAGGTTAGGGAAGGTACATGACACTCACATTTTTAAGAACACAGCACTGTTCAGAAAGCTTCAAGCAGGGACGTTCTTTTCTGACCAGCAGATTACCATTGGTGATGCTGATATGCCAATAGTGATTCCATGGGATCTAGCCTACTTCTGGCTCTCCTGGCTCATGAAACCATACACTGGCCACCTTTCACAGTAGCAGCCGTGTTAGTCTGTATCCGCAAAAAGAAAAGGAGTACTTGTTGCACTTTAGAGACTAACCAATTTATTTGAGCATAAGCTTTTGTGAGCTACAGCTCACTTTGTCGGATGCATGCAGTGGAAAATACAGTGGAGAGATTTTATATACACAGAGAACATGAAACAATGGGTGTTACCATACACACTGTAACAAGAGTGATCAGGTAAGGTGAGCTATTACCAGCAGGAGAGCTGAGGGGGGGAACCTTTTGTAGTGATAATCAAGGTGGGCCATTTTCAGCAGTTGACAAGAACATGTGAGGAACAGCAGCGAGAGGGCGGGGGAAATAAACATGGGGAAATAGTTTTACTTTGTGTAATGACACATCCACTCCCAGTCTTTATTCAAGCCTAAGTTAATTGTATCCAATTTGCAAATTAATTCCAATTCAGCAGTCTCTCGTTGGAGTCTGTTTCTGAAGTTTTTTTGTTGAAGAATTGCCACTTTCAGGTCTGTAATCAAGTGACCAAAGAGATTGAAGTGTTCTCCGACTGGTTTTTGAATGTTATAATTCTTGACGTCTGATTTGTGTCCATTCTTTTACGTAGAGACTGTCCAGTTTGGCCAATGTACATGGCAGAGGGGCATTGCAGGCACATGATGGCATATATCACAACGGTAGATGTGCAGATGAACGAGCCCCTGATGGTGTAGCTGATGTGGTTATGGTGTCCCTTGAATAGATATGTGGACAGAGTTGGGAATAGGCCACTTCCACCTTAATTGAATTGGCTCATTAGCACTGACCCCTCACTTAGTAAGGCAGCTCCCATCTTTTCATGTGCTGTGTATTTATACCTGCCTACTGTATTTTCCACTCCATGCAACTACAACTGTGGCTCTCACAGGTCACTTCATGAGAAACTGTAGTCTTCCATGGTGACCCATCGCAGGGAATGGTAGGGGTGTTGATGTAGCCCTTGGTGCCACATAGAATATTGGGGGCTGCAGGGAGTTGCTACCATGGAGTTCTCTAAGGAGAACAGAGGGTGGGAAGTCTGGGATTTTTGGACCTGTAGGGCAGCCAGGGTCTGCAGCATTTGCGTTTGCTGCCTGAGAAGACCCACTGCGTCATCTTGCATCTCCCTTACTTTTTCCTGGGCCTTTCTCCTGTCTGATCTTTCCCTCTCCATGCTGTCATGTTGGCACTTCAGGCCGTATATTTGCAGTCTGATGCAGCACAGGCTTGTAAGATCTCAGCGAACATGTCCTCCCTACTCCTTTTCTTTCTCCTCCTCAGCAGAGTTAGACATTCAGCAAGCACGGAGGTGGATCCTTCAAGGCTGTAACAGCAGCAGCTGCTGGAAAAAAACAGACAGATGTATCATTGGATTTACAGTCACAACAGAAAGATGCACAACACAAGGTGACTCTCTCCTCCCCTGCCTTGCTGTTCACAGTAAGGGTCTTCGTCTTAGGCTCTTCCAAGGTATCCCTGGTGGTTTGCAGGATGCTGGTTGTGTGCAGCTTGTTGTAAAAGTGGCAGGTCTTCCTGGCTCAGTTTCTTCACTTTCACGTAGCACTATTGCTGATTCCTGTTGTATGCCTTTGCTTGAATCCCCATGCAATCTTTTCGCAGATGTCCACGTTTCTGTGACTGGTCTGTAGCTGTGCTTGCACAGCCACTTCTCCTCACAGGCCCAGGAGATCCAATACCTCCCACTTATTCCAGGTAGGAGCATGTTTAATTCGTGGATCACAGTTGCCAACTTTCATACGGTAAATATGCACCCTGACTTTGACAATAAGCCAAAAATCAAACTAATCCCATTTCAAAACAAGGCCAAAACAAGCCAATCCCTAAGAACCCCAACATTCTATGTGAGTAGATCCCCCCGGCGTGCAATCTGGGACTGTGGTGGGCCTGCTGTGCACCCCTGACTCTCTCCCACCCTTGCCCCTGTTTGCCCCTCCTTGCCCCACTTGCCGGGAGCCGATCACAAAAAAGAAGCAGCAAGCTAGAAGCAAAAAACTAGCCAACAAGCAACTCGCAAGCCAATTAAACCAAAAACAAGCCAAATTTCTGCATTTTTTCCCGCAGGTTTGGCATGCCTGGTGTGGAGCTGGCATGGTCAATTGAGTAGTTGCACACAAGAAGGGAGAGTTGCTAGGTGTGCTCGCCAAGGCGGGCAATCAGAAAAATGCATTTAAAAAATGGGGATGGGGTGGAGTTCAAAGGAGTGAAGTTTTCTGGTCTCCATGACCTCTGAGCAGAGGAGTTTATAAATGTGACCAGAACAGTCACTGTTGCAAGGAATGGGGCATTATAGGACAGCAGCTAGATGACTATTAGGGTCGACACAAGTTGCACTGTGTCTACACTTTAAGTGTGTTGACGTGAGTAGGTCAACCATAGCTTCACGCTGTTCGGGGAGGTGGTTTCACAGCATCACTGTGACAGGGTGCTTACATCAGCGGGAGACAAATTTTAGCATAGACACATGCACGAATAGGTCGACGCAAGTCGAATTACATCTACCTAACTTTGTTGGATTCCTCTGAATTTTGGTATACCTCAGGCAGGTGTGGAGTAGGATTAGTGACCCAAATGTAGCCTCATTTGAGTTAGGGGTTGTGGAGATATATGTCCTCTAGCCCAAAATAGCCATTTTTCAAAAAAGTTTCTAGGGTTGTTGTTATAGTTGTCAGTTGTTATTTAAGCAGAGCTAGACATCAAATTATTGATCTGATATGGGTCAAAATGGTCTCATTCTGTCAAGTTTTACCCACTAAATCTTTGGGAAATCCAAATGAGAATAGTATTTAAAAACATGCTCACTTCTTTGCTTGTGTAGATGTGCCATCTGGAAGGATTACAGTGCACATGCACCAGTAAAGTAAAAAAATGAGAGGGTTTCTATGCAGCCACTTTATGATTGCCTGCGTAGTCCAAGGGAATATACCAACACCATTACTCCTGGTGAACACCTTGCCACTGATGTTTCTAGTCTGAACCTTTGTTTACCTATGCAATAAAGATTTAATAGCTCATGTTGCTTACAGAAAGTTGTCTCTGTTATAATATAACATGTTTTATTTTGTGGGTAGGTTTACTGTGAACACAGCAGATTAGTCAGCAGGTGGTCTAGCCAACAATTTTGTTATTTTGGGTGCAGAGGAATCAGAGAACAGGACTTTGTGTGTGTTGGAGGAACAGGGACTTGAAGAAGGGTTACAGCTGTGGAGGGTACGGGAAATGAGAACAGGTGGTAGGCAAGCCTTGCGTTTGTTGTTTGAGAAAAATGCATTTTACTAGCCTTTGCAGAAATGGGATGGGCAGGAGAGGGGGAAATAGAGTGGCTACTTCCTGATTTTGGGGCAGGTGAATGTGATGTTTCCAAAGGTGCCTTGGATGGAGGTTTGGAACTGACAGTGCAGGTACTTTGACCACTGGTGGAAAAGGAATATGTGTGCCCTGTCTTGCCATTGTGTGGATTTTGAGCGATTCCTGGATCAGGGGTCAGAGGATCTTTCTCTCAAAAGTAAAACTAAGTATTTTGAAACAGAAGGCCATCCTTGCCACAAACTTCACCATCCAACCATTATGAAACATGAGCAGGAACACCAATCCACTGTAAGATAATCATCCTTTGCTACAGGCACTGCATGTGAGTCCAGTTATAGGAGGGAGGGAAGTAAGACCAATAGAAATGTTTGTATACCAGGGAGCAAAGACTTCAGAGGGATGCATTCCCTGCTTGCGGGGAGTGTGTGGGGGTGTGTGTGTTAATTTGCATGGGCAACCTTAACTGTGCATTTCCTGGTTTTAAAGACGTTTGAGTTTTGCTCAACTCAATGTTCTGCAAACATACCACCAAGCAACCTTGACTCTGCACTAACATAGGTTTTTGACACTGACTATGATTAAAAAAAATCAAGAAAACTGGTTCTGCCCCTGTGAGCTGATAACTAAGCAATAGATCACTTGGTGGGGGACTTTGATCACCTGATGAAGCTGGTCGGGGTCACCTGACAAAGAAGACGTTGAAGGTTATAAAAGAAAAGACTCTCACTGGCTATTCTGTGGAAAGAGCAGAAGGAGAAGCTGGCTGCAGAACAGAAAGAGACCTTGTATGATTTGGAGGAGAATTTTCACAGGAACAGCAAAAGACACATCTCTGACACCAGGGCTACTCCCCTGCCAAATTTTAAAACCCTGTTCCAATGCATGGAGGTGCTAGAGTTTCTCAATGAAACAGGTGTAAGAAGTTTTTTAGTTTAGGCAAATTTCAAAGTATTTTTTCCCTAACTTTGTGCTTGAAAATGGCTGAACTATTTTAGCTGAAACTTCAGGGAAAAAAATCAGCTTGAGGCAGAAACCTCCATGGAAAATTTCATCCTGAACAGTAAAAGTTTTATGCCGTTTTAAGGAATTGAAAATAGAGCAATCAAATGGAAACCATGGACAACTTTAACTATACCTATGTCACCTATAATAATGAGAAAAGCATCAAGCATGTAACAGCAACAACAAAATAAGAAAATAAAAACTGGTTTAATCTTTCTAATAGCTGCAAATCTTAAACCCAAACACACAAATAGTACACACGGACGGATCGTACACCTTTCACTCTATAAAATTTTATGAAAAATGTACATATATTTAACCAATATCACCAGAGGTGATAATAAAAACAAACAAACAAACAAAAACCTGACCCTACTCTTACTAAACCTTCTACAGGGAAGATGTAATTGCCATAAATAATTTAAAAGGCCTGGAAGCCAGATATTTCCAACATTATATAATTATTACAATCCAAGTAATTTTTTTTATGCTGAGTATATAGTTGCTCTCAGTTGTACAGCTCATTGTTTTGCCTACATGTGCGTATGTAGCTTGTATAGTCATAAGAGTTCCACCCTACTTGTTTGCTTTTCATTTTTCCTGGAAGCAGGAATACGTGTTGCCAAAGTTTAATACAGTATTTCTATATCTGTTTACTTTTCTCCTTGATATACAGCTGTTGTTAAACAGGAACTAATGCTTGTCAGTAATTGGTCAGCTTGTTACAAATACATTAATTAATTGTTACTACTTCCTCTAACAAATTCATGTGATTCACTGTGTCATATTTCAGAATTAGGTAATTAGCTATCTGGAAAAGCAGCAACAAACTCATCTTACACACAGTGCAATAGAAAGAGAACCTGAAGAGAACCCTGCTAACGATCTGGTTTTACAGTCCTTTCACAAGCAAAAATGCCTGTATCAGGACTTTCAAGACTGGCCCTAAACAGAGAGTTTCTTCACATCTCTCCATCCTCCTGTAATTACCCCTTGGAACTTCCTTGATTTTTCTTAACCCAGTGTTCTTTTTTTGCTAAGGGCTAGATTGTACCTTTAGGCATAATCCTTAGCAAGGGCGAAGCATAAACTGCACCACCACAAAAGCAGGCATAATTTCCTCCTTGTTTTCTCTTGCTTCAGGGCACCTCATACAATATATGAGAGCAGATCTGGACCACATCAGAGATTTGTGTCCAAGAGCTGCAATAGTTTCTCTGATTTGTCTGCATGTCTGAATAATTGTGCTGTCCAGCGTATTAGGCAGGCAGAGGCAAGGTTCCACCCACAACATCTCATCTACCTGCTTGGGAGGTGGGAGTGGAATTTGTGCAGCACCCCTGTGGGCCCAGACCCAAGATTTAGTGAGCTCACACAGGGTTGTAAGTGAGGGCTCTTACTCTCTCTTACACTTCTTTGCAAATGTGGAGTCCAAGTTACAGTCTATCCTAAATGTTGTCGTTGGGAGAGTAAATTCAAATATATATATAGATTTGTCTGTGTGTGTGTGAGAATTAGAGGGAGTAGTAACAATTAATTAATATATTTGTAACAAGCTAACCAAATGTATATATTTGCATTGACTGAGCTATATAATCAATAGATCTAGATAATACTTAGTCCTGCCTTGAGTGCAGGGGACCGGACTAGAAGACCTCTCGAGGTCCCTTCCAGTCCTACACTTCCATGATTCTATGGTCTATATATGCATTGATTTATATATATAGAGAAATCAATGCATCCTGAATATTTGTTACTTAATTTGAATATGCTGTTTATGATGTTTAACACTTTCACTGACTTTGTCTCTTATAGCACTATCCTAACTTTGGCATTCCTAATCTCAAAGTTATTATGTTACTAACAAAACTGGTTCCAGAACACTGAATTTACTGGGCAATGTAAGATTTCAATAATATGCATTTTGCAGGTACACTGTTTTGCATCATAGTACTTCAGTTATAAAGAAATTAATTCTTGGGATTAAACTATTATTTATTTTCTCTTATACCAGGGACACGGAGTGGATTTAATAACTCACATCAGCACAAAGTTAATTATATTTATACTTGAGCATCAATACTTTTTGTCACTTAGGAACAGAAAATCTTGCCCTCTGGCTTCCATCCATTGGGATGATTTGAGTCCATATGTTACACAGAATGCTAATTAATACTGTGCAACACAATTCATGCTGGTAAAATGGATTTAGGAGATGTCAACAGACTTTAAGTACATACTGAATATGACATAGTTTTGATGGCACATTCCAGTCTTTCATCCTATATGATTTAAAAACAAATGGTGTGAGAAAAAAATATCCTTGTTCTGAAGTTCACCAAGGCAAGTTGTTAAATAAAACCATTGTTTCCCAAAGGGACCCTGCAGACTTCAGAATGGCCTTTTCTGCAAGTATGGGACCCTATACTATACTGCAATTTTGAAACAGTCCTGTTCAGAAGTTGCAGAAAGATGGCAGTTTTGGGGGGCTTTTTTCCCTTCAAAATGAACGTTCTGTTAGTATACAAGGGAATTTTCCATATCAGTTTTGGTGTACATTCAATGTAACATGCATTGAGTTTCCTTTTTTTCCAGGAGATAATTATATACTTTTCAGGAAAACAGAAATGCTTTCATTTTTAATAGTGATGTGTTATTTCAATAATACTTCTGTGGTACAGAATTATAATAGCTATCAAATATGTATTGCTTCCAGATCTTTCTTCAAAGCCCAGAGTTAAGGAGACTAGCAACCAAAGTCCTGATGATCCCAATCTAGCCCCAGTTCCACCCACTAATCCTAATCATAAATCTAAATCTGATTACTGCATGTGTAGAGAGTTTGCATATGTCAAATTCATCTGAGAATCAAGTTCTGACAGGAAATGAAAATCAAGAAAATAACCCTGAAGTGGACTGTAATAAGACTAACATTTGAATTTTTGATCTTTTTTCGTTTGATCCTTTTTAATGCTTAATACTGCATATCAAGACAGTGTCTCCTATGTAGAAGAGAAAGTTAGCTGACAGAAAATTTCGTGATTATTTTTACATATTCATACTACTTAATAATTATACAGGAATTATTAAAATCTGTTCTGAGATATGAATAGAAATATCTTAGTTGGCCACTGACTGTGAAGCCAAGCAGTAAGTAAGCACTGCAAGAGGCACTGTGAACATTATTACATCATATGATTCCATCTCACACATCCGCTGAAGTGAGCTGTAGCTCACGAAAGCTTATGCTCAAATAAATTGGTTAGTCTCTAAGGTGCCACAAGTACTCCTTTTCTTTTTGCGAATACAGACTAACACGGCTGCTACTCTGAAACATAGCACATGTTGTTATTCTTTATCAAATTATCCAGCTCCCCAGATCACTGTTGTCTGCAATCATGAAGGATATGGATGGTTAGTCCTGGAGACTGAGGTTCAGATAGATTGTAAACTCTTTGGGCAGGGACTCTCTGTGTTCTGTATTTGTACAGCACCTAGCATCATGGTATCCTCATCCATATTTTGGGCTCCTAGGCACTATGATAATACAAATAAATCATAATAATCATAGTCTTAGTCTTTCTGACACTATCCTGCCATTAAGGCTCAACCCTGTTCTGAACGCTCAACCTCTAAGAGTGAGAAGATGTTTCTATAAATATATTCATTTTGGCAATCTCAGAAGCAAATGTTCACTGTTAAAGACCATCTTGTGAGGAATTCTTTTACTGGCACAGCTGGCGTAATGTCTGGTAATATTTATAAGAGTCATTAAAAACTGAAAACGCAGCTTGTTCTGAGAGGTTAGGTCACCCAGTCCCTGTTAAATGCATTCTCGTGATTTAACGTGGTTTTCCATGGTTGGTCTGATTTGGCCAGTTGGAAGTTAGGTATCCTGCATGGATTAGCAGTTCTTTTAACCATGTTGTGATACAACACACAGACAGACAGACAGACACCACACACACACAGATCTTTTGGTAATCATCCAGACATAATTCTGTAATAGTGCTAGGCAGGAGTAGTGGCCATGGAGTAGTGACCCACTACATTCTTTGAGGAAGGGTTCTCCCCAACTCTCGCTTTGCCCTGTGGAGTTCTGCAGCAGCTGGCTGGGTTACTTGCTAGGCACTGGAGGAAGCACTTGGACCCTTGTTTTATAAAACTTTAACATACATTCCTTACATATGTGTGTGTAAGATGACTTGCATAGAAGATGATCCCTAATTTAGGCCCCAGTCCAGGAAACACTTAAACACACGCATTGAAGTCAAAGGAGTGCTTACCTGCTTAAAGTTAAGCATGTGCTTACATGCTTTGCTAGTTTGGGGCTTTAGAGTCCAAACCTGAGGCAGTTGAAGTCGATGTGAATTTTGCCATTAACTTCAAAGGGAGCAGGTTCAAGCACTGGTGACATATAAACTGAACTCCCCAAAACTTACTATGACTTACTAGGTCAGGTTAAGTTACTGTCTCTCATTGGGGCCCCTCTGTAGTTGTTCCCTCCCCAACTGTTACTTCTCCCCCAAAAGTCCCACACAAACCTGCACACAGCTGTAATATCTGTCAGCCACCTCCTGTTTCATACATGGCTCTGCATATCGTTCGTGGAGAATCTTTGCTGCCTCCAGATTCCTTGGAGCTCCTGGCTAGGCATGCGGCCCCTGCATCCAGCTTCCCTGCTGCTCCTAGCTAGCTATGCACTTGCTGCACCCCAGAGCATGGCAACTTGCTGGTTCAGGACCTTTCCCATCTCATTACCTGCCCAGGAGAAGGGGAAGTACATTGAAGAGGCTGATTGGAGTTATAATCCCCAACTTAGCAGATCCATCACCAGGGCATTTGAAAGTCAATTCCTTTGGTCTTGTGATATCTACAACTAAGTGAGGTCACTCTCAAGCAATGTCTTCACTGCAGAGACTGCACTGGGCTCTTACTTGGGTGTTGCCCCTAACTCCTCTCCTGTCCACACACAAAAAACATTCAAAGTGGAGCTTTGAACCACAGTTGCCAATTTTCACACGGTAAATAAGCACCCCCGACTTTCACAATAAGCCAAAAATCAAGCTAATCCCATTTCAAAACAAGGCCAAAACAAGCCAATCCCTAAGAACCCCAACACCCTATATGACTAGATCCCCCGGCGTGCAATCTGGGACTGTCGTGGGTCTGCTGTGCACCCATGACTCTCTCCCCACCTTGCTCCTTCTTGCCCTCCCTTGCCGGGAGCCAATCAAAAAAAGAAACAACAGGCTACAACAAGCTACAAGCCAAACAAGCAACAAGCTACAAGCCAAAAACTAGCCAACAAGCAACTTACAAGCCAATTAAGCCAAAAATAAGCCCAATTTCTGCATTTTTTTTTTGCAGGTTTGGCATGTCTGCTTTGAACCTGGGCTAGCTGGCATAGCTGGGGGCGTGGGTTAGGGTTAGAGCCTGGGTTCTGCTTTCATTCGAGCTAATATCCTGCCCACTTTGTAGTGAGGATGCAGGCTGAATCATTTGAGTGCTGATAGTCTCCAGTGCCTTCCCACAGTCCCCCGGGTGTACCCAGAAAAATGGACAAATTCTTCCCCAATTCACTGGGAAAGAATCATAGAGCAGCTCAGCTATCTGCAGCACAAAGAACCAGGGGATATGCCCCCAGAAATCCTAGTGACACCCCTGAGTGAGCACCAGTGAAGAGACAGTAACTCAAGTACTACTTTGCATTGTGTCTGCTCACACCTGGGATAGGCTAATCCTGGTGCTCAGACCTGTGTGCAGATCACCCAAGTTACCTCTGCTGTGAAGGCTTACCCTGAGAATGAGGTTTATATTTCCTTTTGTTTGCTGTGGAGAAGCCTCCAGTGGTTTGTAGTAGGAGCTGGGAGCTGGGTCTGCCCACATTTGCTTAGATTTTTTTCATCACAATCAACTGTACCATTGAGAACAAATATTTACATTGCAATAAAACAAGCTCAGACTGTAATAATGAAACTTACAATAATGGTGTCTGACTTTTAGACCTTTTTAATAATCTATGGCCATTACTTCTTCTCTGTGGAAAGTTTAATCAGAGTAGTTATCAGTGTTTTATGGATTTTTTATTGTCACTTCAGGTAGTACTGTAAAATATATGTTATTTTTAATAAAAATGATTGGAAGTGAAATATGTGTGGTCCAGCTAATGCAAAGATTAGACTGTATAGCTACACTTTAGACTAAAAATGCCTCAGAGCGTAGTCCATCTCCACTTTTGTGTCTTGTAAAGTACTGAGCATGCTGCCAACAACGATAGTAATCAGTTTCTAAGATGACACCAATTAATGATTGGAACATAAGAACTGTCATACTGGGTCAGACCAATGGTCTGTCTATCCCAGTCTCCTGTCTCCGACAGTGGCCAGTACCAGAGGTTCAAGGAGAGTCTACAAAACAGTAAAATTTTGGAGCACTCCACTCCTGTCTTCTGTGGCACTCTGTACCTCAGAGCAGCACCCTGTAACCCCTATATTTATCATTCATATATAATTATGATATATTTCATACAAAGCATGCCATGAAGGATATCATGTGAAAGGTCATGATCTGCCGAAACACATTGTTCTGTCAAAATATGTATTTCATTAGTGTATATGAAGTTATGATATTTTGCTATATGATTTTAGTGAAATATGTTGTAAGTATATTCACTTGTAGTCTCCACTACAAGGGTGGTGACCCCTGGCCAGAAGGTTGTTAAATCACTGTTAATGAGCAGGGAGTTGTTGTACAGGCACCATACAATGGGGACTTCTCAACTCTGTGACTCAGTTGCACAAGACCACACCAGGGGGATTGCTCAACTCTGTCTCAGCAAAGCCCACCAGAACATGTCTAGGCTAGTATTTTCCCAGCACATGGACTGAGGGTATAAATTAAAGGACAGTAGCATCATGCCTTTGCCTTTCTCCTCCTTCACCTACACAGGAAGCAACAAGAACGCTGGGAAGACAAAGACTTCAACTGAGGAGACTGATCCAAGGCTTAAGGGAGAAGCCTGTGTATAAAGAAATATAAAATCCACTGGGGTGAGAAAACTGCTTGATCCAAACACTGCCCAGTGTAATAAGGTTTAAGATTTAGACTGTGCACTTACCTTTTATTTCCTTTGGTAACTATCTCTGATCTTTTGTGCCTACCACTTATAATCACTTAAAATCTATCTTTCTGTAGTTAATACATTTGTTTTATATTTTACGTGGTTGAAGTGCTTGGGAAATCTCAGCTTAGTTTACAAAGGCTTGTGTATTTCCTCTCCACATTGACGGAGGGGCAGACTGGGTAATAAACTTACACTGGTCAAGCTTCTGACCAGGGCAAGACAGTACAGTTCTGGAGTGCAAGTCTGGGGGCTTGGGAGATTTTCTGGTGCCTTTCTCTGTGTGATTCATGAGTGGCTCTGGGAGCTTTCATGCAATCTAGCTGGGTGTGGGGTTCCACATGTTGTTGTGCTGAGTGATAACAGCACCTGGAGGGTTTGCTGCTTGTCACTAACAAAACATTGTGAGAAACAGCCCAGGCTGGAGAGTTAAGGGGGAACAATGGTAACCCAGTTCCAGGTTGTACCCCGGGGATACTGTCACACTTCCCCTCCTGGTTTAGGATCACCCCGAGCATGGGGTTACGTCCCTGACCATCTTGATTAAGAGGCACTGATGGACCTATCCTCTCTGAATTTATTAGTTCTTTTTTTAACCCAGTTATACATTTGGCCATCACAACATCCCATGGCAACGAGTTCCACAGGTTAATTGTACATTGTATGAAAAAAACACTTTCTCTTGTTTGTTTTAAACCTGCTGCCTTTTAATTTCATTAGTTGACCCCTGGTTTTTGTATGGTAGAAAGGGTAAATAACACTTCTCTATTCACTTTTTCCACACCATTCATGATTTTAATATCTCTGTCATGTCCCTCCTTCATCATACCTTTTCTAAACTGAACAGCCCTAATCTTTTTAATCTCTCCTCGTATGGAAGCCGTTCCATACTCTTGATACTCTTTGTTGCCTTTCTCTGAACCTTTTCCAGTTCCACTGTATTCTTTTTGAGATGGGAAGAACTGGACACTATTCCAGGTGTGGATGCACCATCGATTTTTATACTGGCATTATGATATTTTCTGTCTTATTTTCTCTTTCCTAATGGTTTGAGTGGTAACAGCTCATTTAGAACTCATCATTGTACACGTGTAGTTGGGATTATTTTTTTCAGTGTGCGTTACTTTGCACTTACCAGTGTTGAATTTCATCTGCCATTTTGTTGCCCAGTCATCCAGTTTAGTGAGATCCTTTGGAACTCTTCACAGTCAGCTTTGGACTTAACTATCTTGAATAATTTTGTACCATCTGCGAACTTTGCCACTTCACTATTCACTCTTTTTTCCAGATCATTAATGAATATGTTGAACAGCACAGGTCCCAGTGTAGATCCTTGGGGGATCTTGCTGTTTACCTCTCTCCATTGTGAAAACTGATAATTAGTTCCTATCTTTTGATTCCTATCTTTTACCAGCTACTGATTCATGAATGGACTTTCCCTCTTATCTCATGACTACTTCCTTTGCTTAAGAGCCTTTGGTGAGGGACCTTGCCAAAGGCTTTATGAAAGTCCAAGTACATTATATCCACTTGATCGCCCTTGTCCACATGCTTGTCGACACTCTCAAAGACATGAGTTCCCTTTACAAAAGCCAAGATGACTCTTCCCCAACAAATCATGTTCATCTAGGTGTCTGATAGATCTGTTCTTTACTACAGTTTCTACCAGTTTGTCCGGTACTGAAGTTAGGTTCACCAGCCATTAATTGCCAGGATTGCCTCTAGAGACATGTTTAAAAATCGATGTTACGTTAGCTACTCTCCAGTCCTCTGGCACAGAGGCTTGTTTCAGCGAGAGGTTACATACTTCAGTTAATAGTTCTTCTTCAAATAGCATGGCAGACTCCCTTCAGATACTGCTTGAAGAGGTCAAAGAATTGCAACACAAGTTATTAGATATCCTCCAATCAGCAACACCAACCAGAGTCACCATTCTAATTAATGAGGTGATCTTGGATCTCATGAGGATGGTTCGGCAGACCCCAGCTAAAGTGCCACCAACTTGCAAGAGGTCTGATAGTAAAGACTATGTTCCCACCAAGGCTCTGAATTTTTGTTCTCCCATTTGTTTCCTATTCCCTGGTGGTAGAGGCAATAAATGAGCAGAGAAAACTACAGCATGCCAAGGCAGCCGTATAAAACAAGGAATAGAAGAATCTCCATCTTTTTGGACGGAAGTCCTATTCATCAGTGACCCTACAATTTTGGGACACTAATTATCAGGCCTTTATGTCCAAACACAATCACATGAACTATATAGTTTAATGAGTTTTTTGAGCACCTTCTTCCAGAACAAAGAGAGCAATTCCAAACTATTGTTGCTGGAGGACAATTATTAGCCTGGACATCCCTCCAAGCATCCTTGGATGCTGGAGACACAACAGCCTGTTCCATCTCTACAGCAGTAGTCATGTACAGCTCATTGTGGCTTCTTTCTAAAGAAGCTCCAGAGTACCATGGAGGACCTTCCCTTCAACAGGCCTAAGTTGTTTGCAGAGAACATGGGTTAGTCCCTTCATACTCTGAAAAACTACAGATCCACTCTGTTATTGCTGGGAATCTATATTCTTGCAAGCAAGAGAAGGTTTAATAGATCTCCTACTGCCCAGAGATTTCCACGTGATATATTTCTCCATGTTCCAGAGACCTACCGAACCCCAGAAAGAAGCACAGGTTCCAGAGGAAGGGAAACACAAAACTATCTGGTTCAGGTACACAGTTTCATCTTCAAAGCATCAGTTTTGACAGACTGGTTAAGAGTTTGAAGCCTCCCACGCTTTTTAGCCTGCCAACTACAAATGTTTGCCTTCTCCCGCCATTTGGAAGCTAGCTCTCTGATTTACGGCATGCATGAGAGCACGTTACCACAGGCAAATGAATTTTGGAGATTGTTACACTGGACTATGTCATCTACTTCACATCCGCCCTCCTTCCCACCCTTCTTCCCCCTCTTCAGGGACCCCTCTCATGAGCTCCTACTAAGACAGGAGACAAACTTGATTAGGAGTGCTAGAGCTTGTCCCAGCTCTACAAGTGGGGAAAGGGGTTCTTGAGGTACTTTCTCAACCAAAGAAAAACAGAGGGTGGAGACCGATTTTAGGTCTAAACTTACTAAACAAATTTGTGAAGTCCCAAAATTTCAGGATAGTGACTCAGGCAGTGATAATTCCTTCATTGGACCAAGGGGATTATTTTTTAGCCCTCAACCTCCAAGATGCCTATTTCCATATTGTGATACCCTCCCCAACTCCAAGAGTGTTCTCAAAAGTTCTGGCAGTGGTGGCTGCTCCCCTTCACTGAGAGGCAATTGTCATGTTTACATACCTCAACAACTGGCTGTTCAAGGGTCAGTCTTATAAGGAAGTGCTGTCAGCCACCTAGAGGGCCCTATTACTGTCTGCAGTTAGGCCTCCTGCTCAGTTTCAACAAGTCTGCATTGACCCACATGCAGAAAATTTACTTCATAGGGGTGTCTTTGGATTCACTAACTACTAGGGCCTATCTTGTTATGGAGAGATTCGTAACCTTATTAAACTTCATCAAGACTATTCAAGCAAGCTCTCAAACCTCAGTGAGGTTCTGTTTGCAGCACCTGGGTCACATGGCAGCTTGCACTTTCATCATAATCATAATCATGCAAGATTATGCCTTTACTCCTTTCAAGCATAGCTCAGAACAGTCTATTCACAAAATGGACACAGCTTTGACAAATAAGTTTCTGTTTTGTGTCAGGTGAAAGATTCCCTAGACTGATGGAAGGATTGGGACAGATGTATTGCTGCTTGGATGGGAGAGGGGGTGCATTTCGGTCTTCATGTAGTCCAGCACAGATGGTCACTTCAGGAGACCAGTCTTCACATCAACCTGCTGGAACTAGGGTAGTCAGAAATGCCTGTCTCTACTTTCTACCTCTCATCAGAGGGAAGTCTATAAAGAACTTGATGGACAATGTGGCCTGCATGTTTCATATCAACTGGCAGGGTGGAGCGAGATCCCTCTCTCTGTATGCTGAAGCAATAAAAGTTATGGAATTGGTGCACAACCCATCGTATTCACATTTTGACACTGTACCTTCCTGGAGTACAAAACACCACAGCTGATGGTCTCAGCAGATGCTTCGCCAAAGACTACAAATGGCACTGGACCCATAGATCCTAGAAGACATATTTTGAATGTGGGAACGTCCAGAGGTGGATCTTTTTGCCTCAGCCACAAACAAAAAGTGTTGCCTCATCTGTTCAAGGGAATGCGTAGGCCTTCAATCCTTGGGAGATGCTTTCTCCTTCCTTAGATGAAGGAGCTGTATTATGTATTTCCCCCCCAAACCTCTAATTCTAGAAGTGATGAACAAGATCAGGCAGGACAAGGACAAGGTTATCCTTATAGTCCCTATGTGGCTAAGACAAGCATGGTATCTTATTTGTTTTGATTGTCTTTGTCCGGCGATCAATCTTCCATCCTTCCCTCATCTTCTCTCTCAAGATGCGGGCTGAGTGCTTCATCCCAGACTAAAGATTCTCTGCCTCAAAGCATGGCTCATTGATGGTTCACAGGCTTACAGTACACCTGTTTAGTAGAGCTATAGCAGGAAGGAATCTACCCATGTTCTACCTTCAGAAGTGGAAAAGATTTGGCTGTTGGTGTGAATACTGGCAAATTGCACCTGATTCTGCCTTGCTGACACTTATGCTGGATTACCTGATACAACAGCAGAAAACAGGCTTATCAAGTTCATCAGCCTTCCATTCTCCAGTGGAAGGATTCTCAGTATTCCTTCACCGCACAAGTGTGAAGTTAATTAAAGGACTGGGGAACCTCTTCCTTCAAGTAAAAGCCCCCACTTCAATCTGGAATCTTAAACTAGTTCTCAGAGCTCTCGGAGGGCCTCCTTTTGAACCTTAGTGATCTGCTCATTATTATACTTATCCATGAAGACAACATTTTTTTAGCCATTACATCAGGTTAAAGAGTTGGGGAAAATCAGGACCTTGATGGGGGTCCTCCCTTTTCAGTATTTTTCAAGGATAAAGTTTCTACATCCAGATCCCAAATTCCTTCCTAAGGTATCATCTGAGTTTCATCTGACTCAGACCATGTGTTTACTGCCCTTTTTCTCCAAAACCACATAACCTGGGTCAGGAAGCTTCTTTCCCTACCTTAGATGTCAGAAGAGCATTGACTTTCTAACTTGATAGGACCAAATTATTTCAGAAGTCTCCTAGACTATTTGTATCCATTGCAGACAGATCAAAGAGTTCCACCACTTCCACCTGGAGACAATCAAAGTGAATTTTGGAATGTATTATTGCTTGCTATGAGGTTGCCAATGCCCCCAATATCCTGCTAGGGTTCTGGCCCAGGGTATGTCTACAATACAAAATTAAGTCGATTTTATTTAAGTTGACTTTGAGCCTCCGATTTAAGCAAGTCGATTCTGCATGTCCCCACTATGCACATTGTATCAGCAGAGCTCATCCTCACTAGCAAGGCTTGCATCGACTCACGGAGCGCTGCACTCTGGGTAGCTATCCCCCAGTGCATGGAGGTGAGTGGAATGTTGGGTTGGGCTTGCAATGCCCCATGGGACCAAAACATTTGCACGGGTGGTTATGGGAACATGGCATTAGCCTTCCTCCTTCCCTCCATCCCTGAAATCAACGGCAAACAAACCAAGCCTTTTTTGTGCCCTTTTCCCTAAGCCTGGGTTACCTGTGCAGATGCCATAGTACAGCAAGCATGGACCCTGCTCAGCTGTACACAGTAGTTGTGAGCATTACCAACACCTCATGCCTTATCCTGCTTATTTGCTCAGTTGAAGCAGGAGCCGCCATGTGGAAAATGTGGTGCCATGCAAGCAGTCTTGCTGGAAGCCATGCAGCAGAGCAATTCACAGATGCGGACAACAATTGTGTATCACCTTGACATGGTGGAGTGCCTCTTCTGGGCCCGGGAAACAAGCACTGACTGGTGGGATGCACAGTTATGCAGCTATGGGATGACGAGCAGTCGCCGCAGAACTTTCAAATGTGCAAGGCCATTTTCATGGAACTGTGTGAAGAGCTTTCCCCAGCCCTGAAGCGCAGCGATACTAAAATGAGAGTTGCTCTGACAGTTGAGAAGTGAGTGGTGATAGCTCTGCGGAAGCTTGCAACACCAGACTGCTACTGGTCAGTGTGGAATCAATTCGGAGTCGGTAAATCTTTCATGGGGTCTGCTGTGATCCAAGTTGCCAGGGCAATCAATAGACTTCTGCTCAGAAGGGTAGTGACTCTGTGAAATGTACAGGACATAGTGGATGCTTTTGCCATGATGGGGTTCCCTAACTGTGGTGGGGTGATAGACAGAATGTATATCCCTAATTCGGCAGCAGACCACCTTGCCAAAGAGTACATAAATTGAAAGGGGTACTTCTTAATTGTGTTGCAAGTGCTGGTGGATCACAGGGGCCATTTCACCAACATCAGCGTAGGATGGTCAGGAAAGGTGCATGATGCACGCATCTTTAGGAACTCTTGTTTGTTCAGAAAGCTGCAAGAAGGAAATTTCTTTCCAGACTGCAAAATAACCCTGGGTGATGTTGAAATGCCAGTTGTGATCCTGAGAGATCCAGCCTACCCCTTGCTCCCATGGCTCATGAAGCTGTACAGAGGCAGCCTGGACAGCAGTAAGGAGTGGTTCAACCATAGGTTGAACAAGGCAGAATGGTGGTAGAATGTGCCTTTGGATGTTTAAAAGCCTACTGGCGTAGTTTGCTTACTAGGTTAGACCTCAGTGAAAGCAATATTCCCATTATTGTTGCTGCGTGCTGTGTGCTCCATAATATCCATGAAACAAAGGGAGAAAAGTTTCTGGCAGTGTGGGGGGTGGAGGCAGATCACCTGGCAGCCAATTTTGAGCAGCCAGACACCAGGGCAATAAGAAGATCACATCGAGGTGCGCTGCGTCTCCGTGAGGCTTTGAAAACTAGTTTAATCAATGACCCACAGTAATGTGACACTTACGTGTGTTGTTCCTTACCTAGCTGTCCCCTTCATTGCATGTACTCCCCTGTAAATTACACCCCCGCTAACCACAGTGTGCTGAATGAATAAAGAGTCTTTTCTCCTCAATCCATTGATTTTTATTATGCTCACAAACTTTGAGAAACAGCAAAGAAAAGTAAGACAACCTGGGGCAAAAGGGCTGATAACACTGGGGGGGAGGAGGAACAAGGACAGCTTGCTTACAGTTGCACTGCAGTAACAATCAAAAGTGTGGGAATGGGCACCTTCTGGACCTTCTGGTCCGCCCACCCTCCCCTGGAGTTGAGTGCAAGGCATACCGGACTTTCCGCCCCCATATCCTAGGACATCTGAGAGAGGAGGATGTGGAACTTGGCGACAATGGCAGCAGGTTCAGCACAGGCTGCAGAGGGACTCTAGTGTCCAGCTCCCTTTCTTGAACCTCAACCGGTTTGCTCCCTCATAATCTGTACCATCTTGTCCTGTGTGTCACGCATGTGTTCCCTGCATGCTATTCTGTCCTCGCAGTCATTGTGCAGGCTCTCTGACAGCGCAATCCTCTATGCACTGAGCTCCATCTTGTCACTCTCGGAGGCACGCATTAACTCATTGAACATGTCCTCCCGAGTCTTCTTTTCCACCTTCTAATCTGGGAAACTCTCTGTTTCAGCATGGAGGATGTGCCTACGGACAAGGTTTCAGCTGCAAAGAATACAAAGCACAAGGGTAATATTGACAGTGCATACATTGTTTCTGGTGCAAGGTTAAATCTTTTTATAAAAGAAAAAACCCTCAGTGCACTTCCCTGCAAGCCACAACTTAAGCAGAACTGCTGGCTACTGCAAGAGTCGGTTTGCCACTACAGCCATGGTGAATCAGGCCATGAGGCCTGGGCGAGAGGTCTTGTGCTGTAGCTTTTGTTAAGACATCCTTGGGATCACTGGTTGCAACCTCAGCACAACCCCCTTTCCCATAGCAACCTGGATGGTGCTTGAAGACAGGCACCAGCGTAAAGACCCACAAATAGTTTGATTGTTACAAAAGTGGCACTGGGTTGGGGTGGAAGGGAGATGAACAGCGTCATGCCTCCCACCCCTGCAATACACAGTGATCCCTTCCAAGCACAACCAGGGCACGCTCGGGAAAGTGTGGTTGTTTGACCAGAATTCACCTAACAGGGGCAGATTACTTATCAAATTGCTTGCAGTTTAAGGGCTAGCATTTAAAACCTTCCCATTTCCCCTAGGTGACCATATGCGATATCGCTCTCCTGAGGGTGACAGAGGCAGAAAGGGAGCAGATGCTGCAAGCGTCTGTGTACAGACCTGGTCCTTATGCTGCAATGCTGTGTGCCACAATGATGCCAGCAGAGTTAATACTGGAGTAGCATGGAAAAGTGTCCTTTCGTGGTGGAAGAAATAAGGCAGCTCTTCCCAGAAACCTTCTGCAGAGGATTGCAGAGTACCTCAACGAAAGCTTCCTAGAGATCTCAAGGGAGGATTCCTGGGCCATCCCCAGGCACATAAACAGTCTTTTCCAGAGAGCACCCTCTGTGTACCTGGAGTGGCCGCCGATAACTTCTATTCCAATTTTTTAATTCAGATTCAACATTAAAAATAATAGCATGTAACCCCTACAGTCTGATTGAAAATGTGTACTCACCAGAGGTGCCTTCCCTGGCACCACACTCAGCCGAAAGTTGGTCCTGTGAGGGGATGGGCTCCAGCGTTTTTAAAAGTTCTTGGCTGTCGGGGAAAATGGATCCTCCGTTTGCCTGCCATGCATTCTCCTCCTCCTCCTGTTCATCGTCAACAATGTCCTTCTAGTTGTTGCCCAAGGTCGCCTGGGGCTCCTGGGAGGTATCCACGGAGCATTTTGGGGTAGTGGTGGGGTTGCCGCCTAGAATTGCATGCAGCTCCTCATAGAAGCGGCATGTCTGTGGCTCATAACCAGAGCGACTGTTCACCTCCCTTGTCTTCTGGTAAGCTTGCCAAAATTCTTTCTTCACGTGGCACTGCTGTGCCCCCCTGGTGTAGCCCTTCTCCCCCATGCCCCACGCAATCTTGGCATAGATGTTAGTGTTTCTTCTGCTGGTTCAGAGTTCTGCCTGCACAGACTCTTCTCCCCAAACAGAAATAAGATCCACCACCTCCTGTGTGCTCCATGCTGGAGCATGTTTGCGGCCCTGAGCATCCATTGTCAGCTGTGCTGACGAGCTCTCCGTGCCGATAAAACAGGAAATGAAAATTCAAATGTTCCCGGGGCTTTAACAGGGGGGCGGCTGTTTCCTGTGTACCTGGCCGAAGTGCAGTGGAGTTGAAAGTGCTCTCCAGAGCAGTCACAGCAGAGCACTGGGGGACACCTCCTGAAGAGCAATTCATTCAAATTACACAGCGCAGTGTCTACACTATCCCCATGTTAATGTGTGGATGTCAACTGAACCACTACGCCTCTCACGGAGGTGGAATACAGAAGTCAACTTTACAAGCCCTTTAGATTGGTGGAAGGGACTCAGTAGTGTAGACACGTACATTATTAACTCAACCTAACACAGTATGCGTCGACCTAACTTTATAGTGTAGACCAGGCCCCACTCTACTAGGTTGCAGACAACATCTGTGACCTTACTGAAGGACTTTCCAGTATCTGAAATCTGCATGACTGCTATGGGTCTTCAGTACATACCTTCTCCAAACACTATGCCTTGGTCCATGCCTGTAGATCTGACATGGCAGTGGGCTGTGCAGTTCTGACTTCTCTACTAGTCTCTGTTCTGAAGCTCCCTCCTCCCAGGCATAGTCACTGAAGTGGAGCACCCAAAGCAACACTACTTGAAGAAGAAGAAAGAGAGGTTACTCACCCTTTGCAGTAATTGTAGTTCTTCAAGATGTGTGTCCCTATGGCTGCTCCACTACCCGCCCTCCTTCACCTCTGCTTCAGAGTTTCTTGGTGGGACTTCGCAGTAGTAAAGAAACTGAGGGCAGTTCACCCACGCAGCCCTATAGAGCTTCAGCACGGGGCATGAGGATGTTTAGAGTGCATGTGTGAGCCGAATGGATGTTGCTAATGAAAATCTCTGATTGAAGGCGCTTGGGGCATAGGCACACTTGAAGTGGATCACTCACAGGGACATACATCTTGAAGAAATACATTTACTGCACAAGGGTGAGTAACCTTTCCTTCTGCAATTTCCTATTTGAGTTCCTTCAGAACTCTTGGGTGAATACCATCTGGTCCTGGTGACTTATTACTGTTTGATATATCAGTTTGTTCTAAAACATCTTCTATTGACACATCAGTGTGAAGCAGTACTTCGGAATTGTCATCCAAAAAGAATAGCTCTGATGTGGGCATCTCCCACATCCTCTGAGGTGAAGACTGATGCATAGAATTCATTTAGCTTCTCTGCAATGACCTTGTCTTCCTTGAGTGCTCCTTTAGCACCTTTGTCATTGCTTGGCAGGCTTCCTGCTTCTGATGTGCTTAAAAAAATTCTGACTGTTAGTTTTTGCATCTCTAGCAAGTTGCTTCTCAAATTCTTTCTTGGCTGGCCTTATTATATTTTTACACTTAATCTGCCAAAATTTGTGCTCTTTCCTATTATCCTCACTAGGTTTTGACTTCCAAATTTTAAAGGATGAGGGTTTTTTGCCTCTCATGGCCTCCATTACTCTACTGTTTACCCATGGGGGCATTTTTTTGGTCTTCCTCCTGTCTTTTCTGATTTGGGGTATACATTTAGTCTCAGACTCTATTATGGAGTTTTTAAATAGCTCCTAGGCTGCTTGTGGGCATTTAACTCTTGTGACAGCTCCTGTTAATTTCCACCTAACAAACAGCCTCATTTTTGTGTAGTTCCCCTTTTTAAAGTTAAATGTTACTGTGGTGGGGTTTTTTGGTATTAATCCCCCCAGAAGGATTTTGAATTTAATTACATTATGGACTCTGTTACCGAGCAGTTCAGCTATGGTTACCTTTTGGATCAGATCCTGTACTCCATTTAGGACTAACTCAAGAATTGCCTCTCCCCTTGTGGATTGCAGGACTAGCTGCTCCAAGAGGCACCCATTTATGGTGTCTAGAAATGTTATCTCGCCATCACACCCTGAAGTGACATTTACCCGGTCAATATGAGGATAGTGGAAATCACTTCTGATTATTGGACTTTCTACTTTTGTAGCCTCTCTAACCTCCCTCAGCATTTCCTGGTGAGGTGGTCAGTAATATAATCCTATTGCTGTACTCTTTTTATTCACACATGGAATTTCTAACCATAGCGATCCTATGGTACACTTTGTTTCATTTAAGATTTTTTTTCCTGATTTTGACTATATGCTTCCTTTTATATATAGTGTCACTCTCCCACCAGGGTGACCTACTCTCTCATTCCAATAATATTTTATACTCTGGTATTACTGCCCCCCATTGATTATCCTCATTCCACCAAGTTTCTCTGATGCCTATTATATCAATATCCTCATTTAGTGCCAGGCAGTCTAGTTCACCTCGAGTAGTATTTAGACTTCTAGCATTTGTATATAAGTACAGGTACATTTTGGTCAATATTCAGTTGTTTGCCTTCATGTGTTATTTTTAAATGGGACTTTAGTTTGTTTGACTGTTCCTCACTAGCTCCTACCTGTACTTTACCAAGTTTTTTTCTGTCCTCTTTACTAGGATATAGAGTTCTCTCTTTAGTAAATTCATTCCTAACAGACTTCTCTCCCTGAACCATGTGCTCCTCCACACCTTTTTGGCTTTCCCCCAGCCCTTTGTTTAAAAAACCTTCTGCAACCTTTTTGATTTTATGTTCCATTGTGACTCCCATACGGGCCAGTCCTTCATCAGAAGATGCCCCAGTTCCTGATAAACCTAAATCCCTACACTGTTGTCTCATCCACACGTTGAAACACTGCAGTTCTGTGTGTCTTACTAGCCCTGCACATGGAACTGGAAGCATTTCAGAAATGCTATCGTGGAAGTCCTGAACTTTAATCTCTTATCTAGCAGCCTAAATTTGGCCTCCAAGACCTCTCTCCTACTTTTCCCTATGTCTGGTACTTACATGTACCACCTACATATGTCAAGACCTCTGGCTCCTCCCCAACACTACCTATAAGGCTGTCTAGATGAAATTTTATTAGCTCTCAGCTTATATATATAAATATATACATTATCTCTAAAAGCAATTTGATTACTCTAGGATGCACTGTGCAGCAAAGTATAATGAAAAATGGAAAAGCCCACAGTATCCAATTAAAAGACTGCTTCACTTTATTGTTTATTGGACAAACTCATTCTCAATGGAACCACCATAGGAAAACCAGTCATAGTACAGACACACTACATAGAGCTGGTTATGTTTTCAAATTCCCGGTGATTAAGCCATTTAGGATGAGCCAAAAAAAAAACAACCCAACCCCTCCAGGACAATGCCTCCACTCACTGATAGCATTGTGTAAGTCTGTTTGTTCAAAATAGCCCTCTTTTCCTTCCTATCTGACTGCATCTAGGCAACTGTGTTCAGTAAATTGTTCAGTTTCAGGAAAGAGAGTGACTAAGTAAAGGTCAGGCTCTGTTATGTCACTTTGTGACCCAGGAGATTAAGAATTTTTTAAAACTGAGTGTGAGCGGAAGTGGGAGGGAGTGTGTTTGCACATTTGCTACTGATATGACCCAGCAATGGCCCCTAAACACGCCCACTAAGCTAATTATTCTTCCTTAGCAGGAGTGGCTTGAACAAGTAAGTCACATTACAGCTTACATTTATTATGGCAAAGCTAAATATCCAAGTATTCCAGAACCATACATATTGCCCCACAGCCCAAGCAAAAAATGGGCACACATGTATATGCACCTGTATTCTGGTAACATGTTTGGTTGTCTCCAGACTTTGCACATTACTCCTGAGGGAATTCTGCACCAAAAAATTAAAAATTCTGCACACAATATTTTAAAATTCTGCAAAATTCTGCAAATGTTATTTGTCAAAATAACACTATATAATCATTATAATCACACCAATCACTATATAACCAGTTTCAATTATTCTGGTAATTTATTTCAGAATACCTGTCAGCCAGTAGGTCTGTAACAATACAGACACACACGAAAATTCCCCCAGGAGTAGAGAGTTAAAAAACCCCTTATGACAACCCAGTTCCTGTTTCTCTGGCTCCTCCTCCCCAGAGCCCCATCAGGTGGCCAGACACTCACAACTCTACCCCCAAGAGCCCAGCCATTCCCCCGCCCCCCCACATCCAGACACTCACACCCCTACCCCCCAGAGGCCAGCCATTGGGCCCCCTTGGCCCAGACTGGGCTCTGAGGGGGGAGAGGGTGTGAGTCTCCCCTTTCTCCCCCCCCCCCCCCCGAGCCTAGCCGTCCCGTCCCCACCCCCGCTCAGACACTCACAGACCCTACCCTCCTCGAGCCCAGGGATCCAGAGGGAGAAACAGCCTGATGCTGGGTCCTGGGCTTGCAAGGAGTTTCCTGCACACCACCTCCTTCCTTCAGAGTATGCTGGGAATTGCAGCTGCTGGGAACCCTCCAGTTTCCTCCCTCTGTCCCAGGCCTTGTCTTCTATTTGCGAACTGGGCTCTGCCGGGTTCAACAGCCCCTAGTGGTGACTAACATCTCTGCAGCCCGTTTCTGTGGGGGAAAAAGGGAAATTCTGCACACACATTAATTTCTGCAAAATTCTGCATTGTGCAATGGCATAGAATTCCCCCAGGAGTAGCACATGTTTCATAGCAGTCTGACTTGTGTGATTCATTGGACATTTTCTGTAACAATTGTGGATATTTACTTCAGAATGTCTTCTTTTGTTACAAACTGTTGGTACTAAGCATTCTGCTATCTTGTGGCTTCCCCACTTCACTTCTAGGCTAAGTTTATGTTCTATATTAACTCCTATCTATGGTGGGATCAATGCTGCGGGGTATTGAACACTACCTGCAGAGCCTCTGCACCTCCTGTGAAAGTCAGTGGGTGTTGTGGGTGTTCAGTACCTCTCAGGCCTTATCTACACAGTAAAGTTTTACCAGTTATACCAATATAGTTATACAGGTATACAAGCATAACTCCCTATTTGAACACTCTTATTTTAGTATGGCTTTTTTATTTTTCAGTTTAGCTTAAACTCCTGCCTAAGCAATATAAATTAACCTGAAAAAAGATCCTATTATATTGGAATAAGAATGTCTAACATGGGTTATACCAGTTTAACTTTATTGGTTTAAATTCTCACCTTAAGTTATATTGAAAAAACTTTCCCGTGTTTTTCTGACAAGGCCTCAAAATGTGTTCCTTTGTCAATTCCTTGGCTAAGCATTTAGTGCCTACCTCACATTTAGTTTTTGACTATCACATAGACCAAATATCCTTTTTGTTGGGACTCTCTTGTCTCTATTATTTGCCATCTTGGATCTCAAAGAAAGCCACAGTTCAATAACATAAATATACCTATTTGGATACCATGCTCATCAGCATATTATATTATTTATCAATATTCATTACCTGAATTTAGGGCCAGATAATACCTTATTATTGAAAAACCCAATAACAATGTACTTCACCCAGTCAAAAGTTTTATCTGGATTTGGAAATAGTAAAATTATTCCTAGTTTTGTTTCATTCTCTTAAGTAGATACTCTTGAAGGTTAATCTTCAAATGAGTTGATTCCTGCGGGCATTAAATACTGGGTATTTTTAGCCCACCTATTATATCAAAACATCATATCCCATTGTCAAACTATGCAATAGTATCTTCCATCTATATTTCATAGGGAAATTGGGATAGTTATCTATTTATTCTTTTTGAATTCAGGTAGCTTTTTATAATCCCTGTAAAGGCTTGACAAATGGAAAACTCTACAGAGCATATGGAAAATCTCTAAGTTTTGTAGTTTTGCAATACAGTGCAAAAACTTGAAAAGAGCATGGTGAAAGAACCTGTGATTTATTGGCCTTGATATAAGCCTTAAAGAGTGAAATCTGGAAAGAACTTGTAGAAAAACTGCTTAGAGATTTATTCTCATTAGACATGAAAGTCCCTCATGGTGCAGGGAGACACAACTCATCCATCACTGGCTAGAAGCCTAATTAGAACTCTTAATATCCAAGTGTCTGAACAATATAGAGAGGAATCTGGTCCTGTTGCTTGATCAACAGCATCAAAATCAGCACTACAGTTCTACAAAAGTTTAATTCTATCCAGACTGCAGCCAGAAAATATAAAGGAGAAGAAAATAATTTGTCAAGGTCAAAGAGTGTGATTCCCTATCAGACGGGTGTTGAAAGGGAGAACAAAATGTGTATTTTCACCAGACTTTGCACTTAATTTGAATGTTACAGATTCAAAAATAATAACCGTCACAAGTCTCTCACGTACAGTCAATACCGATCTTCACTGAAACTCAGAGATGAGCAGTGAACTAACTAAACAAATACAAGTTATAAATGTCATATTTAAAGATCTCCTCGGTGAACAGGTTGAAGAATGGAACCAAAAGAGGGAAACAAACTCTGTTAAAGGTGGATGCTGGTGGTAAAATGCTACATCAAAATGCCAGGATCAAAATCTTTGACTCAGAAAGGTTTTAAACAAAGTCTTATTTCAGACACAAGGACCTGTTTTCTTTGATAGCTTAAAAGAGCATACACACAATTTGGGACTGTGGTCATGGAAAGTATATTGGTGGGAGGGAAGAAGGAGGTAGGTGCTTTCTTACAGGATAATATATGCAAGGGTATGCTCTGCTCTGTAATATTCTCTACAAGTGAGTTCGATAAAATACAAGGTAGCAGACAGAATATCCACACAGAACTGACACATTAAAGATGAAAGGCCATGTCAAGGTTCCTCCCCCACTCTGAACTCTAGGGTACAGATGTGGGGACCTGCATGAAAACCTCCTAAGCTTACTTTTACCAGCTTAGGTTAAAACTTCCCCAAGGTACAAACTATTTTACCCTTTGCCCTGGGACTTCCACTGCCACCACCAAACTTTATCTGGGTTCCTGAGAAAACGTTGTTTGTTAACGTCTTTCCCCCCAAAAACCTCCCAACCCTTGCACCCCACTTCCTAGGGAAGGTTTGGTAAAAATCCTCACCAATTTGCATAGGTGACCACAGACGCAAACCCTTGGATCTTAAGAACAATGAAAAAGCATTCAGTGTTCTTACAAGAAGACTTTTAATAGAAGTAAAAAAGAATCACCTCTGTAAAATCAGGATGGTGAATACCTTACAGGGTAATTAGATTCAAAACATAGAGAATCCCTCTAGGCAAAACCTTAAGTTACAAAAAAGACACACAGACAGGAATATTCATTCTATTCAGCACAGCTATTTTCTCAGCCATTTAAAGAAATCATAATCTAACACATACCTAGCTAGATTACTTCCTAAGACTCCATTCTAAGACTCCATTCCTGTTCTGTCCCTGGCAAAAGCATCACACAGACAGACACAGACCCTTTGTTTTTCTCCATCCTGCCAGCTTTTGAAAGTATCTTGTCTCCTCATTGGTCATTTTGGTCAGGTGCCAGTGAGGTAACTTTTAGCTTCTTAACCCTTTACAGGTGAAAGGATTTTTCCTCTGGCCAGGAGGGATTTTAAAAGGGGTTTACCCTTCCCTTTATATTTATGACAGGCCAGCATGTGGAGTTAACCACTGGCCACTGTGAACAGAGAGATGAAGAGGACCATGCTGCACTATGAGCCTGAGGAGGAATAATTCAGCAGAATTCCTCCTAAGACTCTACGGAAAAGAGTGGTGGAGCAGAAGCTTTGCTACCCTCATAAAGGCCATAATGTGGGCTGCCATGCCCAGAGGCAGCTCTGCTCTCAACTTCAGAGGGATTGGGGGCTATAGGCTGGGTCTCACCCTACTCCACTTCACCTCCTTCACAAGGACCCAGGCAGAATGGGAAGGCCCTTGCACTTTATCTTGTCACCATACATGCATACAATCAGCCACAGTCTGGCCCCAAACCATGGTTACTACTCACTACAAGCATAAATAATTTACTGGAGTTTGTTCCTGGAATTCTCATGTTTTTAATCTGATTAAAAGAACATGAGTCCTATTTGCGTTCAGAAACATGAATATCAGTGTTGTAATATGGCTCATTTGTTCTCTTCAAAGAGACAAGATCCTAAAAAACTCTTAAATTGGACCCATCTTTGAAGCTTGTAAACCCTCTGGCCTGGGCAATGTGACCATTTAAATTAATGAAAATCTCCCTTTTATGGTACACCCTGTTAATAATGAACCTAGTGGGAATCACTAGAGGGGGAGAGAATAAATCTTAGTGTCAATTCCCAGACAAAAAACTTCATTAAGCTGGAATTAAGGATGAGAAAGTACCATATCTTAAAAGATAAAAAGGGAGAACACTGTAGTTTTAAATACCTAAACATGAGAAAGCCAGGGCATTCTAATGGAAGTTATATTCAGAACAAAACACAAAAAGAAAGGCAATGTTATAAAGTATGAAATTTCACAGTTACAGTATCTGAAACATCCTTATCTACCTCTGTCCCTACCTTAACCCACATCTAGCTCCACCAGTTTCAGGAGACAGTTTAGCCAACTTTAAATTGGAGATACTATAGTCTATGGCTATGTGGGACTATGAGCTCAGACACATCTCTCCCCATATGGGTATTCAGCCATTCCGTCCATAGCCCAATGCCGCCTTAGCAAGAAAAAATAAGCAACAGGAATGTGAAAGTAAAGGTTGTTTGTCTCAGAGGCCCCAGTCCTGGAGCATCTGAAATTTTATACTCATAACACCTCTGTGAGGTAGGGTGTCATAAATATAAAGGGAAGGGTAAACACCTTTAAAATCCCTCCTGGCCAGAGGAAAAACCCTTTCACCTGTTGTCATAAGTATAAAGGGAAGGGCTAGCTAGATTACTTACTAAGTTCTAAGACTCCATTCCTGTTCTGTCCCCGGCAAAAGCATCACCCAGACAGAGAGAGAGGCTTTGTTTCTCCCTCCCCCAAACTTTTGAAAGTATCTTGTCTCCTCATTGGTCATTTTGGTCAGGTGCCAGCGAGGTTATCCTAGCTTCTTAACCCTTTACAGGTGAAAGGGTTTTTCCTCTGGCCAGGAGGGATTTTAAAGGTGTTTACCCTTCCCTTTATATTTATGACATAGGGAAATATTACTCTTCTTATTTTATAGCTAGGGTACTGAATCACAATGAAATTACATGCTTAGGGCCCCACACAAAGCTTGTAGCAAAGTTAGAATTGAACCCTTATTTTTTGAGGCCCCAGCCAATGCCTTAGCCTCAAGACTAAGATTTCTTCCACTGCTTATTGACGTTATATGTCAATAGACAGGGAAGGCCTACTTGTTGAAGGGTAACTTACATCTCCTCTGATGTGTAACCTTTACTTTACCTGGAAAAGTGGATAATTGCCTACTTCCCAAGTTGCCTGATGTTGAGGAGGATCCATACTTAGAGAACTCTAATATTCCTGGTGGAGAAGCCCCACTCACCGAATCCCTGTTGAAGACATCAGGGCCCAGATGCTTAAAAGTATTCCAGTGCCTTGTCCCATTGAACTCAGTGGTCTGGGCTCCAAGCACAATGAGGTTCTTGTCCAAGACTAAGGCTCCTTGGCTGCTATGGTAATACAAATAAATAATATTCAAAATAGAAGTAAACAGGAGTAGGAGGGGTTTGAATTCAACCTCCCTCTCAGTTCTTTGAGTAAAAAGGAGGTTTTTCTTTTTTCTTTTTCTTTTTTTAGCACTTGCCAGAGTCAGACCCAGTACTGAATATTACAGGCTGAATATTTATGGGTTTGTTTGCTGAGTCTTCTGCTAAAATGAACAAGAAAGGAGAAAAAGCGAGCATCCTTCTTCATCCAGAGCATTACAATACTCCCAATCCACACCTTTTTTTTCCAGTAAGACCCATTGTCCAGCACTTCATTTTAAAAAATTGTTCATGTGGGTAGACATCAGAATACTTTTATTCCTCGTAGAGAAATATTACTATGAAAACAGTTTGGGACACCCTGACGTAAGCGAGCTAGCTTATTCAAGGAACTTGCAATGGTACGGCCATTCTCCTCTAGGTCCCTAGCACAAATTGGACCAAGTCATATTGCCTGAAAGTTGTTACTGTGTGGTTAGTGGTCTGCATCCAGCCCTCAGGGAAGTGGTGTGCACAACACAAAAACCATCATCCCAGCTGGTACTATTGCTATAGTCTCAGTGGAGAAGCCAAGAACTGAGAGGGCACACCCACATTCGGATGGAAGTTTGGTTCTGCAAGATTGCCAGCCTGGCAAATTTCATGAGCATGAACTACATTGAAGGTAAGGGGAAAAAATATCAAGCCAGCATCTGCAATATGGGCTCATTACTACAAGGTGCCATGTGCTCTCAGCTCCTCTTGAAGTTAGTGGCAGACCTTGCAGGATCAAGTTTTACATAAGTCTTGAAAAATTGTCTTGTGGGTGTGATTTTTCTTTAAAGTCTAAATTTGGCCCTAACCTTGGAACTTGCCCTACCAACACATCAAACTATTCTACTAGCTAGGAAAGCAAATCTATCCTGTGTGTTTGAGAAAGGACATTTATTTGTGTTACAAAAGTAAAATCATAGTTAACCATATTACCCCCCATCTGCATCTGGACATCCAGACAAGCACATAACAACTGATCTTTCTCAGCTTAGTTTTATCTTTTTTTTTTTTACCAGTTTACTAACAAATTAGATGTCTAGACCTTACATTCAGCAACCACTCTACATGCAACATTTAAAATCAAACTTAAAACTTCCTTTCTAAACCCTAGATTCATAAATTATTTTTACTAGCCACTCGTGGCAAGTATTATCTAGCCATTTTATGTTTTGTAACCTGGGAAAACCCTTATTCTGTCTAATAAGTAAGGCTGTGATTGTTTCACAGAGGTCATGGATGTCACAGATTCCATGACTTTCCGCGACCTCCGTGACTTCCGCAGCAGCTGGTGTGGCTGACTTCAGGGCCAGCTGCTCGGGCGCCCCATGGCCAGCAGCACCAGCCACTGCTGGAGTGACCCAGGGCCAGCTGTTTTGATGGTACCTGGGGCCCGCCACACCAGCTGCTGCTCAGGAGGCCCTGGGCAGCTGGCTCTGGGGACGGCCCAAGCAGCGGCTGGTGTGCCTGATCCTGCAGACTGCCTGAGCAGTGGTCCTGGGGGTGGCCCCAGGGAGCATCTGAGCAGTGGTCCTGGGGATGCCCTGGGGACCACCCAAGAAGCAGCGGTCCCAGGGCAGCTGGCGCAGTGGCCCCAGGGGTGCCTGGAGGCTGATAATCCACTGCTTACCTGTGGCTCTTTTTCAAAAATAACAATCAGAGTTATTTTATAGATATTATAGTCAGATTAATAGCATCACCTATTATGAGGTTGCACAACATTTCCTGTTGTAATAACCTGTTTTCAGTTGCTTGTAATATTGCCAAAGTAACCATTTGGGCTGAAATTGTCCATGCTGGATATCTACCTCAGGTTGATTTTTTTTTAATTTCACCAAAAATGGTTTCACCATTTCCAAGAATGAGGCTAAGGGAAAATATGATGCGATGCCTATCTTAAAAATTTTTGGCAACTTTTTCTTTGAAAAGTTATAGCAGCCCCATACTTTGGAGCAAGCACTTGAAATTTGGCTGGGGGAGACTTTTGTGTCAGAGATGTGCTGTTTGCCATCCTTGTGAAAATCCACCCAGATTTGGTCAATTCACAAACCACTGAAAAAACACAGTTCGCACATGCTAAGTAGAGGCTTCTTAGATTTTACTAGTGAAATTCCCTGAAGATTCCATCTACATTAAGCATACTCCAGCCCAGGACAGCGTGGGATTTCTCAGCAGTGGCATCTCTGGGCTATTTTGGGCCATGCCACGTCTGGATCCAGGCACGTGAACTTACAACAGGGCCTTAGGGAAAATGGCACCCTAGGTGAACTTGTATTTTGGTGCTCCCCCCATAACCCTTGGCCTCTACAGGCTCCTCCCACCCCCTCACTTGTGGGCTCCACTGTCTCCCCCAGTGTTTAATTTTAGGGCTGTCGATTAAGTGCAGTTTACTCATGCAATTAACTAAAAAACGTAAGTCACAATTAAAAAAATTAATCACAATTAATTGCAGTTTTAATTGCGCTGTTAAACAATAGAATGCCAATTGAAATTTATAAAATATTTTTGGATGTTTTCTACATTTTCAAATATATTGATTTCGGTTACCACACAGAATACAAAGTGTACAGTGCTCACTTTATATTATTATTTTTATTACAAATATTTGCACTGTAAAAATGATAAACGAAAGAAATAATATTTTTCAATTCACCTCATACAAGTACTGTAGTGCAATCTCTTTATCATGATAGTGCAACTTACAAATGTAGAGCTTTTTGGTTACATAACTACACTAAAAAAAAAAACCAATGTAAAATGTTAGAGCTGACAAGTCCACTCAGTCCTACTTCTTGTTCAGCCTATCGCTAAGAAAAACAAGTTTGTTTACATTTACGGGAGATATGCTGCCTGCTTCTTATTTACAATGTCAGCTGAGTGAGAACAGGCATTCCCATGGCACTTTTGTAGCCAGCATTGCAAGGTATTTACGTGCCAGATATGCTAAACATTCGTATGCCCCTTTATGCTTCGGCCACCATTCCAGAGGACATGCTTCCATGCTGATGACACTCGTTAAAAAAATGTGTTAATTATATTTGTGACTGAACTCCTTGGGGGAGAATTGTATGTCTCCTGCTCTGTTTTACCTGCCTTCTGCCATATACTTCATGGTATAGCAATCTCGGATGATGACCCAGCACGTTTTTCATTTTAAGAACACTTTTTTCAAATATATTTATTTCAATTACAACACAGTGTGAACTTAATGATTAATCTGCCATTAAAACTACAAAACCACTGTGTTGGGAACATCCCTGGGACGGGGAAGAGTGCAGTGAGTCTGCATGCAACTCCCCTACCCACTGCGGCCCACATTGCCACTCCTGTTGACATGGTGGGGGAGGCACATGGGGGAGCTGATCTCACACCCATTTATCTCCTGTGCACCCTACTGCCTGACTTTGGGGAGGCAGCCCCTGGGGCCAAGCGAGTGAAGCTTCTGACCAGAGGAGCAGGGAGGACCCTTACCTGTGATGGGGATAGGGGCCACAATTTAAAGGTTCCCCCCCAACAGGTGGAGTCATGCCCTCCCTCCTCAGACAGCTTCCCCCTTACTCTCAGCTCCCAGCTATTTGGTGCATCTGCTGTTTGTTTGCCTCTCCACAGGGGAGGGAGGGAGGGCTTGGCAGGTAAATCCTGGCCGAAAACTTGTGGGGAGGAGGGTATGTGACCGTGCATGCCCCCCCCCCCCATGTGTCATCTCTCTGCAGGGAAGGGATGGGATGGATGGGAGCAGGCTGCAGCACCCCTGGTTAGCGTGGTGCTCACCTGTGCAGAGCTAAGTGTGCGCTCCTGCCGGCAGTGCTGGCAGACAGAGCAAGCCCTTTCCTGGACAAGTGGGGCCCTTAAGGGAGGTTAGCGCAGCAGGCCCACCCCCATCACAACCTAGGTAGCAGGGAGGCTGCTCCAGTTCCCCAGCTGGGACACAGAGGCAAGCTGCTGACACACACATCCCGCCTCCTCCCCCACCCCTCAACCTCAGCCACCCATCCCAGAGATCAGATTGGGAGCCTCTTCCAGCCCAGCCCCATTCCCCATGGCTTCCAACGCAGGAAGCCCTCTGTTCTGGGAGAGTGGGGAGCCCAGAGCACCCACTCCTGCTGCTCCCACTGGATGAGTTACCCAACAGAGTGTCTAGTCAAGTTGCAGCTTGGGGCTGCTCTCTCCAGCGATGCATGTCTCTCTCCCTGGCTGGCTGGCTGCCTGCCTCCATAAGCGCAGCTGGCTCTCAGTCAGCAGGTCAGGTCACATGGGAGGTAGCAAACGCATCCCCTTCAGTATGTCACCCTGGCTGATTGCCCTGTTCAAAGTGCCTGCTCTTCTGTGTTCTCATTGTCATCCCCGATGAGCCCAGGCAACGTGGAGGATGAAGCTGCCGGATTCAAATGCGGAGAGATGGGGAGAGTACCTTGGGACAAGGAGGTTGGGGGAAAACTGGGACTGGAGGCTGGCAGGGGACTGGGGGAGATGGAAATGGACTAAGAGTTGGGATGAAGTGGGAGACTGGGACTGGTTGGGTAAGGAGACAAGGACTTGGAGCTCAGGGGACTGGAAGCAAGTAGGTGCAAGAGGAGGAAGATTGAGGATGATGTTACTGGAATACCGTGTCCAGTTCTGGTGCTCACAATTGAAGGAGGTTGTTGATAAATTGGAGAGATTTCAAAGAGCCACAGGAATGATTAAAGAATTAGAAAACGTCTTATAGTGACAGACTCAAAGAGCTCAATCTATTTAGCTTAACAAAAGGGAAGGCTAAGAGGTGACTTGATTACAATTATAAGTATCTATGTGAAGAACAAATATTTAATAAATGAGCGCTTCAATCTAGCAGAGAAAGGTATAACATGATCCAATTGCTAGACTGGAAATAAGGCTTAATTTTTTAATGGTGTGATAGAGTAATTAACCATTGGAACCATTTTCCAGTGGATCCTCCATCACTGACAATTTTTAAATCAAGATTGGATGTTTTTCTAAAAGATCTAGGAATGATTTTGGAGGCATTCTGTGGTTTGTCTTGACTAAGGCTGTTGGCTAATGCAGTTGAATGGTGCCCCAGAAAATTGGATTCTGCCCCTGCTTGGTACCATGGCTCTTAGAAGAGCATGAGTTCTTTCATGAGCTCCCAGTACTAGAACATCCTGGTGCCTCAAAGTGACTCTCTTTGGAACCTGAGGTCACCAACACAGTTGTTCTCTAAGGTGACTGGGATCTATTCAACGAGGTGTTCTCTGGTGGGAGATGCAGAACTCCATTTCCTTGGAGCCCTGTCAGTACCTTCATCCCGTGAAGATCCCAGTAAGCAGGATACAGAGATCAATGGGGCACTAAGTGCACTTGAAGGCTGGTGTACAGGGGTGTCTGCTGATCCCGGCTCTGAAACTGGTCTTCATGCTTGCTCCATCATAAGAAACCTGAATGTTATCTATTTTTTCTAGACCAGCTCTTGAAAGAAGTGCTGATCTTGGTTGGTGTGTGGGTGTCTCCCAACCACTGGAATGCCTGTTGCTAACAGGGCTAGACTCCCAGCTGGAAAAGCAGCTCTTAAAACTTGGGGATCCCAGCATAACCAGTGACAACTACCTTCACGGAAAAGCCCCTCAACGGAGAAACAGTGTGGGGAGAAAAGATGGGGTAGTCAACAGACAAACCACCAAATAAAAAAAGGGGCATCGAACTAGTAAATTAAACAACTAATTAGAAAGCTAAACTATACTAAGACTGAAATACAAAGCTAAGCTAGAGCTAGGCTGAAAGCGGGCATGCTAGATGTTCTGGCTCAAGCTGTAGGGTTGTTGAGAAGGAACTGAAGGTGGCTTGTCAGGGCAGATTTATCTATCTTTGGTACAGGGCACAAGAATATCTGGAGCATACGTATAGGCTGAATGGGCACTGCTTCTGAAAATCTCCAACTTGTTCCCTCCAACCCAACTACTAAATGAAATTTTGTAAATCAGATATTTTAAACATTATATCTGATGAATATAGTTGAATACCATGAGTATCTTTTGATAATCTCTGCCTAGGTTCTTATATCATGCCCAATCATGGTGGTGTCTGAGAGCCTGTTCATAAGTCAAATGCTGCATAATTCTATTAGGATTATTGTGAACACTTCTGCAAAAAAAATACGACAAATAGCTAAGGAATTAAATTCCCTATATGCTGTACATTGCTATTAACTCAAAAGCAATTCCTTCACCTCTTCATCCCCAAAGAAAAAACACAATTGCTAAGGATTATCTATTTATTTATTTTTAATTCAGTTAAAACAAAAAACATACAATGTTTCATTGAAACTGCATAACACTCTTTGCCAACAATTACAGCTGAATTGTTGACCTCTAACAATACAGTGGGTATATACAAAATATATACAAAGATGTACTCTAGAACACCTGTAACAGATAGATTAGACGGTAAAATAAGTTGTCAGTCACTGCATTTGGGAAATTATAACATCCGTCTGAAACTGTATGAAAAAAACTATACCTGATCTATACTTCTTTATGGACCCCAAAGACTCGTCTTTATTGCAACATATACATTTGTAATAAATAAAACCTTTCATGTTCGTGTGGTCTTACATCTCAAGTGGTAACATACTATTTCAATTTGTGTAAGCATAACATTTTTCTGTAAAGAAACTTCCTTTGACTGTTGTTACACAGATGTACAACGTGAACAACTCGTTGAAATGATGCAATAACCATTAATGACAGAGGAATATATACATATACCCAGAAGTCCCAAACCTATATTATATACAATACATTTACATTATATACACATACAATTATGTACACAGACTATCATAAATATTAAAAAATAGGTTTTAGTTTTAATGGATTAATGTTCTATAAATAACATTACAGTTATGACTGAAGTATCATGGAAGACAGCAACGTAAAAACAAGGTGACAATACAGTGGTTTAATACTGAAGCTGCTCTTTTCCATTGGTTTGTTGAAGGACCTCTAAACTGACAGGTTTGCAACAGATTCATATATTAGAAAACTACTTAGCAAAGTGGTACTCAAGTTTAACAGCTGAAGAGCTACTTAGTCATCAAATGGAGCTTCAGAGAACAACTGACTCACAATGTAATGTCCAGACATTGATGCATAAATTTGCACGACTCAATAACATGTATTGATACAACGTAATGAGGTGCTAACATGTAACATCTTCATCTTTTATCTCCCCCTGACAGTGACTGAAGGATCTCCCCCTCTCTTCCGGTTGCAGAGAGGGAAGAGGTTCATTTTTGCTCCCTTTGATTCTGGAAAGGGGATCTCTTCATCCTCTACACACTACAAACTCTTGGAGGGAGAGGACATTTTAAATTCTCCTCCAGATTTCTGTGTGTGTGGGGACGAGGAAGAAGAGTTGCCATATCACTGAAACATTCGTTCAGTACTCCTCTCCATAGATCAGGAATAAATGAGCCTTTGATCTGAACTCCACTTCCTCTTCCTGAGTCCCAGTAAAAGAAGCACTGCTCAGTTCAAAGTGCTAATTGAAAGTTGAGTACCACTGGACTAAACAAACAAGCAAGATGAGAGAACTCTCACTTTTCATTATGGTTTGCTACAGATGTAGTGATTGGTAGTTGTAGTCAGAAGTATGAATCAAAATATCTGTGATTTTTCAGAGGTTTTAAAAAATGTGGAGAAAGACAGGCATCACCTGAATGTATCCGATGAAGTGAGCTGTAGCTCATGAAAGCTTATGCTCCAATAAATTTGTTAGTCTCTAAGGTGCCACAAGTACTCCTTTTCTATCTGCCAAATAGTGATTGTACCTAGAACTGATTCTGGCTTTTGAGACAAAATCTTCAGTGCTGTTTAATCAACTGATTACATGCCATTATTTGTTCCCTCTGACCCAACTACTAAACTGAATTTCGTAAATCAGATTTTTAAAACATTATGCAAGACAAATATAGCTGAACATAGTACCGTGACTCTTTCTTTTATTATCTTTATCCAGGTTCTTATACTGCACCCACCCATAGTGATATCTTTGATAAGTCAAATGTGCTCTTATGCAGTTACCGTTTCTCTTCAACCTGGGATAGGAATAAATAGTAAACGTGCAGTAGAAACAAAACAGCTAATCACAACCATACAGCACTTGTTTTGGTAGCTTGCTAGTTAGGACTCAAATAAAATGTATCTATTTCTGAAGCAAACAAGTATAAGATGACTGTTCAGTCCATGAGGGTTTTTGTTTTGTTTAAACTACTATAAAGTATCAACTGCATGAGGAATCCCAGTTGCCTATGGGTATGTCTTCACTACCCGCCAGATTGGCAGGCAGCAATTGATTCAGCGGAGATCGATTTATTGTCTAGGCTAGACACAATAAATCGATCCCCAAGCGCTCTCCCGTCAACGCCTGTACTCCAGCACCCCGAGAGGCGCAGGCAGAGTCGACGGGGGAGCAGCAGCAGTTGACTCACTGCGGTGAAGACACCAAGGTAAGTCGATCTAAGTACGTCGACTTCAGCTACGTTATTCACACAGCTGAAGTTGCGTAACTTGGATCGATCCCCCTGCCAGTGCAGACCAGGGCTATATGAAGAGAACTTGTATCGAGCACCAAATACTGGGGCAGTTTGTGTATTAGGCTTTTAGCATAGACAAAATAGGAACAAAAAATAATCAAGTAATTCAAAATCCAACAGTGGATGAGAAATTGACAAATACTGAACAGTTTGTGAAAACTGTACAATTCATAAACTACAGCAGGACCCCTTTTTTTATGGTGCAGCAAGTTCAAGAAAGACTGGCCAAAAAAACCAAACATAATTGACAATGGGCCAGATGCTATCATTAAGCAGAACCCCCCATTAATCTCAAAAGGGAGTTTTGTATATCAATGGCATATGACACGACCCAGTGTGATTTGGTAGATAGCTGCAACTCAATCTGAATAAACAAACAACCACCCTGTTTTTCCCAATTGCACTATTGAGAACCTCAAGAGGAGAAATCCCAAGATCTTTATGAGCTCTTCACTGTATAAAAGTTTATTTTAAACATCACCCATTCTGATGACCTGAAACTGTTCAAAGCATTAAAACTTGAATCAGATTGCCATTTTTTTAAACTATGGTATTTCTAGTTGATTAGGTACAATGACTTGGGATATCAATAATGACTTCTTTGATTAAATTTTGGAGTATCTGAGTGTCACTGAAAAAACTGTTTCTATTCAGTTACGGAGTTTTGACCTACTCAAATTGATTGCAAGTCAGTATAATTTGTTTAAAAAAATATTTCTGGTGGGCGAACAAACAAATGCTCCCCCTTCTAATTATGCCTCCATAGAAGGGCAAATTGTATTACATTTAGAACACAGATTAAATGTTTGTACAGGTTCTATGTCACTGGGATACATTTTTGTATTTAAAAAATTGTTTTCTTAAAGTCAAAATCATGCTTTTGAGGTCCATAAGAATTTTTGGTACATAAAATAATAGTGTTTTTTCCCTCTCTTTCTCTCATTGGATAGATCAACACTTTGCTGTAAATTAAGAGTTATTTTTCACATCAAATGGTTCCATTAGGCACATTCAAGTAAAAATAATAAAATACCCAAGTAACAATGACAAAAGCCAAACATGGCTTGATAAAATTCTACAGAGAGTTGTGTCCATTCTCTGGAATGGAATAAAATTGTCACTTCCCTCAGCCAGAGACTCAGGTGGTTTGATGTTAATCCACTTCCATCATGCAGAATAGTTTCTTTTCAAGAGTTCACTTATTCTACAGTCAGAAGAACCAGCATCAAAGAATCTGCATTTTAAAGGAAGCAAAATTGCAAACCTAGGTAATTTTCTCTCTCAGTAGATATTTCAGTGAACACTGGAGTATTTGAGATTAAATCATGCCAGTTAATGTCCGCCAGATGCATAATTATGGATCCAATCTAGAATAATCAAGGTCATACTTCCAATCATCACAAACATGCCACTCACTAGGAAGAGTATAGCCTGGAAAGAGAAAATATAAAATTTACTTCAGATATTTTATTTTCTTCTTCAGCTAAAAATGTTTACCTGGCATAAACAGGTAAGTGCCTGTCCCGAGTTATTTAAGATTTAAATTAGTCAAAGAACACTAAGGAATGACTAATAAAAAAGAACAAAGGTTACAGTAAGAGACAATCAGATAACCTTTGATTTTCACATGCTCTGGTTCCTTTTTAAAATGGATTAATAAATTTATTTTTAATATAGCAGGCTACGTTCTCAGCTGGTGTAAACTGGCATAGCTCTATCGATTTCAATGGAGCTATGCCCAGCTTCACAAGCTGGGAATCTGAATGTCTAAGATCAGAAGCAGCAACATCAAGCAAAAGGGCCCAAGTGATTGGGGGAGGTCAGCTCTGAAAGAGTAACCGAGAGAAGTAGGTTTTGAAGAAATATTTGAGAGAGGCCAGTGAGGCTGCATAATATTATACAGCAGTTTCAGTACTGAATAGGTATTTTGTTGAATACACTCCACTAAACATTTATCAGGCACTTTTCCTATATATTATTTGTTATGAAATAGACAAAATGTGCCCCATTTCTATTCACGCTACTTTAATGTCAGTAATGGTGCAATAGCTGTATGTAATTAAAATTATTTTATTTCCACCACTATTTAAATTTCCTCTAACAATTTGCTGTTTCAGGATGAAATCCTGGTTGTTGTCACCTCTGGAGTTGGTGGGGACAACAACTGGAGAGGTCTCATGGGGAAGTATGCAGAAATAACTTCCTAGTGGCTCTCTCTCCAGTTACAACTGCCTGTGAAACTACTGCTTGTTAAGAGCAATAGAAGCTACTAATTACTGCTAGTTCATCAATGAAGATCACAGAAATTCTGAAATCCTTAGATTATAAAGAAATAAACTAAAACCCTTGCTCTGAGCCAGTGATGAAAGCATGTTAATGAAAATACTCTTCTATACATACCCCAATCTTCTGCATGGATTTCAGAGGTTCTTTCTTCACTAGTTTGATATAGAAAGCAGAAGGAAGTATAAAGATCAGCATGGCAGCAGCAGAGGCACCTATATTTAAAATAAATAAATAAAAAAGTTTTCTGAAATAAGTACAGTGTTTCATTAGACTTTTGAAAATATTGTTCTGATTTTGAAAAACAAAAAACAAACAAACAAAACCCTGAACTAACATACAAAAACTTACCAATGAATCCAAATATATCTCGAATGGAAGGGACAAAGATTACGAGAATATTGGTAAATGCCAAAACAAAAACTGTAATTAAACTGTGACGTAACCAACTGAACTCCTTCTCTGCACAAAACAGCTGTGTAATTGAAGTACGAATCTGCAAAAAATAATGAAGACATTAGTATTAATCACAAAAGTCCTTAAAGAGACACTGTTGACTTAATGCAAAAACAACTGGGATTACTATAACAGTAAGACATTAGAGAGAAAAAAAGATTCTCTGTTTTGCACTTGACTTTATGCATTTGACAGTTCTTTATGAAAAGAGGTTTTCCAGTTCTTTATTTAGGTGTTTAAAACACCACAACAGGGGAGAGAGAGAAAAAAAACCCTAACTAACTAAAAACCATTGAAAACAAACAAATTGATAAGGGGACTAAGGAACAGGTGTAGTACACAACACTACTTTTATCTCATTTTTTAAAAAATGACTAGAATACAGAAAAGTGACAGAGTAAAATATATATTAAAAAAAAAAATTAAAGGTTTTGACCCCTCAATGTAAAAATATTTTACTTTCTAAATTGATACTTATCTATTTCAATTATTCTGATTCAGTTAAATGAGTAAAAAGCATACATGCAGACCTGTTATAAAGAATATTTTTTTAAAGTTAAAAAAATTACTAGAAATTAGCAAATTGTATTTGCCTAATTAATTTAATATTACTACTAGTCCACAGCAGGAGAGGAAGGAAAGGTAGCCAATTACTGGCTAAGATGGATACACGGAATAATAAAAAAAAATAAAAAGTAAAAATTACTTACTGGGAAGATAACTACAGGTACAGTAAGGGTTACAGCCATAAGTACAGCCAGACGTACAATAAGAATAATAACATCAGCACCCAGGACTGCAGAGTAAGTGTGAAGCAATTCTGCTTCAACATTTCCTATAAAGAAAATGGCATTTTAATTGAACTCTAATAACACACTCTTCACAATAGTGCAGCAAGACATAACAGAATGGTGATATCCCTGTGTACTTCTTAAGAAATAAAACAGAACAGTTCAGTTCCTCCACAAATTTACAGTGAATTAAAAACTCAGCTGGTCTTGAGCGTATTGTTCTGTGAGTTTGTGGAAGAGAGACCCAGGGCATAGCCCCACTCATTTTACTGGCACATGTACTTCAGCTGGGCCAAATTCTGCTCTCTGCTACTCACGGACTTTGCATGAGAAAGGCAAATAGGTTTTCACCTTCTGATTATTAGACTATGACATCATCATAGCATATTCTTAGAGCCAAATTCTGTTCTCAGTTGTACAACTGTAGACTCCTTAAAGGCAATGAAACTACAGAGTAGAACATAGTCCTTTGATTTTATAGATGAAAACCAATACAGGGACAGTAGTAGAAAAAGGAAAAATACAATAATGTGCAGTTATGAGAGGTTTGTGAAGAATATTACAGGGACTAGTGAGAAAAAACAAGCTCATTTCCCTTCTTAAGCATACTAAGGCTCAGAATCAAGTCAGCTATAGCTCACGATGCTCAAACAAATTTGTTAGTCTCTAAGGTGCCACAAGTACTCCTTTTCATTTCTATAGTTGTCCTTACATAGCAACTTCAATGTTGGACTTAAAGTACTTTACAAATATAAATAAATTTTATAAGATTTACAAGTAGTATCTCTGTTTTACTGAGGGATAAACTTAGGCACAGACAAGTCAAGGATAATACAAAGTCTGTGTCAAACAGCACCAAAACAGTCTGGCTTCCAGTCCTGAACTTTAGCCATAAGACCACTGGTCCCCTTTGTGTGTGAATGTATAAAAATAATTAATTAGTAAATGCTAATTTGCTTTACATTTTATAAGTCACAAGATTTATTTTGAATTTCCGGAGACATGCTTCTTTTAAAAGAAAATAGAAGAGGCAATAACTACCATAAAATGTCAGGTATCCAAAGAGAGCAGCCAATAGGTACATTAAAAACATGGCAAAAAATGAAACATTGGACACATTCATCATTCTTCTACGGCTTCGGCTATTAAAGAAACAAACAGAAATAAGTGTTAACAGTGACAATATATTGCTGGTTTCTTTTTGAATAGTAAAGTTATATACAATCTATACATTTACCCTTTCAGTTCTTCATAAATAGGAAGAATAGCAGGATGGCAGACAAAAGAGAATGTTAGGATTGGTACGGCATAGACAGTCTGAAAAACATAAAACATGCTTTATAAATTTCTTGATAGATGTAGCAAATTTATCTTTGTTGCACAGAGTTCATCAGTAGGTTTCTACTTTATATTTTTACTTTCCATTGGAAGTCTAATTTGTCTCAATTTTCTGTTATAAAAGTCAACTATTCTGGAAGGTTATTAAAACTTTCTCTCTCTCTTTTTTGTTCTTAAGGGCCCAATATTGGGAATCCTCAAGCCCCACTTAAGCCCATGGTAGTTGAATGCATTCTACCTTGCTGGATTGAATCTTTATGGCCGGATCTTGAAAATCTTTACTCACATAAGTATTTCTTTCTTATGAGATTTTCCATCACTAGGGGTATTTGTATGAGTAAAGGTTTGCAGGATTGGGCCTTTAGGGGCTGACCCAAAGCCCACTGAAGTCAACGGAGACTTTTCAACCATTGTAGTTACACAAGTGCAAAACCTATTTCCTGGTGAAGTTTGCACCAGTGCAACTAAATCTGGTAAATTATTTGTTTTTCTGAATACAGATGGGATTACTCACATGTTTAAAGTTAAACATGTGCTTAAGTACTTTGCCTTACCATGAGAAGTACTGACTGCCTCCCAGGAGAGGCTGGAAACCCTCATCTCCTCTTGAACTCAATAAAAGTTAAGGAAGCCCCATTTTGCAGGTGGTGCACAGGGCCTTTCAGGATTGGGACATAATTAATGGACCCCAAAATATTAGTTTTGGCAATTATGTAAGCAAAAATGACCATATTTCTATGTAATATTTGTTCTCCCTCTTTATTTTTAATAGTGAGAATGCCCTTTACATATGGTACCTTACCTGTGAGTTGAAGACAAAATATTTTGGCCTGCACATTTCATCACTAGTCATGTTTTGTGCTGTTCCATGCAAACGTGCAGCAGTTGCCAGGTGTGCCAATGTGCCATTCAGAGTTGAGTTCATCATGTCATACTCCAATACCAAAGGACAAAGGATTTGGGACTTCTTGCAAATTACCTAAAAATACCACATCGTTATTTTTAACTGATACAATATGATAAAGCGCTTCGAAATCATATGAAGTCTAACTTGAAATGCACTATTATAAGCATGTAAATCTACAGAGAAATTATACTTACAACAATAAGGAAGAAGACCATACACATTAAGGAAAGGCCACTTGTATACCCTAAATATCCTGTAATCAAGAAAGAGAAACAACATTTTAATTACAGCCTTGCTTTTTTATTTTTTTCACTTATTTGTTATTCACAAAATTTAGTAATTTACAAGTGTCTCATTGCTTGTTTTCACTGCAGTGTTAGCTCAAGCTATAAACTCAAGTTTTGCCCTTCCTTCTACACCCAAAAATTTCTAGCTCAAATTACATGGTGCTTTAAACTTGAGCTAGCTGGCCTATTAAGAGGGAGCAGCTGTCACTGGAGTTAATGCAGTTGGGGGATGCAGCAGTTCATCAGCAACAACTCAGCAACTGCTAATCCAGTGACTCTGTGCTGCTAATCAAAACCACGCTGTTTCACAATGTGGTCACTCTTAGGCTATGCAGTCACAGTGCTGCAGCTGTTCCGCTATAGTGCTGTAGTGTAGATCAGTGGTTTGCAAACTTTTGTGCTAGTGACCCCTTTCACACAGTAAGCCTCTGAGTGTGGCCCCTCCTTATGAATTAAAAACATTTTTTAATATATTTAGCACCATTATAAATGCTAGAGGCAAAGCAAGGTTTGGGGTGGAGGCTAAAAGCTCACAACCCCCATGTAATAACCTTGCGACCCCCTTAGGGGTCAGGACCTCAGTTTGAGAACCCCTGGTGTAGACACTTCTTACATTAATCGTAGGGATTTGTCCAGTGATGTAATTAATCCATCTCTCCAAGAGGTGGTAACTAGGTCAATGGAAGAATTCTTCTGTCGACCTAGCTGCATCTACATTGCGGGGTTAAGTTGACCTAACTATGGTGCTCAGGGTGCAAAATTTTTCACAGCCCTGAGCAACATGGCTGGGTCAATCTAATTTTTACATTTAGACCAGGCCTTACTCAGGTAAGTGGAGCAATTCAAGTATGCTAACTGGTGCAGTGAAGACAAGCCCTCAGTCATTAGGGCTCTATGGGGGTATGATTTCTGAAGTACATTAATGTGCTGTGCATTAAATTGGTCTGTGTGCACCCTGCTGGTGTGCACCAGAAGTATGCACATGGCCTAATGAATGCAGAGCACATTAGTACTCATTAGAAATCACATCTTATAAAGCACATTAGCCCACTGTGAAAATAAGCCCTGAGGATCTCCTATAGGTTTATTCACTCAAAACAACCCATCATCTTCCATTTTCTTTAAAAAAAGCCTATATGGATCACTGAAGTACAGCCACGTCTGCTAAGGAACTAGGCAGCCATACAACACAACACAACAGTTTAGGATCCCAAACAAACAAACCAAAAACAAAGAACAACAAAATCCATTATTTCCAATTTAAACTGCAGGGAAAATTTAGTTACCCAAAATGAAATTTGGCCAGGACACAAGGGATAACATCCCCACTCTTGGAAGAGTGCCATGTGGTAACTGATGACCACAAGTGGTCAGGAGCTTCAGTTAATAGATCTAATCCTGTTTCCAATGAAGTCAATGGGAATTTTGATACAGTCTTCAGTGGGGGCAGAAATTGGTCCTGTATTTTATCTGAAAAATGCCACTTTCAGTTCCACAGTCCTCCACAACATAGGGTGGGTTATCGAGTCAACCACCATGTGGGGTATTCGCTCCATATTGATTCAGAGAAAGTATTCCACCAACTGAATCATGAACATCATGTGCTTTCCTCAAACGTGCCGAACACGTACACTGACCAGGCCAAATCCTGTATAAACAGAGATCTGACAAGATCACAGTCAAAGGCAGTGGAACTGCAGACTTCCCATCCTGTCCTCACCCACTTTCTTTTCCTCTTACACTCTACAAACACTCTGTAGCCCTCATTTATTTCTTAAAAAAAGAGATATGCTGTTCTTCTCCTCAGGGACTGAGATCATTTGCACAGCATCCACCTGGCAAGAGATCAGTAATGTGGAGGTAGCTCCCATATTTGGGCCTTCCACTTGTTAACAGCCAAATCAACACTTTGTTTCCACATTTACTTTAAATGAATAGTTGCTTACCTAAATTTTTCAGCAGTGACAAAGGAAGAATGAACACTATAGACACCAGCACAACCAAATAGTCACCATTAAGATACCATTCTCTGTAAGAAAAAAAGTTAAAATTTATATAAGTAATCAAAACATTTTACAACAATGGTGCCTAGAGGTTAGTCCTTACATATTATTTGTTTCTATAACCTGCTATTGTTTGTAAGTAAGAGATAAAATATCCTGTAACAATACCAAGAATAAAACTATTTTATGCTAAATTTCACAAAACAATGTATTAAAGGGGCTATTAAAGATACTGCCATTTCAAGATGTATTTCAAATATATTTTTTAACCTGATAAATGGGAGAAATAGGTTTACATGCTGAAAATTCTAGCATTCAGATGTAGTATTTGAACTGCACTCTTAAGGATAATATCTAAGTCACAAAGGATCATCACACCACGAGTGGGCAGGGGGAGGGAAGAGAAGAACGACCATGCCTCCTAGATCTATATTAAGGCGATATTCCCATCATCTCCCCATCTGCAATATCTCTTTCCCTCAGCGTCTTCTGCTAGGATAGGCATATACTTGGCCGTTGAGGGGAGGAAGGGAAACAGACAGGAGACAGACAACGTGTTGGTCAGGTGAATAAAGAGGCTGGTGGAAATAAAAATGCATATTGCTCAAATTCACGAAGGTACTTATGTCCCTGAATCCTAATGAGAGGTAGCTGCCTAAGTATCTTTGTGAATCTGGGCCTTTGTCTCTTTGTTGCTCCCCAGGCCCCAACCCTGAGGCTGTATTATCTTTCTCACCATGCCCCATTTGGGATGGGGATCACCCTTTAAGAGAGGCTTTGAAGGGCTAGGGGAAATCTCTGGTAATGTGGCTCTACTGTATGCTGCCAGGGAGCTGGGGGATAGCCAGGGAGAGCGCCAGAGCTGAAGCAGAACCACAAGGCCTCTGCATGACTGACCCTGGCCTTCTGCCTATCACCTGGGACACAGGGAAGATTTCATTCTGTTCCACAGGGGCAAATCTGGCCCATCACAATTGAAAAAATATCACCACAAGGGAAATTTCATAGAGATTTTCTTCCCCTGAATCCCCTCTTGTGTTTCTTTTTTCTTTCCATGGGCGAAAGCAGTCAGTCATTTGTCAGGTATATTGGGAGCATCTTCCTCTGAAACACTGGGGAACAAATTCAGTTCTCAGACCAGTGTAAAGCAGATTTTTAACTTCAGTGCAATGAAGTAACAGGGCAAAACTGGTCATGGGTATTCAACTGTGGTAAGACACTGGACTTCTAGTCAAATCCTATATTCCTAAGACAATTCATGTAACAGTGTAGCCTTTATCCCACTGTTAATACTGGAAATAGTACTAGCTGATCCATAACAGGAGATATTTTTAAACCAGATGTAATATTATTTGGATGAGCAAAGAAGCCTTGTTGAACAAATACTCTATCTTAAAGACTTTACTGGTTTGAACATTAAGGGCTAAATTCTGAAAACTGGTGTAAATCTGAATTAATTTTAACAGAGTCACTCTGGATTCATACCAATGCAAATGAGAGAAGAATTTGGACACATTTCTTCAGTTACTTTGTTTGAAACTTTTAAAAAATACACTCTAAATTCTCAAATTAGTGTGATTTAGACATCTGTAAGATAAAGTTAATGTACTGCAACTTGTCTTTTAACAAGAAAATGTTTTGTTGAGTTTAAAAAAAAAAAAAAGAGTCAGATATCAAAGGTGTTCAGCACTTTGCATCAGGATGCATATTATTGCTGGTGATAGCCCATGTGAAGGAAATCATGAGTCTCAAAGTCAAGAAGTTATGGAATTTCTGTGTGGATTAATGGATAATGTGGATGCACAGTTTGGATGTATGCTGTATATCTTAAATCACTACATGCACTGTAATCAATGAGTTGGTGTTTTTAATATTGCCACAGACTTACTGAATATTTGTCCTTAAGCAAGTATTAACTAGAATCACTGTAGAAATGCAGCTTACTCTTAGAGTAAGACTACTTCCCACAATGTTAAATTTTGAAAACCATCTTATCAGTCTAAGCTTCCTGAAATACATTAGAGGTAACAACTATGACCCTATTTAACTTAATTTCATTATTGAGCAATATGTTGACCAGCACATCCATTAGCACTTATTGGAGATTATTTACATATATGTATTCCATCGTATTATAGAAAACAGTTATTTTGCTAACATCTTTACCAGTAGAGGCTAGATCCATGTCAAATGGACCACCCAAGGGGTACGAAAAAAAGCTTACTGGATCTTACCACCACCTTATCTCTGATTAAGAAGCTACACTAAGATGTACCAAAGGAAGTCTTCATATAAAATATATATGTTGCCCATTTTTGTTTCTACTATTAGTTTCTCTGATGAGGAGGAGTTCTATCACCTACCCTGTGTTCTCTTCAATGTTCATAAATGACCTGATGACCAATGGCAACTCATATTTCACTATGTAGAGGTAGCTTGACATAGCTGTAGATGAACAACATTATAAATCATTACAAATATAGATGATGGAAAATGACATAAGAGTCACAAAACTTATTTCATAACTTTACTTGACACAATTAATAAAAACATATGTGAAAAAGTCTGAGAATGGAGAGGGAGTATTTACTATTTGACATTACAATCTACAGTACATATTTTTCAAAATCCTCACCTCCAATGTTCTGCATTGTAATTGATCCGGAAGCTGCAATTTTTCCAGCCAAACCAAATGCCTTCATTCCTAGCTGTTCATATAATAGAGACCCTACAAACATACAAAATAAATCAATTGAAAATGTGTATTTTACAAAGGAAAGATAATACGAAGTTAGTAATAACTATTTGTACAAGAAGAAGAAGAATTTACCATACCTCCTTCATTGGCAGTCTTTAGGAGAAGATGAACTGAATATAAAGAGAATATTGTCACAACCACCAAGAGAATCCTAGGAGGGGAGGGAAAAAAAAAGCAAAAAACTTTTAGACAGCCTTAATTTATTTAGTTTAGCCATATTAATTAAGTGTACTATTTGAACAGGAAGGATTTAAGATAGAACATAAGAACCAATATCAAAACAGTGAAATGAAAGAATTAAGAAAAATAAGTGTAAATTCCAATGCTAGCTGAGAAAGTCTGAATCAATCAGTGCTTGTTTATGAAAGGACACCATACTTAAATCCACATTGGAAGGTACAGCTACCTATTTACATTATTATTTTGTCAACAGACCCAATTCTCATTTATACTAGATACTGCTGAAATGGGATTAGATAATACTTAAAGTTGACATAAGGCCCCTTTACACTATTAGAGTGGTGTAGAGAGGTGTAAGTATAAATGAGAATCAGACCCATTATATTTTTGATTGACCCAATAAACACATTATTTTAACAAAAAGTATCAAAGAACATTATTTTGTATCACTATAACAGCTGTTTTTTTATTTTTACTTTTTCTTCACATTCTTAGGTAATTACATCATAGCTAGTTCATCTCTGAAACATTAGACTTGTGACTGATGTGATTTGTGACTAGGTGAGAAAATCTGCTAAAGTCTGAAACAAGTCACCTTTCAACTGTATGTGATGTTTTTGTGTAAAGCAAGATACAAAGACAGTTAATTGACTGGTAAAATATGGACTGACCACTAGAAAATATTAAGAGCTTGTGACTCAGTATGGTTTGTTTTAAAATTCATATACATTGACCTGCATTCAGATCATTTCAGTTTCCTTTGCTCAACATTTACTGTGGTTTCACCTGTGATTAAACAGACTGTTAATGGCTCCCAGAAGTTGTCTTATTTTCTTATAGCTTCTATTAGAACTACCTATCCTTTATTGAAATGCTTCTTTGTAACCGCTAAAAATTCTCAATGAATCACAACAAATACACCCTTCAGCAGCTGCACCGCTCTTTGCAGTTGAACACCAATGTCACAAAGCTGTAGTAAATAAAAAAAAACCTGTCCCTTCCTACACCAATACAAGCATTCTGCTTTAGAAGAACAGTCCCCAGAGACTATAGCTGCTCAAAAATGTGAAGCTCAGTTTAATGACTCCTCATTCCAAGGTTGTTCTTTTCATTTTCTGTATGGGTTTTAGTGCTTGTCAAAGTAAAAGATGTAGGGACACGAGCTTCAATCAGGCATATTGTTGACAATACAAGAATCTCCACACAGCTCCATCAAAATATATTGCAGAATACACCGCAAATCATATACAAATACATTTTCATGATTGTGAAAGGTAATGATTAAGTGGTGCACTTGTAACTGGACTTCTCCAATTTGTTCACCAGCTAGAAACAGTACTGGAAAGAGCTTACAGATTATAGTGTTTGGTACTACAGAAAATGTTGAAACAGATATCTATTATCTATACTACCTCAGATTTAACTTAGAATAGCCACTTTATCAGAGTGATAAGGTAGTTTAGTCCAGTCTCAAATGCAGCCACCAGGAGATTTTCTTGAAGCCACAGCCTCCTGGGTGGTGATTGAGGGGTGGGGCTCGGAGGGGCGAAGCAACAAATCAGCATCCCCTCCCCTGGTGCCACCAGCAGGGGTTTGGCCCTGCCCCCCCCGAGCTGCAAATGCCAGAGGAGCAGGCAGCTGGGTAAGTTCCCCACCTTCTCAGGGGTGGTGGGACTTGGGCTTCCAGCTTCAGCTCTGGGTAGCGAACTGCAGGCTCCAGCTGCATGACGTCGGGCTCTGTCCCCCATCTGCAGCAGGGCTTCGGGCTCTGGCCCTGGGCTAACCACCCCTCCATTGCTCTTGGCCTGCACTGTGTCCTCCAGCTCTGATCCCCAGCTGCAGGGTTTTGGCCCCCCCCGCCTCCTCCACCAATTTTCCCTACCACCTCCCCATCCAGGGCTTAATTTGTCCCCCAGCTTGCCAGTAAGTCTGCTGTGAAAAGTGGTATTTGTATGTTTGTTTATTTATATCACTTTTCACTTTCTCCCAGCTAGCTAGAAAGTGTACTGCTGTGAAAAGGAATATTAACTAATATCACTTCCCACTGAAGCGGACTTTCTAGCTAGCAAGTCAAAACAAAAACAAACAAACAAACAAAAAGCAACCAAAAAGCAAAACAAACAAACATCATCAAAGCACCTTACTTGTGTTTCTATTCTGTTTAGGTCCAGTAAAGGAGAGACAAAATGCACATTTATTATTGAGTCTGCTAAAAGAACAAAACAACCCCCTCCCCACAACCCTATATAAAGAAATTACTATGATTTGGACATGTATATGTGCATATTTATTTGTTTTTCAAGTAATTTAAGAAAAAAATTTCAGAGAGGCCACCAGAAACAGTTGGTGGCCGCAATCTGAGGACACCAAAAAAAAATTATTGTAAGAACCCCTGGTTTAGTCTGTGTGCTCATTTACTTCCTGGCTTCTATGCTGAAACCACCAAGAACACACTATGAGAACACTTGTCCAGTAGGAACTGAACTGACACCACCAGCTCAGTTCATATAAACCACCTAATAATTATCATGTTAAAAATGTCAAGTCACTACCAGCCTGGGCCAGATGTGAACCAATCAGTTAGACATTAAAAGCTTTTTATACTGTTATTAATCCTGTGAGCCATGCACTCTCAGTAACATCTTAGCAACTGCAACCTGGGCTCTCTTGCATCTAGACTACTAATCATACTTAATTTTGTGATGTTATGTGAACTAGTGTAGCCTTATTTCAGTAGCAATACATTTGAATACAGAAATCTAGAGATGAAAAAAATTAATGAATTAAACCATTGTGGCACCTATGATTGCTAAATTGCTAGCTACAAGTGTTTTAAAAAATGAACTGATTATAGCATAATGTGCTGAATTATTCAAATAACTGACTTTAATCTTGCTTCCTCCCACCTATTTTACTTTTTTGTCTACACTAACTCCTAAGAGATAGCCTATCATGTTTCAGAGTAACAGTCGTGTTAGTCTGTATTCGCAAAAAGAAAAGGAGTACTTGTGGCACCTTAGAGACTAACCAATTTATTTGAGCATGAGCTTTCGTGAGCTACAGCTCACTTCATTAGCTCACGAAAGCTCATGCTCAAATAAATTGGTTAGTCTCTAAGGTGCCACAAGTCAGCCTACCATGTGTTATACTGGTGACATCATAACCACTACAGAACCTCTTTAGAGCATGGAATTAGCATATAAAAGGGGCATGTAAATGCCTCTTTACTATTTTTTACTGTATGGCACTGCTTTGTTAATTTAAAAAATATTAATAGTATGTATAAATAAAAGGGTATATAAAAGTTCTTAGCCAAAAAATTTAAAAAAAAAAAAAAAAATGAATAAATCATGCAAGGCACTAAACCTCCGTGGGTAATTTGTTCCACTACTTAACTACCTGACAATTAGGAAGCTTTTCCTAATGTCTAACCTAAATCTCCCTTGTTGCAATTTAAGCCCATTACTTCTCATCCTGTCCTCAGTGGATAAGGAGAACAATTTATCAATCTCCTACGTACTTGGAAAAACTGTTATGTTCCCCCTCAGCCTTCTCTTCTCCAGACTAAACAAAACACAATTTTTTCAGTCTTTCCCTTGCAGGTCATGTTTTCTAGACCTTTAATCATTTGTGTTGCTCTTCTCTGGACTTTCTCCAATTTGTCCACATCTTTCCTGAAATGTGATGCTCAGAACTGGACACAATACTTCAGTTGAGGCCTAATCAGTGTGGAGTAGTGCAGAAGAATTACTTCTCATGTCTTGTTACAACACTTCTGCTAATACATTCCAGAATGATGTTTGCTTTTTTTGGAACTGTGTTATACTATTCACTCATGTTTAGCTTGTAATCCACTATGACCCCCAAATCCCTTTCTTCATTACCCCTTCCTAGGCAGTCATTTCCCATTTTGTATGTGTGCAACTGATTGAAAGTATTCCACTTAGGAAGGAACAATTTGTCCTTGTTGAATTTCACCCTATTTCAGATCATTTCTCTAGTTTGTCAAGATCATTTTGACTTCTAAGCCTATCCTCCAAAGCACTTGTAAACCCTTCCAGCTTGGTATCGTCCACAGAATTTATAAGTGTACTCTCCATTTCATTTATCCAAATTATTCATGAAGATATTGAATAGAACTGGACTCAGGACAGATCCATGTGGGACTCCACTCTATATGCCCTTCCAGCCTGACTGTGAACCACTGATAACTCCCTGAATAACATTTTTAAACCAGTTGTGCACCCACCTTGCAATAGGTTCCTCTAGCCCAGTGGTTGTCAAACTTATTTGATTCCTCCCCCACCCCTGCTTGTGTCTGTAGTCATTTGCACACCCACAAGTACATATACCGCCACTCAGTTCTGAAAGCAGAGTGGAAAGCGGCAGGCAGCTGCTGGCCAAGCACCCAGCTCTGAAGGCAATGCTGCCGCCAGCAGCAATGCAAAAGTTAGAGTGGCATGGTATGACAGTGGTATGCTGGCAGTGGCACTGCTTTGAGAGCTGGGCGCTTGGCCAGTAGCCACCGCTCTCTAGCTGCCCAGCTTGGAAGGCAGAGTGGGGAGTGGTGGCTGCTGGCTGGGCGCCCAGCCCTGAAGGCAGCGCAGCCGTCAGTAAGGTAAGGCACACCCAGCCAGCAGCTGCCACTCTTCTAAAGCTTCTCCCTACCCCCCAAGGCTATAATTCTCTAGTTTTCACCTGAGAAGGTCACGTGAGATCATATGAAAGCCTAGTTAAAGTTGAGCTACATCACATTTATTACTTTTGCCTATCCACAAGGCTTGTAACTGTTTCAAAGAAAGATCTCAAGAAGAGTCTGTGTGGCTCAAAAGCTTGTCTCTCTCACCAATGGAAAGGTGGTCCAATAAAAGATATTACCTCACCTACCTTGTCTCTCCAATATCCTGGGACCAACACAGTTACAACTACACTGGATACCTCTAATATTGTCTATTAACAGATACATGGCAGAAGAGCCTTTTTTTAAATTAACCAGAACATACTTACACAAAAAGAATAATTCCAGTGTTTGCCATGGCATAAGAAAGTCCAAGGATGCCACTACCCATAATAACATTGCTCAGATTAAACGCTGACATTCCAAAGGAAGTAGTACCTGGATGCTGTGTAAGGGAAGGAAAAGCTAATAATTAATAGAGAACCAGTAATTAATTCATGTTTAGATTTGAATTTAAATGAACATTTTCCACTTCTCAAGGTTAAATATTTGAAAGTAAAGCAATTGTTTAGTGTGCTAATTTTAAAACATCATTAGTGCATACTTACATATTCAATGTCATACTTCTTCTTTCCAAGATTGGATTCAAGCAGGAAATTTTGATTTTCTGGATCCCTGTCTACACAAGATCTGTAAGAAAGAAAAAAATAATAATCCATATTTAATTGTTATAATGAACAAGGTTTTACATTAATGGCCTTTAGGAGGTCAGTTGTTCCTGCTTTTTATTCTGTTTCAAAGGGGATCAGAAAACCAGCAAATCATCCAACAAAAACGTACTACACATTCTGTCATAAGCAAAATAAATATAAAATTTTGGATAGTCAACTTCCTATATTTGTAATAGATTAAAACATTAAGATCTAGCAAGGCATTTTAAATGACTACTTTAAAGGTGTGAAGTACATTATCTGTAATAAAGTACTGTACAAATATTAGCAAATGGAAACAAAACTAAGAGCAATGCAAAAATCCCTCTGACCTCGCAGGTGCTTTGGTTGGATATGGATAATTGAAGTCATTGCTGTTGGAACTATAGCTACTGCTGTCTTCATCTGGAGAGATGTTAAACTTGCTCACTTCTGCTCTGCTCATGATGGGAATTCAATTAGCTTTTCCCAGTATTAGATGAAGTACGGAATATTTGGCCTGATGACTGCCCCTCGGTGGCAGTCTTCACCGAGCTCGCTCTTTTGTCCTTGGATGCTGGACTTGCCTTGCCTGTGAAGGTAAAAAGGAAACGTCAATACTGCAGTGGTCTATCTAGCGGGTCACGTGAAGAGCTGCTGCTTGCTGCTGCTCTGGGGCTGATTCATCGTCAGCCAGGCGAGTGGAAAAGTACCAGCCAAGGGAGGGCGGAGAGGAAAAGTACAAGATACTGACTACAACGGAGAACAAAGATAAATCTTCAACTACAACACCCAAGCACACGCCTGGAGATGTGATCTGCATAGGAAAGGGTCTGCCAGCGTGTATGTACGTTGGACTTTCTGAGACATGGTCTTTCATGCACACACAAAAGCAAAAGAATGAAATCAAAATCACACTCTCCAGCTGCTAGGAAGACATTTATATCTGAAGAGCAAATCCACCCAATTTACATAACTTACATGGAGACCAATCATACTGCAATGTAAAAACTACAATATTCACATTAAGATTTATAACAGAGAAGTACCCACATAGTATACTATAATGAAAAAATATTTGTTATAGTAACAATAAAATATCCCCACATATAAATATATTTGATCACACACACACGTGTACTACATGTCTGAAAGAGAAATACCTCCAGTCCACCCCTCCTATGCCAGAAAAGAAATCTGATGCAACATCCATGTGCGATTGTCACATTCACTTGTGATTAACCTTCCTCTCAAACATTACCATACCGCTCCCTGCTCTCTACTCCCACCCCCCACCCCCCCTTCCAGGGACATGGGATCCCTGCAGTTTAAATGGAGGAAAAATGCAAATCAGTCACAAGACTGCACCAGCAGCGTGGGTTGTTTTTTTTTTTTTTTTTTACCTTGGAAGGAAGCAGCATCTGTGGCGGGATTTTACGTGAGTCTGACCCACACAGAAAAGCCCGCGTAGGGGGTTTTAATATCGTTTCAGAAACAAAATATTGACCTTAACTAAAGGCACTAATAATCCACACGGCGTTTTTAGAGCCCAGCCCCCTCGCCCGCACACCCATAGGACCAATAAGCCCAGTACGTTACCTCAGCGAAGCTGAAAACCGGGGATTTTCCCTCTGATATCTTCAGAATACCGACGAGATCGTTTTCTAAACTGAGAGTTTTAAAATGTTCTTGAAAGGAAAAAACACAATCCTTAAAGTAGAAAAAATATAAATAAAAGTACCAAAATGTCGTTTAAAAGCCACCGGTACACGAGGAAAAAAAATTAAGACTCCCCTTCTACTTCAATGTGAGTCAGGGGAAGCATGTGGCTGTGGTGGGCAGCGCTGCGATCGCGGCCGGGCAGGCGGATATTGCTCCCTCACGGCGTTGCTGTAGGTCTGAAAGCTGTCTCTGCTGCCCCTGCTTTTGAGAGTGGAATGCGGCGGGGAGGGGGGAGGAAAGGGCGAGGCACCTACATACACAGCAATGTGCCGCCTCTCCTTTGTATACCAACACCAGCCCCGGCTCCCTGCGCGGCCTAGCCACGCCCCGGCTCGTTTCCTCTCTCGCCTTTTTCAGCTCTGTTTAGGATGCCACTCAGACGCTGTTACTTCACTAAGCTCCCTCCTGCATCGACGGGAAATACCACGAGAACATTATTTAGCACTGATGTAACACTGGAGACAATACTGTACTTAACTAAGCCCCCTCCCCCCCATCACCAAACGAGATAATACCACTACTGTGTGTTCACCTATTTCAGAGGATCTCAAAGGGCCTAACATCAGTTTATGAAACCTCACAAAACTGGAGTGAGGTACGCCCCCTTTTAGCGAGAAGGAGACAGAGGTACAGAGAGGGTCAATGAATGCATGCAATAACCACAGTTGTTTCAAGGACATCAGAAACTTTCATTCATTACTAAAGCGTCTGCGGCTTCAACTTCCCCATCTTCAAAATCCTACTTCACAGGGATGGGGTGAGGCTGTTTGTCAAGATTCTCACTTGCCAATTGCAGTTTACCGAATATTTGATTTCAGTACCATGTAAATGGGTGTAGCTGAGACTACCCTGTCCATCATTGTGAGAGATCCCCAGACTCTCACTGTTTCCAGTCTTCCCTTCTTTAGTGTTTATATCATGTTACAATGATGCAAAGGTTAGGGAGGTGAAAGCTGATCAGCCCCACGGACCTACTGCTGTCATTTATTATTTGTAATGTATGAAGTGGTGCACCCACAATCGCACATATAAGTCCAGATGGTAGAGCGAGTGGAAAAGGCACCCTTAGGCCTGCGTCAATGGAGTATTTTCTCAGCCCTTCGCCTGGAGTCTCACACTTTTTAAAGGGTGAGGGCAGGATGGGGGACACAACTCCCTTATCCTCAGCCAATGTCCTACTATTTCCTCCCAGTGATAGTTGGAGGATTTTGCTCTCTCTACGATTTAGGAGGGTTTACGATTCAGTACTAAGCATTACCGCCTCTCCAGGGAGGGCTGGGGGGCATGGATTTTATTCTATGGCTCGTCTCCCCCCCTCTAGGAAGTTGCTGGGGGGGATTTCGCTACCTTTCCCCCATGCAGGGATGTAGGCAAATGTTCCACGCTATTTCACACGCTCCCCGCCTTTACCGAGGGGGCGGGAGATTTGCGGGGGTCCCCCCCGTCCCCGTGAGTTGCGGGGTTGGTACCTTTGGAAAGGGGGGCGCATTCTGTTGTTAGTGAAACGTGCGCTTCTCCCGGGAAGGGTCCCTCCCTCGCACTGCCCCAGCAGCAGCCCGCTGCCCGCCCTGGAGCCCTTCAATTGCTTCCTGCCGCCGGCCGTGCGCGAAGGCCGGAGCTGAAGGGGGATGGGTGCGCGCATGTTGCGGAGCGTGTGGCCCTCTACGGTGCGGTGTCCGTGTGCAGCCTGATGGAGCCCCCTGCTGTGGGCTCTCTGGGGACGGGCGCAGGTGCGTGTGCGGAGGGTCTATGGGGTGGAGAGCCGGGGGTGTGTGTGTGTCTGCGTGTGTAATGTGCTGGCTGGGAACGCTGCGTGCGTCCGATCTGTGCGGCCACCGCCCGGGCTGTGTTGGCCCCCCCGCTCCCCTTGTCACGGCTGCAATGGGGACTTCCCCCGGGGGGCGCCACGCCCAGCAGCCCGGAACTCAGCGCACACCTGGCCCCACGCGGGCCGGGACTGAGGGAGGGGGGCCCGATCTCTGCCCCCAGGGGCACGGGGCGCACGGATCTAAAAGGGGCAACCGCTAAATTCAGGGGCGCTGCTCTTCCGTGGCCGCCCGCGCCCCACCGTGGTTGAGGGGCTCTCCCCGGCAGGACGGCGCGAGCAGCTCGGGCAGTCGGCGCCTCGAGACCCGGCGCCAGGCTCGGGGCCTCAGCCCGGCGGCGCGAGCCGACCGCTCGGTTCCAACCTGCCCGCGTAGAGGCGCCGAAAGTTCTAGAGCAGGCAGGGGCGGGGGTTGAAGAGGAGCAAGAGGGCGGGGCCTTTCTGTCAGAGCGCGGGGCAAAGATTCTAAAAATTTTCCATTACTGCAGTAACTGAGATAAGAGACGTTCGCTGGCTCCGCCTCCCCGGCTGTGTGACGCGCGTTAATCAGTTCCCCTTTCCCCCGCTACGGGGGGAGCCGCCAATCAGCGCCCGGGCCCGGCAGGCAGGAGCCTGCGCTAGCAGCCGTCCCCGGCGGCCCCTCACGCGCTGTTCACGTGCCCGCGCTGCCAGGGCCGACCCCCCGCCCGTGCTCCCTTGTCCCTTCCCTCTGTTCGGGTCTGAACCAGGGCAAGGGGTGCAGGGGCTGCGGGTACAGACCCGCACACGGTGCCGCTGGCTGGGGGATAGCCTGGTGACCCAGTGCTGGGGCCAGGGGTGCGCAGCAGGTTTGCCAGCAGCCTCACGGAGCTGGCCTATTTGCATGTTGGCAAGGAACGGAAGGAAGGCATCAATGGTGGCTGGGGGGAGGCCAGGGGGCGATCTGCTGAAACTCTTCTTACAAGGTTTGGTGCTAACCATGGGCACTGGCCCAGCTCGGCCACCACAGCCCTTTAAAACCACATGTGAGTTCGGTTGTCAAATGTGGCCCTCAGGCAAATGAGGCTGGGAAGTTTGGCGCCTTGGAAAGAGATGCTCAGTGCCCAGCAAAGGGCTGATCAAGGCAAATGTGCCACAGACAGGGTGGCCACTAACACATCCCCGGAATACAGGACCTGGACATTCCAGGACTTCCAGGAACGATCTGACCCTGCCGGTGTGTCCTTGCGCCTGTGACTTTTCCCCTCAGCATGACTCTGCCACGCGTGATATAACTGTGCCACTGCTGACATGATCTGACCCCTGGTGGTGTGACCCCTGCCTCTGCCAGCATGATGGCACATGGGAAGTCATGCTGGTGAGGGGTGGAGTGATGTGCTCTTCAAAATGCTGTCTGCTGTGCATGATACCAGTCAAAACCATGTCCCATTTTGTCTCTGTACTGGACAGAGGGCAAACCGTAGAAAAACAGCACTGTCCAGCTGAATGGCCTGCGTACCCACAGGTGTTCACGTGGGTTACCTGTCTGCATCCGAAAGTGGGATTTGTTCTTTAGGTATTCAATGTAAAATAAAACCTGTGATTTGATGTATTTTAAAGTTATGTGAAGGGTGCTTGTAGCATGTGAGTAAGCAGCCTTAATGCTTGTATAAATCCTGATAAATAAATATATCTGTGACTAGGGGAACTGCCAACTGTTGTGCTGAGACTACTTCTAACCCGTTTTCCCTGCCAGCTTGGGACTCCAGCACCTTGCCAGTTTGAGTCAGATATGCTAGCCTATAACAAACACGGACCCAGGTCTGAACCACGTCCCTCAACAGCTGCAGGCTTAACTGAAAACAGCTTAAGAAGTGTTCCTGTCTCTAACACTCAGATGCCCAGCTCCCAGTGGGGTTCAAACCCCAAATCCTTTTTACCCTGTATTAAAGCTTATACAGGGTAAACTCATAAATTGTTCGCCCTCTATAACACTGATAGATATGCACAGCTGTTTGCCCCCCCTTCCCTGCCCCTCACCCCCAAGCATTAATACATACTCTGGGTTAATTAATAAGTAAAAAATGATTTTATTAAATACAAAAAGTAGGATTTAAGTGGTTCCAATTAATAACGGACAGAACAAAGTAAATTACCAAACAAAATAAAATAAAACATGCAAGTCTAAACCTAATACAGTAAGAAAGTGATTACAGATGAAATCTCACCCTCAGAGATGTTCTAGTAAGCTTCTTTTATAAACTAGTCTCCTTCTAGTCTGGGTCCAGCAATCACTCGCACCTCTGTGGTTACTGTCCTTTGTTCCAGTTTCTTTCAGGTATCCTTTGGGGCTGGAGAAGCTATCTCTTGAGCCAGCTGAAGACAAAATGGAGGGGTCTTCCAGGGGTTTAAATAGACTGTCTCTTGTGGGTGGACACCCCTCCCTCCCCCTGTGTAGAATCCAGCTACAAAATGGAATTTTGGAGCCATATGGGTAAGTCACATGTCCATGCATGACTCAGAACTTACAGGTAGCAGCCATTGTTCACATGCTACTTTGAACGTCCTCAGGTAGACTTCTTATGTGGATTGGAGTTTTCCAAGATCTGTTGTCTGTTAAGTGTTTCTTGATTGGGCACTTAACTTGCAAATTCCTTTTTAAAGAAGCTGACCAAATGCCTTACTAAGGCTACTTAAACTCAAACAAGTACACAGCTAATATTCATAACTTTGAGTACAAAAATTATACATGCATACAAATAGGATGAATATATTCAGTAGATCATAACTTTTGCAGAGATATGTTACATGGCCTATCTAGCATAAAACATATTCCAGTTATGTCATATTTACTTTCATAAGCATATTTCCATAAAGCATTATGGGGTGCAATGTCACAACATCATAAAAACTACTTTGCAAAATCAGCAACCACCTAAAGAATTTGGCAAGTGCAGAGCCCTTCCTGTAATGTACTAGAAAAAACCCCTTGTTTTAAAAATATATATGATTTAGAAGGGTCTTGATTCATACGGATTTTTCTTGATATATTTAAAAAACAAAACAAAACATTTTTAATACAATTGTCTATTGCACATATTCAGCACAGTGACTTATTTTATAGCTTAAACTAAACTAAACTATTACCAGCAGGAGAGTGAGTTTGTGTGGGGGGGGGCGGAGGGTGAGAAAACCTGGATTTGTGCTGGAAATGGCCCAACTTGATGATCACTTTAGATAAGCTATTACCAGTAGGAGAGTGGGGTGGGAGGAGGTATTGTTTCATGGTCTCTATGTATATAATGTCTTCTGCAGTTTCCACAGTATGCATCCGATGAAGTGAGCTGTAGCTCACGAAAGCTCATGCTCAAATAAATTGGTTAGTCTCTAAGGTGCCACAAGTACTCCTTTTCTTTTTGCGAATACAGACTAACACGGCTGTTACTCTGAAACCTAAACATTGTAAGTTATATGCATAGTAACATTGTAAAAGTTACCTCTATCCACTTGGTTTTAAAATGTAACTTCATACATTTCCCAAAGGGCCTATAAATGAAATATATTGTGTCAAAGCAGTCTGTATAAGCAGCTCCATATATTAACTGTATCAGTGCATAAGAGTAATATGAAAATCCTTTAAACACATAATGCAGATCAGGTGAAATCCTACATGCTGCTGAGGGGCTGTGGAAGGCTATAGAATAGAATCATAGAAATGTCAGCCCTGAAAGGACCTTGAGAGTTCCAGCCTATGCAGAGTAACAGCAGTGGGCTGGGAGGCAAAGAAGTCATGCAGGAAAACTCTGTAATGCCTTGCATCTAATGGAGCCAAGCTACATAGTTGTCCAGGCTCCAGTCCATGGTATCACAAAAGAAGGATGAGGTGTGTGTGGGTGAACAAAGCATCTGGGTTTATGGGTCTGAAAACTATTTAAACCCACTGGTCCACAAAGATGTATATAGGGCTGAGGTTTCCATACTTTCTTTGCTGGAGTTTCATGCATTATTCTTACCTCACACAGACAGCCTGTGGCAGGCTATTATGGGATCTTATCCTGTACTCCTTTCTCAGGTAAAACTCCACTGAAGCCAACAGGAATTGTAGTGCACATATTAAAAGTATCATTCAAAATCTTGTTTAATTCTCAAATATATATTCCTGGGTTTATCCTACCCTAGTTTTAGCTTTCCAGTATTATCACCACAAAATCATTATGTTAAAAAACAACAACTTTTTAAACAAAATTAAATTAAAATTTTAAATATATTAAAATTTAGACTTATACCAAAAGGAGGTAGGAATCCTGACCTTTGCTTTTTAAGCCATACAGTTGTGCCATTGTATTTGAGTTCACTCGGAACAGTGGATTCTGCATTTAATATATACAACAATACCCACCCACAAAAATGAGTCAGCCTTAAAAGGGCACTGCCAAATACCATGAAAAAGATTTTCACTTTATGTGTTTCACTCTATAACATTCTCTTAAGAGGTTTAAAACTAGTATTTCTCTCCATTAATCTTGACCTTTTCCACTCAGCAAATATTGATTTTTCCCCTGTGTTGTATGAAATTAACATCAGTTTTTTGTTTATCTTTTTGCTCTGTGATAATGTAGTACAATTTGGGGAATAGTATTTGTTAGCTCAAGCTCCCTCCACTGTCGCAATCCTCTCCCCCTTCCCTCCCCACTGATTTTTATTGTCTAGCTCCTTCAGGGATCAGAGCTGTAATTTTTGTTCTTGTAAATTTTGCTGGTGATGGAAAATCAATTTTAAAATAGATATTTAGAATCTCAAAGATGTTTGTCACACAGTTACGTCATTGTTTGTGTATAAACATAATTTATGATGTCAACAAAGCCCTCAGTCCACTTCAGATCTGGAAAAGGTCACTTACATTTTTGTGGGCCCCACAAAAATAGCATAAATGGAAGAGTGGCTCAGAGGGCCAGTACTAGGCCACACAATGGTGTTATATTCACAAGGGAGAGAAACTGTGGCAAGTGGTGAATGCCTCCATACTAGTCCCACAAGGGTCAGTGTGAAGAACAGTGATGGGGACAGAGGAGGAGCCATGGGATGTGTATTTACATTAATCCAATGGCCTGAATGCACCCTGGCATCTTTGGCCAGGATACTGCACATCAGGCAAAACCTTCATAACTTTTGTCAGTAGAGGGTAGACAGGGTTACCCAGAATCATAGTGGAAACAAAGACTCCATTCATGTTCATATTATTTGGTGGGAACAATGTACCTGCCTGCACACTCTTGAACAATCCTGAATTACTTTACAGGTGTGTCTAACACGTGTATCTTTGAATTTCTCCCAGTGGTCTACCACGGTCTGCATCATGAGGGAGCAATGGGCCAGATCCTCAGATGTATTTAGGTACCTAATTCCCATTGAAATTAGTGGGAGTTAGGCATCTAAATACCTTAGAGGACCTGGGCCAACAGCTCTTTCTGTTGATATAAGCATTTGCTCCGTGGTGAGTGGTGGGGATGGAGATATGGGCACATAAGAGTTATCTATGGCTCTGGCACAATTTGGGAAACCTCAGCTGTTCAGAACCTGCAGTTATCTCAAGGATTATTACCCACCTTTAACACATATGCAGGCAGCACAGCAGTTATTGGCTTACAAACAACTATTACTAGAGTGCCTATGGTGGACCCGCCAACTGTAATCTGACTCCCAACAGACCTTTAACTTTCAGGTAGGGCCAGTTTCCAGAGGACAATGGGCATATACTTCTGGAGTGGTATCACCTTTCTAAACCTTGTGTTATGATATTCCAGAGCTAGGATGAGATCCTCACACAGTACCAGAAATGTAGCCTTCCTCATCCTGAAGTTCTCAGTCCATTGCTGTCCATCCCATGTCTCCATAGCACTCTGCCTTTAGGGGCTGGGTCTAGATCTGCCACTAGAAAGGGTGCTCTTCATCCATCATGAGAGATGGCATCCACTAGCTCTACTAAAAATAGAAAGGCCTCTCCTGAAGCTCTGTCTGAAGCTGGTGTGCGTCAGATCATCATCAAATCACAGCACTGTTGGGAGGGGGTGGTGAATTGTGGAAGTCTGAGGTTTGGAACTTTACTTCCATAATTTCTAATGGAAGAGGGGCAGACAGTTTCTTCCAAAATGTCCAATGCAATGAGCAGTTTGCAGCAGTGCTGGGAACCATGGGATGCATGCCCAGAAGTTACTGTGTCCAACACACTTGATGGCAGTGACAATGTAGATTTGTGTGTGTGTGTGGGGCGGGGGGACAGCAACCTCACTACATGTTAATGTGTGTTTTAAGCGTAGATGCACTTTTATTAGCTTGCATCAGGATAAATTAATTGACATAGGGCGGGGGGACAGCAACCTCACTACACGTTAATGTGTGTTTTAAGTGTAGATGCACTTTTATTAGCTTGCATCAGGATAAATTAATTGACATAGGTTCAACTAATGTAAGTCTGGAGAAATGACTATATGGCTGCAATGCATTCTTGCTCTCGTCATAGGGTGTATGACTATGTGCATGAGAATTTCACCTCCTTAGCTCACCCACAACTCACAGTCCAGTTACTTGTTAAAAAATAGAGGCATGTATCTTAAAGCTAAATAGGTATCTTCTGTTCTTACAACTGCATCTTTTTGAGCACATTTACTTTGTAAGAAATTATAAGAAATTAAGTTAGGATGCATTTTCACCAGGCTATAACCACCAGTGTTGAGTTAGGTGAAAGTTTGGTCCTAAATACATTCGGAGTATCTCTTTTACCCAGAATTCTCCTGCTTTTGATGGCTTACTTAGATTTTTAATTTTAATTTTACTCTTTCCTATAATTAATTTAACTTTTTCTTTGAGAATTTCTTTGTGAACTCCCCTCTGTTCTCCATACATTGGCACTTCAAGTGTTTAAACCATTATAACTAAAACATTAATTTTCTATAATTAGTTTTAAAACTATGATGGAAAACCTTTAATATAGACGATATTTAAAAGCCTGTTTTTGCCACTCGTATTTGACTACTAATAGGACTATTCAAGTTATATGGTTAAGGGTTGCAAAGTCAGTCCCAAATTTTGTATTCTTTGCAAAAACATGTCACAATAGAAAGGGCATGGATGAATATTTTTAAAAGGTTCCAATTCTGCAAATATTTGTGCATGTGGTTAACTTAATGCATGTGAGTAGTTCTATGTATGAAAAGTTACTGAGATGCCTAAGTGTTTGTAGTATCAGGTCATATATGTATTATAGCCAGTCAACTACTGAATGTAAAACTTCATTTTCATCAATAGTTGATCCATTTTAATATCAGGTCTATTTTTTATTTTTTTAAGAATAGAGGTTGACACTAAGGTCCTATATACAGTGATAGTAGACAGACCTTTTCTTCCTTAATGAATGATTTGGTTTGTTTGTTATTTTCTCCCTTAATTCTTATGTATAAATGAACATACTTTAGCTCTCAGTGAAGACATTTTCCCTGCAATATTTATGGCAACACACTGGGGATTTTGCATGAGCAAGGACTGGTGGACTCCAAACCTGGGCATTGTAAGAATTCTTTGGTGGATAAAACACTTATACATTTTCGTTTTAGTTTAGAAAATTTAAATTTGAAAATGCTTATTTTAATTTAAAATATTATGTAGAAATGCATTTAAACACTTCGTATGTAGTGGGAAATGCCTTCTACCAAGTGAGTTTTCATATTCTTCAGCTGAGCAAAATGGACACAGTTTTCATTGAGTTACAACAGTTCTTGTGGACAAACTCCTGGCAGAAGTTAGGGATGGCTAGCTGTTTCAGTTCGTATTGCCTTCTATATACAATAAATAGTTTTAAATTAGACAAGAGTATGAAGCAAATTTATTTTTTATGGACTATATACTGATTCAGCACAATGGGAAGGATATTGTTCTATTTATTTAAATATTGCAGAATCTCTAGGATCAGCAAGGATCGATTACGTGAACTACCCGTTCTGTTCTTCTCTTTTTATGAGTCATACTTTTACTGAATTTATCTGCAAATGCTGTGTCATGCATAGGTTGCATAACTGCTACTCCACATTCTGACCCAGAATTGGTTGACTGCCTCTAGTCCATACTAGGAAGGCAATCTGCACTCCTTATTCAGGCAACCAATGCATGACACAGTAGTTCGAGATATGTTTAGAAAAAATAATGTACATAGAAGAACAGAAGTGTGTTTGTGTTTGCATATAAAGTAACCCAGTCCTATCTACAGTAGAACATTAATTGGCATTAACAATTGTTCAATATTTAAATAAACATAATATAATCGTGTTCCTGTTGTGCTGAATTAGCAGTTTAACCATACAGTTATTCAGTGGGAGTTTTGCTGAATATATATGGAATATTAGATCCCAGAAGACTGCATGTAACTCTTCTTTAGCTGTGGTTTCTAAACAGAGTTGGACATACACACACAAGTAGAGTGCTTAAATCTCAGTCTATATCAGGGGTGCGCAAACTTTTTGGCCCGAGGGCCACATCGGGATTGCGAAACTGTGTAGAGGGCCAGGTAAGGAAGGCTGTGCCTCCCCAAACAGCCTGGCCCCCGCCCCCTATCCACCCCCTCCCACTTCCCGCCTCCTGCCTGCCCCCCTCAGAACTCCCGACGCATCCAACCCCCCAGCTCCTTGTCCCCTGACCACTCCCTCCCAGGACCCCCGCCCCCAGGACCCCACCCCTTATCAAACCCCCCCTGCTCCCTGTCCCCTGACTGCCCCACCCCCTATTCACACCCCCGTCCCCTGACAGGCCCCCCAGGACTCCCACTCGTATCCAACCCCCCACTGCTCCCTGTCCCTGACTGCCCCCCTGGGACTTCCTGCTCCTTATCCAACCCTCCTGCTCCCCACCCCCTTACCATGCCGCTCAGAGCAGCAGGAGTTTGCAGCCCGCTGCCTGGCCGGAGCCAGCCATGCCACCACACTGCCCACCAGGAGCGGCGGGCCAGAACGCTGGTGGTTCGGCGAGCTGAGGCTGCGTGAGAGGGGGGACAGCGGGGGAGGGGCCGGGGGCTAGCCTCCCTGGTCGGGAGCTCAAGGGCTGGGCAGGACGGTCCTGCGGGCTGGATGTGGCCCACGGGCCATAGTTTGCCCACCTCTCGTCTATATGATCCATATGAGCTATAGTTTATGATACCAATCTATAATCTATATTTAGTAGTTTATGAGGCTACAAGATGCTGTGAACATTGCCGTCTTTTTCACAGAATGTAACAGGTTTTATCATGGAACTGTAAACCCATAAAAAGTATAATATGTTACACTTTGTTTAGGTGTCTGTTTTCTTCATGCAGTAGGTATGTGTAACCCTATCACTGAGAATCACATCCAGCTTATAACTGTTAAGGGTTTTACTCTAACTTCATTAGGATGAACAAGCATATTTTCATTTGGGATTTATCTTGCTCCCATTGAAGTCAGTGGGAAGTTTTGTCATTGACTTCAGTGAGAACAGGATTGGGCCATTTGTGTTGTTAATGACTGTCTGGTACACAATTCCTGTGAGATCCTTGTTTGGATTTATAATAATCATGTTATGAGCTCTAAGGGCTTTTGATTCCCACACATTTTACCTAGTCAGCATGGGAAGCAAAATGGGCATGGGGAGCACCTTATTCCCAGTCTTACAAAGACTTACTCATATGTTTAACTTTACACATCTGAGTAGTCCTATAAACTTCACTGGGTCTCCTCACATGCATACTTTCTGAGAGTACTAAAGTTTCTGCAGACTAGTGCATTAGATGGGCCTCCAGATTAGGAAGGTATGGGCTTTTCTTCACCAGCAAATTAGGTCATGTTTTAACATGACCTTGAGGAGTTGTGTTAACTAACACAATGTTAAACACAATTCAGCAGTCTGTTGTCGCAGGGGCAACATATTTAACTTCAGAAACATGGGTTAATTGGAACCATAGAAGTAACTTGTCCTTGTCTACTCTGAGTGCAAAGTTATGTTTAACATCTTGTTAGTTTCAGAACTCCTCAGGGTCAAGTTCTAATATGACCTATTTTTCTACTGAAGACAAGCCCCAAATGGAGAAATGGCAAAGATTATTATAGGATGAATTAAAAATGGTAAAATAATTAAAGTGAAAATTATACTACAATACAAAGGAAATTAAATAAAATAATTTAAAATAAAGTGAGTGCATAAGATTTGTGTATCATTCTGTTTTTTCCTTCGCTTTTAAGGTATTTATTTGTTTTAGTTCTGTTGGGGTTGTAGCCTACTATGTGTAGGAAATGTTGAGTCTCTAGCTAGTATTGAAATTCAGAGTGAATTTAGAATACGTCCAGGATTACATTTTTTTTAATCTCATGGAGGATATGGATGATAATTGACACAGTCGTAATAGTTACTAATTTGGACTAAAGTGTACAACTATCATTATTACTAACATGAACTATGCCAATAGTTTTAAAGTGGTGTACTACCAAAACCAAAACAACACTAACAATATCACCCTTCCAACCATAGCTTTCCAGTCTCCACACTGTTCAGAGATAAGACAATTTTTGCTCTTCTCTGCTGTTCCATCAGACCTTTGCTTGGCTCCCCATTGTCTTCCTTGTTTTATGGCTGATGCCAGTGACCCTTAGTCCGCAGACCAGACTGGCACTTTATAAAGCCTTAATGACAAAGATAAATACTTTTCTGCAGTGTTCAATCAGGTTTCAGATGTTGGACTGCATCAATATTAGAACCTTACTTAAAAAAGAGAATGAAGGCAGAGAAACAAGAAAACTGATAAAAAAGGGGATGTGGGATGAGAGAGTCAACAGAGGTCAGTTAATCATTTGCATTCACTGAATTGTAACAGTAAGTTAAGAATTTATGCTTTGGCCTAACCTTCTTGCCACACTTCATCATGTTCACTATCCCCTCATTCAAAATTTCCAGTGAGGGTATAGAGATTTGCTCACATTGCTGAGTGCTATAAACATTTCTCTCTAAAATGTGTCAGATTCTCTCCTGCATTAAGACTTCTTTATTACCACTCCACTGATGCAAAGTAGCCCTAATGCCATTTTAGCTAGCCACAGAAGGATCACCTTCATGTAGGCATCCTTGTGTACCACAGAGCCACCATAGCAACTTTTAAGACACCCTACTCCCAACTATCATCATAGATCTATGCCACCCAAGAATCCCCTATGTTTGTGCACATCTCTACTGCACAGTGATTCGAGGCTGTTTTAACAATCCTTCAGAGTTATTGTTAGCGGACACTGGGAGATTGGCCTGATGCAGAGCAAGAGCAGGGTTGGGTGATTGGTTTTACACAGTATATGAGTGCTTCTTGGCCACAGATGCGAATCAGGTGCTATTCACAAACTTCTCTGCAGAGGAGCTGAATGAATATTAAGACTTCAATCAGGGATTTTCTTTCCAGATTGCAAAATAACCACTGATGATGTTGAAATGCCAATAGTGATCCTGGGAAACCCAGCCTACCCTTTGCTCCCGTGGCTTTTGATGCTGTACACTGGTCACCTGCACAACAGTAAGGACCGGTTCAACGATGGGCTGAGCAAGTGCAGAATGGTGGTGGAATGTTTCTTTGGCTGTTTAAAGGGTTGCTGGCACAGTTTGCTTACTAGGATAGACCTCAGTGAAAGCAATATCCCCATTGTTATCACTGCCTGCTCTGCGCTCCATAATATCTGTGAGGCAAAGGGAGAGAAATTTCTGCAGGGGTCGGGCGTAGTGGTGGATAGCCTGGCAGCCAGTTTTGAGCAGCCAGATACCAGGGCAATAAGAAGAGCCCGGCGAGGAGCACTCTGGGAGGCTTTGAAAACCCATGTCACTAATGAGCCATAGTAATGTGCGCCACTTATCTGCATTGTTTCTTTCATACCATCCCCTCCATTGCATCAGTTTCCCCGAACCTCTCCTTCCCCTTACCAAGCCCACATGTTTGGAATAAATAAAGAGTATTTCATTCTCAAAACCTTTACTTGTGTTGCACAAACATAAAGAAACGGAAAGAACAGGAAAATAATTTAACCTTGGGCAAACAGCGTGATAAAATTGGGAGGGGAGAAACCAAGTCAGCTTGTCTGTGTAAGCACAAAGTCTTGCACATCAAAGGTCTTCGAATCATCGCCTTTTGTTCTTAGTACCCTTCCCTGGTGTTGAGTGGAAGGGATATTGCACCTCCCTCCCCCAACCTCCTAGAATGTTTGCGGGAGGGGGATTGGGAATAGGGCAATCTTTACAGGCCATTCTGCAGGGACTGCAGAGGGAATCTAGCCTCAAGTTGTTTTTCTTGAAGCTCAACTAGATGCCTCAATGTGTCTGATTGGTCTTTCAGAATCCGCAGCATCTCATCCTGTGTGGTATACTTAGGCACCTGGGATGCTCTCCGGCTATCCATGTCTGTGTCCAGTTTCTCAGACAATGAAATCCTCCAGGCTCTGAGCTCCGTGTTAGCTGTCCCAGATGCGTTTGTTATCTCCTTGAACATGTCATCATGCATTCTCCTTTTCTGTCTTCTAATCTGTGAAAGCTTCTCCGGTGGTGTAGAGGATGTGCTGAAGGCCAAACTTTCCACTGTAAGGCATGCAAAGCACAAGGCAGTCATTGTCAGCGCATACCCTGGGTCTAGTACAAGGTTGCTATTTAAGAATCACTCCTCTTATTAGACTCAAGTGCAAGCCATAACTTAATCAGAATCCCTAGCTATTCAATGAACCTGGTTTGCTGTTCCAGTGATGGTGAGTATGGGCAACGGGTGATGAGCCTTGTGCTGCAACTTGTGGGAAACTCATGTCGGGCGTACATGTGAGCAGGTGGACAATGCCCCCTCCCGTTAGCAACATGGACAGTGCTTTGAGACTAGAAACCAGTGTTAAGCCTCCCAAATTATGGTCTTTGTCCGAAGTGGCTTTGGGGAGCGGGAAGGGTTTGCAGCCATGAGAGAACGCAGGAAGCCCACTCACCCTCTTTCCTTAATGCTGCTGTCGCCCTGGGCTCGCAGATTCTGAGTTCAATGCTGATCCCAGCCAACCAAACCATTGGCATGTTAGGGAAACCATGGTTGAGGGACCTGGAAATCACCATGGGTGGGGGAATCACATGCTCTATTGTTTGTGGTATGAGTACTTGTAATGAAAACTTCTGCCATCTCTCCTAGGTGATATCAGTCTCCTGAGGGTAACAGAGATGGCAAGGGAGCAGATGCTGCAAGTGTCTGGGTACAAACCTGGTCCTTGTGCTGCTATGCTGTGTGCCACAATGATGCCAGTAGAGTTAATACTGGAGTGGCATGGGAAATTGTCCTACCAAGGTGGAAGAAATAAGGCAGCCCTCCCCAGAAACCTTCTGCAATGGATTGCAGAATACCTCTATGAAAGCTTCCTAGAGATCTCCATGGAGGATTCCCAGGCCATCCCTGTGCACATAAACAGTCTTTTACAGGGGTACCCTCTGTATAGCTGGAGCGGCCATTGGGAATCAGATACCCACCGAACCTCACTTTTTCTGCATATTAGCCATAAAATATAAAAGCATGTAGCCCTAAAGTTTGATTGGAATTGCATACTCACCAGAGGTGCCTTTCCTGGCATCACGCTGAGCCACCATGCTGTCCTGCAACCAGCTGGACTGCTCTGGGGTTAAAAATAAATGATTTGCGGCGTTCAAGCTCCGGGAGGGAGCGGGAAAACAGGGGACTAGCGGCTAGGATCTTGGTTGAGGGGCCAGCAGCTGGGACCCCGGGTGGCAGTGGGGCCCCCGGGCAGGGGGCCACACTGGGTACAAAGCCTGGGGGTATGGCAGCACTCCTTGTACCCCTACTTCCCATGCCTATGGAGACCCGCTGGCACTCTGCATTGACCTCCTCTGGTTTGGCAAATTCTCTGGTTCTGCACTGGTCAGGTCCCGAGAGTGCCGGACTAGAGAGATTCAACTTGTAGTGTAGACCAGGCTTTAGATTATGATGATATATTTTTGACTGTAGAATTGTAGTTAATCTGTAAGTGAGCATGTAAACCTAACATTTATGTGACAGCCTTCCAGATTTTAAATATAGCTGATCTTCTTTCCCTCCATGTGTAAATCCAGAAGCTAAAAATATTATAGAACAGTAAGTCTTCCCAGCAGTTTACAGATAGTAAAACATGCCAGTACATTTATTATATAGCATCTGGTCCTAAATTTTAACACTGTGATGTAAAATGTATCAAACTAACAAAAAACTTTTTTCTATAAATTAAAAGGAACTATGAAAGACATGTCTATTTATCAAAGTCCCATAAAATGAAATATCATACAGTATGAACTGATCTGTTTTCATGCCTCCATATAGTACATGGGCTTAATCCTTCAAAGGTTTATTCATTTGAGTAGTCTGATTGATCTCACTTTCTACTTGTGGTCCTTTTCCACAAAATAGGTGTGTTAGCACAAAGTCCTGTGCTTGTGTGGAATCACTTTGAAGTCAGTGGGATTCCTTGTGGGCGTTTGTTGTCAGGATTGGGACCTGTGTGATTAAAGACATGCATGACTGGTGCCTATATTTATAACTTTCTTCATGGATAATGTATAGAAGGTTTCCATTGTACTGAAAAGTATACTACTTTCATGGGACCTTCAGAGGTACTTTCAACAGAATAAATAGTTTTGACTAAAGAATACAGGAGTACAGAGTGTCCAGAGAGAAGCAAGCAAAAAAGAGACCCTCAACCACTTATGCAATTTATGCAAGAGCCATCTTATATGAAAGATTACCAGATATTAGTAATAGTAGTAAATGTGTTCAAATACTTTACCTCCTCCTGCCTATTTTTTGTACAGTTAACAGTCACTTTTTTATTGTCTGTACATTATGCATTGCTATTAAGCATATGACCAGTTGGGCAAGATAGCTTGACAATGTGCAAATTTAGGGAATACTTCTTACACAATTTCGCTAATGTCTTACCTCACGTATTGTTTAATAGCTTCAGTGATGGGGCCTTGACCTCTTCCTATAGTAGTCTATTCCACTATCCAATTGCTCAGCTAACACAGTGCTAAATTCTCTGCTGGCAAAACTCCATAGAAGTAACTCCATTGAGTTGTGATAGCAAAGCTTTTGGTCCATATAGTCTAAACTTTTCTTGCTCTAGATTCATTGCACAAGGGCTCTCAGCTACATAGTTAAAAGGTCTCAGGCAAATAATTTTAGACCAATGAATGTGTGTTCTGAACATGGAACTGTGCTTGATTGTAAAAAGTACTTTATCTTCAAAAGCTGTAACTAGCAAGAAATGACTGAAGAAAATCCAACCATCTGCCCACACAAATTTATGTAACCAGCTGCACTATAAGGCATTTCTTATGTGCCTTTTTATGGGAATCTGCAAAAATGTATAGAAGGCTGGTTTAGTCACAGTAGTTTTGCAAATATGGGCTATATTTTGGGTAAATGCCTGATTTATAACAGTAACTTTATACATTTAACTTCGCACAAACTAGAAAGGGTATTTGTAATTTCATTTATTAACAGAATAATATTTTTTAAAATATCAGTGTAAACTCTTAATAGTTTAAGTCCATATCTATCCATCTACACACATGCACTATATATAGAGATAGAAATATATGGATGTAAACTGTTTACACACACGGTATATACTCATATATGCATACATTTACACATATACAGTATGTGTATATATACATATATATGGAGAGAGAACAAATGGGGGAGGAAGAGGAAGAGAGAGAGAATAGATGATCGAGTGATATGGTATAAAATTTTTATTGGCATAAGCTCTCACTCGTTGAGGCATTTATAAAAGTGGGCCCTGGTGAAACCAGTGGGACTACTCATATCAGTATGTATTTTGTAGCATTGAACCCCTATATTATAGGCACCTTGGGGCAGGGATCATGTCTTTTAATTGGTCTGTAAAGCACCCAGCACAGTTTAGGCTCTGTATAAATAATAATGAACCATGAGTTGTGAAGCTGTAGGAGAGTTAGGCAGGATAGCCAAAGTGAATGGTAACAGGCTGAGCGACTGCCAGATGGGGCGTGGACAGTGGCGAGCTAATTCCCCAGATGAGCCATGAGAAGGTCCTGCCGAGTGGTGGGGAGCATGTAGGGTGATCAGATGTCCTGATTTTATAGGGACAGTCCCGATATTTGGGGCTTTTTCTTATATAGGCTCCCATTACCCCCCACCAGCTGTCCTGATTTTTCACACTTGCTGTCTGGTCACCCTAGGAGCACATGCCCATTATAGGAGAAAAGAAGGAAACATTTTTCTGTCACTTTATTTTTTATATGGTTACAGCTTCAAGCTGCTTGGAGGTTTGGATGCCAGACGCATCCAGGCAGAAATGGATTAATAAGCATAATGAGATGGTCAACGGTGCAGGGCAAATGCAGTTTGTCATATGGCTTTCCAATTTATCACGTGATTGTCATTATTGCATGTGTCATGGGTGTAATTTATATGACAAATATATATATATATATATATATATATATATAGGCTACATTCCAACATGGGTAATTACATTCTGTTTACCTTAATTCCTTCAATGGTTTGAGTTAGATATAGCTTCACTTTTTGTTCCTAACTGTTCTGTAGGGCTGCTGTTTGCTGTTAAAGAGGTGGCTGCACTTGAGTGATGGGTGAAGTGATTGCTATTTATAATTTATTCAGTTATTAAAAGTTTCTACAATACCCTGAAATTAATCTAAATGTAAGGCACTATATATATGTAAGATATATTTTAGACATGAACATTGGCTAATCCAGAATTATGATGTCTGAAACAAACTATGCAGGACAAAGTGGCATACTGAGCCAAATTCTCTGCTGGTGTACCTCTTTGACTTCAGTGAAAGAAGAAATTTGGGCCAAAATATTTGTGTTGTATCTATTCTTTTCTGCCAGAAGTACAAAAAGCCAGTATCTGCTCTGGGATACGCATGCTTTGCTTTCAATGAAAGCCATGACAGATGGACACTCCCATCCATTCAAGACAAGAATTTGGCCCAAAGAATTCCTTGGCCTGAGGAATTCTTTTTTCCTACTAACATAGGTAATACTGTACCCTCTTTAAACAGCAAGTATGCTTAGTGTTCTTGAGTTATGTAGCATTTGGTGCATAGTGAAAGGGTGAGAGTCTAATTCAAAACTCAGATCTTATCTAAATGGGGAAATTGACTGGCATAACTATCATGAAATAACTGTTCTGCTATAGCTATACTGATGTAACTGGTATTTTGGAATAAAAGTGACATGATTCTGGAATAATTACTCTGCTTTATTCTAGAATATAGTCACTTTTATTCTGGAATAAAGTGTCCAAATAGGGGAGTTATATCGGCATAATATAGAGGAATAGTTATTCCACTGGAGCTGTGCCAGTCAAATTTCCCATGTAGACAAGCCCATAGACAAGTCTTTGATCTTAATGTAAAACTGTTAGGAATTAGCAAGGACATGAATATCTTGATTAATGTAACCTTTTGTTTCCTTTTCTCTCCGTAGCATTCACAGATACATCCACTGGTTCTCAATTATCTATGTTATGTACCTTTTTTCAGTATTTTTTATACTTCCTAGATTAATTACTTCCATCACTGTTGCTGCAGAAATGTTTCTCTGTGTTACTTTTAGGGTTAGAGGCAGTCTTAGTTTAATTAGTTTTTTTCCCACCAAGATTATTTTTCAGTGTGTGTTGTAGTTAGTATACCATTAAAGCAACAGAAAGATTCCCCTTATGGTATATTTTGTTTCTGGAGAGATCCAAGATTCTCTTCAGTGGTGTTGCCTCAAGCTTTAAGAGGACAGAATAGTAAGATTAAACTACAAATTAGCTGTCACACGACAAAAAAACAAAATACAGTCAGATTTTGGTAGGGGAGTCCCATAAAAGCTCTCTTGAGTGGGCCTTGAAGCTTTTGATGCCTAAAGGCTCATTGAATTTGTTGAACCAATCAGTATGACTGCAGAAATTCTGGAAACTGAAACATCCTATATCTGTTTAGGTTGAACTGATCTCTGAACACTAGGAGAAAGATTAATGTGGCAAGATGAACAAGGAGGAATCTTAAAATCCCGAGGAAGCATTCAGAGACTTTACTGCCTTTAGTGTTGAGCAGTATAAATGTCTATATTGGGACAGGGCAAGGCCAGATGGCTATAGAAAAGTAGTGGGAGATAGATATATTAGCTTCAGGCTAAACAAATCCCTGGTACCAGGATAAGTTAAATGGTATCTGCTCCAGGTCAATTAAGACACCTGGGGCCAATTAAGAACTTTCCAGAAGGCAGGGAGAACGCTAGGTTGATTGGGACACTTGAAGCCAATCAGGGACTGGCTGAAACTATTTAAAAGCCTCCCAGTTGGTCAGGTGGGTGTGGATGTCAGGAGCTGTGGGAGGAAGTTGTGCTGTTGGAGAGACTGAGCAGTACACACCAAATCAGGCGAGGTAAGGGTGAAGTGGAGCCTGAGGAAGTGGGGGCTGCTGTGGGGAAGTAGCCCAGGGAATTGTACGTGTCGTGTTTCTATAAGGTCAAGCTACCATAGCTGATACTATTAGGGTCCCTGGGCGGAGCCCGGAATAGAGGGCGAGCCCAGGCTCCCCCATTTGCCCCCTGCCCCGATTAATCACTGAGACAGGGAGGCAACAGAGACTGTGCAAGGGAGGATAGCTTCTCCTCACCTCCCTTGCTGGCTTATGATGAAAATGGCTCAGTAGACTATGTCCCTTGTCTCTAGAGAGAGAAGGGTTACGTGGAGGGTCACAGTGAGCCTCTGAGGCTAGTGAAATCCGCCAGGAAACGTGGGACCCACGGAGACAAGGACAGAGCTTTGTTACAATATTTCCAAACAATAAGGCTTGATTCTCAAATTTGGTCTCAACAAGATGTGATGTTATTGACAGAATCTGTAACCATATAGATCATTGTTGCAACCACTGTTATATATTTGCAGCAAATATTGTACAAAAGTTGTTGTGTGATTTTTCTGGTTATAATAATGCTATCTGTATATGTGTGTCATTTTTGTAGTTGAAGTTATGAATATTGGCTCTATACTGTCTGTGTTTCAAACTTATGCTATGCTTCTGGGTGACAGCCCAGACAAGTTGCAGATTCAGGATTAACTAGCTCATCAGTCTTCAAAAGAAAATTAGGAGAAGGTTATCCTTTGTCTGAAGGATATAGTTTGCCTGGACAATACTGTTAGGTACATTATCTGGATGGATGAATATCTGGATGGATGAAAAATTGAGACAATTTAGATAATAATCAAAGTGTTTACATTTAAACTGGAGATTTTGAAACTTCTAGTGCAGCTACTGAAAAGTGAAAAGTAATTCTAAATGTCAGTCACGATGTGGTCAAATAAAGAATAAGGTCTGTATCCTGCACAGTGGATCCCAATGGGAGGGTGAGATTCCTTGTGTGTGCTTTCACCCTCATGGAGTCACATTGAGGATGTAGCCCAAGTGCCCTCTTGTGCAAGGAAGTGTTAGTAGGCTCCTAGCTGAATGGATGGGCTTAGTCCACCATAACGTTAAAATATTAATATAACATTGTCTCACTTCTTCAGAAACAGAATATTCATATACTGGGTCCAGATCTCCCCCTTTCACTGAGAAATCTATAGGACAGGTCCAAAGGGGACTGAGGACTCCATAAGGTTCACCTGAGAGGATCTGCATGGAATCATTGAATTTAGTTGGAAAGGTTTAGTAGTCAAAGAGTGGAAAGGTGGCAAATCCCCCAACTCCACAGATCCAGTTGATCTATGGGTAAGATAACCTCTAGAAGCACAAAGGCTGGAAGTGTCCTGTATGGATGATGTTCCCTTTATATAGCTCCACTGACTCATCTCCAGCAGCAGACATGCTGCCACTGGCTGTGTGCCTCTGCTCAGCTACAACTATGAAGAAAACCTCCAGTGGAGCGAACCTCCAAAACCCTGCAGAGTTCCTTCCCCATTTAGCACCAATGGAGAGTAATCATTGTCACAGTTTCAGAGTAACTACATCTGAATTTCCCCTTCTTTCGTCCCTCCAGGTCCATGTAAAGGTTTCCAGTTCACAGCTGTCACCTCTCTTGCGCAGAGATCTGTCTTGCTTCTTCTTGACTGGGGATTTTAAGGCTGCACAGCTCCCTGATCTACACTGAAATATCCCTAGCAAGCCAGACTGCCTAAAAAGCCAGTGCCTGCGTTTTTCTTTCTCCAAGGGCTACGACCAGTGTATCGGCAGTTGTAAGTTACCATACAGCTCCTTTTAAGTAAGCATAGTTATTCTGAAGGTAAAAGCATTTCAGAGAAAACATATTAAAACAATAAAAGAACCTACACGCAAGCTAAAAAGTTTAACAAAACTCACCCCTAGCTCCAGCCTAGGCTTCTGATAGGTTTTAGCCCTTCAGAACCCCAAACTGGGTTTTCCCATGGTTACAAGTTCATCCTTTTTAGATCCAGAACCAGAAAGAACAAAGACCGGGCAGATTAGACATTTCTTTATGTAGCTCAGGCCTTTGATCTTGGCCTTCTATCAGCAAACAATGACCCTCTCTCTCCTCAGGGCCTACCTTCAGAAGGCTGGGTTTTTGCATAACCAGAGTTGGGTAATGTACATGAACCTACCTGCAGGGATTCCCCAGGAAATCCACTTAACACTCATTGTCCCCAAAGTCCATTCTTATCTGGCATATTTTCAATACATTTGTTTGAACTCTCAGGTTTTATGTTGGTCACATATCCACCCTAGAGACATTACATACAGTCCCAGCCCACAATAATAAATAAACTTAATACAATAAGGTCTTTTAAAGATATTGCATGAAATTGCCATATCTGTCACACTCGTGCGGTCCAAGACTGAGAGGGATAATGGAGGCAGCAGTGCCCTCCTTCCAGAGGAGTTCCACCTGCTGCAGTCCTCACTAGTTGTGTGAGTGGGTGTATTAAACAGATGTAGGTAAACAAGGTCAGAGTTGGATTTTAGTACTCGTATAATTTAAATTGTCACATGAAAGATTAAACTATTTTTAATTTCCATTTTACAATGAATTAGACATTTGTGTGGACTTGAATTCAATAAATAATAGATCTGGCTGAGAAATTGTTTTCCCCCCATAAAACTGGTGTGGTTTATTTTTTCCCATTTTTGTAAAACAAAACAAAAAACACACCACCAGCATGGCGCAAACATATGAAAATCCAATCTTCAGTTTTCAAGGGGAGGAGGGGGGAGATTTAGTGTGGTTTTTTTAAATGAAAAATCAAACGTTTTTGATTAAAATTTCCATTAAGTTGAAAAGCCATTTTCTATTGGAAAGAAATACTTAGATGGAAAACATTTCAACTGTCTTTAATAAGTAGGATCTTAAAAAGATAACCCTTTATTTATGTATTATATAGGCCAATGTGCCTCAAACTATACTTCACTAGCAATTGGCCATGGAAATCAATAGAATAACTGATATTGAGAACTGCTAATACATCTTCAGCAGGAGTAAGGATAAAATGATGAAGGATTTAACAGGAAATTACAGGAGAAAAAATACTATTTTTCCACACAAAAACTAATTTTCTATTACCTAGCTATAAAAAGTAGAGTTCCCTAGGCAAGCTTGTCTACCATACACTGGTTGCAAGACTAATGCAGACTGACACAGGACTCTTAAATGCACTAAATAACACAAGGCAAGATTTTTAATAAGATAAAAAGGAATTGTTCTAAAGACACATCAGGACTATTCGAGTTTTGATACGTTTGCCCACCACCATAGCAGCTGATGACAGGTTTCAGAGTAGCAGCCGTGTTAGTCTATATCCGCAAATAGAAAAGGAGTATTTGTGGCACCTTAGAGACTAACAAATTTATTTGAGCATAAGCTTTCGTGAGCTACAGCTCACTTCATTGGATGCATGCAGTGGAAAATACAGTGGGGAGATTTATATACACAGAGAACATGAAACAATGGGTGTTACCATACACACTGTAACAAGGGTGATCAGGTAGGGTGAGCTATTACCAGCAGGAGAGCGGGGTGGGGGGGGGGGAGACCTTTTGTAGTGATAATCAAGGTGGGCCATTTCCAGCAGTTGACAAGACCGTGTGAGGAACAGCGGGGGGGGGGGGGGGAATAAACATGGGGAAATAGTTTTACTTTGTGTAATGACACATCCACTCCCAGTCTTTATTCAAGCCTAAGTTAATTGTATCCAGTTTGCAAATTAATTCCAATTCAGCAGTCTCTCATTGGAGTCTGTTTCTGAAGTTCTTTTGTTGAAGAATTGCCACTTTTAGGTCTGTAATCGAGTGACCAAAGAGATTGAAGTGTTCTCCGACTCGTTTTTGAATGTTATAATTCTTGATGTCTGATTTGTGTCCATTTATTCTTTTACGTAGAGACTGTCCAGTTTGGCCACTGTACATGGCAGAGGGGCGTTGCTGGCACATGATGGCATATATCACATTGGTAGATGTGCAGGTGAACGAGCCTCTGATAGTGTGGCTGATGTGATTAGGCCCTATGATGGTGTCCCCTGAATAGATATGTGGACACAGTTGGCAACAGGCTTTGTTGCAAGGATAGGTTCCTGGGTTAGTGGTTTTGTTGTGTGGTGTGTGGTTTCTGGTGAGTATTTGCTTCAGGTTGGGGGGGCGTGGTGCACAAGTACTCCTTTTCCACAGCAGCTGAGTGCCTCAGTAGAGCCCAGAATCTAACTTAACACATTTTATTGAGAAGAATATGGATAAATTAATATAAATTATGATGTGTTTCCCAGGTAACTTTGCCTATATGATACAAATAATCAAAAGGGCCCGATTTTCTTCTCACTTACACAAGTGTAACTCCATTGATATCACTGGAGTCACTCTTGATTTACACCAGTGTAAGTGAAAGGAGAATCAAGTCTAAAATATTTAACTAGCATATGTTAGAAGAATGAATAGCTGATATTGCGATTAAAAGATATAAGTTTTCTAGGAAAAAAAAAGGTTTTCTTGCATTGCATGACCATCGCACATTTCCTGTTAAGTAATTTCAGGTTTGTATTAGGTGCAAGAAATACAGGATTAAGCCAAAAGAAAATAAATATACTTATGGAATCGATAGTTCAGGCAATGAGGTTACACATTAGAATAGTTTTCTTGATATATATTTGATAAGAATAATGAGCTTGAGAAGATGTAGTATGGCAGTAGAAAATCTCAACTTTTATTATGGTTGAGTAAAATTTATTCTAAGGACTCTTATTATACAGCTATAATTGGAAGTTAGCATTTTGATTTTAGAGAAAGTCACTATAAAAAGGTGGAAAAAAGGAAACAATTTGATACATAAAGAAAATCTGAAAGGTTATTTAAAAAAATTGACTTGTTTTTGACATTTGAAAATCCGTTTCTGTCTGGGCTAGGAGACTTGGTGGATTTGTCTTAATCAGGAAAATGTAACGCGTTTAGGTTGGGTTTAGCTAATACATGATTATAACAAGACTAGCTAAAATTAAACTAATGGTATTACCCCATATCTACATGAGGAGAAAGATCGAGTTTAGGTCAGGTTTAGTTAGAACATGTTAGAAGTGCACAATGCAATCTTTTACACCTCCCAATGGTTGTCCCAAGATAGGGAATAATAGAATTAACATTCCTGATATCCCTCAGTTAAAAATAAGCAGATGGAAAAAAATTAAAAAATCCACAGAGGCCTTTTTAAAGTCCCAAAGAACACATGCCAATTTAAAGAAAAAAGATTCTTTGCAGGTTTCCTTTAAAATGAAAGGTGCATAGTGCAGTTTTGTTTGCTCATGGAATCAACATTTTTAAAAGCTTCTGTTAAAGTAGATTTGAAGGAGGCTTTATTGTACAACAAACAATTTTTTCATGATCACAGTAGGCCCAATTCTGCAAGCCCTCCAGTGCTGGAACTCCTATAGAAGTCAGATACCACTTCCAATAAAATGGCTCTGACTAGCGTCAAAAGAAAATGTGCAATGGGGATCTGAAATATTATGTCATAGTAAGTTTACATTTTTCTATTTATCTTTTGGGGAAAGTTCACTCTGGTATAGAGGGCCTGAAAGCCTCTATAAACTTCCAGCACATTGCTGGGACCAGTGCCCAAAATCTGAAACCCTCTCACTCCCACCCAAACTAGGATTCTCAACTGTTCAATACAACCTCCTCAGAGCACTTGCCCAGAAAAATAGCTGGTAAAAAAAATATGGGCTTTACCATGTGACCAGAAGATAAAATAATTTGGGCTCTGGCAGACCAAAGAGAGGACACAAGTTTCAGAGCTGAACCATCACTAAAACAACCTATTAGCTTAAGCACTTTTGCTGATCTATGACAGGGGGAGAGAAGTGGTCTCTGAGGTACCCAGCACTTAAACCATTTATTTAAGCTCAGTACCAATGTGGATACAAGAACAAATGGATATAAACTGGTCATTGGGAAGTTTAGACTTGAAATTAGATGAAGGTGTCTAATCTGATCTCCTTCTTTGACTGATCTCCTTCTTTGAAAAAGTAACAGATTTTTTAGACAAAGTATATGCAGTGGATGTAATTTACCTAGATTTCAGTAAGGCGTTTGATACCGTGCCACATGGGGAATTATTAGTTAAATTGGAAAAAATGGGGATCAATATGAAAATTGAAAGGTGGATAGGGAATTGGTTAACAGGGAGACTACAGCGGGTCCTACTGAAAGGTGAACTGTCAGGCTGGAGGGAGGTTACCAATGGAGTTCCTCAGGGATCAGTTTTGGGACCAATCTTATTTAATCTTTTTATTACTGATCTCGGCACAAAAAGTGGGAGTGTGCTAATAAAGTTTGCAGATGATACAAAGCTGGGAGGTATTGCCAATTTAGAGAAGGACTGGAAAATCATACAGGAAGATTTGGATGACCTTGTAAACTGGAGTAATAGTAATAGGATGAAATTTAATAGTGAGAAGTGTAAGGTTATGCATTTAGGGATTAATAACAAGAATTTTAGTTATAAGCTGGGGATGCATCAATTAGAAGTAACGGAGGAGGAGAAGGACCTTGGAGTATTGGTTGATCATAGGATGACTATGAGCCACCAATGTGATATGGCTGTGAAAAAAGCTAATGCGGTCTTGGGATGCATCAGGCGAGGTATTTCCAGTAGAGATAAGGAGGTTTTAGTACCGTTATACAAGGCACTGGTGAGACCTCACCTGGAATACTGTGTGCAGTTCTGGTCTCCCATGTTTAAGAAGGATGAATTCAAACTGGAACAGGTACAGAGAAGGGCTACTAGGATGATCCGAGGAATGGAAAACCTGTCTTATGAAAGGCGACTCAAGGAGTTTGGCTTGTTTAGCCTAACTAAAAGAAGGCTGAGGGGAGATATGATTGCTTTCTATAAATATATCAGAGGGATAAATACCAGAGAGGGAGAGGAATTATTTAAGCTCAGTACCAATGTGGACACAAGAACAAATGGATATAAACTGGTCATTGGGAAGTTTAGACTTGAAATTAGATGAAGGTTTCTAGCCATCAGAGGAGTGAAGTTTTGGAATAGCCTTCCAAGGGAAGCAGTGGGGGCAAAAGACCTATGTGGCTTTAAGATTAAACTTGATAAGTTTATGGAGGAGATGGTATGATGGGATAACATGATTTTGGTAATTAATTGATCTTTAACTATTCATGGTAAATAGGCCCAATGGCCTGTGATGGGATGTTAGATGGGGTGGGATCTGAGTTACTACAGAAAATTCTTTCCTGGGTATCTGGCTGGTGGATCTTGCCCATATGCTCAGGGTTTAGCTGATCGCCATATTTGGGGTCAGGAAGGAATTTTCCTCCAGGGCAGATTGGAAGAGGCCCTGGAGGTTTTTTGCCTTCCTCTATAGCATGGGGCACGGGTCACTTGCTGGAGGATTCTCTGCTCCTTGAAGTCTTTAAACCATGATCTGAAGACTTCAATAGCTCAGACATAGGTGAGAGGTTTTTCGCAGGAGTGGGTGGGTGAGATTCTGTGGCCTGCGTTGTGCAGGAGGTCGGACTAGATGATCATAATGGTCCCTTCTGAGCTTAGTATCTATGAATCTATGATTTATAGGTTAAAACTAGGGCTGTCAAGCGATAAAAAAATGAAATGCAATTAATTGCATGATTAAAAAAATTAATTGTGATTAACCACACAATTAACCGCACTGTTAAACAATAATAGAATACAATTTATTTAAATATTTCTGGATGTTTTCTACAATTACGAATATATTGATTTCAATTACAACACAGAATAAAAAGTGTACAGTACTCACTTTATATTTATTTTTGATTACAAGTATATGCACTGTAATAAAACAAAAGAAATAGTATTTTTAATTCACCTAATACAAGTACTATAGTGCAATCTCTTTGTCATGAAAGTTGAACTTACAAATGTAGAATTATGTAAAAAAAAACTGCATTAAAAATAAAACAATGTAAAGTTTTAGAGCCTGCAAGTCCATTCAGTCCTACTTCTTGTTCAGTCAATCCCTCAGACAAACAAGTTTGTTTACATTTGCAGGAGATAATGCTGCCTGCTTCTTGTTTACAGTGTCACCTGAAAGTGAGAACAGGTGTTCCGTGGCACTGTTGTAGCCAGCGTGTCAAGATATTTACATGCCAGATGAGTTAAAGATTCATATGTCCCTTCATGCTTCAACCACCATTCCAAGGAACATGCGTCCATGCTGATGACAGATTCTGCTTGATAACAATCCAAAGCAGTGCAGACCGACGCATGTTCATTTTCATTATCTGAGTCAGATGTCCCAGCAGAAGGTTCATTTTCTTTCTTCATTGTTCGAGTTCTGTAGTTTCCTCATCGGAGTGCTGCTCTGTTAAGACTTCTGAAAGCATGCTCCACACCTCATCCCTCTTAGATTTTGGAAGGCAGTTCAGAGTCTTAAACCTTGGGTCGAGTGCTGTAGCTATCTTTAGAAATCTCATATTGGTACCTTCTTTGTGTTTTGTCAAATCTGCAGTGAAAGTGTTCTTAAAATGAACAACATGTGCTGGGTCATCATCCGAGATTACTATAACGTGACGTATATGGCAGAATGCGGGTAAAACAGAGCAGGGGACATAAAATTCTCCCCCCAAGGAGTTCAATTACAAATTTAATTAACGAGTGTCATCAGCATGGAAGCATGTCCTCTCGAATGGTGGCTGAAGCATGAAGGAGTATACAAATGTTTAGCATGTCTGGCACGTAAATACCTTGCAATGCCTGCTACAAAAGTGCCATGGGAATGCCTATTCTCACTTTCTGGTGACATTGCAAGTAAGAAGCGGGCAGCATCGTCTCCTGCAAATGTAAACAAACTTGTTTATCTTAGCAATTGGCTGAACAAGAATTAGGACTGAATGGACTTGTAGGCTCTGAAGTTTTACATTGTTTTGTTTTTGAGTGGAGTTATGCAATAGAAAAAAATCTGTATTTGTAAGTTGCACTTTCACAACAAAGAGATTGCACTACAGTACTTGTATGAGGTGAATTGAAAAATACTACTTCTTTTGTTTGTCATTTTTACACTACAAATATTTGTAATAAAAATAATATGCTTTGATTTCAATTACAACAAAGGATACATTCTCTGTATGAAAAAACATCCAAAATGTTTAATAAATTTCAATTGGTATTCTATTGTTTAACAGTGCTATTAAAACTGCAATTAATCATGAGCTACTGTACTATAAATAATAAATATAGATCAACGGGCTTAAGAACTGTTGTAAAATGTTTTTGCAGTTAGATTACTAATTAGTAACAAACTGAAATACTCCATAGACATTAAAAATGCTTTGGAGAAAATATTACAAGTTCTAATAAATAACAATGCAATTATTTAATAAACATGCATTGAAGAGGGGTAGGGGACTGACACAGTACTCAGCAGGATGAATGTGGCACAAAGTCTAAGGCAGGGGTAGTCAGTAATTTTTTGTCAAGGTCAAAATTTCTTGGTCAAAGGTATAGTTAAGGTCCAGGGTTCAGAGAAAATAATAATAAAGAAATCCCCAACAATAATGATAAGTAAATGAAAAGATTTCGGGGTCAGTTCACTATCTTTATCTCAATGATTGGCCTGTACAACAGGAAGCAATGAATATTTGTCAGAGCTGTAAATTTACGTTAAATCTGTTTGGTTTAAGCCAGAACGGAAATTGCCTACCTCTGATGCAAGAAGCAGAACATGGTGTCCTAAACATGATGCTGCTGCTGTGTACACTGGGGAAATGATTCATAAATATGGTATTTACGCAGCAGTACAAAAAGTTTTTATAAAGCACAGAAATCAAAGGAGATTTAGCAATCCTGTTATATTTGCACAGCCAAAAGATCTGCTTTCCCTTCTGACTAAAATGACAAAGCATACATTAGATCCTATCATACTAAACATGATCTTTAAATAATCATGAGATCTAAGTAGCATGGCAATGTGTTCTTTTCATGTCAAGATACTTATACATTTTTTTTTCTGGTGGTATTCAGTAGATTTTTCTCACACTCACTTAAAAGTTTTCATAGCTTTAAGTGAGAAAGAAATTTATTAAAATTGGTCAAATTTTGCTCTCTTTTATCCAGAGTAACTCCTTTGATTATAAAAGCTGAAAAATAATGTAAGGCCTTAATCTTACATTATTAATCTAAACTTAATTACAATCTTAATCTAATAATCTTAAAGGAGAAGACGACGCACAAAGGGCTCAACCCTGCAAAGTGCTGAGTTCTCTGGCTCTGAATCAGCAAAGCATTTTAAGCATGTGAGTAATCATACAGAAGTCAATGGGAGTTAAGGGCATTCAGCAATTTGCAGGATCAGGTCCTTAGAAATATCCATTTTCCCTTTATTCTGAACACTTGCTTGTAGGTTCTCCTACAGGAAAGAAGCAACCTGTAGTATGGCCCTTTAACTGGATACTGAGGAACTTACAATGAAAGCATTGTGTAGTATACTTTATACTTATGAAATCCAGAACTCTGTAGATTTATTGTAACATAGAAATGTTGTTAAACCAGGACATGTTCAGTCATGGGGGACAGAAGATGTTGCCTGTTTGTCATTGGAAGGACATTGATTTGAAAGGAGAGATTATGAGGCACACATCACAAAGATCACAGGTGAAGCTGGGTAACTACTTAAAACCTTGATTGCTTCTGCCTGCTTGGTGGACTGGTATTCTACAGATGATGAGAACTTCATGTAAGATCATGAAGAATCAGGTTGGCCTTTACCATTACTATATAGAAAATAATCTACTTTTACTTCCCAAGAATCACAATCCCTTGAGATTACATCATGTTTATACCAAGACTGAATTGGGCACAAAGGGTGGAATGCTCAAAGGGAATTAGGCTCCTAACTGCTATTTAGGCTCCTAACTTCCATGAAATCAATTCTACCTTAAATGATTAACTGTTTAAAGTATCTAGTCTAACTATGCCAGGGGTGGATAAACTTTTTGACCCGAGGGCCACATTGGGGTTGCAAAAGTGTATGGAGGGCCAGGTAGGGAAGGCTGTGCCTCCCAAAACAGCCCCCTATCCTACCCCTCCCAGTTCCCACCCCCTGACTGTCCCCCTCAGAACCTCCGACCCAGCCAACCCTCCTGTTCCTTGTCCCCTGACCGCCCCTTCCCGGGACCCCCCATGCCTATCCAACCCCCCCTGCTCCCTGTCCCCTGACTGCCCTGACCCCTGTCCACACCCCCGCCCCCTGACAGGCCTCCTGGGACTCCCAGACGTATCCAACCGCTCCCTGTCCCCTGACTGCCCCCTGGCCCCGGCCCCCTTACCATGCCGCTCAGAGCAGCATGTCTGGCTGCCGCGCCGCCCGGCTGGAGCCAGACACACCACCGCGCGTGGAGCGCACAGCCCCTCCGCCCAGAGCGCCTCCCCCATGGTGGCGTAACTGCGGGGGAGGGGCCGGGGAGAGCCTCCCCGGCGGGGAGCTCAAGGGCCAGGCAGGATGGTCCCGCGGGCCGTAGTTTGTCCACCTCTGAAATATGGCATAATGCTGTTCTCCCAATTCTCCATGTCTCATTCAATTTACAGTTCCTATTTCATCATAACTGCTTGTAGTTAAGGTTCCCCCTTCTCTATCCTAGACGGAAAGCATAGACTTTTAGCATGAACACACCACAGTGCCTACAGTTATTTGTATGAGGAGGGTATACTTTCCATATGTTTCTACAGTTTCTGTCTTTATTCTGGGTTTGAGTACAACTTTCGGTCAGTGGTTCTCAACCTTTCCAGACTGCTGTACCCCTTTCAGCAGTCTGATTTGTCTTGCGTACCCCCAAGTTTCACCTCACTTTTACTGGCTTACAAAATCAGTCATAAAAATATAAAAGTGTCACAGCACACTATTACTGGAAAATTGCTTACTTTCTCATTTTGACCATATAATTATAAAATAAATCAATTGGAATATAAATATTTTACTTACATTTCAGTGTACAGTATATACAGTATATAGAGCAGTATAAACAAGTCATTGTCTGTACGAAATTTTAGTTTGTACTGACTTCACTAGTGCTTTTTATGTAGCCTGTTGTAAAACAAGGCAAATATCTAGATAAGTTGATGTATCCTCTGGAAGACCTCTGCGTACCCCCAGGGATACGCGTATCACTGGTTGAGAACCGCTGCTTTAGGTGGTATATTAGGATGCTTTAACTTGTCATGGCTTCTATTTGCTTTGTGTCTTGTATCTGATAGGATAAAGTTAAAAGTGAGTAAGAATTAGTGATCATAGATTTTTCAAACCTCCAGAATGTAGACTAAGCAAGTACCACAGATATACCCAAGATACAAAGTTTGGACCTGGTCCCATAGTTTTCCAAATTTAGGATTGTTGGATTTATGGTTTGGGTTTGGACCCATTTACAATCTATACTCATCCTATTCATCTGAGTGTATTTGTATAGCACTTAGCTGGTCCATCATTAGGGCTCCTAGGTGCTACCATGAGACATAATAATGAGTCTCCCCTTGTACATTAAAAGACTGGAAGTTGGGAATAGCTTAACTATGGCTCTTTTTATTTCATAGTCTTATAAATAGAACAAAAAGGAAAATTATGATCCAAATGCTGCTCATTTTCATGAGTAGTTCTGTTGATGTAAAAATTTCCATTTTGCTACATTTATAAGTCCACGAAATAAAAATACTCAGAGTTAATCTATTTGTAACTTCCTTTTCTTCACAGGCCATTTAAACCTATCAGTAATGACCACCAGTGGGACCAGTGTATTTGTGCCTGGCACTTTTATTTATGTAAGCATAAAAATATGCTTTGGGGTGGAGAAGCAAGATTTTAGTCTGCATTGTGGTAAAGCAGTTGCAGCATTGTACAGTGTGGCAAATTTTTTGCATCACTGGATCATACGTGCTACTGCAATTTTATGATACTAATAAAATGAGCAAATAAACCATTATCCTCTTCACAAAAGAGGCTCAGGAGAAGGTGCTGAGATGAGAATGCACCTTGTATCTAAGCTTTATTTTTAAAAAAAATGTGTGCTTCTGATAGGCACCAGTGTTGTTCAGAGCTCTCAGCTGGCTGTTTTGTCTGCTAATCTTCATAGGCCTCTTTGATCACTTTTTTTTTTTTCTGGAATCAGCATGCAGATCCCTTGTGGATGCTTGTTCCTGCAGTGAAACTGGGTTGTGGCTGGTAGAGGAATGGGGTCATACAAACTAAATCAACAAAGCTGGTTAGATTATTTTGGAGTCTACTTGGTGGAGTCTATTTTACTGGACATTTTGACTTTCCTTTAGATTTTCCTTTTTATCATTTCAGTTGGTTATGGCTTACAAAGCTTACCTGGACAATACTTACCTTATAAAGCAAAGCTTATCGGATAATGCTCCTGGATTTTAAACTATCTGGGTCTGGGGATGGCATCTGGGCTGATACCAGTGGCTGTTGGGACATCTCTTTCTCTCTGGCCACGTTATCCATGACTCATTGAAGATAACCTTTAGATAAAGTCTTAGTTCTTTAATAGTTGTTGAATAGGGCAATACATCTTTTATCAAAAATAATCAAAAACACTGGAAAGTAAAATAAAATGATCTAGATCAATAATTGTAATGCTGGAGAACAGAACTGGAAAGTGGGAGAATCTATCACAGGTATGTAGAGTCAAAGCTGAGAATCTGTAAATTGTGGTAAACGCAATTATGAAAGACAACACGTTATTATATCCAAATGGGAATCCTTAGAAAATAATGTTGTAAGTAAAAACTGGGTTCTGGGCTTCCGAGGTGGAATGTAAAGGATTGACCTTCATACAATGTTAAGAGAAGCTTTGGGTCTGAGCTCATATTAACGGAGATCATCCAAGTCTCTAACATTTTTACTAAACACTTTAAGGCAGGATTTGCAAAAGTGGCTAGTGGATTTTGGGTCAGTTTTTGGGTATCTAACTTCAGATCCCTTAAAAGCGCCAAATTTTAGAGAATGGGTGCTCAGCACTTTGTGAAAATCATGTTCCTTTAATGTATCTGAAGTTTGGCATTTCACAATTGAGGCACTTAAAATCATTAGGGAATTTAGAAAATCTCGGCCTTAGAGATTATGTTAATAAGAAATGTGTCTGAAGGCAGAGAGATAGGATGAGCTGTGTGACAGCTCACCATGATTACCTGCCTTAATAGCAGTACTTGGGCTCAGTCTTAAAGGTTCTCTTAATGTAGTATCGATATATGGTCACATTGGAAACTGGATTACTACAGGGAGTAGCTGAGAAAGCAAGTATTAAAACTATTTCAACAGTCTCAGATAAAGAACAATATTTATTCAATATTTGAACTGAAGAAATAATTAATTGAGAATAATTTATGCAGTTTAGCCTCTTATTTCTCTTAATTACCTGTCCACTAGCAGCTTATGGTTTTCTCACATTTATTTGTTATTCAAAATTATTTGCTGGATAGTTTCTATGATGATTCTTGGTGTGTGGACCATTCCAAAGCAATTCAAACGTGTGCTAATATTAATTTAAAATTTGCTGTTTTCCATGATCATTGCTGTCAGTAACCTCATTCACAGCATATTCATGGGAAGTGAACACAAAAGGATTATGAACACAACCAAAGCTAATTGAAACTTCTATTTGAGTGAATATCCATGGAAGTTATTTTTGGAGAATGGACCCAGTTCTATTCAGCATGCAGCACTTTTGAGTCAGAGGGGTAAGATCACAAGAGATAGAAAGCTGGAAATAATCCATGGACATCCTGTTCTTATTAGCTGTGGGTTAAAATGTTCTGACAGATTTTAAACCTGCTGAAATACCATTGATTAGAAATTTTGATCCACACTCAGACAGTATTGGAAGCATATTCTAGGAGTGACTGTGAAACAAGGAGCAGACAGAAATATAGTGAGTGAGCAGACAGTGAAAAATAGTGTCAGAAATGCAACAGAGAACAGGCTGAGTAAAAACAAAGACAGGGAGACCGTGGGAAAGAAGCGGAGAAAAGGGGGAGAAAAAAATCCTAATGTTAAAAAGTATATATCTTTAGGGACAGAGATTATGCCAAGTCTTGATTATGGGGACTGTTCTTCTACCCTTAATGCGTTACACATGACTGTCTTTAGTTAAAAAAAAAGCTTTTAAAATTTTTTATTGAATTATCCTTAGAGGAAATAAAACAAACCATGAGTTTAAATTACACAGCAGAAGAGCTGGCAGACTTAGATTCCTTTTGCAACCCCCCAAAGTAGTTTAAAAATCCCACAACAATTCAGGCTCCCTAAGGTTCATCCTAGTGCCTGCTCCAAAGCTGATTGAAGACAATGGAGAGACTCTTTTTTACTTTAATGGACTTTGTATCAGGCCCCTACTGCTCAGTGGGCCTGATTCTCCTCTCGGTTACATAGGTCCAAGGAATTACATTAGTGTAAAACTTATGTAAGTGAGACGAGAATAAATACCAGTGTTTCTTACACAACTTTAGAAAAATAAAGATTGAGCATGTCGTACAAGTACCCACACATGAACTATGCAGGATGCCAGTACAGTTAATGTTTATCCCACTGTTTTCAAAAACCCCACCATATATTACTTACAGGTCCCAGCCCTTAACTGTAAAAATAATAACCACCCCCCACTAAAGTTTTTAATTTACCCCATTCAGGACACTGTTCTTTCAGTAATTTTGCTTTGTTAAAATGCTTTTTATTCCCTCCACTAACAGCCCCCTTCCCAAAGACCACGCCTAAAAGTTTTCAGTTCAAACATGCCACGATGTGTCATGAAATGAAAGAATGGGTTCAAAACCTGTGTGCTTGGTTGTTGTTCTGTGGATCCCTCATGGCAGAAAGGGCGAAAGGGTGACTGCTGGTTTCCAAGGTTCTTTCCCAGGACCCAGTGTAGTGACCGTTGTTGCTGATGGGAGTCTTTTGATTGACTGTAGTGGGCATTGGATCAGTCCGTCTGTCCCAGGTTCTCTCTACCTTTTGATGTAAGGTGGCTTCTAACGCATTAGAACACTGAAAGGTGAGAAGAAGGATGGGCCAGTGGTTAGGGTGCTAACCTGGTACTTGGGAGACCTCTGTTCAGTCCCCTGCTTTGCCACAGACTTACTGTGTGATCTTGGGCTAGTCACTTAGGCCTAGATCTACATAGGTATTTAGGCTCCTAAATTCTATTGATTTGAACGGAATGACTTTGTGGATTTGGTCCTTAGTCTCTCTGTGCCTCAGGTAGCACTTTCCTGCCAAAAGGGTGTTGTGCAGATAAAACATTAAAGATTATGAGGTGCTCAGATATTAAGGGAATGTGGGCCATATAAGTACCTAGGAGAGATAGGATCTTCAGTAGAAATTAATATGACTGCCCATAGCTTGTTGGTTGGCCATTATATTATTATTGATTATTTGTATCACAGCTGTGCCAAGAAAGATTGGCCCCCCAGTGTGCTAGGTGCTGTACATACACACAGTTTTTGTGCTGTCTTGCATCTAAATAGACCTGACAAGGACAGCATTATTATTATCATCCCTACTTAACACATGGGGAACTGAGGCACAGACTCATTCTGACTTGCCCAAACCAGGTCGCAGAGGGAGCCTTTGATGGAGCCAAAAGCAGAAACCCATTCTCGGAGTCCTAATCCAGTGCCTTAACAAGACCATCCTTCCTTTCATAAGAGAGCTTTCACATTTAAAAAGCCTTTTTGAGTAGTGGTGGAGGGAACAGTGTTCTTCTCCGTCCACTGTCCCCTCAGAGGGAACTCCCCTGCCACCGTCTCATAAACAAACCGGAAAGATTAGTTGCTGGTTGGTGGAGTTGATGGGGATAATCTTGCCAGGACTCATTCTTAGTATTAATCTCTCTGGCTTCCCTGTAAATGCCCCCAAATCTCAATGTTCTCTTGTAAAACAATTGGCTACTCCGTAGTAAGCATTTAATGAATACAGAGGGCTGCTGTTTGGTGTTCAGCTGAAGAGAAAATAAGTGGATTTCCTTATCACTACTTAGAGAAAGCTGGATTTAAAAAATTAGCTAAAGTCTGAAAGTAAGTGGAGAATGTGTATTCATTTCAGAAGTATGTTAATGGAACATTAAGGGTGAAATTTACACTCATATCAGTTAGAAAAATCAGAGATAAGTTTGCCTGATTCTTGGTCAGCTTCCCTCTCACCATGGCTCATTCTGATCACTTCACATTTGCTGCTGGACAAATATCTATTTTACAGGTATGGGTTGAGCAGGAGAAAAGTACTGTATTGTAGAAAATGCTTTATTTATATAAAATCTGATATACGGATTAGTTGGCAAGTGAGAGATTTCCTGTCAGGTTGTCCTATCATGAGGCTAGGTCAAGACCTCGTCTGGCTAAATCTATGGGAGGAAGCTAAAAGGAAAGAAATCTCCTTGAGGTTCTTCTTGAGGAGATTTCTTCATAATTGTTTTATGAGATGCAGTGGTTGTCCCTCCAAGCCCATAATAGGCCAGGGGGGCTGCCTATTATCCTTGCAGATCACCAGAAATCTGTGCAGACACAGAGGGGACAAGATGGAACCCAGAGACATTCATGCTTCTCTCCTGACTCTATGAGCCCAACAATTCCCCCACCCCGCCCCCCCATTCCCTACTCAGTGTTTTTCTAGGTGGTAGCTGTCCCGGGGTTCCCCTTAAAGGGGCATCAATGTCACTGTGAGTTTATGCAGTGGGAAGGGCACAGAAAGTTAATACAATCTAGTTTTGTTGACTTTCCAGGGGAGTGGCTGCGGCTTATGGGAGAATGATATGTGTTCCCTTCACTGGCCTGCCTATCCCGAGTATGCTTCTTCCGATAAAAGTACCCTCCATGAAGTCTAGGGCAAGCGGGGAAAAAAGGTTGACATGGAGCCAGTTTACCCTAACTTCTGCACAAGGACAATGTAATCCATCCCTGGAGGGTCCTCTCTGTGTTATGCAAGGACATAGGGAGAAAGACACAAGGGAAGAAAGAAAAGAAGTGACCAGTTTGGGGAGGGGGCAAAGGAAAACTAAGAATGAAGGAGCATGAGAGTTTATCCCTGAATCCTGATTTTAAATCTTAAGAGAATCAGCCATTCACAGAGTTTTGGGGTTGAATTTCCATTATGTTATGCGAGGAGAAAAATGGCAGGAGGAGGGAAGTAGAGAATAGCTGTCACAATTCCTGTGCAGAAACAGCAGCGTTCTGTAATCATTCCATCTTTCGTTCTGCACAATTCTTACAAATATGTAATAATAAAATAATAATAATGATAATAAATAATTAATAAAATATATCCCCACAGGAATAGATTGTTAGAGCTAGAATAGCTGGCAGTGTTGCTCTTCAGAACACAGGAAGTAAATATCACATGAAAAATTATCCTCATTTGACATTTGATAGCCCTGTATCTAACTGTAAAAATGTCAAAGCAAGATTTTTTTCCCTTTGATATTTCTTCTCTCAGTTCCAGCTAGGATGGATTCATCACAGGAGAATTTACGCCAGAGAGCTACAGATTCCCAGGAAATAGCTTTAAATGAAGAGTCAAGGGAGCATAATAATAACAGTTTACACTTCATCTGAGGATGAGAAGCATATTTTCAAATATACTTCATGTCCAAGAACACTCCTTTGAGGAAGGTATTATACCCATTTCACAGTGGGAAAGGCCTGGTTTTTGTGCTGGTGTGCCTATGTGTGCAGAACCAAAGGCATGAAAAGTTCTTGCACACAGTGAATGCATGGGCTGCCCATGCACTAGCCATTCCAAAGGGGAAAGGGAGGGATAGGGAGTGGGAGGTGTTCATATCATCTTCCCTGTACTAACCTGCAGATCTGGCCAGCCACATGAGGAAGAGCACGTTACATCATTTTAAGGGGTGGAGTGGCAATGGCTCTCTTGCTGTATTTTGCTGGGGAGAAAAAGAAGCTATTGTCCCGCTCTGAGGCAATGCTTTCTGGAGCTCACCCTGGGGTGGTGCATCTTGCCCAAAGTCACTTAGCAAAAGAGCAGCAGATCCAGGAATACAACAGTCCTGACTTGAAGTCTCCACTCTCACCTTTGGTATCTCTGACATCCATTTTTCAAGAGGTCATTCACTCAGATGAACCTTTAAACCTTCCTTAGGTTATGCCTAGGGCCCTACCAAATTCATGGCCATGAAAAATGCATCACGGACTGTGAAATCTGGTCTTTCGTGTGCTTTTACCCTATATTATACAGATGTCACGGAGGAGACCAGCGTTTCTCAAACTGGGGGTCCTGACCCAAAAGGGAGCTGCGGGGGGGGGGTGGTGGTGGTGGTTGCAAGGTTATTTTAGGGGGGTCACGGTATTGCCTCCCTTACCTCTGCGCTGACTTCAGAGCTGGGCAGCCGGAGAGCAGCGGCTGTTGGCTGGGCATCCAGCTCTGCAGGCAGCAGCTCGGAAGTAAGGGTGGCAATACCATACCATGCCATCCTTACTTCTGCGCTGTTGCTGGTAGCAGCCCTGCCTTCTGAGGTGGGCTCCTGGCCAGCAGCCACTGCTCTCCAGCTGCCAAGCTCTGAAGTCAGTACTGCTGCCGCCAGAAGCAGCGCAGAAGTAAGGGTAGCAGTACCGCAACCCCCCTACAATAACTTTGCAACCCCCCTGCACAACTCCTTTTTGGGTCAGGACCCCTACAATAACAACATGTGAAATTTCAGATTTAAATAGCTGAAAACATGAAATTTACTATTTTTAAAATCCTATCACCGTGAAATTGACCAAAATGGACCATGAATTTGGTAGGGCCCTAGTTATGCCCCACAAGCAATCACACCCTACTGTTGGAGCACACTTTTGTTGGACATTTAGTTAACATGGGATGCATTTGTGCACATCACATGCAGATACTTTGGCTTGTTTTACTATTAGTATTACCATATTTTAAACAGGTTGTCAGGCAAAAATTTAAAGGAACACCAAGCTAAACATCACAATTCTACCTTGATTTTTTTTAACTTACTAATATTAAAATTAATGCCCTGTATGGAGTTTGTGATAGGACTGGAGCCTTAGATTGTATAAGCACAAAAATAAAAATGCAGAGAGACTGAGGGAAAGGTGAGATACCTGAAACTATTTACAGCTATTTTTTTTAAAAGAGTGGATTTCAAGTTGATGATGCTCCAATATGTAGAGGGAGAGTTGTCATCTCTCATGACAACCTCTAGGAAATTGAATTTATTGCATTTACACTTAGCCCTGGTCTACACTATGAGTTTAGGTCGAATTTAGCAGTGTTAGGTCAATTTAATCCTGCATCCATCCACACGACCAAGTCTGTTTTGTCGACTTACAGGGATCTTAAAATCGATTTCTGTACTCCTCCGGGTGAGGGGAGTAGCGCTAAAATCGACCTCGCTGGGTCGAATTTGGGGTAGTGTGGACACAATTCAACAGTATTGGCCTCCAGGAGCTATCGCAGAGTGCTCCATTGTGACCGCTCTGGACAGCACTCTCAACTCAATGCACTGGCCAGGTAGACAGAAAACGCTCCAAGAACTTTTGAATTTCATTTCCTGTTTGGCCAGCGTGGCGAGCTGTTCAGCACAGGTGACCATGCAGAGCTCATCAGCACAGGTGACTATGCAGTCCCAGAATCGCAAAAGAGCTCCAGCATGGACCGAACGGGAGGTACTGGATCTGATCGCTGTATGAGGAGAAGAATCTGTGCAGGCAGAACTCCATTCCAAAAGACGAAATGCCAATATATTTGCCAAAATCTCCAAGGGCATGATGGACAGAGGCTACAACAGGAACACACAGCAGTGCCATGTGAAAATTAAGGAGTTCAGGCAAGCCTATCAAAAAACAAAGGAGGCAAATGGTCGCTTTGGGTCAGAGCCCCATACATGCTGCTTCTATGATCAGCTGCATGTAATTGTAGGGGGGGCCCCTACCATTACCTCACCACTGTCCGTGGACACCTGCAAGGGGGAAGTTTCATGCAACAGGGATGAGGATTTTGTGGATGACGAAGATGAGGAGGGGGAGGCTGAGGATAGTGCCCAGCAGGCAAGCGGAGAATTCCTTCTCCCCGGCAGCCAGGAACTGTTCATTACCCTGGAGCCAATACCCTCCCAACCCTCCCAAGGCAGGAGGCTCCCAGACCATAAAGCCAGAGAAGGCACCTCTGGTGAGTGTACCTTTGTAAATATAATACAGGGGTTAAAAGCAAGCGTGTTTAATGAGTAATTTGCCCTGAAGACTTGGGATGCATTCACGGCCAGTATAGCTCCTGGAAAAGTCTGTTAATGTGTCTGGGGGATGGAGCAGAAATCCTCCAGGGACATCTCCATGAAGCCCTCCTGGAGGTACTCTAAAAGCCTTTGCAGAAGATTTCTGGGGAGGGCAGCCTTATTCCGTCCTCCATGGTAGGACACTTTACCACACTAAGGGGACATTCAGAGGTGCCCGTTCCTGCTGGGCTGTTTCCCTTTGGCTAAAAATAAATCATCCCCGCTGTTAGCCACGTGGTGGGGGAGGCCGTTCATGCTGAGCTGTTCGCGTTTGGCTGACAGGGATCTTCCCTGATACTAGCCACGTGTTGGTGGTGGGGAGGCGGGGTGTGTGTGTGTGAAGTGATCATCCCAGAGAATTGGGTGGTGGTGGGGGTTGGGTTGTGCTGCACATTCACCCTAAAACCACAGCCCCTCCTTTTAAATGGCCAACCCAACGGGTTTTGCTTGGTATAGGAAAGGAGGGCGCTGCTGTTTGAAACCGTTCCCACATGTTATGAAGGTTGAAGAAGCTGAAACCCTTTGCTTTACCATGGCTGCCTGGAAGCCAATTCTGTTGCCCAGCCGAGCGTGTGTGATGTCTCACACCAAACCAGCAGGCACTCAATATAAGAGGCAAAATGCAACCTTGTACCAAAAGCACATGTGCTATGTAATGTGAATTGCTTGATTTAGTGTGAAATAGTCTTCCCTTTGTTCTCTAAAAAGTATCTTTTTAAATACTGCTCTCCCTTTTTTTCCTCCTGCAGCTGCAAATGTTTCTACGCTCCCCCTATCATCTCCGTCCCAGAGGCTAGCGCAGATTAGAAGGTGAAAAAAACGCACTCGCGATGACATGTTCTGAGAGCTCAGGCAGTCCTCCTGCACTGAAAGAGCTCAGCAGAGTGCATGGAGGCAAACAATGGCAGAGTCCAGAAAAGCGTTAAATGAACACTATGAGAGGAGGGAGGAGCATGATGAGAGGAGGCAGGGTGCAATGCTGAGGCTAATGGGGGAGCAAACTGACATGCTCAGGTGTCTGGTGGAGCTGCAGGAAAGTCAGCAGGAGTACAGACTGCCGTTGCAGCCCCTGTATACCTGCCTGCCCTCCTTCCCAAGTTCCATAGCCTCCTCACCCAGACACCCAAGACCGTGGGAGGTCAGGGGGAGGGTACAGCCACTCCACCCAAGAGGATTGCCCAAGCAAGAGAAGGCTGGCATTCAATAACTTTTGAACTGTAGTGTGGCCTTCCCTCCTCCCCGCCTCCCCGCATCCACCGCCCCACCCGGTGCTTCCCTCCTCAACTACCCCTCCCGGGCTACCTTGCGAGTTTTTCCCCCTATTTGTGTGATGAATTAATAAAGAATGCATGATTTTTAAACAATAATGACTTTATTGCCTCTGAAAGTGGTGATCGAAGGGGGGAGGTTGGCTGGCTTACAGGGAAGTAGAGTCAACCAAGGGGGCAGGTTTCCATCAAGGAGAAACAAACAGAACTTCCACACCATAGCCTGGCCAGTCATGAAACTGGTTTTCAAAGCTTCTTTGATGTTCAGGGCGCCCAGCTGTGCTCTTCTAATCACCTTGGTGTCTGGCTGAGTGTAATCAGCCTCCAGGCGATTTGCCTCAACCTCCCACCCTGCCATAAATGTCTCCCCCTTACTCTCACAGATATTGTGGAGCACACAGAAAGCAGCAATAACAATGGGAATATTGGTTTCGCTGCGGTCTAACCTAGTCAGTAAACTGCACCAGCGAGCTTTTAAACGTCCAAATGCACATTCTACCATCATTCTGCACTTGCTCAGCCTATAGTTGAACTGCTCCTTACTACTGTCCAGGGTGCCTGTGTATGACTTCATGAGCCATGGCATTAAGGGGTAGGCTGGGTCCCCAAGGATAACTATAGGCATTTCAACATCCCCAACGGTAATTTTCTGGTCTGGGAAGGAAGTTCCTTCCTGCAGCTGTTCAAACAGACCAGAGTTCCTGAAGATGCGAGCGTCATGCACCTTTCCCAGCCATCCCACGTTGATGTCAGTGAAACGTCCCTTGTGATCCACCAGTGCTTGCAGTACCATTGAAAAGTACCCCTTGCAGTTTACGTACTGGCTGCCAAGGTGGTCTGGTCCCAAGGTAGGGATACGTTCTGTCTGTCACCCCACCACAGTTAGGGAACCCCATTGCAGCAAAGCCATCCACTATGACCTGCACATTTCCCAGAGTCACTCCCCTTGATAGCAGCAGCTCAGTGGTTGCATTGGCTACTTGGATCACAGCAGCTCCCACAGCAGATTTTACTCACTCCAAACTGATTCCCAACTGACTGGTAGCTGTCTGGCGTTGCAAGCTTCCAGAGGGCTATCGCCACTCGCTTCTCAGCTGTGAGGGCTGCTCTCATTTCGGTATTCTGGCACTTCAGGGAAGGGGAAAGCAAGTCACAAAGTTCCATGAAAGTGCCCTTACGCATGCGAAAATTTCACAGCCACTGGGAATCATCCCAGACCTGCAACACTGTGCAGTCCCACCAGTCTGTGCTTGTTTCCCAGGCCCAGAATCAGCGTTCCATGGCAGGAACCTGCCCCATTACCACCATGATGTCCAAATTGCCAGGGCCTGTGCTTTGAGAGAAGTCTGTGTCCATGTCCTCATCACTATCATGATCGCGCTGTCGTTGCCTCCTCACCTGCTTTTGCAGGTTCTGCATACTGCAGGATAATGTGCGAGGTGTTTACAATGGTCACAACAGCAGTGGTGAGCTGAGTGGGCTCCATGCTTGCTGTGGTATGGCGTCTGCAGGACAGCAGGAGAGCAGAGTTGCAGCAGAAGCGGTGGATGATGATGGATGCCACGGGGATAGATATTTATACAGAATGATGAGAGGACCTGCGAGGTGGATTCATGGCACCAGGACAGTAGGAGAGCAGAGTTGCAGAGGAAGCGGTGGATGATGACGACATGGAGAAATTTGCTATTGAGATTGAGCTCTTTTACAAGAGTAGGAGAGCAGAGTTGCAGCAGATGACGACGGTTAGCAGTCCTACTGCACTGTCTGCTGACAGCAGCACCCAGGACACAGCAGCATCAGTGACGGTGAGCTGAGCTGAGCGGGCTTCATGCTTGCTGTGGTATGGCATCTGCACGGAAAAAAGGCGCGAAACGATTGTCTGCCATTGCTTTCACGGAGGGAGGGGCGACTGATGACATGTACCCAAAACCCGCAACAATGTTTTTTGCCCCATCAGGCATTGGGAGCTTAACCCAGAATTCCAATGGGTGGCGGAGACTGCGGGAACTATGGGATAACTACCCACAGTGCACCACTCCATAAGTTGATGCTAGCCACGGTAGTGAGGACTCACTCCACTGACTTAATGCGTGTAGTGGGGACATACGCAATTGACTGTATAAAATCAATTTCTAAAAATCAACCTCTGTAAAATCGACCTAATTTCGTAGTGTAGACATACCCTTAGTAACTGCTATTTTGTTGTGTAGAGATTTTTCTGAACTTCAGTTATAGAGATCATTGGTCAGACTGTGAATTCAGGTCACAACTGCAATTTAAATGGTTTGAATATAACTATGAGAAACATATTGTGGAATATATTTTTTCATTTTTGTTTTATTTAAAAACACCAGTTTGTTGTTGTTTTCATAAAATAGCTTCATGAAAATAGTGTGTGAAACAGCTTTGAATCCGATAAGGGCATAAGAGTTTTTCCGGAACAGTGGTAAGTTTATCAAACGATTATCTCCCTTTAATTTTGTGCCTCAATATTTATAACTTTCTTCTTCTTTAGCAGAGACAATGCTTTATAATGCTGTTTATTTTATTGGTGCAGCAGCATAAACAATGTTTCATTGGTAAGTGGAAACTTACAAGGATGACAATTCTGATGAAAGATTGTACAGGAACTAGGTTAGAGCATTTAATATCATGCAAGAAGTCACACTGATACATAGTGTTTAAGGGATTTGATTTACCTTTCCATCTGAGTGCACAGAGAAAGAGCAAAAGGAACAAGACTTGTTTTCCTCATGTACCTCATTTGTAGGCAACAGGGCTGTGAATGAATATGCAGTAAAAAGAAACAAAGTCTGAAAGTTAATACCCCAGGCGCCAAACACGTCTGTGAAAGAGGAATGTAACCAGACATTTCTATGTGCACTACGTTATTTCCTAATAGGCTTATTCTCTTCTACAGAGGGTCAGATTATTATGATAAAACAGTTAAATACAATATGCTGCCTGTTTTAACATATGTACATAATGGCATACTTTTATTTCCGTATGGTGGAGTTAACATAGTGTACGTTAGCTAATTAACTCTACCGCTTGTAAAACAAAGAGGTTTCAACATTTTCAGCATTTCAAAAATGGCTGCATACAAATATATGCCTCCTATTATTACAAACCAATGTCTTTGCTTTGGGATGGCTCGCCAGTGCCTCCTGCTGGGTAGTCAGCACCAAGAACTGGAGCTGAGGAGACTGGGCACCCGGCAGGAGGCGCTCGGCCTCTTGCAGAATCAGGCCCCTCCCGTGTATATGGTGCCTTGTCACAGGCAGCACTTCATTTTTCCCATTTTTAAAATGCTCAGGAAAAGAACCCGAGAAACTGAAGTTCCTCCGTGAAATCCTGGCCCCTCCGAAGTCAGTGACCGTTTCCCCATTGACTTCAGTGAATGTGTTTTCCCATGGTACAGGCACAGCAAGGGCAGAAGCAATGGATGTGCCCCAGCACCACTCCAGCCCTGAGCAGGAGGGACCACCACCAGAGAGAAAAAGTAGCCCCGTCTCCTCCCCATTCGGTCCTCATTCTCTGCTGAACAAGTGCACTCAATAGTGCCAGCTGTGTTGACAGTTTCTTGATGTGGGCAGCTGTCCAGTTGAGAACTGAACAGAGACTCCCCAGTTTATTCCGTTTAAGCCATTGAACAGCTGAAAGATTGTAACAACTATTGCTCACTGCCAACCACAGCTGGATTCAGACAGGAGGCCTGGAGATGAAAAGGCTCTCATGTATTACCAGGTTCCTGAGTCATCCAGTCTCCCTTAACAACTGCTTGTGAAACTTTCTCCTTTTAAATCAGTGCTCTTTATTTAGCTTCGGGATTAAACTATTTATTTATATAAGCTGCTCTCTGATACAAATTTACAACGGTAGGGCTAAATCTTATTCAGTCAAACTCCTCTTGGCTTCAGAGGGAACTTTGCTCAGCTAATGATTACAAGATTTGGTCATAAAATCTGAAATTATGCAGGATTTAAATGACACGTAAAGTAAGTATTATACATTTTAGCCTCTTGTTATGCTGGGGATTGGCAAAACCTCATTGAAGCTGGATAAATGTAAGAAGCAGTACAGCCTCTTTATGGAATAGATAGTTGAAACAATAGGAGCCTCTGCCCAAAACACAGGCCATATGCAAGGCTGGAATAGAAGGTGAGCTGTGTGGCCCAAGAGGATTCCCCAGGATTCTGATAATAAAAACAGGGGCATGGGATTGATTGGATTGCAGCTGTGTGTCTGTGTGTGTGAGAGAAAGATACCACAGAAACAGAGAGGGCAGCAGAAAGGCAAGGGCAGCCAGAGAAGGACTTGTAGCTAGAGCCCTATGTGAATAAAAAATTTATATCCACAGATAGAAATCGGTATACACAGAGCTGCTGGGCTCTGCTGGGAACCGCTGTGGCAAAAGCAGCAGCATGTCGGGCCAGTGCTCGCAGGAGCCAGTGCCCTGTGCGGGCAGCTCCTCTGGCGTGGCAGTACCGCCCCCAGCCCCACCCACAGGGGCGGGCACCAGGCTCACGGGCAGTGTCCCTGGTCATGCTAGTGTGTGCACGTAGCTCGCACGCTCCTGGACAGAAGATATAGACCGCTGCGTGGAAGGGACTTCTGTAACAAAAACAAGTAGAAGAATAACTTTCTTTTCTTATAGCAATCTAAACAATTCCATTCCTTGCAGTTCACGCTTTTCCAACACTTTATGAGAGTTATCACTTCCTCCTTTCCCCTCAAGTTATTTTTTTTAATCTTTTGACAGTTTAGCCCTTTTAACTTTGCTGTTGCTCTTTTCTGAATTCCCTCCAATTTGTTGATGTCTTTCTGATACTGAGAAGTCTAGAACCATTTGAAATGGCAAGCAGAGAAAGATCATCACCTCATCTGCCTGTGTCAGCAGCCCCAAATTGTAATCCTTTGGCTCATAAACATTTCGATGTCCACCTTCATCTCAGTCTTTTTTGGTATATAAGTGCTCTTTCCCCCGAATATCTGGGTTTGGGATTATTATTCCCAGATGTATTAGCTTTTTTTCCCGCAAACTCAATCTTATTCTGTTATTTTTTGCCCATATTTCTTATTTGTCATTGTGTTTTATTTTTCTGCTTTTGCAACACCTTCCAATTTAGGCCGTGATCCTGATCCTGCAATTGGCTTCTCACAAGTACAGCGGTCTACCGAGTAGAGAAAATTGCAGTATCTGTCACCTCCTATACTCTGCTGTTCTTCCAAAGTATTAGTAAGGAGGCTAAATAAAACTAGGCTTTTTACAAGTCCTTAGACCATTTGTAAGGATACAATTCTGTCATGGACATCACAGATTCCATGACTTACTGGGATCTCCGTGATTTCTTCTGGGGCAGGGTTGGAGCAGTGGCCCCAGGGCTGAAGCAGCAGCTGGAGTTGGGTCAACCTGTGCAGTAGGAGCAGGACCAATGGTCCCGAGCTCCTGGAGCAGTGGCTGGTGGTCAGCCCCAGGGCCACTGAACAGTTGATCGGTGGCCAGCCCTGGAGCATGGCCCTGGGGCCACTGGAGCAGCTCTTCCCTGGCCCTCCGGAGCAGCAGGCAGTGTTGGATCAGCCCCCCGGGGCTGGAGCAGTAGTGGTCAGCCTCTGCCACAGGAGCAGGGCTGGAGCAGCTGCAAGCCCCTGGCAGCGCTCTGTTTGCCTCCCGCTGCAGGTATTTTTAGTAAAAGTCAGAGACAAGTCCCAGGCTCCAGTGAATTTTTGGTTTTTGCCTGTGACCTGCCCCTGACTTTTACTAAAAATATCCGTGACAGAATTTTTGGATTTGGAAATCTCCTCCCAAGTTGATACAGAGCTGTTTAGCAATACTCTCTGCTCTTGGTCATTCAGGAAGTTTGCAGTGCAGGGGAAAGTGTTCATACTGAAACCATGCCAACGGATGTTACACAAGTACAAAATTAAGAATTACTGCCCTAATTTATAGTTGTGTGGCCATCACAGGACCACCTTCCTTTCTCAGAAGCAGAGGTCATGAAAGTACTGATGACAGTCATGGTTGCCACCCGTGACTCTGACCCCTGCTCTTCTTGGATGGTGAAAGAGGGTAGAAATCCTCCTGGGCCCCCTATTAACAGAGATGTCAACACCCCCTTTGATGAAGGAGTCTGTGTCCCACCCGAACAATGAAACAATATCAATTGAGAGAGGGTTGTGAGTTTTGGAGGCAGACCGTACATTGGAGTTGCAGATGCATTATAGCATTTCCTCCCACAAGAGATAAGAATGACCATGAACCTCACCACTTTCAGGCTATGTCTACACTATGAACCGTACAGGGGCACAGCTATACCGCTGTAGTTGTGCCACTGTAAGGTCTCCTGTGTAGCCGCTCTATGCCCCTGCTGGCATAATTAAACCACCCCCAATGAGCAGTGGTAGCCGACATAGGGCCGACATAGCGCCATCCACACTGGCACTTTTGTCAGTGAAACCTATATTGGTCAGGGGGGTGTTTATTCACACCCCTGACTGACAAAAGTTTTGTCGACAAAAGTGCTAGTGTAGACAAAGCCTCAGAAATAAATGTAAAACTCATTTCTTTGATATAGCTTTCACACAGTAAAGTTTCTCTCACCATCCCACACGATAAATAAATCAAGCTATTTTGAAGGCTAGGAAGGAAGGAAGTGAGATGGCTATTATTGTTTATTATTTTTTAATATTTGGGTGGTGCACAGTTATGACAATGATGGGGATCATAAAGATAAAAAGTATGGGCTGGATGAATGTACTATAAGGTGGGTAGAAAGTTGGTTAGATTGTCGGGCTCAACGGGTAGTGATCAATGGCTCCATGTCTAGTTGGCAGCCGGTGTCAAGTGGAGTGCCCCAGGGGTCGGTCCTGGGGCCGGTTTTGTTCAATATCTTCATAAATGATCTGGAGGATGGTGTGGATTGCACTCTTAGCAAATTTGCGGATGATACTAAACTGGGAGGAGTGGTAGATACGTTGGAGGGCAGAGATAGGATATAGAGGGACCTAGACAAATTGGAGGATTGGGCCAAAAGAAACCTGATGAGGTTCAATAAGGATAAGTGCAGGGTCCTGCACTTAGGACGGAAGAACCCAATGCACAGCTACAGACTAGGGACCGAATGGCTAGGCAGCAGTTCTGCGGAAAAGGACCTAGGGGTTACAGTGGACGAGAAGCTGGATATGAGTCAGCAGTGTGCCCTTGTTGCCAAGAAGGCCAATGGCATTTTGGGAGTATAAGTAGGGGCATAGCGAGCAGATCGAGGGACGTGATCGTTTCCCTCTATTCGACATTGGTGAGGCCTCATCTGGAGTACTGTGTCCAGTTTTGGGCCCCACACTACAAGAAGGATGTGGATAAACTGGAGAGAGTCCAGCGAAGGGCAACAAAAATGATTAGGGGTCTGGAACACATGACTTATGAGGAGAGGCTGAGGGAACTGGGATTGTTTAGTCTGCAGAAGAGAAGAATGAGCGGGGATTTGATAGCTGCTTTCAACTACCTGAGAGGTGGTTCCAAAGAGGATGGTTCTAGACTATTCTCAGTGGTAGAAGATGACAGGACAAGGAGTAATGGTCTCAAGTTGCAGTGGGGGAGGTTTAGGTTGGATATTAGGAAAAACTTTTTCACTAGGAGGGTGGTGAAACACTGGAATGCGTTACCTAGGGAGGTGGTAGAATCTCCTTCCTTAGAAGTTTTTAAGGTCAGGCTTGACAAAGCCCTGGCTGGGATTATTTAGTTGGGGATTGGTCCTGCTTTAAGCAGGGGGTTGGACTAGATGACCTCCTGAGGTCCCTTCCAACCCTGATATTCTATGATTCTATGATTCTATGATAACTGGACAGACAGAAGTGTCCACAACAACCTTAGTTAATGGAATAGTTAACTAACTTAAATAACACTTCATTGAAATGTGAACTATTTTTAGTGAATAACACATTTTCTATAAATGAAACATCCCATTTCAGTTACTCTTATGCTATAAAAGTTAAACCATACTTTGTACAAATGGGCCTCAATCCTGAGGTCAGCTGAACTGTGAAGTGGGAGGTAACTGTGATCATACACCATCTTTGTGTACAATCCCCTGACATGGTTCTCAGTGCAAGTTAGAGCAGTGTGAGGGCCATTCAAACTTGAGCCCAGAGACTTTTACACTAGTCAGGAATCACTGGAGAGCAGCAAGGTTCTAACTGTTCCTCCTCTCCCAAGAATGTTACTAAGCAGGGCAGCTTTATGGTCCCCTTGCACTGCAGGAGTAGCACAAAGAGACCATACAAGGACTATGGTTATCAAACCCAGAGTGGTTTCCTGATTGTGGTTGATATTTTTCTACTGCCAGGAATAATAGGAACTGCCTAATGCAATTGACCAGCAATGTTGCAGTGAAAGAACTTTTTAAAAACAGCAATTACTTCCTCCTTTTGTAAACTGACTTCTCTTTAAGCACTAGGAATCCTTTGTGATCAGTAATTAATTCAGGCTACTGTAGCTGTATTTTACTGTTATGTTTACCCAAACGTAAAATTAATTGTTCTCTCCAGTATAGTGATATAAATGCATTTAATCTCTCTGACAGAGAGAGGCAGCTCTAGATTGAAATATTAACTGGGGCACTGTAAAACTACTTAGCAGCTAATATGTTAATTAGCAAAGAGCATGTTTTAACGCATTCATCAGTCATCACACAGCTGTGGCTGCTGGGCTGTTCAATTAAATTCCTTGGATTCCTACTGATGCAGCTTCAGAATCTCTTACTAGACCAAATGCTATAAAGTCTGGATCCTCCAACTGAAAGATGAAAGCTCTGTGTTGTTAAGTGAACAGTTGGGTGTCCTCATGGATAGGGGAGGTGCCCTGATAGCAGGTTTGCTGTGAAGGGGCAGGTATCTGTCAGGCACATGGCAAAGGGGTGTAGCTTTTTAAAATCAGGGACAAGTTTTACCTCAATAGAACTCATGGGAATGTGGAGGTTTATTGTTACCTATGTGATTGTGTGACTTTAGAACTTTGAATCTCTATTTTAATTATTTTAATTTTTTCATTCAATATAATAAAACATAATAGAAGTAGCCCTCTTTCAACACAAGGGTGGAACACAACTTTATAAAGGTGTTACAAAACTACATACAGTGTTTAATCCTCTGATTGGTATTTACAGAATGCTAGGAGCTAGTCATTTTCAATGCACTCCAAGTCAAACACAGACAATACACATGTGCAGTAGTTCATACTGTGTGAATGAGAGCACAGGATGGTCCTTTATGTCCACAATTCATAAACTGTAGGGTATGTGCCCACAAATATCTTCCAGGATAGTCAGACCCAAGTGTTCAACAACCATGAGTCGGCACCTTGAAAATCATGAGATTTTAAAAAATAATAGATCTTGGGTGTTTTTTATTTGCCTTACAGCTTCTGAGCTCATAGGATCCATTGGTGTGAAGCTTTTGTCTGCAGCCATGAGGGTTAGAAACTTTGTTTTTAAATGAGCTTTTCACAAAAATCACTAGACTCCAGAAGCTGTAGCTTTAAGAAAGATGCCAAATATTATGAGACTTCAATTACATTTGTGAAAGTTAGCAACACTGGGGATTTTGTAAGCCACAGAGCTACACAAATGCATTAATTGTTAAAGGGCCAGAGCAGTGTGATCTGGCAAAGAAGTTTCTGAGTTCTATTGCTAGAGAAATGTCATATGACTAGATGCGGGTAAGGAGACTGAAACCAGATACGCTGCCTTCTAATAATTTCAAGAGAAATCAAGTCATGCAACCCTAAGACTGCATTGCATCAGCCAGCTAGAAGGGGGCAGATCTCCTGCTGAGACTCGGTGGAGAAGAGAAACTGGGTAGTGACTTCTCTGTATGCAAATAAATAACCAAACTTTCAGATACTTATCCATACTAGATCCAAGCTCTGTAATCAATTGCTAATTTGAACTCCTGTCTTGAGAGTTGAAAAGCTAATGCAGTTTCTCAAACCACTTGCTGTCTTAACACTTTAACTAGCAGTCAGACTAATAGCAGTGGAATTTGTTAAAAGGATTGGCTAGCCCCTTTAACATCTGACTCATTGCTACATGCAGGTTCATGAAACACTGAGATGTCTGATCCAAACATGCATGGAAATGAAATCTCTATCGTGTCAGGACATAGCTACTTCTCACTGGTGTTTAGTGCCAAGGTAGGTTATTCTGTTTAGAATTGGCTGTAATTAGTATTCTCACAAGATGTAATATTCTTTACCTGCAACAAAGTTGCATAATATTTTAGAAACATCCCCTCCTGACTAGGATTTAGATACTCTGAGGCCAAGCTCTCCTTTGGTTGTATCCTTCCCAAAAGCTACACTGAGTCCAGTTTTCAGAGTAACAGCCGTGTTAGTCTGTATTCGCAAAAAGAAAAGGAGTACTTGTGGCACCTTAGAGACTAACCAGTTTATTTGAGCATAAGCTCACGAAAGCTTATGCTCAAATAAATTGGTTAGTCTCTAAGGTGCCACAAGTACTCCTTTTCTTTTAACTGAGTCCAGTGTATGCTGAGACAGGACATTGGGAGTATATTCAGCCAAGCGTAGCCCTAGCATTTTTGCTGGCCAGGGCAGAAGACATTTTTGACTGCCTCACATCTGAGTTCAAAAGCAAAACAAAACCCCAAACCAAACAAGTGGCACAGCAGTATGGCTCCTCTGGAAGTTGGTGCCCAGGGCAACTGCTCTGCTTGCCCACACCTAGAACTGGCCCTGTATTCATTACTGTATAGCTACCCAGGCAGTAAAGATATAATTAATAAAACTGATAGTTCTATACCTAAATATCAAGTCCCTTTACTCTGAATCAGAGTACTCCCAGTTGCCTGGAATGTGAGAAGCACTGAGAAAGGTACAAAAGTCTTTCCTGCCTTCAAAAACGTCAAAGGAAATCCTTTGCAATCAGATCTGTACAGCTGAATACTCCCTTAGCTGAATAAATCAGGAGGAAAATATAGCCGCAGCAAGGGAAACTGGCTTCTGGAGAATCAGCTTTGATTCATATTAGCTGGATGATCACTCCCAATAATAATTAGTAAAAAACAAAGTCCATGGTTGTACTTCCTTACGAATACTTGACTCTTTGTTAATTGTTATGTGGGAAAGTTGATAGCACCTTTGTGTCTATACATTAATGAGCATCACACTTGCACGTAACAGAAACAAAAGATGTTATAAAGTTAAATGTAAGATAGGGCTATTTGATAGGGCTATCCGGCAACTGTTTTTGACAAAAAAAATAAAAATAAAAAAGGAGGTTTTCAGTTAAATGAAATTTATATGAAAACTGTCTGCTTTCTGCAGAAAATTTAATTTTTTGTTTACCTTTTTTTGGCTGAAATATCTTAGTTTTTTTAGTTTTCAGCTGAAAATGTATATGGGGACAGGGGATTCAAACCAGCTGTATTGTGAGATGAGAACAACCTTTCACCTAGAGCTGATTTGCAATCATCATGGTTAGATAGGGGTAAGTTCAAAGAAATATGGAAAAGGAGTGGCTTAGTCAATGATTTATGAATGAAACACAAAAGGTGTTACAACAGAATCTTTATGTACAGTATTTAGTAATCAGAAAAGATCGGGCATTTGTTTACCTGCTGTTAGTATTCAGCTGTTTTCAGTTATATATTTGTTACCTTGAATTGTGAGCTGAAAGTAAGATCCCACAAGAAGTGACACGTTTTTGTAAGCACTAGATATTACTCTGTACTTTTGCATTATCCTGCTAGAAGGATATCCCGGATTAAGATGTTAGGCAAATATTTAAAGTATGGATTTAATTTTTTTCTAACACAAAGGCTGCAATAGAGGTATGCAAACAATACAGGGTTGTTTTAATCAAAGAATGGAAAAAGTAGCTGCATTTTACAGAAATGTTGTGGTTTCATATATATGTTGTGGTTTAACGTTACATACATATGTTGTGGTTTAACGTTATTAAAATGGTATTACTGTGAAGACCTTAAGTTATAGAGCTGTTATGACCTAGAATTCAGCAGAACAGCATGTTTTGAAGGAAGCTGTAAAACAAAAGTTGGTTTTGTGCAATTAGAAAGATGTGCTCTTTTCTTAATATTAGCAAATGAGCAGAGCTACCAGGAGCCGGATATTAATAGTTACAACAGCATAAAACTGGAGTAGTGCAATGAACAATCAGTCCTGCAGACTGATGTGTTTAGAAAAAAAGCACATGCTTCTGAACACACAGCTGTCTGGTAGCCTCGGGTGGGAGTAGATCTTTTGTTGTTGTCTGGTCTTATATTTGCACCACCCTCTTAATCACATTCATTCAGGAAATAGCACACCTTGTTATTGGCGTCACAGAGACTTAGTGGGATAAATCTCATGACTGGAATATTGGAATGCAGGGGTAATAGCTTATTCAGGAAGGACAGGCAGGGAAAAAGAGGAGGAGGAGGTGTTGTATTGTATAACAAGAATGTATACACTTGTTCTGAGGTCGAGAATGAGGCAGAAAGGCAGACCAATTGAAAGTCTTTGTGTAAAGAAAAAAGAGGAAAAATAGAGGTGACTTCATGGTAGGGGTCTATGATATCCACCTCCTCTACCTGATTTGGTGGTCTGAGGCATTTCTGGAACAAATAAGAGCCATATCCCAAAATACAAGACCTGGTAGTAATAGGGGACTTTAATGATCCAGATATCTGTAGGAAAAAAGTAAAATAGCAAAACACAAAATGTCCAATAAGTTCTTGAAACGTGTTGGGGACAACTTCGTGTTCCAGAAGGTGGAGGAAGTAACTGGGCACACAGCCATTTTAAATGTGATTGTGACTCACAGGGAGGAATTGGTCATGAATCTGAAGGTAAGAGGCAATTTGGATGAAAGTGATCATGAAATGAAAGATTTCATGAATCTCAGGAAAGCATCAGAGAAAGGAGAAAAGACTTCAAAAAAGCAGACTTTAACAAATCCAGAAGACTGGTAGGTAAGGTCCAATGTGAATAAAATCTAAGGGAAAAAGGAGTTTAGGAGAGCTGGCAGTTTCTCAAGGCAACAGTAATAAAGGTACAACTGCAAACTACCTGATGTGAAAGAAAAGTAGGAAAAATAGTAAGGGTCCAATGTGGCTGCATCAGTTGCTCTTTAATGACCTGAAAATCAAAAAGAAATACTACAAAAAGTGGAAACATGGAAGAATTGCTGAGAAGAAGTACAAAAGAATAGCATAAGCATGTAGGAACAAGATTAGAAAAGCTAGGCACAAAATAAATTACACCTAGCAAGGGACATAAAAGGCAATAAAAAGTTTTTAAATACATTAGAAGCAAGAGAAAAACCAAAGGAAAGTGTAGGTCCTCTACTTAGCAGGGAAGGAGAGCTAATAATGGATGACATCTAGAATGATTTATGCCTCTTTTGCTTCAGTCTTCACTGCAAAGGTTCATGGTTACCAGATACTCAACACAATTAACATTAAGAACAAGGGCGAAGGAACACAAACCAAAATAGGGAAAGAACAGGATTAAAAAATATTTTGATAAATTAGATGTGATTCAAGTCAGCAGGGCTTGATTGAATTCATCCTAGGGTAATTAAGGAAATCTTGGAACAGTTAGCAATTATCTTCAAGTACTTGTGGAGCGTGGGTGAGGTTCCGAAGGACTGGAGAGGGGGAAAATATAGTACCTATTCTTAAAAAGGGGAACAAAGAGGAACTGGGGAATTGTAGACCAGTGATCCTGACTTCAATATGTGGAAAGATACTGGAAAAAATTATTAAACCATTAGTTTGTAAGCACCTAGAGGATAATAGGCTTATAAGTAATAGCCAGCATGGAATTTTTAGGAACAAATCATGCCAAACCAACCTAATTTCCTTCCTTGACAGGGTTACTGGCCTAGTGGATAAGGGGGAGCAGCAGAAGTCATGTATCTTGATTTTAGTAAGGCTTTTGATACAGTCCCACATGACCTTCTCAGAAGCAAACTAGGGAAATGAAGTCTAGATGAAATTACTATATGGTGGGTGAAAGAGCATACTCAAAGAATAGTAATCAGTGATTTGCTCTAAAACTGGGGTGGGAGGGTCTATGTAGTGGGGTCAGTGTTTAATTTGTAATGAAAGAGGTGCCGGGGCTCAAACAATTTTTTTTTAACTTTCATAAATGAGGCAGCAAGCCCAGAGGTGCCAGGGCTATGAACTGCCAAGCTTAGGGGTGCTGGGGCTCAGTCCTGGCACAAATTACCCACTGAGTGGGGTACCACAGAGTCAGTCCTGGGTTTGGGACTATTCAGTATTTTCATTAATGACTTGGATAATGGCATGGAGAGTATGCTTCTAAAATTTGCAGATGACAATCTGGGAGGGGTTGCTAACACTTTGGAGGACAAGATTAGAATTCAAAACGACCTTGACAAATTAGAGAATTGGTCTGAAATCAACAAAACAAAATTCAATAAAGATAAGTGCAAAGTAACTCCACTTAGGAAGGAAAAATCAAATACACCACTATAAAATAGGGAATAACTGGCTAGGCAGTAGTACTGCTGAAAAGGATCTGGGGGTTATAGTAGATCACAAGCTGAATATGAGTCAACAATGTGATGCGGTTGCAAAAAAAAAAAGCTAATATTTTGAGGTTATATGTAAAAGGAGTGTTATTTGTAAGACACAGCCAGTAAATGTCCTATTCTACTCGGCACTGATGAGGCCTCAGCTGGAGTACTATATCCAATTCCGGGCGCCACACTTTATGAAAGATGTTGATAAACTGGAGAGAATCCAGGGGAGAACAACAAAATTAAAAGGTTTAGAAAACCTGACCTATGAAGAAGTGTTAACAAAGCTAGGCATGTTTAGTTTCTTCTTAAATACCATTCTCAGGGTGGGTCCCCCAAGGATTTAGTGGATTCCATGCACTACCTTGGGTAAAACTTGACAGATTTAGACCATTTTGACCTGTATCACATCAACAGTTTGATCTCTAGGTCTGTGCAACCCTCCTCTCCCCGCTAGAAACTTTTTTTTTATATGGCTAGCTCAAATGATAATCCCGAGCTCAAATGACCGCAAATTTGGATCACTAATCCTACCCTGCACCCTCCTCTGGCACACAAAATTTCAAAGGCATCCAAGCAAGCCTGTCAGTTTTAGAGGATTTAGAACTGACACGACCTTTAAACAGAAGTCATGACACAACCTTAACATATTGATGCAGCACTATAATAAACAGAGACAGCCCCTGCCCCAAAGACCTCACAGTCAAAATAAATTGGTGGATGTGTGCAGGGTTTTTACATGGATTCGGATGCATTGGCAGAGCTGTGAGGTGCAGGGGACTTGGGTACAGGGTGGTTGGGGTGCACTGGCAGAACTGGGGCTGTAGGAGGCTGTGGTGCATTGGCTCTGTGAGATTAGTGTTTTATACAATTTATTTAAAACAGACCATTGTATTACTCTAGGAAATAACTGCTCTTGCTTATCATGCTTTTTACAGACATTCTCAAGGCAGTTTACAAAGGAGGCCAGTGATGAGATGTCCAGTGGCCAAGATGGGATTAGAACCCAAGTTTTCTGGGTCCCTATCTAGGGCACAATTCACTAGGCCACATTGCCTTTATTAGTCAATGTATACGTCTTAGGATCTGTTGATTCCTTCTGTGCATGTATTGTCTGATGGCAAACACACCCAATCACATTGCTGTTGCTTATGTAGAAAACGGTTGGGTAGCCAATGGGACTACTCCTGTGCTTACATTTATGCATGTGTATGGGTATTTGCAGGCTTGGGGCCTTGGAGCAATGTGGTGATCTAACTAAGGGTATGTCTACATTGCAACTGAAAACCCATGGCTGGCCCATGCAGATGACTCAGGCTAAGGGGCTGTTTAACTGCAATGTAGATGCAATGTTCAGGTTTGGGCTGCAGCCCAAGCTCTGGGACCCTCTGACCTCGCAGGATCCTAAAGCCTGGATTCCAACCTGAGCCTGAATGTCTACACAGCAATTAAACAGCCCCTTAGCCTGAGTCAGCTGGCATGGGCCTGCTGTGGGTGTCTAATTGCAGTGTATATATGCAATTGTGGGACAAGTAGGACTTAGACCTACTTAACCTTCTTTCCCCATTCCACCTTCCAAAAAAAAAAAAATGACCATTAGAGCATTTCTGAATAGAATAACATACTTCAGGGATTGTGCTTATTTGAGTTCTCCGCATTTCCCAGGTCCTGGAGGCAGTTAACTTTTGGCTTCATACCTCACAGTGTGCTTGCTGAGTGTGGCAACAACAGCTCACATACCTCTCCCAACTACTGCATACCTCTCAGATATTCCTTACATAACTCCCAGGCTATGAAAATAGTGTTTGATTTTCACAGGCAATGAGATTGTTTTTCTAAAATTTCCCATTAAATACGCTGGACCAAATTCTACTCCCTGGGAACTGGAGTCAGTATGTAACTGAGAGGAGGGTGTGGCCCACCCACTTCTAACACATCTGGATTGTTTCTTCTTTGAATTTTTTTTTGGAAAGTGTTTAAATGATAGACACGTGCATAAGCACGTGCATTGCTTTAGGTGCTTCTTTTGTAACAGGTTGATTGTCTTCTCCTAAATCCATTAATGTTTCATCTCAAATTTCTCAAGAGATGGGAGTCTGATCAAATAAGGGATATATAGCTATCAAATATGGTGTTGTGACAGGGTGTGCTAGGTCCTTTAAGGCTCCCTGAGGGAGGTCTCACAGTCCTATCACACCACACCCCAGAAAAGGAGCAGAGAAGGTGGGTCCTCCATGCCTGCCTAGAGAGGCTGCAAGGAAGCAGCCAAACAGAGGCCCAGCAGGCCATACTCCTGGAGGTAGTTCAGCTGCAGCAGTGACTACTCCAGGATCACCAGTCGCAGGCTTGGCAGGACGTCTGGCAGCCCTGATAGCATCCACCCAGGCCCAGCCCAGCCATTGCAGACACTGCAGGGGAAGGAGTCAGACAGCTGCACCCCTGGGCTGCAGGTACTGTGGGCAAGTGGGGCATGCAGGATGGGTTTGCCCTTATACACACTTAGGGTTGCCAACTTTCTAATTGCACAAAACCAAACACCCTAGCCCCGCCCCTTCTCTGAGGACCTGCCTCTGCCCTGCCCCTTCTCTAAGGCCCTGCCCACTGCTCACTCGATCCCCCCTCCCTCTGTCACTCACTCTCCCCCACCCTCACTCACTTTGACCAGGCTGGGCCAGGGGTTTGGGGTGTGTGGGGGGTGAAGGCTCCAGCTGGTGGTGTGGGCTCCAGGGTGGGGCCATAAATGAGGGGTTCAGGGTGCACGAGGGGCCTCCAGGCTGGGATAGGGGGTTGGCATGTGGGAGGGGTTGAGGGCTCTTGCTGGGGGTGCAGGCTCTGGGGTAGGGCCAGGGATGAGGGGTTTGGGGTACAGGAGGGGGCTCAGGGCTGGGGCAGGGGGTTGGGGTACAGGCTCTGAGAGGAAGTTAGGGTGTGGGAGGGGGTTCCAACCTGGGGTAGGGGGTTGGGGTGTGAGACGGGGTTTGGGGTGTGGGCTCTGGCCAGGCGGCACTTACCTCAGGCAGCTTCCGGTTCGCAGTGCAGTGGGGCTAAGGCAGGCTCCCTGCTGCCCTGGCTCCACGCAGCTCCTGGAATCAGTGGCATGTCCCCCTTCTGGCTCCTAGGCAGAGAGGCAGCCAGGAGGCTCTGCCCACTGCCAGCGCCTACAGGCACTGCATCTGCAGCTCCCATTGGCTGTGGTTCCCAGCCAATGCGAGCTGAGGAGCCAGCACTTGGGGTGTGGGCAGCATACGGATCCCCTGTGGCTGCCCCATCCCTAGGAGCCAAACATGCCGGCTGCTTCTGGGAGCTGTGTGGAGCCAGGGCAGGCAGGGAGCCAGCCTTAGGCCCGCTGTGCTACCCACCGGACTTTTAGGAGGAGTCGATTGCCAAATTACATGCAAATGTGGAGGCCAGTTTAGGGGCTCTTTTAAAATATGGCCCTTAATGTTCCAACACCAGTTTTTAAATCCGACTACTATATTATAATAATGACACTAGATTTCCCTTTAAAGCAAAGTGTGCTATAGGGGGTGGGGCATAATTACATCCTGAGTCAATACCGTAGTTTCTTCAATTTCTTCTTCTGCTGGAAACAACTTTCAAGCCCCCCAAATATTGGCTAACCATCAGGTCAAAAGGGGCAACAATGTTCTACAGAGGGCATAGATGAAGAGGAGAGTGGGGGAAGTTCTTTCAAACCTTTCGATAGTGACATGAACTGAGAATAGAATGTTATTGGGACACTGATATTTATTTATAGGGAGCTTGCTCACAATGGGTCTAATCCAGCACCTGTTCGATTCACAGATTCATTTTCTCTATGATAGAAAGCTAATAATAGTTATATTAATAATATTTTGCACTCCCACAAAGTTTGCATTCTAAGATTTCAAGTGCTTGTCAGACATTATTGAATTAAGTCTCCCAACAGCCCTGTGAGTATGTAAATGGTATTTAACCTTGTTTGCCTCCATTTCCCAAACTGCAAAATAACTTTGTCCAAGGTCAAAATGGAGATAAATAGTCGAGCCAGGAACAGACTCGTGTTGGCAAAATCTTGCTCAACGTACTCACAAGAGTAGTCTGGGATTTGGCCTAGATTCTCAGTTCTGTATTTTAACAAGGCCATATTTCCTCTGGTTGTTGTTACTAAAAAAAAGGCAATATTATGTGAAAATGCTAGGATTGACACTTCAGTTATTATTTCTATTACAGTAGAATTTGGGTACACTAGTTAAGGATCAGGGCCTCGTTATGCTCATTACTGGTTAGACATGTAACAAAGTATCCCAGAGAGCTCACATTATGTCACCATGATGCAGGTAAATTAGATAAAAACAGAATGTCCTTATTAAGACATTACTTTAAAAGTTATTATAAAACTATGTTTGTTGTTCCACTGTTATGGTGTGTTTTGTAAACCATTATTTGCAAAATTCTACTCGATTAATTTATTTTAATCTTTCAGATTTGAAAATTTACCATATAGTTAATCTCTTTATCTCTCTGGTTTTATTTTCAGCAAAACTGGACAGATGGGTTTAGAATTAAAGGGCAAAATACAAGTTCTGGCCAGATGCTTAGCTGGTGTAAATTAGTGTAGTTTCATTGAAGCCAACAATGCTATGCCAGTTTATACCAGCTGAGGATCTGTGTATTGGGAGATAGTTTTCATAGACCTCACTTTTTGGTTATAAATACTTGTGAAACAGGCTCCCTAGAACACTAAGAGATTTCAGACTGTGTGATGTTTTTGACAAAGCAGGTGGTGACACCAGTCGTGAAAGTTGCCCAAGAATTTCTAATCGAAAATACTTTTTTCAGTTGCTTATAACGTTTACAAACTTTCATGTTTGGGGCTGAAGTTTTCCAGGACTACTCTCTGCCTAAGTGTGATTGTGTGTGTGTGTGTGTGAGAAAGTTTGAAAAAAAATGGTTCAAATACTTTGAGTGTGGAGACAAAGGGGGAAAAATCACATTTTTTGACCTTTTAAAAGATCTTCAGCTTTCTTTTTGAAAATAGCTTTAGGCCTTGCTTACACATGAACTTTGAACCAATTTAATTAAACCAGTTTAGTTAAACTGGTGTAAAGGGATTTAGTCCCACAGACTTTTAATGAGACTTGCGCTATTAAGAGCTTAAAGCCCAGATGCTCAAAGGTATTTAGGCTCTTAACTTCCATAAAATCTGTGCCTAAGTAATTTTTGAAAGTCCCATAGGTGATTTTGAAAACTCTCCCTTCAGTGTTATAGGATGAAAGCTTGAAATAGGATGAAAGCTTGAAATCTGGTACACAGAAAGTCTTTAGATTTGACGTGACTTTCAGTGACTTAGTGATATCTATTTTGATTTGGTAGAGTTATAAGGATTTGAAATGCAGATTTTCTGACTATAGGCTGATTTTTTGTTAAACAAACATCTCAGTGTCCTGTTGACATAGTACATGACTGTTTGAAAGCTGAGATGACTGCTGTCTCTGAAAGTCTGCATGGACCCTCATACCTACAATATCCGAAGGAATGATTTGCCTTATTCTATATGACTTACTGATGTGCGCACACATTGTGGCAGACTCCACAATGTGTGCAGGATGCATCTATGTGGAAGGGGGTTGGGTTTTGTTTTGTTTATTTTAATGATTAGGCCCTAGAACAAGAGGAGATCAGCAAAGTTTTAAGAAGGAGAGCAAGGTCCTTTGCATATAGGAAGAGTAAGTCATTTGCAGGTGTGGAGTTTGAACCAGGAGCCACAGAATCCCAAACAGAAGAAGACAAAGGGAGTATTAAGAAGGGAAGGCTGGAAAGAGTATAGGGCATGGAGGAGGAATATTATATCTGCCCCTCAAAGCCATAAAATCTTAAAATAAATCATGGGACTGTACAAATGTTGAGGGGAAGGATACAAAAATGGAGTCTAGTCATTTAATAGTAGCACTCCTCCAATGATTGTTATGACAGATGAGGTATAGCTTGTCCCAAAATAATGTACAGTGTTAATGGGCCAAATTCTACATAAATGGGAAAAGCTTCATTGAAGTCAATAGAGCTGTGCCCATTTTCACTAGCAGAGAATTTGCCTCGTATACTCTATTTACTGTGCATAGCATTGTCAGCTCCTCCATCCTTTGTCCGGTCAGACTGATCACAGTTAAGCTGCTTGAGTTCATGGAGACACTAAGGTCACAGCTTATGGAGGCTCACAGGCAACAGGATTATCTGGAGTTCCAACCAAGGTTGTGTTTATATGCTGGTTGAGGTTATGTTTCAGATATGATTCCTAGGCTGTTCTGTTTCAGAGGCAGCCAGATCTGCAATTAGAATTCAGGACTATTTTTGTAACCTATCTTGTAGATGTGCTCTTAGAAGTATATCTCACTTTTTAAAACAGGATGTTTTCAAAAGGTGCTTATAGCATGCAATACTTTGGGCAAAGCGAAGTCATTTATCTGAAAGCAGAGAAAGAACAGTTATATAGACATGAATACATAATTGCTTTCCTAGCCAGTGGACAATAAATCTAGTCTGGGTCGTTAGTTTTCTGGATGCCACTCTTTCTTCCCTCCACCAACTGGTAGCAGAACAGCATCATTCTATTGAGCCCATCAGTGATCTGAGCATATCAGCAAGTGAAAATGTAATCACTGAAGAGATGCAAATTAAACTAGCATTGGGCATTCAGTGTTATCACCAAATATCCACAATGCTGTGTCACTTTGTTTGCAAAAAAAATAAACTCTGCTAGTTTTATAGAAAAAGAGAAGGGCATTTGTGCTAAAAGGAAACTGTACATTTTTACAAATGTATATGAAATTAACATTTCAGCAAACATGCAAAAGGTATGACAGATGAAGCCTGTATTGATGATAAAGCCTTCATGTACCACACAGCTTTGCATATCCACAACTTCGCCGATAGTTTACAGGGGCTCTGAAGGAATGATCTGAAGTGAGCTTGGAAATTTGAATGCTGATTATAAAACTGATGAAATAAACAATGGATTAAGACTTTGAATACTTAATAAATATTAATATTAATATTTCTCAGCAAATTCATAATGGAAGCACATTCTTCACATTTTGTTCTCGTTACTTGTTCATTATTTTTCTGGGTTTTTTAAAGTTTCTCATCCAATCAGGGAGCAGAAACCATGCCATGTGACTTAGGTGACTAATAACACCAGGAACAGCGAACAGTTAAAATGAATAGTTTGTTCACAAACCATAGTCTGATATTTGTTCTCTACTCTTTGGCGAATGTTTAATAATAACAAATACATTCATAAAAATCAGGATCTGGTCATGACCATTTTGTAAATGAAGAAGAAAAGATCTAAAATTGTAGTGAACATTTTTTGCAATGAATAATTTGACCAGGTTTATGTATGAATAAGAGGAGTCTTTCCTGTGATATTCCCTCTGTTTTAGGAGACTTGATTTGACATCTCAGTGAGCTCCCCATTGTTTTCATTTGGAGCACTATCATCTCCATATATTTTTTTTTATTACTTACTCTTGAGTGAAACACTGGAAAACCTCCATTCTGGATGAGAGAAAAGAGGATCCCCTATATACACTTAAAAAATGTTCCCCCATACACTGTCATGTACTTCAGTGGGAGCCAGGTCCACTTATGGGAGGTCTAAATGTGGGCCACAGAGTTCTTTCCCCTCCCCCTTTTAATCTAAATCAGTATTATGTTACATGACAGTCCTGATCAGTTGTCTAAGACACTGGTGCTGGAGCAATTTTTATAGTGGCGGTGCTGAAGGCGGAAACCACGTATTTGGGTTGTTGTTACTACTTCATGCAAGAGGGCGTGGCAGCACTTCCAGCACCCATGGTCTGAGAGAGTCTGTCTTGATGTGAAATAACGTTTCTGCCTTCCAACACAGAATAGCTATTTATTGCATATATTCCAGCTCCCTTTCTCATGTGAATGCATTGCTTGTGAAAGATGGAGATCAAAATTTTCTGTGAAGTATTGCAAGCTTCTCCATAATGCCCTCTCAGTGCATTTCAACACGGCTCTGGGCTGACTTCTTCTAGAGATAAGAAGATAGTTCAGTCTCCATGAGCAGTCCCTTCTAGTCTCTTCTGCAATCACATTACTGCTGTTGTCAGCAAACAGTGCAAATTATGCTGATGGTTTCCGCTCTCCCCTTCCCACCCCACCCCCCCTTTATGTGCACAGGTGGCTGCAAGGAGTTGGACTGAGATCAACTGATTTGCCTGCCAATAGATGTCATCTGCTAGTGACTTTTGCTTGCTACCAGCTTGAGGCTATATGGAAACCAATGAACCAAAGATGAAATGACCTCTGTATACCATTAACAGTCCTCCAGGGCAGTGCAGTTTTCTCTAGGTGTTTGGATTTAATTGCTCATGTAAACGGGTGGATATTTATGTAGGATGAGCCGTCCTTAATATTGTTTGTATTATGTATTTTAATTTTTGGGATAGGAGCCCAGAGCATAGGGTGAGTATCTACAGTTGGATCTGCACCTAGTGAAATCATTGACAGTGTTTCTATATGCTACAATTAGGTGGAAGATCAACCCTCATACAGGTTTTTATAAATCTAAAGAAATAATAATCATACATATTCATTCTACTTTGCTAGCCTTCAGCATTGCCTAATACAACAAAGAGAAGGAAAACAAAGAACTATTTCATATAGAAATGGTTTGTATCAAGGATGTATCATAAATGAAAATAAAGTATCTTCTTTCAGTGTATCAATAGTTGCTGGGACTCTTTGTTCCCAAACATTTACAGTCTGCAAAAGTTAATGAAACCACCCAAATGGGATAGTATCAACACACTGTACAATAACACAAATTGTCTTTTGAATTACAAGTTTAAAACCTAAAGGAAAAGGGAAAAATGGTCTTTCCCAAAAATAAATATATTTCAAAATAAATCCACCTGTGCTGAATTGTGGGGAAACCTCTGTACTTACAATGAAGAAGGCATCTCTTCAGCCTTTGGTTAAAAAAATTTTAAAACTTTATTTTATTGAAAATTGGATGCCTTTCTAACCCAGCTATTCTTACTGTTAAGCATGAAAATGAATATAAGACCAACAAAGTATCTGACTGAAAGGACATTATTTAAAAATCCCTGGATAGTGCTGTGTTTATACAGTTAGCAAGAGCAGCCAGTACGCCCCGTTAAAGAAAGGAAATTGGAAAATGACAGAATACGCCTGTGGAAAATTCTATTATTCAAAATACGGATGTTTTGTCAAGGGCAGAATTGTTTCTTGAGGAGACTCTGGTGAATTTTTGACATTCTTGTATTATCTCACACTGCTGAAGGAATGAAAACCATGCTCATTTGCCAATGTGCCTGCTGCAGCTGGATACAGATTGTGGGTTTCTTCTTTTTGAATATATATAATGTTTAGTGAATGTAGGGCTCATTAAATATGCTGGATTGGCTGCCTTGGAGCATAATATCCTACAGGGAACAGGGATTGCACAGGAGCCACATTTCGTTGTTTTGCCATGCTGATCTGCCTCTACTACGACGTGTAGGGGGTCTAGCTCTAGGGATCAGGGCATAATTCAGATTTGATTCCTGATTTTTTTCCAACTGAAGCTGCCAACGAGGGTGCCAATTAGTGCCAATTGTGATGGGAGACACAACACAAGTATCTGAATAAGAGCTGTCATCTATTTCATGCACACTGCCAAAAGGTAATAACTTACCTTCAGTACCAGCCAGTTACCTAGAAGCAAAAGCTCTGTGTCCCATCACTCATCCACTAAGTCTTCCTCCTTCTGTATGGCTTTCATAATTAGCAATGTGTGAGACTGCAGGTAGAAACTAAAAACAGTTGCAGTTTACTATAAGCTTTATGCAACATTTGCCAGAAATCTGAAAAATATTAGACTTTCATTAATAGAAAACATGTACCTTTATTTGCTGTAAATGTTCATATAGTCACTGATTACACAATAATGAAACTAAATCACAATCTTGCAACATAACTATCACTTCATTTTCCATCATGCAATATACAATCTTCTTTAGACTATACATGCTAGACTGTGAAATTGCATACATGTAAAGCACTCTTTTATAACTAGGTTCCATCTTCTTAAATGGAGTTACCCTTGACATATAGGAAAAAATGCTTTAACTCTGATGTGTATTATTCACTTAGCACCTTTTTAAAAGGGGAAATTTTATCTCAGGTTCTACCTGGAAAAAAAAAAGTAGTTGGGGGGAGAATGATGAAAATCCTCTGATCTAGATAGTAAGTCATCTCTTTCTAGATCCAGTATAAGCAAAGAGAAGGAAACAGTTCTCCTTTCTTTAGGCCAATGGTTTCAAACTTGAATGGCTAAGTCCATATTTAGTCACCTAAATATAAATAGCCACTTTTCCCAAGGTACTGAGCACCTGCCTCATCTACTGACTTAATGGAATTTGTGGGTGTTCAGCTCTTTGAAAACCAGGTCACTTGTATTTAGGTAACTAAATTTTGCTCCTAGGTTCTTATCTTAACCTTTGGAACCAACTACCCAGGTAAGTGGTGGATTCTCAATCTCTTGATGTCTTTAAATCAAGGCTGGATGCCTTTCTGCATGGTATGCGTTAGTCACATCCAGTTACTGAGTGTGACATTAGCCAGGGTACAATCTGGACTGTTGAACAGCTGTGTCCCCTCAATTCTCCAACTTGGGGTACCTTTTACATTGTTTCGCTGTGTGAACAACCACTCCTAGTCTGCTCACACACAGCCTCCAGCATGTAAATTTACTCCCAGCCATACTGTATGATTGCAATGGCTAGCCACTCTTGAATTACACTGCAGAGCAACACCAGCAAATTCCCAGTCCCAGACTTTCTCCCAGAAACGTGTGTCTTGTACTTCCCAGCCCTCTCCTGGACAACACAAGCTCATATAAAGTCCATCATTTTATTAATAGGAAATGATATGCACCAATCCTCAAATAGAGTTTCCCAAACACTTCAATCCAAGCACACTGGTTTAGATAAAACAATAAAACAAGTTTATTAACTACAGAAAGATCGATTTTAAGTGATTACAAGCAATGAGGCATAGGCAGAATTGATTACAGAGAAATTAAAGGTAAAATGCAACTAACACCTAACTTAACAAGCTAAGTGAATTAAGAGCAAAAGTCTCTCTCAACACATGTTATAGCAGTCTTCCTGGTTGAACTCCTTTCTGCCAGTATCCCTTCCCAATCCAATGATGCTTCCTTTGTCCTTCAAGTGTTGTCGATGCTGTGAGTAGAGATGAATGGAGAGAGATCTTGGGGCATCTGTTTCCCATTCTTATACCCTTTCCTCTTGAGAATCATCTCCAGCTCAGGTTTAGGAGACAAGGTCTGTGGGGATGGGAACTTCCAGATGTTTCTTTGCCAAGATGTAAATTTCTCTTTCACACCTTTCTTCCTGCCAAAGAATGGCCACTTAACAAAGTGACAGTCCATTTGATTTCACTGACATTGGCTGAGGGATCAGTTTGCCTTTTGACTCTGAGGAACTGGTTTATGGCTACTTCCCCAGATTTGGAATACGTGTTTGTGACATCTTACAGAAGAATCTTATAACTTTACATACAATGTTGCCATGCATATTTTACTAGGACAATAATGATCAGGAAATCATGAGTTTTCAGATGCTACCTTACAAGGTATATTTTGTACAAAATATATCATAAACTTGGAAAAAGGAGCAGACATAGAAATATAGACTGTCACACTAAGCTTATTACAGGGGTAACCGGGTGAAATGTGATGACCTGTGACGGACAGGTCAGACTAGATCTATTGGTCTGTCCAAACTTAAATTCTATGTGTCCCAGCAGAGGGGGATGTAAGAGAGGAAGTATGGTCTAGTGGTTATAGTGATAGTTTAGGACTTGGAAGAGCTGAGTTAAATTTCCTGCTCCACCACAGATTTTGTGTGAGACCTTGGGCAGGTCAGTCTCTCTGTACCCCAGTTCCCAATCTGTAAAATGGGGATAATAGCACTTTCCTAGCACACAGGGGTGTTGTGAGGATGTACACATTAAAGATTGTGAGGTGCTTTGGTACTGTGGTAGTAGGGGCCAGAGAAGTAGTTCAGATAGATAGAAGTATTCAATAGGTTGAAATACTGTAGCAACAGATTGGAAAAGAAGTTGTCTTTTTTTGGGCTGAATATTGTCTTTTAGTCATCACTGATAAGAAGTTATTGAATTTTGAATCATCCTATGCACATTGAGCCAAATTCTGTGCTGAGTTATGCTCCATGCAATCTTACTAGGCCAAATTCTGCTCTGTTACATTTTGTCAATTTTGAGTAAGACTGGGTTGGTAATCAGACGTTTAATTGTCTGTCATAGACATCTACTGCCATGTCAATATCAATATTTATCAAAAGGTAATAGGAACATACACACACATGCAAGAATGTTTGTGAAAAGCTCAAATGTTCCCTACACTTAGCAGTTACCCATCCTAATTCTGCCCCTGTTCAGTACACAGGCATAAGAACACATCATGGTATTAGTCATATACACACAACAAAGAAAAAGCTTCTATACAACTGAGAGTGTTCTTTTAAAGTTTTTCTTAATTGAGTTGTGCCCTCTTTACTTTGTAAAACAAAACAACAAACATGATTACTCTTACTAAATATGCAATGAACATGCTGGCAGAACCTTAGCTATAATCTGTGAATGCAACACTGTAATTTTACAACAGTAGCAGTTCTTAATTAACATCAAAGTACATTTAATTATTATGTGAGTGTATCCCTTTCTTCCCACGATACTATACTTAATCCATACAACTCCTAGCATAACTACAGTAGTTTAACTCTCTATGTGATAGTTAAAAATATCCAAATGGTTTCACTCCCGCATCTCCTGCTTTGGATCTCCCTCATGTGATCTTCACTCCTTTGTTTGGAAGGAGGGCTCAGGGATGTCTGTAGCAAAATCCTCCCCAGATAGCTCTCTGTGCATTTCAGGGGCTGGAGTCAGGGCATGCTGGGAGTAGAGTGGCTGAAGCAGGGGTGCTACACATCCTACTCTCCAGTCCCCTGGAAGATACCCCCGAAGGTTTAGTACCACATTAGGCTTTACTAGGTGTTTTTAGTGCTCCCTTTCGCACACCTCCCTAGGCTCTGCAGGCCTCTAAATGATACAATTACTCTGTTTTTAAAAGAAAATAATGTGTGGTTGAAAAGGCTGAATTTATCTTTCTTGTCTTATGTTCAGTATAATGAGACAAATTCTGACATAATAGGAAATTGACTGCATTCGGTGCCAATGATGATTGGAAAGCATACAGCCAACTTGCAGAATTTGCCTGGCATAGGAGGTCATGGAGTTAAATGCTGCAGCTGGGTTTCTGAAGGGGAAGGATTGTTCTGTGTTGCTTAGAATATTCATAGTTGAGTTTTGAAAGCCGTTTGAGAAGCATTATCTTCCACAGTTCAAAACAAACTGTTGCCATCAGTCTGTGATGGAACAGAAGTATTCAAGGGGCTGTTCCCAGTAAAGTGAACAACAAAGCTCCCCAACTGGAGCAGAACTGGGCACTCTTTACCTTGTGGAAAGGCCTCAGCTGTGTTTTTTTTTCTTTGTATTAACTATCCTCTCTTCTAGGTCTGTTGCCGAAATCCTTACTCAGGACATTGCCATTTTACCTTCTGAGAAATAATGTGTTACGATTAATAATCATTCATATTCTAGAGCATGGAAAATACTAAAAGCCAAATCGTGAATCCATGGAAGCAGAAACATATGGGATTCTGTGGAACAAATTAATAGAAATATACTAATAAAAATGGCCACATTATGCTTAAATTCTGTATTTTTGTTTGATGTTTGCCTTAGTGGGCAGGTACATTGTCTATATGTATATGCAAACAAAAGTATTGTTTAAAATACTGTAACAGAAACAAATGGTAACAGATTGTCCCTATATTTCCTGGATTCAAAACATAATGAAATCAAATGTGTCTGCCAGATATGCTATGTGACTGTGCAGTCATGTGTATAAGAAAATGCACATACAGGGTCTTGAATGACACAAGTGAATATCATTTTGCTCCCTACAGAGAGTAGTGATATGACATTGGTATTATTGTTGGTAATGATGTGCTTGGAGATGGAGGAAGAAACTGATATAGCATGAGAATGACCATCCCTACACTAGCTACTCTGATTAAAAAATGTTTGTATGGGTCTCCAAGGATCTCAGATGAACGAAGCCTATGGCAAATCTTAATACCCCTTGCTATAGGTAATGTAGAGCCTTTTGCCTGGACTGAGCATTGAGCAAGGTATTTAATCATGTGCCTAACATTAATCTTGGAAGTAATTCCACTAATTTCAATGGAGAGCTACTCACATGCTTAATGTTAGGCACATGCTTAAGTACCTTTCTCAATCAGCAACTTAACTGGCAAGAGATTCCTTAATAAGAGCATTCCCATGAACATCAATAACAAAGTGTCGCCCAATGGATGAAGGATTTTGTAACAGCACTCTGTGGTCTATTATACAGAACCATTTTGCCTGTTCTCCTGATCATACAGTGCCCATTAGCGCTCTATTGGTTGGTGTTTGTAAAATGCTCTGATGATGAAAGGCCTCCTATGCAAGTGCAATTTATGTAATTTTACCTCAGAATGAAAGAGTGGCTGTAAATATAAAATCTTTGATAGCAGAAAGTATCACAGTTAGAAACATTTAATTTACTATAGGATATCACTTCAAAAAGCAGCAGCAGAGAAAGGGGAAAATAATTTCTCCATTCGTTACTTCCATATGACTCCATAACTTGCATACATAGCCTCTGGCTCTTCTGGTGAAAGTAGGTTAGTATGGTTATGTCTCTGGGGTGTGGATTTTTCACATCCCTGAGAGATATAGCTATGCGGATGTAAGTTCCCAGTGTGGACCAGCCCTAATGCTTTATCTTCATCAGAGATTTAATGCGTTGGTAGATATAGGCTTTTGGACTGATCCCATTGCTTGTAATAAATGCATAAATTTGTCAAATATTTTGGGATATTTGAGTCAAAGACTATATAAAATGTCATACTTGTTAATTGTGCGGGTGGGGAGATACTGCAGTGTGTATAAAAGAATAAACTTTTTTGAATTTCTTTGGAAATAGATTAGGTATCTCAAAGTTAGTCCTGTACCATTCAATAGTATAATCTACACACGCAACTCAATTTATCTAGATTATAAAACTTTTTTTTTATGCCTGGCTACTAATTTAGTCCTGATCCTACACACAGTCCTTACACACATGAATGTTATCATTTGTGTGTAAGTGTTTGCACAATCAGGTTAAGTGTGTGGCCACACAAAGGGAAAGGGAGTATGGAAGGGGGGGGGATTGCAAGTAGCCAAGTAGCAAGTAGTCAAAAAGGGAGTGGGGAAGAGTAGGTTGGTGCTGTGTTTATGTGAGACTAGGAGTATATCTTCACTGTAGAGTTAACCTGGGCTCTTACTTGGGTATTGTCCCTAACTTCCCACCCATCCACACACAAAACCCTGTTACCTGAGTTTAGTGGTGCTTTCAGTCCACGCTAGATGGCCTATTGTGGGGCTGCAGACCAAATCCACTAGTAACCCAACCACTTTTCAGTGAGGACTAAGCTAAACCGCTCAAATGCTTGTAGTCCTCCAATGCCTTCCCACAATTCCCCCTGTGTACCCAAGATGAACAGGTTCTCCCACAATTCACTGGGAAAGAATCATAAAGTGGCTCAGCTTACTGCAACACAAAGTTCTTTAGGGCGTGCCCCCAGAAGTCCTAGTAACACACACAGGTGAGAGCAGCATCCGGGGACACAGTAACTTGGGTATGACTGTGTACACTTAGTTAGACTAACCTGCGTGCTTGGTCCTAAGTGCTGATCACCTGACTTGACTCTGTGATGAATATATACCCTATGCTGCACTCTTTAGAGCAAACTACCCATCCACCACAACTGGAGTGCTCAAGAGGTATTGTATGTAATGCCTCCCAGGGTTCTTCCTGGTGTGGTTTGACTGCACTACCCCTTGCAACAATCTGTGGCTAACAGATACAACGTAATCCTAAGGTTTAGAATGCAGAATATCCTCAATTACTTCTGAATTTACTTATATCCAAAATAACTATTGCCTGTGAAAACTCCCTGACTAAACTTTGAAATCTACATTCTCCAAAGATAACGTGAGGAGGCATGTGGTCCAGTGATAGGACACTAAATTGACAGTTAAGACTATTAAGGTCCTAAAAGATTTGCCACTGGCCTTGTGTGTGACAATTGGGCAAGCAGGTTTAATAGGAGCAGGTTTAAAACAAACAAAGTGAACTATTTTTTCACATAACGCACAGTCAACCTATGCAACTCCTTGCCAGAGGATGTTGTGAAGGCCAAGACTGTAACAGGGTTCAAAAAAGAACTAGATAAGTTTATGGAGGATAGGTCCATCAATGGCTATTAGCCAGGATGGGCAGGGATGGTGTCCCTAGCCTCTGTTTGCCAGAAGCTGGGAAGGGGCGACAGGATGGATCACTTGATGATTACCTGTTCTGTTCATTCCCTCTGGGGCACCTGGCATTGGCCACTATTGGAAGACAGGATACTGGGCTAGATGGACCTTTTGTCTGATCCAGTATGGCTGTTCTTCTGTTCTTAAGTCTCTTCACCTTTTTATGACTCAGTTTCCCCTTCTTTGTAAAGTGCTTTGAGATCTTTGGAAGAAAAGTGCTACATAAGAGCTAAGTGTTGTTATTCTCTAGGGGCGTGATTCTCCATTGTCTAGTACCTTTTGCAGCCATTTACACCTGTACAAAGCAGTGGTGAAATGCTGCCAAGACAGAAAGGTAGCATTATACCCCTATTTCACTTTCACTTTGAGCAATTGGAAATGGCTACAAAAGTTACAAGGTCGTGGACAATCAGGTTCTTCTTGCTTAATCTCTTGTCGTGATTCTCAGTAGTAGCATTACCTGTGTGTATAGTTCTTCAAAATATATATGTCCTCTTGTGATTTTGTCAATGGAAATAGTTTGCTTTATGCAGTGTAGTAGCTGAGTTGGTCCCAGGATATTAGAGATACAAAGTAGGTGAGTTAATATCTTTTATTGGACCAGCTTCTGTTGGTGAGAAAAACAAGCTTTCAAACAGAGATGACACCTGGGGGGACACGTGGGGTCATGTGCGCCCCCCCCCCAGATTTGCTGCTTGGCTTGTACTGAGCATGATCAGTAACATTGCCCTCACTCTGCCCACTGCCCCCACTATTGGCAGGCCCAGGCCATCTCTGATTTCAAGCTTACACACAGATCTTCTTCAGGTCTAGAAGAAGAGCTCTGTGTAAGCCTGAAAGCTTGGCTCTCACCAACAGAAATTGGTCCAATAACATATATTACCTCACCCACCTTGTCTCTCTATTATCTTGTAGCTTTATGGACTCAGAGCCAGATTTAAAAAGTATTAGGCACCTAAAGATGCAGATAGGTGCCTAGTGGGATTTTCAAAAGTGCCTAAGCAGGCTGGGTGCTTAACTCCCATTGAACTGAACAGGACTTATGTATCTACCTGCATCTTTAGGTGCCTAAATATCTTTGAACATCTGGCCTTCAGTCTCATTCTTTACAGAGGGGTTGAGAACAGCTGACTAGCTGTGCACAATGAGGCTCTGTGACAGACCTCTTTTGTTGCTGGTCGTGGGTGGGCCACCTTTCTTTCTGGAACCGGAACATTTTCCAGCAACCTGCCAGTGGCTGCAGTTTCATTAGGCTGGATACTACATGTGTGGGAGTGTGTTTGTTTAACATCTATCTGTGCACAACGGTTATTGTTCAGTGCTATAGCTGAGGCTCTGAGATATGAATGTTTATTATCTAAGGTCTAAATGAATGCTAATTTCGTGAAAGCGATAAATTTGAGAGATGCTTTTAATCTATTTTCTTTGTCCATATCTACAACCAGTTTTAGGAAAATGAATGTACAACTCTTACAAAAACATTGGAGGCTAAAAGATGTGCTTGTTAAATGATACATCGGAGCAGGTGGGGGAGTTACAAGTTACACTCATCACTAAAGCTGTAGTCTTTCAAAGTGATATCCATTTTCTTAAGTCAGACATTGTTCTTGTTACAGTGATTTCATGCAGCTTCTTTCACTGCTTATCATCTTTGCAGGATGAAAAACCACTTTAACAGAAAACACTGCTTTCAAGTGTAACCCTTCTGCCCGTCAGAGTTGGCAGGAACAAGGGCCGGGTTCAGTATCTAGGGGTTCCATTCCAATAACACAATGCAAAACCGGCTCGAGCCCCCACCCAGTGACCTGGGAGAAATATATACCACCCCCGCTGGGCACCTCCAAGAGGCAATACTTCCCCTCTCACAAGCACAGAGTCTGAGTGTAGCAAAAGCCTTTTAATAACAGAGAGAAACAATGTGGCATTATGTTGGGGAACCACCACCAACAGGATTCATAACACAACCCATGAGCAAAAACCCACCCCAAGCAAATTGGGCCATGTCCTTTCCCTTTAGTTCTTGAGTCCAGCAACCCAAAAGTCACCCAAAGTCCCAAAAGTCCAACAACCCAGAAGTCTCTGTCCCTGGTCAGTGCAGCCCCAGAGTTCAAAAGTTTATCTGCAGAGTTTTACCTCCCAACCTGGGTGGAAATGGGGGGGTTAAGGGGCACCTTACATGGTCCAAAGCCAATTGCCCCACCTCTCCGTGGGGCTGTGCTGTGCTCTGCTCCACCAGCCATCCCACGAGTTAGAATCATAGAATCATAGAATCATAGAATATCAGGGTTGGAAGGGACCTCAGGAGGTCATCTAGTCCAACCCCCTGCTTAAAGCAGGACCAATCCCCAACTAAATAATCCCAGCCAGGGCTTTGTCAAGCCTGACCTTAAAAACTTCTAAGGAAGGAGATTCTACCACCTCCCTAGGTAACGCATTCCAGTGTTTCACCACCCTCCTAGTGAAAAAGTTTTTCCTAATATCCAACCTAAACCTCCCCCACTGCAACTTGAGACCATTACTCCTTGTCCTGTCATCTTCTACCACTGAGAATAGTCTAGAACCATCCTCTTTGGAACCACCTCTCAGGTAGTTGAAAGCAGCTGTCAAATCCCCCCTCATTCTTCTCTTCTGCAGACTAAACAATCCCAGTTCCCTCAGCCTCTCCTCATAAGTCATGTGTTCCAGACCCCTAATCATTTTTGTTGCCCTTCGCTGGACTCTCTCCAGTTTATCCACATCCTTCTTGTAGTGTGGGGCCCAAAACTGGACACAGTACTCCAGATGAGGCCTCACCAATGTTGAATAGAGGGGAACGATCACGTCCCTCGATCTGCTCGCTATGCCCCTACTTATACTCCCAAAATGCCATTGGCCTTCTTGGCAACAAGGGCACACTGCTGACTCATATCCAGCTTCTCGTCCACTGTAACCCCTAGGTCCTTTTCCGCAGAACTGCTGCCTAGCCATTCGGTCCCTAGTCTGTAGCTGTGCATTGGGTTCTTCCGTCCTAAGTGCAGGACCCTGCACTTATCCTTATTGAACCTCATCAGGTTTCTTTTGGCCCAATCTTCCAATTTGTCTAGGTCCCTCTATATCCTATCTCTGCCCTCCAACGTATCTACCACTCCTCCCAGTTTAGTATCATCCGCAAATTTGCTAAGAGTGCAATCCACACCATCCTCCAGATCATTTATGAAGATATTGAACAAAACCGGCCCCAGGACCGACCCCTGGGGCACTCCACTTGACACCGGCTGCCAACTAGACATGGAGCCATTGATCACTACCCGTTGATCCCGACAATCTGGCCAACTTTCTACCCACCTTATAGTACATTCATCCAGCCCATACTTCTTTAACTTGCTGACAAGAATACTGTGGGAGACCGTGTCAAAAGCTTTGCTAAAGTCAAGAAACAATACATCCACTGCTTTCCCTTCATCCACAGAATCAGTAATCTCATCATAGAAGGCGATTAGATTAGTCAGGCATGACCTTTCCTTGGTGAATCCATGCTGACTGTTCCTGATCACTTTACTCTCGTGTAAGTGCTTCAGGATTGATTCCTTGAGGACCTGCTCCATGATTTTTCTGGGGACTGAGGTGAGGCTCTGCTCTGGCAGCCACTCCGCACCACCAACCATCCCGTGAGCTGCTCCAGCCATCTTGCAAACTGCTCCGCAATATAGCTTCAGGCCCCCCCCACTACTTAACATAACACTCAGTGATTTCAACTCTTAGTAATTTTAGCTCTTTAATGATTTCAGCTTGTAGTAGGGGAGCCTCAGTGCTGGTGTACCATTGGCCCAAAGTGATTTCAGCTTAGCAGCCTGTAACTAGACTCCTATTGGAATCAAAACTAGCTCTGATATTCCACAGTAGAGAGAGGAAACAGTGCAATTGGCATGTAGGACCCTCACCAGGGGGCCCATACCACCAGGTATTAATACCTGTCCCCAGTCTCTCTCTATTCAGTGGGTTTTGGAACCCATGACCCTTGCTTAGCGAGTGCTGCTTAGTTGATGGTGAGTCCCTCCATCATAACAAAAGGCCAAGTACAGTTCCACTGTCCTTGATTCACATAATCAGGATAATTACAGTTTATTCCTGCCCCACTAACAGAGAAATTGGGGCTCCTACAGCAGCCAAAGTGACCATCTAGGCGGGGTGGGTGTGCCTATTCAAATGAGATCAGCCCCTGAAGTTCTTTTCCACAACCGACCACCACTCGCCACCAGATGTCAGGGTAGAGCTCATCCTGACTCTCCTTACACAAGCAAAAAGTAATTTCTTGCTTTTTGGGTGGATAAACCTGGTTCTTGTCATGAGTAAAATGTACACGCCTGGTAAATTTTTTTTGAACAATCAAGCTAACTGTGAGATTACAGACTTGGGTCATATGCTTCTCTCACTTATGCCAGTATAAATCAGGAGCAACACCATGGATTTAAATATATTTACTCTGGCTTCCAACCTGTATAAGTCCAGAGCAGAATTTGGTTCTGTGGTGTGCAGTAGTTCATCAAAGGCCAAATTCTGCCATCAGACCCATACTAAGTAGTAACTTTTGCTCCATGGCTACTTGCACGGTAAAGCTGCTACTCAATGGGAGTAAGCATAGTAGTATCTTGAAATAAGGCAGCGTCACAGTTTTACTTCTGAGATAATAGAAAAGTTTAAGGCTCAAGAAGCATGGGGAAGTTAGTAATGTATCCTCAGATTTCCTCTTGTATTTGTCTGGGGCAGAGATATGAAGGATGCCAGAAATGTTCACTCGCTGCATCAGAGAATGTTGATCAGAAAATCTCCCTCGTTAGACACTATGGGTGGGATTTTCAAAAACTCTAAAACATTGGTCTTCTTCTACTCCCATTGACTTCAGAGGAAGCAAAATTATGCAACACCTGAAAGCTTTTGAAAATCCCACTGTGTGACCTTAAGTCATGCTCTTCCGGATTCATTCATTTCTCCAGCAATAGAGCTGGTAGAATTTCTTAAACTGAAATATTTCCATAAAAAGAGTAACGTTAATGGAAGTACGTGTTCATGCCACATTCTGATGTCACACATTACGAGTGTGTGTAAAGTAGTGTACAATATATAAACAGCAGCTGGCTCCTTTATTCACTTGATCACCTAGTCCTCGCCAGATTGCTGTTTGCTTGACCAATACATCTGATGAGAGAAACCGTACAGGTGGGATTAGAACATCTCTCATGAAAACTAGTTTTCTATCAGTTTTAGGAATTTGTACAAATCCACTAAGCCCTTGTATAGTTTTTGGTCACTCTATCTATCTTATTTAACTGGAGTATTTATCTTGGTGGCTTACATAATATGTTTAACTATGTATTAGGGGTTTTTCAGTGGGGTTGTAGCCATGTTGGTCCCAGGATATTAGAGAGACAAGGTGGGTGACACGAAGAAGAGCATCTGTGACATGAAGAAGAGCTCTGTATAGCCTGAAAGCTTGTCTCTTTCACCAGCAGAAGAGGTTACCTCACCCACCTTGTGTCTCTATGTATTAGGGGAGCGCTTTCCATTTCTTATCTCTGTCAAAATATTCCAAAGCAGATGGCTTGAAAGCAAGTTGTTCTGCCCATTGGTGTTACTGTTTCCTCTCCTCCATCCAACATGTTATCAGACCACATCCTCTTAGTGCCAACAATGGCACTGAAGTTCTTACAGTTCCTTTATGCAACCCTGATACAAAATCCCTGCTAGAAAGGAAATCTGGATGATAGATGCCTAAAAAGTCCTTTGGGTATTTTACCCTGTTGTCTTTTCTAAGCAGATTCATGGATACGAATTACAACAGTGTGGTTTTTCCAGCAGGGTTCCTCATGGGCTTATAAATATTTTCCTTCCATTTCTCAAACCCTCTTCTCTAAAAGCGGAGAATGAGACTCTGTGCAGCACATCTTAAGGTATGTCTACACAGAGATAAAAACCCCACAGCTGGCCCAGGTCAGCTGATTCTGGCTTGTGGGACTCAGGCTCCAGGCTGAAAAATCGCTGTGTGGACATTTGGGCTCAGGCTGGCTCTGTCTACACCACAATCACAGGGCATGAATGCAGCCCATATAAGCATACCAAAGCTAGTTTTAATCTAGCTAGCTGTGGTACTGGAGCAATGAAGCTGGGACAGCATGCACTTCAGGGCAGGATGTAAAAGCCTGCCTGGAGCCCTGGGGATTTACTTAGGTGGCTAGCCTGCACTGAAGCCCACACTTGGGACCCTGAGTAGGTGGAGGGTCCTAGAGATCGGTCTCCAGCCTGAGCCCTAGTGTCCACACAGCAATTTTTAGCCTGGCAGCCTGAGCCCCAGTGAGCCTGAGTCAGCTGCCCCATGCCAGCAGTGGCTGTGCCATGGGTCTTTTATCCCTATGTAGATGCACCCTAGGACTCATGTACGCTAGAAAATTTTGCTGCTTTAACTCTGCTGGTATAGGTAAAGCAGTACAATGCCCCAGCATGGACATAGTTATGTTGGTACAGCTGATTCCTGTTCAGGAACTGAAATAAACTATACTGGGATAAGGAATCCTTATACCGGTATAACTGCATTGACACTAGGGGTTTTACCTGTATAACTGTGTCACCATCATACCCCTAACAGACATAGTTATGCCAGGAAAAATTTTTAAGGGTAGATCAGACCTTGGAGCCGCAGCCTAGGGCGATGGGATCTGTGATGTCTTTAAGCCTTGTGATGCTTGCGCCATCCTCCTGATGGGTTGCTCCAGAGACTGACTGAGAGGTCCTTACATAATTTGGCCCCTGGAACCTGACTGTTATGACAGCATCCACTGTCTTGCAATAGGATCTTCAGAAGGGACACTCAGGCTGTTTTATTTTGTTCCAGTACCTGCACTGGGGGAATCCTTCCCCTGCAGTAACCAGAGCTTCTTGGGCCCCTTTACACCACTCTGGCCCTCACACCCAGGATGTAGGTATCTGAGCAGGGTTGAGGATCTCATCTGGTTTCTGCTTTCTTTGTGAAACTTTTTTGATTGACTTCTAGTAATTGCTAAACAGAAACCCAAACAAAACTTTTGACCACATTTCAAAGTCAATAACGCATGTATATCAACTTGTCTGAACACACCTGCTTTGTTTTGGTTTTCTATGCCCTTGAAACCATGTTACAGCCTGAGAAACTGAATGACTTGCACAGAGAAGCTTTGAACTCTTTAGCTATGTCTGCGTTTGGAAGTGATCACACTATCTAAACTAAGGGTTGATGTTACAGGATTGTAATCTTCTTGTGTCATGGTAAAACCCACAGGCGCATGAAAAGAGGGAAGGAGGTGAAGTCCAGGAGGTTCATTTTGCAGAGTTTCCTTATAAAAGTCTCCTCGATGTGATGGGGCTTATGGTTTGCAGAGAGAACTGGGTACTTTAAACCAGTGAGCCTCTCGGAGCTCTTTTTGTCTCTCTGAGGCGATGTTTACACTGCAATCATACCCACATGCAGACTCATCTGTAGATCATGTACCCGAGCTACTTTAATCTAGCTAGCTTGGATACTGGAATAGTGAAGCCGCAGCAGCATGGGCTTCAGTGCAGTCTAGCCACCTGAGTAAATACCCAAGACTCCAGGCAGGTTTTTACATCCTGCCCTGAAGCTTGTGCTGTCACAGCTCTACTTTGCAGTCCCCGAACTAGCTAGATTAAAGCAAGCTTGGGTATGTGTATATGGGCGGCATTCACACCCCATGACTGCAGTGTATACATAGCCTAAAGTATCCTCTTATCATCACCACCATAGTATCAGAGGGCCTCACAATCTTGGACATATTTATCCTCCAACACCCCTGCGAGGTAGGAAAGCACTATTATCCTATATACTGTTATTATTACTAATATAGTATTATCTTATTAACTATTATTTATCCGCCTATTAAATCAATAGATTTAAAGCCCATAGGCTTCTAATTTCAATTTATATTTCAATGGAAATACAGGCACAGATACTAAAGGAACCAGAGAAACCGAAGTTAGAGCTGGTCTCCTTCATTCCCCTCTCATTTCCCTCACCCCCTTCACATTCCATGCTGTATTCTGATACTTCACGTCCTGGGGAGGGGGGCAGAGGCTGTTTCAGCAGCTAGTGTCCTTCTTTAGGCAGGCTTGCTGACTGTGTTGCCTGTGTCACATGCTGCTCAGTTCTTGAAAACTCAAGTGAGCTTAGAGTGTTGTGTAAAATTTGGATGCAAATGAAAATCCACAGGGACAAACAAAGAGGACTCTGCCTTCCGTGCTTGCCACCCACCACAAGGGAACTCTCAGAAAATAGAGGCTAAATTTAGTGATGACAGATCTGCCAGGAGGCCTTTTTGAAAGCTTTAAAACAGAGAGGATCTAATAAAGCTGGATGGAGAGAAATAGTTCTTTCTGTATGAGGAAAGCTTGAAACTGTTTGGTTTGGAGAGGACGTGAATAAGTAGGGGCCTGATATATGAACCCAAAATAATGAATAGTTGAAGGAGAGCAAACTGGGTCCTCCTGTGTTTGCTTTTTGCATAATACAAGAAGGAGGGGACATTGTAAAGAAAAGCAACAAATGTAATGATAAAAGGAAATACTTTGTACATAATGCACAATCAATTTCTGGAACTCATTGCCATTGGGTACCATTGAGGCCAACAGCTTAGCAGGATTCAAAAAAGTATTAGACATCTATGTGGATAATAAGAACAGCCAAAGTTCAGTAGATACATACATAAATAATCCCTCATGTCAGGGCATCAGCCAACCGCTAACTGATGGGGGGAGGGTTAGGAAGAAAAGTCTGCTGTGGGCAAGTTACTTCATAATTGTCCATTATGTGGTTTCTTACTCCACCTTCTGAAGCAGCTGGTACTAACAAGTGTCCGAGACAGGAGACTGGACCAGGTGGGCCATTGCTCTGATATAGTTTGACTAGTCCTATGTTAACGCTTGGCTAATTATGCACCTTAGAGCTAAACTGTGTCTTATATGATGTTGGGAATGATGATGTGGTGCAATGTTCCAGCGAAGCCTCTGGAGAGCACTGGGCTTGATTCTTCACTGCCTTGTAATTTTGGATATTGGCTGGGAGAGGTTTCCATTCCACAGAGTCCACTGCAACAAAGCAAAGCCACTTTCTGATCTGAGACATAACGATGACCTGTTTAAAAGAGGGATGGTGTCAGAGCTGTATTCTGCAAGACAGCCTGTCTGCATCATTTAGCACTCTAAAAACCAGTGGTGTCCCTTTGCAGACTGCCATTGTAATGAAGGCTGGGCAGAAGTTATGGACATTGACATTGTGACCCAGATTATAATTCTATTATAGGTTAATTTACTATTTTATCTTAACTTTATTTTATAGGTTTACTACATTCAGACCCCTCTTGCTTTAGTTGCATGTTTGTGTTTATGAATCTTAGATGTTGTGTATTGTTTGCACAGATTGCTAGGTTTATAGGGCTGATCCGATTCCCACTGAAGATGACAGAGGTCTTTCTTGTGATTTTTTTAATTGAATCTGGATCAGGCCCATAATAGTTCATCACTCTGTTCATTTGGGTTTAAAATGTGGGTTGTGGATTTAATCCTGGTGAATTTTGCAAAGTCCAAACACAAACATGAGGAAACATTTCTTTTTTCCCTTATGTGATAAGAGAATTATTGCACAGCAGGTACACCCCTTAAAATATGCACGGGGAATCACGTTGAACATCGGGGAGCAGAGGGGGACTACAATCACTCACTCTTTTCCTTATATCTCTTTGGAAAACAATCAAGGATATGCAATGCATGTATGTCTTAAAAGCGTTGTGGTAGTGAATTTTAAGTGCACAAAAATTCAAAGCCATTGTAACTTGGCTACATTGCACCATATATTTCTGCTTAGAAGTGGTGGCTTTTATTAAATTTAATTACTTTTCCATGCTATGGTTTTAAATCAAGAGCAACTTCAAAACAAAGGTGGTTTATATTAATATAACAGTTCTCCCCTGTGGCTTGGATAGTAAAGGTGTAGCTATTAAATGAGGGTGGTTTTTATTAAACAATATGTGAAGAGCAACTACTCCATGAGAACAGTTAGTTACTGAAGGTGGCTTCTAGAGAGATGCTTTTTGGATTAACTTTAGAAGAAATATCTGAGTCCATAACAAATGTGGTGGTGGTCCACTCCTTTCCAGTGTGATTTAAGGCATACATTTTAACAAGATGGATAGTAAAAGAAACTACACAAGTGGGTTGAATTACAATTGCTGTGGGAACCATAATTTTTAATTTCCTGACTTCTGTGGGTCTGGATTCTCAGCCATAATGCTGCTTTGTGTTTATTTTATTTTGCACTGATGTATCAAATAGATGATATAATAGACTAAAAATGGGTTATGTGGCTTTGATCGAGTAAAGTGAAAAACTATGCTCTTTTTCATAAGTATGGGCATATGGCATCAGTATTGCTTCTTCATGTATAGTCAACTTGTTAAGTTTCAGAGTAACAGCCGTGTTAGTCTGTATTCGCAAAAAGAAAAGGAGTACGTGTGGCACCTTAGAGACTAACCAATTTATTTGAGCATGAGCTTTCGTGAGCCACAGCTCACTTCATCGGATGCATACTGTGGAAATTGCAGAAGACATTATTATATACACAGACACCATGAAACAATACCTCCTCCCACCCCACTCTCCTGCTGGTAATAGATTATCTAAAGTGATCATCAAGATGGGCCATTTCCAGCACAAATCCAGGTTTTCTCACCCTCCGCCCCCCCACAGACAAACTCACTCTCTTGCTGGTAATAGCCCATCCAAAGTGACCACTCTCTTCCTTGATTATCATACACATTGTGAAGAGAGTGGTCACTTTGGATGGGCTAACAGAGAGTTTTAGGTGCGAGTGTATTTGTATTAAGTGTAGTTTAAAAATTAGATTAAGTAAATGATTTTCCTTTTAAATTATGTGAAACTTGGTGATGACGACACAAAACAGAAAAAGCACAGGCTTCTTATGATGTAATTTAATATAGCTAGTTGTCACTTAAGAAATACAGATCTGATTGATACATCATTTTTAATGTTCTGACTTCAATTCACAGAGCAGTAAAGTGTGAATGCACGTATTTAATCTTGTCAGTGGCATTTTCAATGCTTTTCTATTTTAAGTAACATGCTTTAAAAGTTCTGCTCCCTTAGTTCACACTGTTATTGTCTGCTCCAGTTGTTGACTTAGTAGCTTTTCTGCTGTAGTCTGGGAATGAGTTCCTTTGGACTTTCACATTATCTTATTATAATATACATTATTTATACTGGAGGTTAATGACATTAACTCAGAGGAATTCACTGGACATTGCATTTACAAGATATAAAAATGCTGTTGTCAGTTATGGAAATTAAGAGTAAAATAGCGTTAATTCTTAAGATACTTAAGCTATATACCTTATTTATTTTTGATACATGATTAGTTCTAAATACTTTTGTTTATATTCATTAATTCTGAATTATTTAGTTATTACATGAGAAAATACATCACTTTAGAACTGAATTGGAATGCTGACTCCATCCAGCTAAATAAAGCATAAATAAATAAATAAATAAACTAAAATAGCACTAAGTGCTCTCCAGGGATCTGATGAGTGGTTAAGTAAAAATATCCATGTTTAATATCCTTTCAACCCCCAATTGCCTTAATTTTTTTTGGTTTTGTTTTTAAAAATAAAATCTAGAGAAAGGAATAGAAATGGGGCCAGTATCTGAAATGACTAGCTAGACATGCAGATCTGACTAATATGAAAACCAAAAAGAGACCAAGGCTCTAAGGACCAATTTTTCAAAAAACTAAAGCACACTTGATATTCCACCCACATGGCGGGTGAGGTAATACCTTTTATTGTACCAACTTTTGTTGGTGAAAGAGACAAACTTTTGAACTTCTATATAGCGCTTCCTCAGGTCACATCTGTGTAAACTCAAAAGCTTGTCTCTTTCACCAACAGAGATTGGTCCAGTAAAAGATATTACCTCACCCACCTAGTCTCTTTCTAATATCCTGGGACCAACATGTCTACAGCAACACTGCGAACAACAATTTGATATGCCAAACATTTTTTAGATTAAAATACAAGCAGGAAAAAAAATCTCCCTACCCTCTTTCACCAAGAAAATACTATTAAATACTATTAAGGCAATTCAGAGCTTTTTTTAGAGATCCTAAAGAAGCAAAAAACTAAATACTTCCCTCGCAGACAATGTAGTAGCAGTAGAATCACTCTATGGATACTACTGCTGCCTTGTGTCTGCAGTATTTATGTGGGTGCTGTGCTTCCTACATAGGGGAAATGCCTGGTGCATGTCCATATTTGTAAATCAGCTGACCCTGCTCTATTCCTCCCTGTAGCCATTCCCCAAATGTCCCCTTCTTCTGTAATCTTTCCTTTTCTGCAGGAATGTGTTCATTTTGGAGCCTATTAAATGATAGCATTTTTCTTCTGACACATCATATCCTTTAAAAATTCATTTTTTCATACCACTTATAGCATCCTGTATTACTTAAGGCCTCTAAACCAGAATGTAGATACTGTATAGTATAAAGTGTGAATACTGCAGTTTTAGCAAAATGTCAAATACCCTAAAAAGGAAAGAGTTTTAGTTGGACGGCATACAATCAGTCAAAAATGGTGTCTCTGGAGTCCCAAAAAATGATGCTGGAATCTGTGGTTATCACAGATTTTTTTGAAAACCAGTGATTTGAAAACCATTTATAATGAAAATACATGTCTGTTTCTGGAGACTTAATTAGAGGTGTAAAAATACTCTAATAATTTCCGTAACTCAGGGAATCTGTCCCTACATGGCAATCCTTATAGGAAGCTGCTGTGCTGTGTGAGGCCTTTAGGCTGCTGCTTACATGTTTGAAAATGCCCACGTTTTTGGCATATTTTTCAGTTTACAATAGTTGGGGCCTTGAAGAAGAGGGACTATTGTTCCATCTCTTCAGCTTTATTTTTGAATATTTCCTCAGAAAAGTCTGGAATGAATTGGGAAAGAGTAAAACAAATCTATTGGCTAGCCAGGAAACCTGTAAATGGTTAACTCCCCATTGTGCTGTTGAAGACTAGTGTAGACAAGAAAAAGGATTTTGCCATTAAAAATAGGGAGTGTCTGAATGTTTTATATACACTGAAACTTAAAACCCCCCCGACAATTAGAAAATTACTTATTCATAGATATGAAACAAAAGTTGCCTGAGGTGACTCCACCTTTTGTTCTGGGAGAATATTTAGTTAAAGCATGCTTGGCACAGAAACACCAACATCATATGATACAGCATGCCAAACATCCTTTAAATACTCCCCTTCCCCCACCAGTGTATAACGTGTACAGATAACGTGACTAATTATCCCGGCCCACCTTGATTATCACTACAAAAGGTTTTTTCCCCCCGCCTGCTTTCCTGCTGGTAATAGCTCACCTTACGTGATCACTCTTGTGTATGGTAACACCCATTGTTTTATTTTCTCTGTGTATATAAAATCTCCCTACTGTATTTTCCACTGCATGCATCCGATGAAGTGAGCTGTAGCTCACGAAAGCTTATGCTCAAATAAATTTGTTAGTCTCTAAGGTGCCACAAGTCCTCCTTTTCTTTTTGTGGTTACAGACTAACACGGCTGCTACTCTGAAAACTAAAGGCTGGAGACCAATAAATGTCTTTGGTTGAGTTTCAGTTGATAAGAAAAAGGAGGGAGACTGCACTCCATAATATATTAACCCCCAAAGTTGTAGTGAAGTAAATAAGTTATTTCACCCTCCATTTCTTTCTGGATTGAATCTCTCCTGATGCTACTCTCCACCAGAGCATCAACAGGTTCCCTCTAGAAGTGTGGCAGAACCATACCATCCTCTTTCCCCAATGGACAAGCATCTACCCCTCCCCCGTGGTACAGATCTTGTTGATTTGGGAGAGTTTGGGGATGATTTTTGGAATTCTGTGGAAGGACACTGTAAGTTTTGGGAGCATTATGTTGAACTTGTATCTCCAGTCAACCCTTCCCACCTGTCTGCAGTACCTGTCTGCAGTGTCTTGCTAGATTGCCACTTCATTGCAACCCGATTCCCAATGGAACCCTAGTTCTGAGAAAACTGTGTGGGTGGGTTGGTCAGGTGCTAATTTGTGGTTTGTACGCTTCAGTGCAACACTGCTGGCTAATCAGGTTACCATTACTCAAGATTACTCATGGAGGAGGCCCCCTCCTCCCCCCTGGCTTGTCTTGTGTTGCTGAGACCTGTCTGGATGATTCAACTGGCCTTTTATGGGCTAAATTCTCCCTAGTCAGGTTCTTGGTTCAGCGTCCTTGAAGATCTCCATGCCCAGAACTTCTCTGATTTGAAACATGCCTGGTTGAGCCTAAATTAAAAGAGTTTTGTTGAGATGCTTTGCTGTCTCACTAATAAGAAATGAAATTTAGTGAGGCACACATGTTCTCTGAATGTCAGATATACTCTACAACTTGCAAATACTAATCAAGTCAATCCAAATAATGCCAACATAGAAAGTTCCCTAAAAAGATGACTTTATGCATTCAAAGCTATTGATTGGGTGAAATTATGCCATGATTTACAGCTCAGGTATTGATGTTAACAGGGTTACACAAGGAAGTTGCAGTACCAGTTAAGTATTTACTATACCCCTTTCATGCAGTGGGGACTGCTAATACTTTTTGATTTTTGTCAAAGAGGCAATAACATTACCTGTGTTGAATGAGCAAGTTGGAGTTCTACTCTCTATTTCTTTTAAAGAGTCAAATGGGCCAGAATGAGAGAGAGCGAGCACAACCCTGAGAATGACTGACTGTATAGCCTGGTGAGTAGGGCACTCACTCAGAATGTGAGGGATCCAGTCCCCCTGCTCCAATGACTCTATTTATTTACAGTCCAACAGCTTCAACAGGAGAGATTGAGTGAGGCCCCTCCCGACCACATGAGAGTAGACTTTAGCCTAATGGCTAAAACAATCATTCTGATTGGTGGCACATCCTAGGTTAGTACCCTAACCAATCCTCCTCCTCACCTGTCCCAGGCTGTTTTGTGTGAACTCACCTGAGGAGCTTGATCCAGTAGGCTGCCTCTCAGCACATCTACGGATCAGGTCCCACACACAACTTAGGTGGCCAAAAGTCTATCTTCTCTTGGTTTGTGAATCTCTTGGGCTTAGGCAGGGAGTAGGTGCCTAGAGGGAGGCAGCAGTGCACATGCTCAGACAGAAACAGGCACATAGGTAACTTTTACTGCAAAACCTGAGGTGTTGAGTGAGTTTAGGTGCCTACAGGATTCAACAGGAGTTTTGTCCATTGCAGTGGAGCCTTAAAAAGGGACTTTTGCACTTAACTCTTTCTAGGTCCATAGCTGTCCGTGTATTCCCCTCCTGCTTGCTGCTGTATAAAGGTGCTCTTTCTTCTTATATAATTGCTTATGTCTTTAACTTGCAAACAGAAGAAGGGCAAGAGTGCTGACTTTTGTGAATATTTGTTTTGGCAGCACTGGGAATGTTGGTGCAGTCCAGACAGCAGAGTGAGCAGGCATGTAGAAGAGTTATTGAGTCAGCAAATCAGCGGTGTGGCTCTCTATATGGTTTAGGTAGCTGAATTTTAAATCAGCTACCATAAGTTCTACAGCAGACACAGCTTACTGAACTGAGCAATAAAACAATTAAAATGTGTAAAAGTCAGCTTGGGATAATAGCCTTTTTATTTGTCTGTCTCCCTGTGATTAATGGCAAATGAACTATAAAATTTTCCTTAATCTTCAGCCTGTTCTGCCTTTTTCTCTATATTCTCAGAAGACTTGTTCTAGGCATACATAGTCTATAGGGAGAAGTTACTTTTCATTTTCAGTATTAGCTGAAGACCAAGATTTCAGGAGAGGGGACCACAGAACATTAAAAGCCCATTCACAATAAACACTTGAGGGTGGGCATTTGTGATAGTCTATGTACAGCAAGCCAGCTCAATGAATATACTTAGTGCTGGCCATCTGGCTATACCCTCTCCAGAGCTTTTCCACGTTGGGACAGTCGGTAATCGTTTTTCTGCTCTGGTGCCAGGGCTACCAGCAATGGAACTTGTAGTGCAGATGGTATTATCTATCACTGTTGCTTAACACTGATCTTAGCCACCCCTACATCTGCTGTATTCAACAGAGTGATGAAAATGCCAGCAGTACCAGTGGAGATGCGCTGTTGGTTGCTATTGTGAGAAATATTGTTAGGAATGATTTCCTAGTGTAGGCAAGACTAAAGAGGGTTTTTTTTGTTTGTTTCCTTTTAAGGCACTTGGAATTCTCCACCTCCAGAGAGTCTGGCAGAATCCACTTTACTGAAATCGAGGAAACTAAGGACAATCATTTAAGAGGCCAGTATTCTCTTAGCATATAAATGGGGATTATCTGTGGTGATTCTTGCTGCTTATTACAGTGCTGTATTGTGCAGCCCACCTTTGAACATTGTTCTGTGACATAGTGCTTGGTGCCTGGCTATGAGGCTTACCAAATACTAAAACTGTGGGAAATTTTAGAGGAGGCTGATGTATTTAACATAAACGTGTCTATTTTTAATTTTCTGGAGTAATCTCACTTCTGCTGCTGCTTAGTTTGAATAGATTGTGACCTAAGTCTCTACAGTTTCCTTTCTGGTTTTCATACAGTGCAACAAGATCCCTTTCTGTTACCCCATTTACCTCTTCCCCAACAGCGGCCTCTTCACCAAACTGCAGTAGTGTAAATTCTCCAACTTCTCATCCTAGCTAAGCTCTTTGATCAGTTGAGTGTTTCTCTGGACACGGTCCAGTTTTTTTCTAGTCTTTCCCCTTAAAGCAGCCTCACAGAAAAACTTAAATCTTGTTAGAAACCATTTTGCTGAAGTATCTTTTTTTCTTAGGTTTCTTCATGTCATTAAGGCCAGTCTATGTGAAAACTGGATATTCGTATGTCGGAAGCTTAGCTACTCCTGCTACTTTCACTGTTATCAATGGGAGGCTTTTTACTGCCTTCAGCGAGCATTGAATTGGGCCCTTAAAGCAAGAGCCTGTGTTTGTTAAACCATGATGCTCCTCACACCAGATCATTTTGGTAAAGTGCAGCACTAATAGCTAAAGAAAATAAGGCTAGTATATGTACCTGTTAATATTTGCCTTTGTCTATGTCCCTCTGTGACTTGGGTTCTGGAAACTGTTATCCTGCATATGCTTTAACTCTGATTAATATTCTCCTCTCAGTCCCAGTTATGAGATTATATTGGTTGCCAAAGCATGACTTCAGTATAGGGACTTCCAGCTCTTGGGAGGCTGGGCTGTTTGCCTGATTGTTTGGTAAAGTTTTAGTTTTATATTTCACTACTAAATCTTATTGATCACAAATTTTTTCCCTCTGCCAGTATGAACTGATAACTGCTAGTGTCAACAGCACAACACCCCCCCCCATCAACTATGTTAGTACAGTGACGTAATCCAGAAAATTTGCTAAAGTTCAAATCCCCAATTACATTTTCTACTGAATTTGCTGGCAAATACTCATTGCCAATGGTTGCATTCCAAAATGCTTGCTTTCCACAACAGTTACTTTATCTGTTTTCCAGGGTACAGCTTCCAGGAAGAAAAACAGGAACATGAGAGGCCCAACAGAGCCAAATTCTGCCTACTGCTACACCCTTACCATCCCACTGATGTCATTAGATGGACATTAATTTATTCTGTCTTTACGGGCATTACATGTGAAAAACAGAGGGCAGAAATTTAACCAAGTGTTCAGAGCGGGCTGAGTTCAAAATTCCAGGCCCACCTTCAAAATTTGCCAAACAATTTCAGCTCCTTTTAAATTTAAATGAAATGGTTTGATCTTTCAGTTTTGGAAAATCAGTCTCTTTGCTTCACATATCTGTTCTGTTTTACTTCATCAAACCACTCATTCTTTTGTATGTAATTCATTGTCTGACTACACCAGTTTGGGTCTAGACCTGAACTCTAAGAGCAAAATCCTGCTCCTTGCTACTGGCCTGATCCAGCTTCGATTAAAGTCAATGGAAACAAAATGGATGAGTGTATAAGAGGGAACAGGGAATATAAAAGCAAGCCAGAGCTCTCCATATCCTTCAAACGAGTGTTAAAACACCATGCTGTGCACTGTAGAGAGCCTGGTGTATTGTTCTAGGAGAAGTTTCCAAACCCCTATATCATGTGTGCTGCTGTTCATAGCAAGTGCCATCAGGGACACAAACACACTGCTGCTATTTTGAGTGGCAGCGAAGTGGTTTCCAGAGCATATACCCTTAGTGTATTTGTGGACACCCTGTCCTGGTTGTTAAGATTACTACATCTGAGGGCTTGGCTACACTTGCGAGTTACAGTGCAATAAAGGAGCCCTGGGCGCACTAGCTCACTACCTGTCCACACTGGCAAGGCATGTAGAGCGCTCTGACTCCGCGGCTACAGCGCTGCTGGGACTCCACCTCAGCGAGTGGAATAACGTTTGCTGCGCCCCTGCTGGAGCGCTGCGGCGCCAGTGGGAATGAGGTGTTGCATTACTGCGCTCTGATCAGCCTCCGGAAACGTCCCATAATCCCCTTAAGTCAAATGGCCACTCTTGTCATTGTTTTTGAATCGCTGCAGGAATGCAGATATGCCCTTTGAAAGCTCCGTTTCTGACAGCTGGCTGCTTATCTGCTCCGAGACAAAGAAACCATTAGTGTGGAATGCTGTGTGAGAGAGAGAGAGGCGGGGGAGAGGGGGGTCTGCTGCTGTCTGAACTTACAAGACAGCATGCTGACATGCTCTCAGCCCCCCAAAACCCACTTTCTCTCCCCCCACATACACACAACACACTCCCTGTCACACTCCACCCCACCCCACCCATTTGAAAAGCACATTGCAGTCACTTGTGGGCAGCTATCCCCGCATGCAATGCACCGCTCCCAATGCCGCTGTAAGTGGCGAAAATGTGGCCACGCCAGTGCGCTTGAAGCTGTCACTGTGGACAGACTGCAGCGCTTTCCCTACTGTGCTCTCTGAAGGCTGGTTTAACTCAAAGCGCTCTACATCTGCAAGTGTAGCCATGCCCTCAGGCTGCACTGAGCAACATCTCTGCACTCTGAGTTGGCTGGCCAGGACAGAGTTTGGCCTAAATGTCTAGATGGGGTTAATCTGACTAGATTTGCTATCACATTTCAATAATGAGAATGTAGAGGCCCAAAAACCTGGCGTAATCTCTGAGGTGTTCTTTTTTGTTTTTGTTTTATGACCGTAGTTAAATATTTGTCCTTGAATGCATTGCTTAGAAGGGGCAACCACAGCTAATCCATGTTTCTGAAGTTGGACATCATCCATAAGTTTAAAGATTCTTTACCTCACTTAGCTTTACACAACATATAATTTATAGAATTGGATCTGATAGCTTAGTTGATGGGCATTTAAAAATCTCTTTTCTCACAATACTCAAACCAGAACAGTGTTATCTGTATTGTTTAGAATAGTCTGGGTAACAATGCCTCCAGTTTTCAGAGTAGCAGCTGTGTTAGGTGAATAGTTCTCCTTCAGAGTGCTGGGAAAATCATCTCAAAGGAATGCAGATATTGACTAACTCATAGTTTTGGATAGTAATGGTTAAAAGTAGTGGAAAAGTACATAATTGCTTGCAGCCCTAAAACACCACAAAAATTACCATCCTGCAGAAAAAAATTCTGCCCTTAGGCTACTGCTAATGCAGCTTCAAAAATGGTCATAAAAACTTACTGGCCCAGACATAACAGCTGCTTGTCTATCTTTCCAATGATGATGAAAAAATTAAGGCCAGATCCTCAGTTGGTGTCAATTGGCACAGCTCTCTTGGCTCCAATGAAGCTGTTTGCTGAGTTACACCAGCTAAAGAGCTGACCCTGATTATATTTAATTCTCTCATCAATAATATTTACTTGTCAAGGCTATAGAATTTTGCACGTCTGAGCTAATGGTTGCAGTTGGTGGACAAAGTATGGATGGAAAATGTACTTTTGCAGGGTTAAGTATCTAAATTCAGTAAATGTTGACATCAATTTGTACACAATAAACAAAAAACAAGCACTTTTCACCCAGCTCTTTTGCATGTGTTTGTTTATATAGCAATTAGTAGATGTCATGGTTGAGGATCAGGAAGGAAACAAGATTCTGTGCAGGGAACAACTGTCCTTATTAGATCATAGAGGGGAGAGTGAGAGATTTTAGATATCAGGAGAGTGCTATAAAGTTCAGTGGCTTTTGTTCTTGGATAAGTGTTGGGGCTTGTGTCTACACATGGAAATTTACCAAAATACCTATTCTGGAATAATTATTTTGGGAAATTTCCAAGTATAGACCAGACCTTAGGTAGGAAAAAGCCCTTCATGACATTTTGGAACAGAAAAGGTTCTCACTTTGGAAGCTCTTGCTTGTATTCCATGACTTAACTAGTGCAGTGCTAGTCCTACAAGATCACATAGCTGTCTCTTTTTATGAACCATGACTTTAGGAGGATGCCTAACTGATAAATCACAGCTTTGGGAAGCAATGCTGTGGAGCTCTGAGGTGACACAGCAGTGATGGGAGGAAGGATGGTCTTGTGATTAAGACATAGGGCAGTGAGTCAAGAGTCCATGATTCTGATCCTGGCTGTGCCCTGGGCCTGCTGGGTGGCTCTGGGTTGGGGATGTAACCTATCTGTGCTTCAGCCAGCTCTACAGCTGGACACATTTGTTTTGGCTGAAAAATGCAAGTTCACTTCAATTGAAATATTTCACGAAGTTGTGTCATGACTTTTACATAAAAGCGGAAGAGCTTCTGAGAGACCCTGCCTCACAATAGCCAATAGCCCAGTGGTTAGGGAAATTGCTCAGGGAGAGCTGGGTTCAAGTCCTTGCTCTAGAATGGGGATTCAGACCTGGGTCTCCGAAATGAGTTCCCTGGCTATTGGTTGTAAGGCAGGTGGTGCTGCTGCCACCACAACAACCTTCTCCTCCTCCTCAATTTTTGTGAACCTAGCTCTTAATTTCCTTTCCTTTTATTAAAAATACCTGAAACGAAACATTTTGTTCAACCCAAAACTATATTTTCCCTACTTTTAAATTCACAAAAAATTCTAAAAAGTTTCAGTTGGGGTTGAACCCAATTTTTTTTTACCAGTTTTTCAGAACTGCCAGCAAGCCACACTATCAGTTATTCGCCCAGCTCTAGTTAGCTCCTCAGTGCAATGGGGATAATAATACTTCTCTCTGTCTTAGGGGTGCTGTGAGGCTAAATTCACTGATGCTTGTAAATTCTGCTGAGATCCTTACATGGCAGGTACTTAGTAAGTGAATGTAATTAACTTAACAACATGTTAATAATGCAGAATAAAATATCCTTTAAATTTCTTCTCTCTCAGAAGTCTTCAAAGTTGCACGCTGTGAGGAATGCCAGAAAGGGGCAAACCCTTACAAACAATAAAGTTCAGACAAACTAGCTACAGAAAAACACATACAAGAGTAGCCCTGATTAGAACTGTGATTATGTCTGTCCTAAATGCTGACTGGTTTGTGCTTTTTAGACTGAAAGATAGGGCAATAATGAGACTGTACATAGCCCTGAAGACAAATACAAAGAGAGCCTAAAGCCAAGGGACGATTTGTGGGTACTGGGACAGGCAGGTCTAGGCCTGCCCAAAACTAAAGACCTGCCCCTTCAACTAAGGGGTGCGTGTGTGTGTGCGCACGTTGCTGTGCACATAGAGTTGGGTGTGTACAGTTACTCAGGGCCTGCTGCTACATAGCTGCCATTTGGACTATTATTATGTTTTGTTCAGACTTGCTGACTTAACTGGTTCATGGTTATTACATTTTTTGATTGGCCACCTACATGTGTGTCTATCTTTGATTTTCTTGCATTTTGGGATTGCTGTTCTTGGGTGCATCAGAGCATAACAGGGGAACCACTAGGCCCAGGCCACCAGTGAGGACATGGGACAACAAAGGAGAAAACACGAATGGGAATGAGATCAAAGGTTAAAAATCAAGGAACCAGAGAACCCCCAACAGCACCCATAGCTTCTCAAAGGCATCTAAGGAGTGAGTGGACGCTGCCCAGATAGGGTTGCCAACCTTCAAGATTATCCTGGAGTCTCCAGGAATTAAAGATTAATCTCTAATTAAAGATAATGTCATGTGATGAAACCATCAGGAATTCATCCAACCAAAGTTAGCAACCCTATGCCCAGAGGAACTCTGCCTGTAGGGGTGATTGGATAAGGGAGCAGAAATAGGCCCCACAATCAGAATATCACCCCTTGTCCAGCTTCCTCCTCTTAAAGCCAAAGTAGTGTGCAACTAAGAGGTACTGGATCCTCCCAGCACTCTGGATCCATGTCCGAGGAGACTCTGCTTTCCTATATCAGGGAAGTAAGGCAGGCAAAGTGTGGATTAGCATTTTGCACTGTTCCTTTTTAAACGGATAGTGCTGCTGGAAGCTAGCCAAAGGCCTGTGGTATCTACCTGATGAAGCCAGGTGACTCATGTAAGCAGAGAGCCATCAACACCCGTGCTGTGCTTGGATATGTAGGAGATCAATTCTTCTGTAGCAGTAAGGACAAAATTACATGCACAATAGTGTAGTTACTTTGAGCAGTCATTTGGGGGCAGCATAAACAAGAAAACACTATAAATGAGACTAATTCTGGGCTTTTACACAGAAACACATTGAACATACCACAAGAGCATAGTTTACTACAACACAGGATTGTTACTGTGCTAAAAATAAATATAATATTGGAAGGAATCTACACAGACTGAACCATTACAATTTGTAGCTATAGCTCTGGAAATTCTCTCTCTGTGCTGTGTTTGTACGAGTTCCCCACTGTTGCAATGGTAGAGTGTGAAAACTGCTAATTGTAGACACAGCCTTATTGTATTCCCTCGACTCCGCTAGCTTTGACAGCCGATGTATCTGCTTTTCCCACAGCTCCCTCTGGCCTCCTTCCACCCTGCTCCCTAGGAATGGAACTTTTGCCCTGATCTGATCTGTAAGGCCCTTGCCCTCTTCTCCTGCAGATCCCCACAAGAATCCACCTCATTCTGACAAGAAATTGCCCAATTAATGCTGAATAGACTGAGGGGCAGTCAGATATAGTTAATGTGCATTTATTTAATAATTATAATAGACTCCCCCACGCCCACAACCAATATATAGAGAATGTCTATAAAAACGGTCCCCATTTAGATTGTGTCCCCCTCTCCTCCTTTAGTATGTTGCTTGTCAGTTGTACTGTAAATTCTTAAGGGGCAGGGACTATTTTTCTGAGAGGTGGGGACATAGCCTAGCATATAGATTTTGAGTAAATCATCCTTTGGTCCCACAGTGACGCTATCTCAAATTGCAATTACAAAGATTAGTAACATCTACAGTGGTGTGGGTTTTTTTTGTTTTTTTTTTAATCTATGGTTTTAACAACTATTTCAAAAAGTCCCGAGTTAAAGGCCCTGTTAAGCACATGGTGGTACTTTAATTTGTCTGTTTATGCTCCCTCTAACTCTGACCTCTATTCTTCCTGTCAGCACTTATGGATCTGAAGCAGGCCATGTGGATCTTCAAAGGACATTGAAATTGCATTGTAATAACCTGTATCTCTGGAATGAGCCAGGCGAGGGCTGCTGATGGAACTGCATTCTGGTAAAACGATAAAAATAGAGGTGAGTAATTACATTTTTCATAATGGACAAGTCGTTCAGATACCATTTCAATGACAATTTCCATTCAGTAAGGGAAAACCTTTTAAATAATATGTCACATTTTACCATGTCACCTAATTTCTTACAAATCCAATTTGCTTTCCCTATAGTCCATAGCTAGGGGATAGAGCTACAATAAACAAACTATATATAAATCTATGGCTGAATTGGCTGGTATATTAATAATCACATACCTACATTTATTAGTTCTAAATCAGAAGACCAGAATAGGCTCTATGCTGCAAACATTTATGTACATGCATAAACTTTACTCATGTGAGCATCCTGGTGCGATCAATAGACCTGATTTTCTTTGTCCCTTGTGCAGTCATTTACAGACTCTATTCCGTACTATAGCTGTGCTATTCTGACTTGGTAGCATTTTATGTCCTTTTTGCACTCACTTTCCACAGGTGCAAATGACTGCACAATGGGTCAGGCAGTGGAGAACTGGGTCCAAAGGCAGTAATCATATGTGTTAGGATTTGCTGCTCAAAGCAATAGTAACACAGGGATCTCTGTGGAAAAAAAATGGTTATTCACTTTCTCGTAATTGTTATCCTTCAAGATATGTTGTTCATGTCCATTCCAGGCAGATGTGTGTGCACCGAGTGCATGCCAGCCAGAAGATTTTTCCCCTAGCAGCATCCGTAGTGTCGGCCTGGCTGTCCCTGGAGTGGCGCCTTCATGGCCCCCAATATCAGGCCCCGCCGACCTCCCACCCCCTCAGTTCCTTCTTGCCGACTATTCTGACAGAGGGGTAGGAGGGTGGGTATTGGAATGGACATGAACAACACATCTCGAAGAACAACAGTTACGAGAAAGTGAGTAACTGTTTTTTTCTTCTTCGAGTGATTGTTCATGTCCATTCCAGGCAGGTGATTCACAAGCTAGAGCTCAGGAGGTGGGGTCGGAGTTATCCACAGAAAAGAGCACGGGTCGCCCACAAGCTGCATCATCCCTGGACTGTTGTGTAATTGCACAGTGCGACATAAATGTATGTATCGAAGACCACGTAGCTGCCCTGCAAATTTCCTGAATAGGGACTTGTGCCAGGAACACCGCAGAGGAGGCCTGGGCCCTGGTAGAGTGAGTGGTTATCTGCGGAGCGGGCTCCTTTGCCAGGGTATAGCACTCCCTAATGCAGGACGTTATCCATGACAATATGCATTGAGAGGATACCAGAAGGCCCTTCATTCTGTCCGCCACAGCTACAAAGAGTTGGATGTACTTCCGGAATGAAATAGTTCTCTCTATGTAGAAGGCTAAGGCCCTACGCATGTCCAGTGAGTGCAGCCTGCGCTTCCTATCTGAGGAGTGTGGCTTGGGATAAAACACTGGGAGGAAGATGTCCTGGGTCATGTGAAAATGGGAGATGACCTTCAGGAGAAAAGCCGGATGAGGCCTGAGCTGGACCTTATCCTTATGGAAAAACTGTGTAAGGGGGCTCAGACGTGAGGGCCCTGAGCTCCAAAACCCACTGAGCTGAGGTAATTGCCACGAGGAACACAACCTTGGATGAAAGATATAACAGGGAGCAGGTGGCCGGAGGTTCAAATGGTGGGTCTGTAAGCCTGGAGAGGACTAAATTGAGGTCCCAGGCAGGGACAGGCTGACGTGTGTGTGGGAAGAGTCTGTCCAAACCCTTGAGAAAACGACTGACCATGGGGTTTGCAAAGACTGAGAGACCATCTGAGCCCGGATGGTAGGCGGAGATAGTGGCCAAGTGGACCCTTATTGATGATCGTGACAAGTCTTGATGCTTTAGGTGAAGGAGGTAGTCCAGTATAAATGGTATGGAGGTGAGGGGCTGCGACTGACTACGTTGCTCCTCCCAGATGGAAAATCTTTTCCACTTAGCCAGGTAAGTAGCCCTGGTGGAGGGCTTTCTACTACCCAGGAGGACTTGTCTGACCTGGTCCGAACAAGATAGCTCTGTGGCACTTAGCCATGGAACATCCAGGCCGTAAGGTGGAGCGACTCTAGATTTGGGTGCCGGAGTCGGCCCTGGTCCTGCGTGATCTGGTCGGGGACCAGCGGTAAGGTGATTGGGGCAGCTATGGACATTTCCAGGAGCGAGGTGAACCAGTGCTGACGTGGCCACGGCAGCGCTATTAGTATGACTCGATCCCAGTCCCTGCGGATCTTGAGGAGCACCCTGTGGACTAGGGGGATGGGTGGGAAAGCATATAGCAGGCAGCCCTCCCATGAGAGAAGGAAGGCGTCCCTGATGGACCCCGAGCTGTGGCTCCGAGGGAACAAAATGTCTGACATTTCGTGTCACCCAGAGTGGCAAACAGGTCTACCTGGGGAGAGCCCCAGAACCAGAAGATTGAGCTCACCATGTCTGGCCGAAGGGACCACTCGTGGCTATTGAAGGTCCGGCTGAGGCTGTCCTCCAGTGTGTTTCACACCCCTGGGAGGTATGAAGCCTGCAGGTGGATCGAGTGCTCTATGCAGAAGTCCCACAGCGAAAGGGCTTCTCGGCACAGGGGAGAGGAGTGTATACCCTATGTTTATTGATATAGAACATCGCCGAGGTGTTGTCCATGGGGATTGAAACACACCTGCCCATTATGGACATTTTGAAAGCATATCAGGCCAGACACACTGTCCTCAGCTCTTTGACATTAATGTGAAGAGCGAGGTCCACTGGAGACCAGAGGCCTTGGGTCTTGAGGTCCCCTAGGTGAGCCCCCCCCCAACCCAGATCCAAGGCGTCTGACACCAAGGTGAGCAAGGGCTGAGGGCTGGCAAAAGGCACCCCTGTGCAAACCATTCGAGGGTCGAGCCACCATAGGAGGGAGTCCAGTACCAGGCGGGGCAGGGTTACGCATCTCTGGCTGGTCGGTACACTGACACCAGCCAAGACTGGAGTGGGCGCAGCCTGAGCCTAGCATGCTGCACCACATATGTGCAGGAGGCCATGTGTCCCCGCAGCTTTAGACAGTTTCTTGCCGATGTCGTGGGGAACCGTCTGAGGCTCTGTATGATGTTCTGAAATGAGCGAAACCTGGCCTCCGGGAGGTACACCCTGGCTTGAGTAGAGTCCAGGACTGCGCCCTATGAACTCTATCCTCTGCACCGGGGACAGCGTAGATTTCTCCTTGTTCAGGAGGAGACTTAAGTCGAGGAAGGTCCTCCTTATAAACTTGACCTGAGCCTCCACCTGGGCTCTCGAGTGACCTTTGATCAGCCAGTTGTCGAGGTATGGAAAAACCTGTATCTGGCACTTGCGCAGGAACGCCGCGACGACTGCCATGCATTTTGTGAATACTCAGGGGGCAGTCGACAGTCTGAATGGGAGGATGGCAAACTGGTAGTGGCCTCTGTTCACCACGAATCTGAGGTAGTGTCTATGATATATGACTATTGCGATATGAAAATATGCGTCCTTCAAGTCGAGGGCGGTGTACCAGTCTCCTGGATCCAGTGAGGGAATAATGGAGGATAGTGAGACCATGCGAAACTTGAGTTTCTTTACATACTTGTTGAGCTGTTGCATGTCCAGTATGGGTCTGAGGCCCCACTTGGCCTTTGGTATGAGGAAATACCGGGAGTAGAAACCCTTGCCCCTTAGCTTCTGAGGAACCTCCTCCACTGCCCCTACCGAGAGGAGGGACTGCACCTCTTGAATTAGAAGTTGCTTGTGAGAGGGGTCCCTGAAGAGGGATGGGGAAGGGGGTTGGGGGGCGGGAGGGTACAGAATTGGATGGAATATCCGCTCTCTATCGTGCAGAGCACGCATCGATCTGAAGTAATTCAAGACCAGGCACAGTAGAAAGGGGATAGATGGGACGAGAAAGTAAGATGGGAAGGATCCAAAGATCGTACTGGCAAGCCGTCCTCGACCGTACCCTCAAAAGGGTGGTCTAGAGCCCGGTGGGGCCCTGGCCTGGCCCGAGCTTTGTCCAGAGGGAGGGCGTTGCCTCCTCCGAGTGCTCCTGTTCCGCCTATGTGGAGCGTCCTGGCAGTTTTGGGGTTGGTAAGGACGAGGGGCAGGTTGAGGCCTAAATTGTCTGCACTGGGTAGCAGGCGTGTGAAGCCCCAGGGAACGAAGGGTAGCCCTCGAGTCCTTCAAGCTGTGAAGTTTCTTATCCATCTTCTTGGAGAAGAGAGCTACACCCTCGAAGGGAAGGTCTTGAATGGTCTGCTGGACCTTGTGGGGAAGACCAGATACCTGTAGCCAGGAGCCTCTCCTCATAACCACCCCTGTGGCCAAAGTGCGGGAGGCCGCATCCGCTGCATCTAAGGCCGCTTGCAAAGACGCCCGAGAGACCAGTTTCTCGTCCTCCATGAGCGCAGAGAACTCCCCCCGAGCTTCCTGGGGCAGAAGTTCTGTAAACTTAGCCATAGATGAGCAGGTATTATGCCCGTAGCAGCTTGCTATGGCCTGCTGGTTGGCTATATGAAGTTGCAGGCCTGCTGTCGAGTAGACCTTCCGGCCAAACAGGTCCAGTTTCTTGGCATCCCAGTTTTTAGGGGTGGATCATCGAAACCCTTGACGTTCTCTCTGATTGGCCGTGTCGACCACCAAAGAGTCTGGAGGAGGGTGGGTGTAAAGATGTTCATACCCTCTAGAGGGAACAAAGTAGCAGCACTCTGATTTCTTGGCCATAGGTGCCAGAGAAGCAGGAGTTTGCCACAAGTTCTTAGATGTTTCTGTTATCGACTTGATAAATGGCAATGCAACCCTTGGTGGGCCGGAGGGAGCCAGGATGTCTATGACAGGGTCTAAATCCTCTTCCACCTCCTCTGCCTGAATCCCCACGCTTTGGGTGGCCCGCCTTAAAAGCTGTTGAAGAACCCGGCTGTCCTCCAAAGCTGGGGCCATCGAAGTCCCCGTGACCGCTTCGTCGGGTGAGGACGAGGAAGCGAGAACAGGAGGTGGGCCCAGTTCACTGCCTTCAGCCCCCACAGGGTCCCTCGGCATGCGGTACTGTGGAGCTGGTACTGATGAAGAACTCTGCGCCGCAGCCGATGCCAGGGCAGTTTTATCTGGCGGGACTGAGATCGTCGGGGTTGGTAGGGATGGAGCTGAGGCTTCCACTGGTGCCATCACCTGGAGAGCCGATGCCGGAGCTGGCTGAGGTATCGGTGCCGAAAACATGTGAGTCAGCAGGGCCTCTCCGCCCTAGGGTAGCACCAACTGTGGCACGAACGACGCCGAGGACACCAACACCGTTCTGGAGCGCGGACCATGGACTTGACCCTGGCTCTGATGGTACGCCCAGGGTGTCCAGAAGGGCCATTGAGCAGGTGGTTGCCACTGTTGTTGCCACGGTGCCGGGTATGGTTGGTGACTGCACTGGGACCTGGACTTCTGCTCCACAATCTGCTAGATCAAGCTGAATTCACCTCTGACTCCGAGGTCTCCGAATAAGAAGACCACAGAGGAGCAGTTCCCTGGTTGCCAACGAACGACGACTCGATTCCGGGGAGCGGTGCGCTCCCTGCGTCTGTGCAGGTGGTGCCAGAGATGGAGACCAATGGGCCATAATGGTTGGCTTACCCCTAGAGTGGAACAGGGGGCGTGTGGTCACCGGAGATTTGTCCCTCCTTTCGGGGGAGGACGGTACCGGGAGGCGCATCAGGCCCGTTGCCGCCTTGAACGCCTCCGGCGTCGATGGTGGTTGTATGTCCACCAGATGGTCCTGGGACTGAGGAGGGTTCGGACTCGACTGGACCCCGGCTGGGGCAGGAGTCAGTGAAACCCTGGGCGGAAGTGAGGCGGAGGTGGTCTGTTCTGAGCCACTCGCAGACGGCGCTGGCCCCTTAGGCTTCAAGGGGGGTGATCGGTCCCTCACTGGCCTCTTCTTCTTTACCAGCACCGGAGATGGAGAATGGTGCCGAACTGAGGCCGACGCCCTATGGCCCGAGTAGTGGCAGTGCTGGTGGGCTTTAGAGTCCTTAGCCGGGCCTGTTTCACGCGCTGTTGGCACCGGAGTGCTGCACACCGAAGAGGACGTGCTCGGTGCCAGGTTGTTGGGTCCTGGGTTGGATTGTGGTCTCAGAGCCGCCTCCATGAGCAGGAGTTTTAGTCTCTGCTCTCTGTCCTTAAGCGTTCTTGGGCGGAAACCCTTGCAAATGCGGCACTTGTCCTTTTGGTGAGTCTCACCAAGGCACCGCAGGCAAGATGAGTGAGGATCACTCTTGGGCATAAACTTTCCAAAGGACTCACAGAGTTTAAACCCTGGAGACCTGGGCATACCCGCTAAGGGGAAACGAACTCTCTAACAAACTACTACTAACTATATGAAAAGTATTACTTTAGAGAATAACTATTTACACTAAGAACAAAGGAACTAAGAAAAGACACTGCTAAGGTGCTTGCTGTAAGAGTGAGCAAAGTTCCAGCTAGCCGTCACGGGCGGTAAGAAGGAACTGAGGGGGTGGGGGGGTCGGTGGGGCCCGATGTTGGGCGCCATGAAGGCGCCACTCCAGAGGGCGCCCAGGCTGACCCTATGGACGCTGCTAGGGGAAAAATCTTCTGGCTGGCGTGCACGCAGTGCGCACACACCTGACTGGAATGGACATGGACAATCACTCGAAGAAGAGCTAAACACTTTAAAAGGGATAGTTTGATAAAACACCGTCAAAAGCTTTGTGCTGTACAAAAACATTGCACTTTTTTTCCTTGTTCTAAGTCTGACTCATCAGCTGGTGTGTGTATACATTGTACAAAGTTTGTATTCAACAGTTCAGATTTCTACAACTGTACTTATGAAAAATGTCAAGGTTAGACCAGGTTGCTACTGTGCTTTCTTCAAATAATGAGCATAATAGCCGTGGAGCTGATCTGCAGCTGTAATCATTTGGCAGTGAAAGCCGACTGAGCCATGATAGTATGAACCGTGATGCAAACCTCAAGATCTGTTTGCTGCTACTTGAACACTTGTCATAAGACTTTCAAATTGCAACCTGTAATTTCCATTATGGTTATTGGAACTGGTCAGAAATTGGGTTTTTCCATGGGAAAACTTCGACTTTTGTTTTTATATTAAAAAAAAAAGACTTGGTAATTTTTGGACAAAAGCTGCTGAAAACGAAATTTATTGGGTTTTTGGTTTTCTGATGGAAATCAAAATTTTTCGAAGATGAAAATGTTCATTTAGTCAAATAACCAATTTTCTGTCACAAAAAAAAAGTTAAATGGAAAATTTTCAACCAGCCCTAATTATTATTGTTTAAAGCCAAGAGTGTGGCCTAATATTTTTGTGCAATTGGTCTGTACACTGACTCTACTACACCAGAGTAATGAACCTGATCTTTGGCACCCCTACTCCAAAAACTGGTTCCTCCCATACATTGTTGTATTGAGCTGTCCAAGGTAATATTTCTATGTGTGTTATGAATATCCACATGGATATCCACTTTGCCAACTTCTCAAACACTAGCTTCTTTGTTTATCTAATGGTGCCTCCGCTGATTTGAAGCAGGGAAGGCTCCAGTGTCCAAACAACGACCATATTCATTTTTTTGTGGTGCTGTGAGATGTAGCTGAACTGCTCACAGCTGTTGTCCTCTGTGTAATATACACAGGGCTATATTCTCTTATCCACTAATGGGAGCAGAGTCGAACCTGGTCGAGTCTGAGGTCATGGGGTCATGTTGCCTCCACTGTGCTTCCTTCTTATCCTATGGAGGGCTCTCCCAGGGCATGCTGTAGGGTTCAGATTCTGAAGGTCAGGAAGGGGTAAGGCTGGGGGATGTCTCCCCAAATCCCTACAGCGATTCCTGACTAATCAAATGCTGATTCTTCCACTGGGAAGAATGGGATTGTGCTCCAGTTGGAAGGGCTGGGATGGCTGTCCCAGGCCTGAGCAGGACTGACAGAATCTGGGCATGAATGAAGGTGACATGTGGTCAAAGGGTGTGGGGCATTGTGAGACAAAAATGTCAAGTGCTCATAGTGACTGTTTGCACTGGAGGTGATGAATGGCTTTTATGTTGGGATTTTTGTGGTGGATTATTTTGCATAAGGTTTCTAATAATAAACAAACCAGCCCTGAAGAGGGGTATTATTGAGGCAAGAAAGCTTGTGTGAGGTTACTGGAACCAAGGGAAGGAAACTGAAGCAGGGCATACCTGTCATATCTGTCATGCTGGGGCTTGTTGCAGGAGGGCGCTCCAGGCAGGGTCGCTCTATGATAGTCCCATACACTGATATAGCAAGTGCACTGACAGACCTCCAGGACTTACACACGCCACATCTGACATAACGAATAACTATATTTAATAGTTACATACCCCTTTTCATCTTTAAAGCCCTTCACAAACATGAACTAGTGAATGTAAATATCAGTCAACATAACTGTGTCTTGTGTAATTCCTCGCACACTTATACAAACATGGTGGAACAGGTTCCTTGCTGCAGCCAAAGGCCTCTCAGTGCCAGGGGGGTGGGGAGCAGACAGGAAGTCCGGTGTGGCTTCCACGATTCTCTGCCTGTCCCCAGCACAAATTAGAGCATCATGGCGTTGTTCCTACCTGAACAAGCTGGTAATGGTACCCAAGGGGATGTTCACTAGTTGAGGAAAGATGGAATATAGCCATGTCTCCTCCCCCCCACCCCATCTCAGTCCCTGACTAATCCCTGTGGCAAGGGCTGTGTGGAGAGAGAATGGTGTGGGAGATAGATAGGACAGCTCTTCTTTGAGTGATGTCCCTGTGTGTGCTCTACTTCAGGTGATTATGCACCCGTGCCTCTAGTCGGAGAATTTCAACAACAGTGCCCGATTGGGTAGCACATGCTATTTTCCCGTCTCACACCGGCAGTGGTGGTTAACTAGTGCTTTGCACCCAACTTCCATCTTCAGTTCCTTCTCAACCACCCTTGGTCTGAGTCAGAGCTCTGGCAGTGCCTCTGCATGACTTACCTTTAGATATAGGATTAGCAGTATCGTTTGGTAGATAGATTGGTTAGTTAGGAAAAAAAATCTTTTTTTCTTTTTCTTCTCCTCGTAAATAATAATAATAATATAATAATAACATTCATTCACCCCTCTTGCAGGCAACTTCACCCGAGAATGCTTGGGTCTCTGGGCTTTAAGTGTTGCCTCTCCTGCCGAGAGGCAATTCCAGTCTTGGATGGACATTCCCAGTGTGTCTGCTGCTTGGGGGAAGCTCACGTACCTCAGAAGTGCTTCTATTGCCAAAACCTTAAGGCCTGCGCCAGGAAAGTGAGGGACTTTAAACTAAAACTAATCTTTATGGAGAAGTCTCTCTGCCTGCCCTCTGACCCGGGACTGCAAACTTCTCCTGGTCGTCCACCTCAGCTTCTGGCAGACCTCCCTCACAGACCCTATACTGGAGGAACCAGCCTCCCAAAAAATGGGCAAAGAAGAGAGTTACTACCTCTCCTCCAAAGAGAAATGTGAAAAAGATGCGTTCTCCAAGTCTCCACATCATCAGTACTGACTGTGGCATGGCTGAGTACCTATGAGTCGATAGGATTCTCGGGTAGCGCTAAAACCAAAGACCCTAAGCAGGCAGGCTCACAAAAGGACTGCAGAGACAAGACTGCTCCTTCTACCATGGCTGCAGCAGCTAAACACTCAGTACTAAGGACCTCTGCAGTGCCTCCGCTTATGGCACCATCTTCTTATGGCACATAGCGCAGATTGGCACCAAAACCTGCTTTACCTCCTTTAGCACAGTCATCTTCGGCACCGATACTCCCAGTGCTGCAACAACTCCCGCTACTGTAACAATTACCGCTGATGCCATCTTCAGCATTGCAACCTTCTGAAACGCAGCAGTTTCTCCAATACAAGGACTTTGTAGTTCCTACAGCACTGGAATCACTGTTTCTTGGTACCAACATAGCTGTGGTACCATTCAGTACCATTATTACACACGCCAACAAACAGACCTGCCCCTCCCTTTCCTAGCGAGGAAGAGGACAATGAGGAGGGAGATGTTTATTCCTCACACTGCTCTTCACTCATCTAGGGAATTGTCAGACCAGACCTACAGAAACAGCCAGGACACCCTTGCAGGGCTGACACCAGGGGTAGTATGGACATCCATGGATGCCACCACCAATGCCATTCCCACCACAGTGGCCATGTTAGGACCCATGGACTATATATAGGCAACATTATTCCAAGCCTCTCAGCACCCCCAGGAAAAGACTAAGATGCTCTCCATCAGCATCAGAGGTGGGGGCCCCCAAGACCTCTGAGGAGACTTTTGAGGAAACAGAGGAGGCTCTAGATCAGGAGGCCATTCCAACAACTAACACCTCCTCCTCTCCAGACGAGGCCATCACGCCTCCACCACCTACAACAGGAGACCATTTTAAACACTTCCAGGAGCTGTTTAAAAGAATTTCAGACACACTCCAAATTTCCCTGGAATAGGTTGCTGAGTCCCAACACAAGTTGTTCGGCATATTACATATCTTAGACTCATCCAAAATTGCCCTCCTCATAAATGCGGCACTCATGGATCCCACCAAGATAATCTGGCAGACCGCTGCAGCAACCCCTCCTTCTTGTAAAAGGGTGGATAAGAAGTACTATGTCCCATCAAAGGGCCTAGAATTTCTATTCTCACAACCCCAATCAAACTCATTGGAGGAACAGGGCAGGCAACTCCACTCAAGGACTATCCCATATGATAAAGAATGGAAGATTGGACCTCTTTGGTCACAAAGCCCACCTTACAGTTCAGAACAGCCAATTATGAAGCATTGATGGCAAAATACAATCACACAGATTACTCCAAAATGTCCCAATTTATTGACCTCATCCCTGAAGATAAAAAAAGAACACTTTAAGTGAGTCATCTCTGAAGGCCATCTCCTGGCAAGAACAGCTCTGCAGGTATCCTTAGACGCAGCAGACACGGCGGCAAGATCCATCACAAACACCATAGTGATGCAGTGTGCCCCTTGGCTCCACTTCTCTGGGCTCCCAAAGGAGGTACAATCCACCACAGAGGATCTGCCTTTGGAGGACCAAAATTATTTGCAGGTAAGACCGATGAAAGACTCCACACATTGAAAGACTCTAGAGTGACTCTTTGGTCTTTAGGCATCTACACACCTGCACAAAAACAAGGCAGCTATTACCCATCACAATGTTCACGACTGGCGCCTTACACACAACTGCAAAGGCAGTACAACACCCAGAGGCAGAGGCAAAGACCCTGTAACAGGGTGGAACTTGCCACCATGGCGCCTCCCGCTGGCTGTCCTGGGAATTAGCTCTCAGCCCTGCCAGTCCGCCTTCAGCTAGTTGTGTCAGGCCTGTCATCACTGCTGTCTCCACTCTTTGGACCCACATTGCTCCCTGGACCACAGCATCCTCTTCTGGGCACCGTCCTCTGGCTATGCCCCAACTCTGGTATCTCCCTGCTTCTGGGGGACCAGCAGTCCTTAGTCCCGCCACTTGCTTCAGTGGCCAACTGCAGTCTAAGGTCCAGCCCCTCGCCTCAGGAGAAAACTGCAGTCTGAATACTGGCCACTTTCCTCATTGGCAAGCAGGATGCGGGCGGGACCCAGGACACCTGCTACTCTGGGTCCCGACCCAGGGACCCTATAGCCAGCAGCCACCTACTGCCCTCTTCCAACCTGCTGCCTATTTTCCCTGGGCCACTTCCCTCATAGCCCTAGCCCCTCTCAGCCCTTGTAGCAGCCTAGCAGTGGTCAACCAGCCTGACACTCTGCTGCCCCTGCCCAGCACTGCTCTATCTATGGTGCTTCTTCAGGCAGCCAGTCCTCCTCCCTTGCCTTCCAGGGAGAGACTCCCTTTTGCTCTGCTGAGCAGCCCTTTATATATGGCCCTTGCCAGCCCTGATTGGTTGCTCCAGCAAGCCTTCCTCCATTGGTGGGTTCACTAAGCCCTTTCCTGATTCGTGGGTTCTGCGCAGAATCCCTGGTGCTTCTTTTAACACCTCCTTCTTCCTGTGTGGGGCAGCTGCCCCAACACATACCCACAAGACATAGGCCTCTCCCATCTCAACCTCCTATGTCGCAACAATCTGGATCGAAACATCAAATTTGAGGGTTTGGTCGAGAGTCCGAGAGACTTCCCCCAATTCCAGGTGCTCCACTACCCACCCTCCTCCCCTTTACTTCAGAATTCTCAGAAGGATCTCAGTGATAGAGAAAGAACTGGGGGAGGTTTGCTGCACACCACTTGTTAACTACCACTGCCGGCACGAGACTGGGCACTGCTGTTGAAATTCTCTGACTAGATGTGCAGCGGCGCACGATCGCCTCAAGTGGAAACCCACAAGAGAGACACATCTCAAAGAACCTCAGTTACAGCACAGGGTGAATAACCTTCTCATCTACGCCTGCTAGGGATTCCCCTACAACATGGTAACTCCCAGCAGGTGGGAGAAGCCCAGATTCCATCCCATTTGCACTACCTGCTTTGTGCAAAAGGAGCAAAGAGAAGAGAATGTAATCTTTCATATTGCACACAATTTCTAGGCATTACACAGAGAAAAGGAGAAGGATGTGGGTGGTGGTGGTCGGGGACTCTCTCCTCAGGCGGACCGAGTCATCTATCTGCCGCCCCAACCGGGAAAACCAAGAAGTCTGCCGCTTGCCAGGAGCTAGGATTCACGATGTGACAGAGAGACTGCCGAGACACATCAAGACCTCCAATTGCTACCCCTTCCTGCTTCTCCACGTGGGCACCAGTGATACTGCCAAGAATGACCTTGAGCGGATCACTGCAGACTATGTGGCTCTGGGAAGAAAGATAAAGGAGTTTGAGGCACAAGTGGTATTCTCGTCCATCCTCCCTGTGGAAGGAAAAGGCCTGGGTAGAGACCGTCGAATTATGGAAGTCAACAAATGGCTACACAGGTGGTGTCAGAGAGAAGGCTTTGGATTCTTTGACCATGGGACGGTGTTCCAAGAAGGAGGAGTGCTAGGCAGAGACGGGCTCCACCTAACAAAGAGAGGGAAGAGCATCTTCACAAGCAGGCTGGCTAACCAAGTGAGGAGCGCTTTAAACTAGGTTCACCGGGGGAAGGAGACCAAAGCCCTGGGGGACGTGCGATACCAGGAGGAAGCACAAGCAGGAGAGCGCGAGGGGGGGGGGCTCCTGCCTCATATTAAGAAAGCAGGACAAACAGCAAATTATCTCAAGTGCCTATACACAAATGCAAGAAGCCTGGGAAACAAGCAGGGAGAACTGGAAGTCCTGGCACAGTCAAGGAATTATGATGTGATTGGAATAACAGAGACTTGGTGGGATAACTCACATGACTGGAGCACTGTCATGGATGGATATAAACTGTTCAGGAAGGACAGGCAGGGCAGAAAAGGTGGGGGAGTTGCATTGTATGTAAGAGAGCAGTATGACTGCTCAGAGCTCTGGTTTGAAACTGCAGAAAAACCTGAGTGTCTCTGGATTAAGTTTAGAAGCATGAGCAACAAGGGTGATGTCATGGTGGTAGTCTGCTATAGACCACCGGACGAGGGGGATGAGGTGGACGAGGCTTTCTTCCAGCAACTAACGGAAGTTACTAGATCGCAGGCCCTGGTTCTCATGGGAGACTTCAATCTGCTGGGAGAGCAATACAGCGGTGCACAGACAATCCAGGAGGTTTTTGGAAAGTGTAGGGGACAATTTCCTGGTGCAAGTGCTGGAGGAACCAACTAGGTGCAGAGCTTTTCTTGACCTGCTGCTCACAAACCGGGAAGAATTAGTAGGGGAAGCAAAAGTGGATGGGAACCTGGGAGGCAGTGACCATGAGATGGTTGAGTTCAGGGTCCTGACACAAGAAAGAAAGGACAACAGCAGCATACAGACCCTGGACTTCAGAAAAGCAGACTTTGACTCCCTCAGGGAACTGATGGGCAGGATCCCCTGGGAGAATAACATGAGGGGGAAAAAGAAAAGGAGTACTTGTGGCACCTTAGAGACTAACCAATTTATTTGAGCATAAGCTTTCGTGAGCTATAGCTCACTTCATCAGATGCATACTGTGGAAAGTGTAGAAGATCTTTTTATACACACAAAGCATCCGATGAAGTGAGCTGTAGCTCACGAAAGCTTATGCTCAAATAAATTGGTTAGTCTCTAAGGTGCCACAAGTACTCCTTTTCTTTTTGCGAATACAGACTAACACGGCTGTTACTCTGAAACCTGTCATGAGGGGGAAAGGAGTCCAGGAGAGCTGGCTGTATTTTAAAGAATCCTTATTGAGGTTACAGGGACAAACCATCCCGATGTGTAGAAAGAATAGTAAATATGGCAGGCGACCAGCTTGGCTTAACAGTGAAATCCTTGCTGATCTTAAACACAAAAAAGAAGCTTACAAGAAGTGGAAGACTGGACAAATGACCAAGGAAGAGTATAAAAATATTGCTCGGGCATGCAGGAGTGAAATCAGGAAGGCCAAATCACACCTGGAGTTGCAACTAGCAAGAGATGTTACGAGTAACAAGAAGGGTTTCTTCAGGTATGTTAGCAACAAGAAGAAAGTCAAGGAAAGTGTGGGCCCCTTACTGAATGAGGGAGGCAACCTAGTGACAGAGGATGTGGAAAAAGCTAATGTACTCAATGCTTTTTTTGCCTCTGTCTTCAGGAACAAGGTCAGCTCCCAGACTGCTGCACTGGGCAGCACAGCATGGGGAGGAGGTGACCAGCCCTCTGTGGAGAAAGAAGTGGTTCGGGACTATTTAGAAAAGCTGGACGAGCACAAGTCCATGGGGCCGGATGCGCTACATCCGAGAGTGCTAAAGGAGTTGGCGGATGTAACTGCAGAGCCATTGGCCATTATCTTTTGAAAACTCATGGCGATTGGGGGAGGTCCCGGACGACTGGAAAAAGGCTAATGTAGTGCCCATCTTTAAAAAAGGGAAGAAGAAGGATCCTGGGCACTACAGGCCAGTCAGCCTCACCTCAGTCCCTGGAAAAATCATGGAGCAGGTCCTCAGGGAATCAATTCTGAAGCACTTAGAGGAGAGGAAAGTGCTCAGGAACAGTCAGCATGGGTTCACCAAGGGCAAGTCATGCCTGACTAATCTAATTGCCTTCTATGACGAGATAACTGGCTCTGTGGATGAGGGGAAAGCAGTGGATGTGTTGTTCCTTGACTTTAGCAAAGCTTTTGACACGGTCTCCCACAGTATTCTTGCCAGTAAGTTAAAGAAGTATGGGCTGGACAAATGTACGATAAGATGGATAGAAAGCTGGCTAGATTGTCGAGCTCAACGGGTAGTGATCAATGGCTCCATGTCTAGTTGGCAGCTAGTATCAAGTGGAGTGCCCCAAGGGTCGGTCCTGGGGCCGGTTTTGTTCAATATCTTCATTAATGATCTGGAGGATGGCGTGGATTGCACCCTCAGCAAGTTTGCAGATGACACTAAACTGGGAGGAGAGATAGATACGCTGGAGGGTAGGGATACGATACAGAGGGCCCTAGACAAATTAGAGGATTGGGCCAAAAGAAATCTGATGAGGTTCAACAAGGACAAGTGCAGAGTCCTGCACTTAGGACGGAAGAATCCCATGCACCGCTACAGACTACGGACCGAATGGCTCGGCAGCAGTTCTGCAGAAAAGGACCTAGGGGTTACAGTGGACAAGAAGCTGGATATGAGTCAACAGTGTGCCCTTGTTGCCAAGAAGGCCAATGGCATTTTGGGATGTATAAGTAGGGGCATTGCCAGCAGATTGAGGGATGAGATTGTTCCCCTCTATTCGACATTGGTGAGGCCTCATCTGGAGTACTGTATCCAGTTTGGGCCCCACACTACAAGAAGGATGTGGAAAAATTGGAAAGCATCCAGCGGAGGGCAAAAAAAATTATTAGGGGACTGGAACACGTGAGTTATGAGGAGAGGCTGAGGGAACTAGGGATGTTTAGTCTACGGAAGAGAAGAATGAGGGGGGATTTGATAGCTGCTTTCAACTACCTCAAAGGGGATTCCAAAAAGGATGGCTCTAGACTGTTCTCAGTGGTAGCAGATGACCGAACGAGGAGTAATGGTCTCAAGTTGCAGTGGGGGAGGTTTAGGTTGGATATTAGGAAAAACTTTTTGACTAGGAGGGTGGTGAAGCACTGGAATGCGTTACCTAGGGAGGTGGTGGAATCTTCTTTCTTAGAAGTTTTTAAGGTCAGGCTTGACAAAGCCCTGGCTGGGATGATTTAGTTGGGGATTGGTCCTGCTTTAAGCAGGGGGTTGGACTAGATGACCTCCTGAGGTCCCTTCCAACCCTGATATTCTATGATTCTATTAAAAGAAGGCTATTGGCTGAGCTGCCTACAAAATTAGGAGATCTTCTCCTGCCACAATAAGAGCTACATGACTTTCCCAGGGACTTCTGAACATGTCTGAAACAAGTGGAATAAGATGGGTGGGGGATGGTCATACTAAGGGCTTGTCTACACTACGTGCTGGATCAGCGGGCAGCGATCAATCCAGTTTGCGGGGGGAGAGTTGATTATCTAGTAAAGATGCGATAAATCAGCCGCTGAGTGCTCTCCTGTTGACTCCGGTACTCCACCAGAACAAGAAGCGCAAGCGGAGTCGATGGCAGAGTGTTAGCTGTCGATTTACCGCAGTGAAGACACCACGGTAAGTAGATCTAAGTACGTCGACTTCAGCTACGCTATTCACGTAGCTGAAGTTGCGTATCTTAGATCGATGCCGCGCCGTAGTGTAGACAAGCTGTAAGACTATTTATCTGGTGGATTCACTAGCTGAACAGCGAAGGTGAACAGTTACAATTGCAAGTTAAGTACTGTATATCTTATTTAGTTGCTATTATATCAAGTGCACAGTTCCCTCCACCAATGACACCGCATATACCATCTGCCAAGGGAGCTGTACTGACAGCCCAGTGTCAGGAACAAAGTGTGCTGTGCGGGGATGAAAGATCTCTGAATCAGCTTTGCTCCTGGAACGTGTGTCTCAGATTACACTTCCTGTTATATCTTTGTTGTGGTAACCTGTTACAAAAACCAAACAAGCACCTTCCATGTTACATAATGCACAGCAGCTTGTAGTGATTGCTTATGTGAAACAGTAAATTCAAACAACTGTGTTCACTGTTTGTATCTATGCCATTTGTCTCTATGCACGTCACTCCATCTTCTAAGTCTCAAAATCTAGTACACAAAAATTAAATATATGTAAACTAAAGGACGTACAAACTTTATACTTATTCTTCTGTACTCCCACATCTATTGTTAAAATACTTTTTTTACAAACAGATATATTGATACAAGTTTGATTTCCAACTATCAAAGTAATAATAGACTGTTACTTTTTCTGTGTTCATTTGCCTTTATTGATCCATGTGTCTTCTGCTTATTACATCATTTACATTTATAACCTCTATCTGCAAAACTTATTAATTGTGCCTTCTTGAATATATTCCTTCAAAGCCCAGATAAATGGTTGTAAACAAACTGACTATTGAAAAATATAATATGAATATAGAAAACATGGGTCAACAGATCCTCATGTCAGGTGCAAGAGTAAAAATCTGTGCATCCCCTTGAACAGTTGTTTAATTTGCTCATATTTCTGTGGATTTAATTAAAACACACCTAAGTTAAACTGTTAAAGGAGTATTTTAAAATCCACATATACTGTACTTCATTTAAAAATTGTTTGTTCTGCAGAATTATATGTGACTTTATAGAAAAGGTCTCCTCCTTCTCTATTTTATTTTTTATGTTAAATAATTATATGCTTTAAATTTATTGCACATAAAACTGATTACACAACTGTGCTGATCACACTAATAGCACTGTCTTTGGGCAAAGAGGCACTTTGCAATCTCCTCCATATAGTTCTTCTAGTACAGACTAGTCCTTGGGTAAAATCCTGGCCAGCTGAAGTCAGTAGCAAAACTCCCATTGACTTCAAGAAGAAGGGTGAAATCCTGACCCTGTTATACACCCTTGCTATGTAATAACCAGGACCGGCTCTAGGCACCAGCAAAGCAAGCACGTGCTTGGGGCGGCGCATTTCCAGGGGCGGCATTCCGGCCACCCTTTTTTTTTTCTTTTTTCGGGGCAGTTGCGCTCTCGGAGCTGTGCCACTTAGACAGGGTGAGAGCGCCACGCCCCCGGCCACAGCAGGAAGGGGAAGCCCCAGCTAGGGATGCTGAGCTGTCAGGGCCCAGCCGCTACCTGGGGAGGAGAGGGCAAGTCCTGCCGGGGAGCCGGGGCTGTGCCGCCTCATCTACGCACTGGCTGCTGCGCTGCCTTGTGCCACCCCTTATATCGGGGTGACATCACTCCCTCCGCTTCCAGCGCTGTCTGCAAGCCCCAGCCCTATCTGAGCTTGGGGTGGCAAATTTTTTGCTTGGGGCAGCAAAAACCTAGAGCCGGCCCTGGTAATAGCACTTAGGTTTTGCTACTTTAACTATAACATAGTTAAAGCAGAAACCTTTCTTTAGCATAGATGCAGGTATACTGGTATAAAAGTGCTTATATTGATTCACAGATTCCAAGGGCAGAAAGAACCTCTGTGATCATCTAGTCACACAGGCCATAGAATGCCTCCAAAATAATTCCTAGAGCAGAACTTTTAGACAAAGATCCAGTCTTGCTTTATAAATTGTCAATGATGGAGAATCCACCATGACCTTTGGTAAATTGTTCCAATGGTTAATTACCCTCACTGTTAAAAATGTACACCTTATTTCTGAACTGTCTAGCTTCAACTTACAGCCATTAGATCCTGTTATACCTTTCTCTGCTAGATTGAAGACCCCATTATTAAATATTTGTTCCCCATGTGTGTACTTCTAGACTGTGTTCAGGTCTCCCCTTAACTTACTCTTTGTTTAAATTCAACATATTGAGCACCTTGTGTCTATCACTAATCCTTTAGTCATTCTTGTGGCTCTTCTCTGAACCTTCTCCAGTTTTTCAACATCCTTCTTGAATTGTAGACTCCTGAACTGAATGCAGTATTCCAGCAGAGGTTGCATCAGTGCCAAATACAGAAGTAAACTAACCTCTTTACTTCTACTTGAGGCCACAGGGTCACTCTGGCAGCTCATGTTCAGCTGATTATCCACTATTACTCTTAAATCTTTTTCAGAGTTACTGCTTCCCAGGATAGAGTCCTCCATTCCATAAGTATGGCCTACAGTCTTTGTCCAATTTACAGATAGTCATGTTAAAACACACATTGTTTGCTTGCGCCAGCTTACCATACTATAAAACTATAAGACGAGAGACAAGAGACAACAGGTAGATACAGACAGATGGGAGAATACAAGGAAACAAGTTGTCACATAAAGCCACAGCCCTGTGTTGGCAGTGGTGAGCCTCCCTTCTCCAGCAGGAGCTCTGCAAGGAATTGTACCAACAGGATTGGGCCATCCTTACGCTGCCTAGGTGCAAGGACTCCTGCTGTGCCTGGCAGTAGGCCGAGAGTGGAGGGAAATGGGGAATAACTCCTTGCATTTTCTCTTGCCCTGGTGCAACAGCACAGAGAAAGACACAGGCTAGACCTATGTAGTCATTTAATCAGACAGGCTATTTCTTTAATTTTGTAGAGAATTTTTAATCTGAGAATTAATCCCTTTATTTTCTCTGGATACACTATGAGAAATGGATTTCTAAAGACCAGCTCTTAAAATTATTTGCTTATACCCTGGAAATGTTGTTTCTGTCAAATACCACAGGCTTGACTATGAATGTGAGCAGGCAATTGGGGAACCAGTGCCATTGGCGGCGTATTGAAACAGCATCAACAACTTTAACATAGAACCTCCTGTAGAAGTGAAGTGAGAAAGGTAAGAAACAAGACTCTGTGTTGTCCAGTAGCGTCAGTGATTTTCCCAGGAGGACAACCCAGACTGACACTTTGCTATTCTTCAGGAGTTGCTGTTATGGCTGGTCAGTATCCTAGCAACAGCTGCAGAGATAGTATCAGCAACATCATGCCTTGGTTAAACTGGCTTTGGATGAGACCTTACCAAGTCTATGAAAATGGGAGCCATAGCAGGGATGGTCCGTGGCCATTTATCTTCTCTCCGGTGATTCTGTTTTCATTGTTCTAGTCTGGTAGCCTCTGGCCATGGCTGAGCCGCTGAGTAGATAAGGTTGCACAGATCTAGCACATGTAAAAGAGCCAACATATTGTAATGACAGTTTTGTGTTTGTAGCTTGTGCTGTCATGCAGTGAAATTATACCGGCCCAAACAATATGGAGAGATACTTTTCTGTGAACTAATAGCTTTATTAAGTGCTCGGGACACAGCCAGACATACTTGGCTCCTAGGTCAAGAAAGCACAGGCAAGCTTAATTCTGTTTCACTTTTGTGATGATGGTAATATAACCACAGTATGAACAATGGACTTTTTAGTGTAATTGCAGCTTGTGAATGATTTGAAATGAAAAAAATTACTGATGACTGTGCCCAATGCCCAGCTGTTATACAGTAGCCCATATGCTCCCCTCTTTTCCACAGAGCAGTTGGGCATGAATCATGCTGCAACGGGGTTTGAGGAAATGGTGTGCAAAGAGGGGAGAGGGTGTGTTGCCAGGGCACTATATAGCTGCCACCAATCCTTCTACAGAAGAGCTGCTATGTGGCCAAAATTTGTGCAGCTGATGGAGGTGTTGGGGGGAAAGTGATGGAGCATTGCAAACCTTCCATTGACTTCGGGTGTAGTTGAGGTGGTGATTTAATTGTCTTGTACCCAGTCTCGTAATGTCCAGTTTCCTCCATCTTGAAGTATGGATTCCCAAGTCCGCTCCTGCAATAGGTTGTTGTTACTCATGATGAAAGCACCATGTTCTGCCACTGTGCAGCCACAGTTCAGAACAAGCACTTTAATGGCCCCAATCCCCCACTGATGTAAAACCATGTAGCTGAGAATCTGGCCCTAATGTTTATAAAAAATCAGCATTTTTCAGGTAAATGTTGTAACAGAAGGCACTTAGTACCTGATCCAATGTCCACCTAAGTCAGTGGAAGCCACTACCTTCACTGGGCTTTGGATTGGACTCTAACACATTGTCTCTTCTAATATTAAAATACCCAGTTAAAAGTGAAAAAATAAGGGGCAAATGCACCCCTCTTGGTAGTGCCTGAACTTTGTTACCATCTCGTGTCTGTTTGGTGGCCTCAGTCCAGTTCCCAGTGGGAAGATAGCTAAATGTCTCTCAAAAAAGAACACCACAACTGGTACTAGTTAGCATAGCCGCTGCCAGTGTCTGGAAAGAGGTCCTGGGTTGTACTGAGATGGAGATGAGCTAAACTCTGAAACCTAAAGATAGTACTGCAATATCAGGTTTGAACCACATTAGTGGAGTGGAAACTTGTACTGCTACTTCTCAAGCTGTACCTGTTTAGTTAGTAAATAATAATACCTTGCTCATGTACAGTTCTTTCCATCAATAGATCTCAAAACACTTCAGAAAGGAGACAGGCATCGTTACCATTTTACAGTTGGAGAAACTGAGGCATAGAGAAGTGGAGCGGCTGGTCCAATGGATTCCCAGTCACGTGATTTATCCCCTAGGCAACATTGTCTAGAGCACTTCATTTTCCCAGGCTGTCAAGCCAACCTATTGCACAAATGCTAAATTCACACTCACAAATTAAAACCTGTTTTAAAATGAAAAAAAAAGAAAACCAACAAAAAACCCCAAAAAAACCATAGTGAAAGATTTAAGACCATATGTGAGCTCTGAAACTATTGATTTAAATATGAAGCTGTCATTCCACGCCCTAAACCGGTATACTTTTAAAGCTTCTATTGAGTTAAGAAAGTGTGATTTACATCAAGCAAACTAACTAAAAGCACATGATGTTCTGTTTGCTATGTACTGTACCTTTAAAGCCAGCTGCTGTGGGGGGCAAGTGTGAAGCTACCGCTATTGTGCCTGAGGTAAAATTTTACAGAGTGAGTCAGTGTGCGTGCTCTTTCGCTGACACTTTGCATTTATTCTTTCTTCAGTCATTTTCATAGATTCATAGATATTAAGGTCAGAAGGGACCATTATGATCATCTAGTCTGACCTCCTGCACAGTGCAGGCCACAGAATCTCACCCACCCATTCCATTTTCCTGCATGTTCAGATAAATCACCCCAAAATGGAAAATCAAAAACATAGATACAACATAATTTGCTATTAGAGTTTATAGAAAACAGTTCATGACAGAACATAATTGCAATGACTGGCAATGGCTATCGGTTTGGGGACAAGTTTAAAATTAAAATAGGATTTCTCATGAGAGAGGATATTTCCCCCCAGGTAGAATTAGTAAGATTTTTTCTTTCCATGGGGCCAGATTCTACCACCCTTCCCTATGATGGGTAACACCAGCAGAGACACAAATCAGTGCATTCCATCTCAAAAACCAAGAGGCCAAACATGAACTCAACCTCAGCTGGCTTGGAATAAAATTTACTCATTCCGTAAATCCTGTATACCTTGCTGGTACTCTTGACAGCACATTTTGCTTCAGAGCCCACATCTAGAAGGTGAGCATATGAAACAACATTCTCAGCAATCTGGGTGCATCCAACTAGGGTGCAGACTTGTCCCCTCTGCAGTCAACAGCACTAGCACTGTGCTACTTTTGCTGATTAGAGGTGGTCAGTGTTTTGGTACAGGATTTTAAAGAAGGATTGCTTATCAATTCAATAATACTACTAACAATGTTAAGGGGAGATTTCAAAGGGCAGTTATGCACCCCTCTCCCATTGACTTTCAGTAGGAATTGGGCACCTAATTCTTTTTTGACTCTTATGTAATGATGTTTTCTAGAGACAGTGCAATGGACAAGATGTCCTGTCATCTGTTAAAGCTAAAAAATTGTTCTTAGCGAAATCTGGGCAAAATAAGGAGGAACACAAAAGGGCAGGATATTAAAAAACTATTGCAGTCCATCGTCACTGATTGCTTACACATTTAAAACAGGAATGCATATAGAGGTTGCTTCAATGGAAGCATCCTGTTTAATCAAATGGTACAGTGCTCTGGTGAGGGAGAGAATCAGCCTCACGAAATCTATTGTCTTTGGAGTTTATTACTATAACCTATTTATTTCTTACAATTAAACACTAAAAGACTGGCTTTTTTCCCACTTAAGGCTTTGGCCTGTTGGAGCCAATGGATCGTGCTTTAAAGTACCTTCTTACAGAAGCAGTTTATTATGTTCTTGTTCTGAATGGAATCTACAGAAAATGAGATCCAAAATTACACTAAGTTGCTAATGTTTGGTAACTTGAGAAGAACCAGAAGAATTTGAAAGTTAAGAATGTGTTCATTTCAGATAGTTCTCTTCATCTTGAATGATCCCAGTCTCTTGTAAACTGGAGTTCTGCTTGCTGTGTGTGGACATTAAAGATACATTTTGTAAGAAGGGGTGTTTGCTCAAAGTCCTTTTGCTAAAATATCTCCCTGCTGTTGTGTAGGGCAGTGTGCGCTGGTTGGGTTCCATCTCCCTAGCTCCAGAAGTGGCTCTATTTTAGCGGTACAGAAATAGATCTGTGTATATATTTCTACACTAGTAGCAAAATCCTGCTTTCTACCCTCACAAGTAATCCCACTGCTAGGCCTGACCTAAATCCCTAGATCAAAATGCCCCCAGACTATGGACTTGCAAATGTCTGTGGGACAGGATCCCCTCTGGTGGGCATCATAAGACTTGATGGAGCAGGGATCCCCTTCAGAGGACCGTGTATACCAACCCATTTAAAAATTTTGGGCACCCCTTTAAAAAAACAAACAAAAACAAATAAATATGATCGCCCTATATGACCCTTCATCATTCATTACCATCCCCCTCAATTTACACTGCCTATCCAACTCTGCCCACTTGTTTTGTTTTGCAATGGAAATATCCTATTGGATATACACTGTTGATTTTTAAATTGTGTTTATAATGTTCAATAAAGATAGCGAAAGGAAAATAACCCTTCGGTACTTTGTAATATGTCAGAATTCCATAAATATTCTCTGGCAGTGATATGTTGGTGGAGTAAAAGAATCTTTCTCCAGATAGAAGTGGACTGATTGGTCTGCATGTTGTTTATGAAGTGTGGTGATTGTTGTTATGATGGCATAGGTTTACATGTGTATGGCACTGTGATGGGTGTCCACCATACACCAGCACTGAAAATGTTAAGGAAGCTGAAAAAGAGCCAGTTAGTGTGATAGGTCACACATGAGGAATTTAGGTGGCAAAGCAACTCCTGATCAGAAGATGCTCAGCTGAGCAGGTGTGGGCTGGGCTAGTTTAAAGCCAGGCAGCTGGCAACAGAAATTGGTGGCAGGGTGGAAGTCTGCAGCCATCCTCTATACATTATGGAGGTAACCCCTGGGAGCCTCGCCCTGAGGGAAGGATGTATGTGGAAGAGAGAAGGATGGAGAAGAAAGCCAATGGGAGCTGGAGTAGGAAGCAGCTCAGGGAGAGAGCAGCAAGATTGGGGATGGAGCAGACCTTGTCTGTGTATTGTAGGGTCCCTGGGTTGGAACCTGGAGTAGTAGGTGGGCTTGGATTCCCCTACCAGCCACTGATGGAGTGGCATTGTATGGACAGTAGGTCTGGTGAGAGTAGATCTGTACCTTGGAAGGGGAAACCACATAGTGACCTGGCTGGAGGGTTGAGTCACAAAGAGGAAGCTTCAGAGTAGCAGCCGTGTTAGTCTGTATCCGTAAAAAGAAAAGGAGTACTTGTGGCACTGCAGACACTAACAAATTTATTACAGCATAAGCTTTCGTGAGCCACAGCCTACCCCATCGGATGCACACAGCGGAAAACACAGTGGGGAGACTCCATATACACAGAGAACATGAAACAATGGGTGCCACCACACAGACTACAACAAGAGTGACCAGGAAAGGCAAGCCACTACCAGCAGGAGAGCGGGGGGGGGGGCGGGGGGGAAGAACCCCCTGTAGTGACAATCAAGGTGGACCACCTCCAGCAGCTGACAAGAACAGCAGGAGGGGAAACAAACAAGGGGAAATAGTTTCACACCGTGCAATGACACATCCACTCCCAGTCTCCACCCAAGGCGAAGCCAGTTGCATCCAGCCTGCAAACTAACTCCAATTCAGCAGTCTCCCATTGGAGCCCGTTCCTGCTGCAAGGACAGGCTCCAGTGTTCTTGCCATGAGGTGCGTGGTTGCCGGCGAGGACCCGCTTCAGGCTGGGGGGCTGTCTGTAAGCAAGAACTGGCCCGCCTCCCAAGATCCGCGAGAGTGATGGGCCATCCCTCAGGACAGGTCGTAGACCCCCGATGATGCGCCGGAGAGGCTCCAGTTGGGGGCTGAAGGCGATGGCCAGCAGCGATCTGTCACTCTCTCTTTTGGGCCTGTCCTGCAGTAGGCAACCTCTGGGCACTCCTCTGGCTCCGCCAATCCTCCTCTCCACCTCAGTAGGTGGGCACCGCAGTTGCAAGAACGCTTGACAGAGATCCTGTAGGTGTCCGTCTCTGTCCGAGGGGCCGGAGCAAATGCGGCTGCATCGCAGAGCCTGGCCGTAGACGATGGATCGTGTGGTGTGGTCCGGATGAAAGCCAGAGGCATGCAGGCAAGTACAGTGGTCAGTAGGTTTCCGGTATAGGGTGGTGTTTATGTGACCATCGCTTATTAGCACCGCAATGTCCAGGAAGTGGATCTCTTGTGTGGACTGGTCCAGGCTGAGGTTGATGGTGGGATGGAAATTGTTGAAATCATGGTGAAATTCCCCAAGGGCCTTTTTTCCATGGCTCCAGATGATGAAGATGTCATCAATGCAGCGCAAGCAGAGCAGGGACACTAGGGGACGAGAGCCAAGGAAGTGCCGCTGCAAGCCAGCCATGAAACTGCCGGCACACTTTGGGGCAACGTGGGCACCCACAGCAGTGCCGCTGATTTGAAGGCACACATCGTCCCCAAATGTGAAACCGTTATGGGTGAGGACAAAGTCACAAAGTTCAGCCACCAGGTTTGCCGTGACATCATTGGGGACACTGTTCCCGACGGCCTGCAGTCCATCCCCATGTGGAACGTTGGTGCAGAGGGCCCCCACATCCACAGCGGCCAGGACGGAGCGCCACTAAGAGATGGAAATGAGGTGGCATGGTAATAGACAAGGAAGGATTATGTGGCAGTGGGGATCAGGAAGGACCCCCTGAGCTAGGTGTTCACTACAAAATTCTATACTTTTATAAAATAATGTTGTTTTTCCAGCGTCTGGTCTATTTCAAAACAGCTTTTGAAACACTGATCTTTAAACCTTGCTTTGAGAATGAATACACTTGCGCACACACACACAATCACAATTGAAATACAGCAAGCTTGGGGTGGCCGATGGGCAACAACCAGCACATACCATAATGTACAGCAATTGGGGGATGAGAAAGTTTGACCAAAGACAATTTTTAAAATCTATTACTAAGTTCCCACTTCTCTTTTTTTCTGTAATCATCAGGGGCCTAAATCTTTCACCATTGAAATGACTTTGAGTCAGAACATCAGCTGGTATATATCAACATCACTCCATTGACTTCAATGGAGCCATGCCAATTTACCCCAAGTGAATATCTTATTTGCTGTTGACATCCATCAGAATTAGGATGGGCCCCAAAAGTCTTCCTCTCAGTGTAACTTTGGAGTTAGGAATTCTTGTTGGAAGCAATCTGTAAAATGATCTGTTGTGGATGAGATGGGAGCAGGGAGATTTGAAAAGGGTCGGGTGTGAGAGAGAGAGTGTGATACAGGAATCTTTTAAAAATTCTTTCACATGGAAAGAAACTGTCTCTATCTGTGGAATGTAGAAAGTCATGGGATCTTTATAGCTGTGGAATTTACAAAGTCCTGAGGGCTTAGTTAAGAAGTTCCTAATTACCTAAAAGTACTGGGACAAACCTCAGCTATTGTAAATTGGCATAGCTCCTTTGACATCAATGGAGATATGCCAATTAACACTGGCTGAGGAGCTGGCACACTATTTTTGCTTACCATACATTCTTTCACTTTTCCTTGTGGTTCCAACCCATGTCCCTAAATTATCCACTCAGTATTGAGTGTGGAATATGTTTTGATCTCTTCTGAAAGCAAAGACCTGCAGATGAGTGTTGACTGGTTCCTTGGAGAGAAAACCAATTAAAAAGGAAGTTTGCTGAACCTAGATGGATTTGCTGATCCATTCATAACAGTAGGTGGATTAATCTTCCTTTCCCCCACCTCTTCAAACTCCTCCTCAAAACATTCTTTCGCAGTTTTTTAAAACCACTGCTACCAATAGAGTTTCACATCACCTCCATGCATACCTGAATGGTTGTGCGCTACTTGTGTCTGATCTGTCCTGTCTGAAAACTAGACTGTAAGTTCGCTGGGGCAGGAACTTTGTGGACATCTTTATTTTTGAATCATCAAACTTGCTGTAAGCAGTGCATGAATAATAACCTAGCCAAATTCCAGAATGGTGACTTAAATGGAATGCTGACCCCTGAATGGAGATTGGTATCTCTGTTTAGCTGCACTAGCAGATGTTAGGTAAGGTCTACATTTAAATGAGATCAATGTAGTTGTGCTGTTCAGGGCTTTGAAAAATTGTGCGCTCTGTGTGTCTCAAAAAGAGCATCAAATGGACGGTAAAAGACAACAAGAAAACAAAATGGTGAAAATCCCCAACAATTCCCCTCTTTGCCAGTTAGAATGGCTTTAGACCTTCTATGCTATCATACCTCTAACAATGTTGTATATAGACATACTAACTTAACTTAGGATTACAATTAACTTTTACACTATTCTTGAAGGAATTAATTTTTAACGGTTATAGTTTACTGCTCTTACCCTTCTTCTAACCCAAAATGTTAACAATATTACATACACAGCAATTCACACTTGAATTATTAATAATACAATGACAGGGTACAGTAAGATTTCCCATGCTCCGCTGAAATTTGTAGGGCTGCCAAAGAGGTTTACCCACCAGTGGGAAGAAGCCGTTTCCCTCTGTATCCTCCTTAAAATTCTTTGGATTTGTTGTGAGGAATGATGAACAGTCACCATAACCTCCTTACTATCTTTCTGTAATTGCTTTAGGTGCCGTCTTAAATCAGGATGCTGCACTATCTGCCTAAGCACCAAAATGTTGACACTTAGATGGATTGGTACAGTATGCTGATACAACAGGTAATTGGCTTGGACAGTTTGTACATTAACCTCATGCATTGTAAAGTTAATATTGCACCCAACGATAGAAAATACTGAACATAAACATATATTTGCATATGGGTCATGGGGTATTTTGTAATAAAAATTTACCACAAATTCTTTACACCAACTTCATAAGCAACTCCATTGTGAATCTATTAACAAAAAGGGCAGATTAGTTAAAAATATATGGTCGGAGCTGATAATAGCACCTTCCCTTTGTGGGGTTTAAACAGATATGTGAGTCCTCTATCACCACAGAGCCACACGAGTAGCCTATCCCTTGGACACATGATTGCAGATTGACACTACTGTATATACTGTTCTTTTCCCCACTTATTTAGTTCCATGGGAAACAGGATAGAGTCATTAAGGTTTAGCCCAATTGGCACCTATGGATAAATCCATTCCTCTTGTGCATCGGCTACTGTTAACACATAGGCAATGATGGTCTGGATGCTGTGGATATAAGAGAAATTTACCAGCTTCCACCAAGCTTGGTGACGTTGCTTAAATGGGTTTGTGGCGTTTCTCCATAAGATGTTTCTGAGCTCAGACGGGATTAACCTTAACCATCCCTTATCATGCTTTTGGCCACATCTAATATCCATGCCTGAGCTTGAGCACAAGCAAGTGCCATTGAGAAGTTTGACTGAAATGTGCCTATTGCATTAATAATGCAGCCACCCTGGTAGCACACTAGCGATTTTGTACTCGGTAACACTGAGCTGGTTGAAGGAGGTGGTTAGTGGGTTGGACAAGGAAGCAATATCTTGTCCTGGCGCTCCTATTTTACTAGCTAGGACTTGCTCACCAATAGTATTTAAAACTCCTAGTCCAGTTCCCACCTTCTAGAATAGTTGCTACTGTATTGCTTTTATAAATTCTAGGGGCAGATGCTTCCAGCACCACACTTTTTACCCATGCATTCCAACCTGCCATGAGTGAAACTATGAAAGGTAAGCATTCTAAACGAACTGCAGGCAAAGTTAACCCTAGGGGCATAAAGACTTTCTTGAGCAAGTAGACAGGATTGACTAGTAACAATCTTTTAACGTCCCGTTTCACTACTACAGGCCCAATAATAATTACATTCCTTGCAAACTTGTCAGGTCCCAGGTGCCTGTCTGATGAGATCTTACATTTATATACACACTTCCATGACAGTTAACGTGAAAGGTAACATTACTTTTATCAAAAAATCTCTCTCTCTCTATATATATAGGGTGTTTCTTGGAACAAGTCTTGGTGCAATTTTGGCATTTCATGTTGATTACATATGGAGAAGATGGGGTATACAAATAAGCAGTAACATGATTATAAACCCATTGTGACGTTGACATTGATTATTCCAATATGCACTTTAGTGAGGAGGTTAGATTGTATATAAGAGCACTTTGCTGGCTCCAGTACTTTCTATTCTATTGGAACAACTTTCCAGAAAATCATCATTGAACTGCCATATTCAGCTATTGGCAAATTTGTGAACAGAAGAAAGTTGCTTTTCCTTAGAGTCATCATAAAAAGTAGCCTTATGAGGTTCATCATTTGCCATAAAGGCCACTAATGACTTATGGCTTATCTCTTCTTTCCATGGCAATAATCATTCTCCTTGTAGGTGTACACAGTAATTATTCCCCTTAACAACCTATTTGGTAATTTGAAATCAATGCCATGCACCGTTTCATTCCACATATAGTTTTGTGGTTAATTTCCTTTGCAATAGTAACAATCAAAGAGTTGGCTATACAGATGGATATACTTAAACACAATATAAAAATCATGGTGCACTGAGCTTGAGCTTCCTGGAATAAAAGGGAGACAAGAAGAAAAGATTGGCATAGTTAGCCTAAGTGACAAAACCCTTTCACTCTTTTAGTTGAGTGGAATGGAACCACTTTAAGGTTCTTCTCCTTTTTCCCTTAATTTCCACCTGGTAGGTGGTTGGGCTCACTTTGTTTATGATGACAACAGGCCCAACCCACTTAGGGCTCAGTACATGATTTTTGTCAGAATAAAAACGATAAAGAACCTTGTCGCTCACTTTCCGCTCTTTGAATTTTAATGTATCACCCAGTCTTTTGTCCATTTGTCTGGCATTGCTTTTCAATTGAGTGGCAACCTGTTTCAGCACACTGTTGATGGTGTTTAACAGCCTTGTACTCTGGTGAAAGTGGCAGCTACCATCTACAACCCACACATCCTTCTTGGACGCGCTGGCATACTCAGATGAAGTCTCCAAGTCAAATGGTGATTCCAGCTTATTAGGGTCTTCGAACAGCACTGCACACTCCTAATCCTCCCTGTGAGTTAGTAGCGCATAGGGCAGTGGCTCTCAAACTTTTATACTGGTGACCCCTTTCACATAGCAAGTCTCTGAGTGCGACCCCCCCGCCTTATAAATTTGAAACACTTCTTTATATATTTAACACTATTATAAATGCTAGAGGCAAAGCAGGGTTGGGGTGGAGGTTGGTACCCCCATGTAATAACCTTGCGACCCCCTGAGGGGTCCTGACCCCCAGTTTGAGAACCCCTGGCATAGGGGACTACCTAGAGAGTTTGTGCCTTATCCACTTCAATGCCTCTGTTTAAAAGACTTAAAGTCTAACCAGCCAACCGAGGGTTTGGCATCCTACCTTCGTTGATTTGTCCTGATAGTACATAACAGATAGGTGTGTAAATAGTTTTTCATACCATGGGGGACATACCTATCAGGTCTTCCCAGTGCTTCAATAACCATGTTAGTGGCAGCACTTCTTTTTCACACGGCGAATATAGTTTTTCAATTTTCCGTAATGCCTTTGATCCAAAGGCGACTGGTTTTAGTCCTACTCTGTTGTCCTGCATCAAAACTGTGCTGAGTTCCTTCTCTGTTGTTGCTAATTGGAGTTGAAAGGGTTTGCTGGGCTGAGGTTATGCCCAGTGCTTGGACAAGGGCTTGCTTCAGCTGGCAAAATGGCAAAAACCTCTCCTTTTCACCCCAAGTCCATTCCTGGCCCTTTCTAAGCAAAGCATAAAGGGGTTGTGCAACTTCAGAATACCCCTCAAAGAAGTCCCGGGAAAATCCGGTGAGGCCCAGAAATTACCTCAATGCTGATATGTATTGTGGGGAAGGCAATCTGCAAATTAATTTGACCCTGTTGGCATCTGGTCGATGTTCATGTATGGTACTTTTTGTTGCAGCATCTGAGCTTTGGTGGGACTAATAAAAAAGCTGGTTTCTTGTACCTTATATAGGACAGCATCCAGGACTTTTTCTCTCTAGCTACAGTGGCAATTAAGATGTCATCCGTATAACTTATAATTTTTTCTTTGTCTTTAAGATGTTCCCACATTTTGGACATGAACTTGTGACACAGTGAGGGTGCATTATGGTACTGTTGGGGTACTCTGCTGAAGGTAAGTTGACGATTACCATGTAATGGATGGAAAAAAAAGCGCTCGCTAAGTCTAGAACGGTGAACCATTGTGCACCTGCAGCAATGGACATCATTATTTCACGAAACTTCGCTACTACTGGGGTTAGCCTTGGTGTTACTCACTTTAGTTCTCTATAATTGACTGTTAACCTCCAGTAACTTTGTCCACTTTTAAAACAGGCCAAATAGGAGAGTTGCAGATGCTTGCAATCTCAACCAATACTCCTTGGTTCATGAGAGTACTGATGGTGTCCTTGATCCCCTCCTCGGCTTCCCAATAACACTTGGACTGCTTCTGGGGTTTGGGATCTGGACCCACAACCACCACCTCAGCCTCAGTTCTTCCACATTGAAGCTTATTGGTAGCAAAAGCGTTAGGGTACTGGTTTGTTACCTTCATGACTGCTTCCTCCCACTTGGGTATTTCCATGTTCTCCAGGGCCTTCAAGGCTGCAACTGTGGGGACAGTGAAGCCTCGTTCTCTATCCTTACCTTGGGTTAGCGTTCTGTTGGGTAGGTCAACCACCAAATTCAGCCTTTTCAAGATGTCAGCGCCAACAATACTCTGCCCATCTAGAGCTTGAATTCTGAATGTGGCCTCAGTAATCAATTTGCCAATTGTACACATAATGGGTTTTATAAAAGGGGACAACACTTCCTTTTCCTTTGTACCCTTCTAGGATCTTAACTTCTTGTACAGGAAATTCTTTGGCCTCTGGAGTTGCTTTGGTACAGATGAGTGACAGAGTGGCACCCGTATCAATTAACGTTATTTGATTAATCTTTCCAAACTCTCTCTGCATGGTGGCATGTACCACTGGCCTCCCCCACACATCATTATTGATGGGTGCCACATAAGAGGGAGGTGGTAGAGCTTGGCCCCGTCAGAGCAAGCTTTCCTTTTGTTCCTGCAGCTTTGGTTGTCTGGATGTACTTGCAGCTGCTGCTCATGAGGTACTTCCAGTGCTGCCTTCATATCTGGCTAATCTTTTGAACAGTTCTTCTGTGGGAAGCTGGTCGATTTGATCTCTTTTTTCATAACCGCTTTGATAGCACAATTCGAAATCCTTTCATTTCAGCTGCATTGTGATATTCCTGATTTCTTGTTGACTCATTTGGACCAGAGAAGTTCCTTTCCATTGCTGTATAACTCTTGCCTTCAGGGCTGTGTTTCTTCCCTTTTTGTTCACTGGCTCCATTGTTACAGCAATCTTCTTTTTCTGCCAGTGTCTCGGGAAGGCCTCTCACTGCAGTTCAAAAGCTTTCTGGATTCTACCCTCTAATTCCCTGATACAGCTCTCAGGTTGATTGGCCCTAACATTTTTAAGGTGGGCAAGGGTCCTTGGACAAACACCTCCTTGCATTTGGGTGTGTTGCAGGTTGCCATCCCGTTAACTATTGGTGACATGCTGACAGCCAGTATAACAATCGTTTCCTGCCCAAGGACCTCTTGGGTATTTCACCTACTTTCTGCCTTTTCTGAATAGAACTTTCCCATCATGGGGAAAATAAAATTTGAATAGAGCCTCATAGATTTCTGCTATTTCTCTTACACTAGCTAGCTGTATTTCCCCAGGCAGTACCCCAAATTCACCCCCACATATACACTCCCTTAGCAGAGCTACTGTATCATCTCAGCTGATTGCAGCCATGCTGCTGATTTTAGCTAACCAATCTAGGGCGGTCTCCTTGTTTAAGGGGCCCAGTGTCTTTCCTTGTTTAAGGGACCCAGTGTCTTTCCCATCACCCTAGCCTGGTCTGGCCCATATGGGCTTGTCTCAGCTGGTCAGTTGGGATCATAATTTACCATAGCTGTGGTAAAGGGCGCTATTGGGGAGTATTTTGTCCCCTCCTCCATCTCACCAAAACCTATTAACTCCTCTTGAGCCGGAGGAGCAGAGGTTTGAGGATCCACTTTCTTTATTTCCCACAGGTTTAAACCATGATCGGACTCTTCCCCCTCAGAATCAGAACTCTCAGATTTGTATTCTTTTAAAGGATCCATGTTTAAAGCAGTTGTCATTCCATGAGCTCTTTTTAACTTATTTTTCAAAGCATCAATTTTGTTGTTACAGGAGGAATGATTAGCAGCACCCTCTCGGGTGTTCTTAACCTCCTTAATCAACTACCTCACAGCAGCTTGGGATTTTTCCATTCTTTTTACGAAGACAAAGTTTTCTTTGTCCTTCTTCAGTAAACACACATTTAGTTCCTAGACCTGGGACTGGTTAAGCACTTGGGCTGTTAGAGTGCCATTCTGCATTAAGACAAGTTTCAGAGTAACAGCCGTATTAGTCTGTATTCGCAAAAAGAAAAGGAGTACTTGTGGCACCTTAGAGACTAACCAATTTATTTGAGCATAAGCATCCGATGAAGTGAGCTGTAGCTCACGAAAGCTTATGCTCAAATAAATTGGTTAGTCTCTAAGGTGCCCCAAGTACTCCTTTTCATTCTGCATTAACTTCTCAATCTCAACCTCTTATTTGACCACCTGCTCTTTTGCTTGAAAAATCACCTTTTCTTTTAACTTTGTGTTCATTTAATTTCCTTGAAACCATTCCTAGACCTAAACAAGAGCCCCTTTTCTCATTTTCTTATTCAAATTTGGTTTAGCTGTTACAAAACTTTCCCATTTACTACATAGCTTTTCAAAAGCATCCTCCCCCGAAAACAGATCTTTGGCCCATGGGTTTTTACACATGTCAAATAAATTCACACTATGTTCCAGAGAGTTTTTATTAACCTCCTCAGTCCATCCATGAATACCAAAAGTTCTAGCAACCATTTTCCTTCTTAAGCAGTATGTGTCTGGGCCACACAGACACACACTAGCTTCCACAGCACTTGCTGCAGTGCTCACCGGACTCATGAAAGTTGGGGCTGACAGCACTCATCAGACTGTGCTGGCCTGTTGCAGAGCTTCTGAAAGCTCTCTTTCAAGCAGTACTCCCTAGCCAGAGCCTGCTTGCGCTCCCCGGGCTTTGCAGCCAGAGTGCTAATCAGCAGCGCTCAGCATTGGTGCTGGCCTGCTGTGCAGAGCTGCACAGCCCTCTTTACCAACAATGCCCACTGGGCTTTCCTTAAGGCCGTAACCTAGCAGTACTCACCGAGCCTCAGAGGCCAGAGTCTGCCTGTGCCCATCAAGCCTATGAAGCTGGGGCTTCTCCACACTCACCAGGCCTTGCGGCCGGTGTGTTAGCAGTGCTCAGCAGTAGTGCTGGCATGCTACACAGAACTGTCTCACAGCTCAGGCAGCACATCCTCGTGTCTGCCACAACTCTAGCTTGGGTCCAAAATAAGAAAGCCGCTGACCAGCTGTCAGTGCTTCCCACCCTCAAGGTCTATGGACCTTCAATAAACCTTAAGCCGAGCAGATTATAATAAACAAAAACAGGAGGGAACTGTGACCATCAGGGATCGTGCTGCTTTCGCCACAAACTGTTACCACAAGAACTGAAGAAAGGATATTTAATAAGGACCCCCACCTCCCAGACAGGCCTGATCCCCCAAATTAGGATCTGTCACCTATGGTCGCAGCAGAAATTACACTAATCACTCTTAAAGGGGTAAACAAATGAGATTTATTAATAAGGCAGGATAATAAAAATAGAATAACGCTGTGGTTTAAAGACGTAAAAGCAGGCTTCAAGCCTAGCCCCAACTAGAAACCAAATGGGCTCAAATAATATAAAAGAGTTTCAACGTTATTCAATCTGTTGAAAATGGCTGGAAACTGGATGGAGTCAGCTCACTCAGGAACCCTCTTTCTCTCTCGGGAACCAGGATCAGGAACTCGAGGACCATGCCATCAAGGGATCAGGAACCACTCATTGACTGGAACAGGTAAGCCTTCTCCGATGGAACAGGTGGTGTCTTCTCTCAGTGATCACGCAAATGAACGCAGGCTGTCTCAGTGCTCCATCCTGCTGTTTTCCCTTTTCTCTAACCAACTGTCCTGCCAACTACCCTGGAACCTTCTGGGCCAACATTCCTTTAAACTTAGCCAATCAAAATAAGCATCTCAAAAAGAGCGTCAAACCAAGCAACAAGACAGCTAACCAAAATGGAGGGTAAAAGACAACAAGAAAACAAAAAGGCTAAAATCCCCAACACGCCAGAGTAGATGTGGCTAGCTCAAGGGAAGAATTCCATCGACCTAGCTACTGCCTCTTGGAGAGTTAGATCGACTATATAGACAGAAAGGGGATCATCAATGTGGGAAGCATCTACACCACAGTGCTACAGCTGCAGTGCCGTAGCTGTGCCACTGTAGTGTAAACATACTGTCATAAATATAAAGGGAAGGGTAACCACCTTTCTGTATACAGAACTATAAAATCCCTCCTGGCAAGAGGCAAAACCCTTTCATCTGTAAAAGGTTAAGAAGCTAGGATAACCTCGCTGGCACCTGACCAAAATGACCAATGAGGAGACAAGTTACTTTCAAAGCTGGAGGGGGGTGGGGGAACAAAGGCTCTGTCAGTCTGTGTGATGCTTTTGCCAGGACCAGGTCAGGAATGCTCTTCAGAACTTCTGTTAAGTTAGTAAGTAATCTAGCTAGAAATGCGTTAGATTTCCTTTTGTTAAATGGTTGGTAAAATAGGTTGTGCTGAATGGAATGTATATTCCTGTTTTTGTGTCTTTTTGTAACCTAAGGTTTTGCCTAGAGGGATTCTCTGTGTTTTGAATCTGTTTACCCTGTAAGGTATTTACCATCCTGATTTTACAGAGGTGATTCTTTTACTTTTTCTTTTTAAGATCCTGATTGCTTTTTCCTTGTTCTTAAGATCCAAGGGTTTGGGTCTGTGTTCACCTATGCCAATTGGTGAGGATTTTTATCAAGCCTTCTCCAGGAAACGGGGTGTAGGGCTTGGGGGGGATATTTTGGGGGAAGACGTCTCCAAGTGGGCTCTTTCCCTGTTCTTTAACACGCTTGGTGGTGGCAGCATAGGGTTCAAGGACAAGGCAAAGTTTGTACCTTGAGGAAGTTTTTAACTTAAGCTGGTAAGAATAAGCTTAGGGGGTCTTTCGTGCAGGTCCCCACATCTGTACCCTAGAGTTCAGAGAGGGGAAGGAACCTTGACACATACCCTTAGCCTGTGTATAGCTGAGATGGTAATTTAGTTCCATGTATTCTGAAACTACACAACTGGGAGCCTTTGAGGACTGTGTATAAAGCCTGGTCTACACCTAACACTTAGGTCTACCTAGCACCATAGCTCAAAGCTGTGAAAAATTCACACCCCTGAGAGACGTAGTTAAGCTGCCCTAAGCCCTGGTATAGACACCGCTATGTTAATGGAAAATTTCTTCCATTGACCCAGCTATTGTCTCTTATCAGAGTGGATTTACTACAGTGACAGAAAAACCTCTTCCATTGCTGTAGCAAGCGTTTACATCACAGCTCTATGTCAGTGTAGCTGAACCACTGTGGCTTGTAATGCTTGCACTGTAGACATGCTTGTACTGTAGACATGCTTGTACTGTAGACATATTCTTGGTCTACATTTTCTTAAATAACAAAAGCAAAATCAGGAAACTGCATTGAAGCTGTTTTTCTTCTGGGAAATAGTCTGTTATGACTTAAAAAAGAGAGTTGTCTTACCACAGCAAATGTGTGAAACTATTCATTTTTGTTTTGCCATTGTGTGCTTGCAAAAACTGAAATTTAGTCAAAGGTAACCAAAGTGGGTGTCTCATTTTATTGTATTTGATTTTAAAAGGTCAATAATTTAAACGAGAAACAAATTACAGATTTGTACATGATGGCTCCCAGGAGAAAAGGAAGAAAATAATTTTGAAAGAATTGTTACCTTTGAAACTGTACCACTTAATTTTTATTTCTTGCTGCCAAAAACCTAGCCTTTATATTTGTGGAGAACAGCCTAAAATTAGAGACAAAAAGGTGTTATGGAGCTAAAAATGTTTGTTGTATGTTAATGGGAATTCCATAACACTTGTGCAGTTTAATGGTAATGCTTACTGGACAAGTGCTGTTACTGTAATGGCCTAGGATAACAAGGGCTTAATAGTTAGCCTTGCTGTAGTGAGACTTGCAGGAGCCAGTAACTTCCTAAGGGTGTATGTCAAAGGGATAATTTTTTTTAGATTTTACTCCTAAATTTAGATCTTTAAGGGATCCCAGAAGTTCAGCAAGCATGGAATGTTGTTGTTGGAGATGGCTGAGTGAGCCTTTGAGGTATGTGAGTTACTCCAACTTAAACATCCTGAGATTCAGTGGGCCAAATACTAGAGGAGAGGAGAGGTGAGGTGTATTTGGGGCGCGGGGGTGGATATGTAAGTTGCATGTAGCCCAGCCAGGAGTTAACTCAACAGTAGAGGACTCTAGGGGAGTTTAATTTGATGTAACATTCACGTTGAGGGATGGGGGCTGCTGGAGAGGTAGAAGTAGGTATGTGTTACATCAGCTTAGGGTTTATCTAGACTCACCTCTGAACTTGGGCCCCAGTCTCTTGATTTTGGCTGCACAGGGAAAAGGCATGTGGCTCCTCCTTGCTTCCCCACTGTTCTACATACCATTTCCCTTCCTCACTTAGAATGCTCCCCTAGGCTCTGTGCAGCTGTGGTGGTCTTTAGCCAGGTGAATCTTCAAGAAATTTGCTCCCTAAAATCTTCTTATGTCTTAAGTTTTGGAAATAAAATTCCTACCAATTGTGTTTGAATTCAGTAGGGCATTAAGGCCCAAATCCTCTCCTCTCCTCCTCCTCCATGGGCACAGTGAGCAGCTGACACAGCAGAATTGCATCCTAGAGCGCAGACTTGCAGGGACACCCATCTGGTCTGTACAGAGCAGTTTTTATGGGAGTGGGCAGGAGGATACAGTGTGACTAGAGCTGGTTGAAAATTTTTGACAAAGCTTTCTCCAGCCCTGTATTTGATGGGGGTTGAGGGAGTGACTCATGCTAGAATAGCCAATAGCCAGGTGGTTAGGACTCACACCTGGGATGTGGGAGACCCATGTCGCTGTTGCAATAACTATCCAATGAAGCTGTTCTACTGTGAATAAACAACCAGGAGAGATTGAGGGAGCCCCACATCGGACTATTCCCTCAGCCCACTGGCTAGAGAAATGTCCTGCTATGTGGGACGTACAAATTCAAATCTCCTTTCCACATCAGGCAGAGCAGGGACTGGAACTTGGGTCTCCTACATCCCATGTGAGTGTCCTAACTACCAGGTTATTGGCCATGCTGGGGTGGGTCTTTTTAATCCCAATTTTTGGTTACATTTTTCCAAAGGGTGGGTTTCATTCTGAACTGGAATGAAAGCAAATTTCAAAACACAACATATTTTTTGCATAACAGAATTGTTATTTTATGCCCAGCCCTAGTCACGACACGGAACTTCTGGCCTTCCTGCCCTGTAGCAAGGGACAGGGAGCACCGGTAAGTAGATCAGGAATGTGCAAAATATATTTACCAAGCAAGCAACAGTTAAAATTTGTCAGCAATTTTTTGAATATTTTAAATCAAATGCAATTAATCCCCACTTCTGCACCCCCATGTTTTCAATTTCACTGTTCCTGCTGCACTTCCTCACAGCCTTCTCTTCTCCACTACTGATTTTACTGGCTATCTATAGTCCATATATGGTGCAGTTTACAAGTAGCAATATCAGTAGCAGAGACTGTCACACTCTGTTTAATAACAAAATAGAAACTGACTGTGCTCTAAAGTGAAGTGGATAGAGCTGTTTATTTGAGAGAAATAATGGGTCAAACCTTCATAATAGAATTAGGAACTCAAAACTCAGCTCTTCTTCTCTGGGTAGTTCAGCACAGCTTGTGGTTTCCCTACCAAACCTGGGCTGAGTTTAGGGCAAACCCCTTCTTCCCTGCTAGGTGACTGTGAGGGATTTGTGTTGCTCAGGTGGCTCTATTTCCAGTAGTTCCCACCATGTTGGCTAGGGCCATCCCAACCACAGATGAAAGCATGGACCTTGTCCCATGGAGCTGACAGTCATAAAAACTACTGAAATCCAAACGCAGGGTAGCAAACTCACTTCACTGTTACCAAACCAAGAGATTTGCTGAACACCTGACAAATCAAAGCATCCACATTTTACAGTCTTCATTAAATAAGAATGGGTTGCAGTAACAGGGTGATTTGCCTTTTTAAGGGCCAGAGACCCACTAATAAGATGCAGCTGAGAAGGGGACAGGTATTCCTTGTAAAGAGCTGCAAGAGAGAGGGGACTAGAAGCCATGCAATCTGCAATGGAGGATGGTCTCTCTTAGGGACACAGAGACTTAATTTTGTGGACTCTGAGTTTGGGAGCTTTGAACCGGGAACTGGAAGTAAGGGCCTTATGAATTGTTATAGCTGCTCCTTCTCTGAGATCTTATTAAAAAGGAACATGGTTACTCTGTTACTCACCTGCAGGGCCACCCCTTGGGCAAAGCAGTATGCGGGTCTGGCAGATGCCTTTTATAGTCACTTATTCCACCAAGCAGAAGGAAGTGTTATGAATGCACATAAGCCAGTTTGTTAGTTTCCATACTCCTGTCATTTATCAAGGTCTGCTGTTGATTCAGTGTCCTCTAGTGGCAACTTCTTGTCACTGTCATGAATATTTTTCAGAGTAGCAGCCGTGTTAGTCTGTATCCGCAAAAAGAAAAGAAAGGACCAATGCACTACTCAACATTTACCATTACTTTGGGAAATATATTCATGACAAAAAGAAAAGGAGGACTTGTGGCACCTTAGAGACTAACAAATTTATTTGAGCATAAGCTTTCGTGAGCTACAGCTACAGCATCCGATGAAGTGAGCTGTAGCTCACGAAAGTTTATGCTCAAATAAATTTGTTAGTCTCTAAGGTGCCACAAGTACTCCTTTTCTTTTTGTCATGAATATATTTCCCAAAGTAATGGTAAATGTTGAGTAGTGCATTGGTCCTTTCTTTGTGTATATCACAGGGGACCAATGTATTACTGTATTGGATCAAATACATTGGGGAGGTGACTAGGTTGAATGTGTGCATTATTGTGTGTGCATATATGCAAATCATGCTCAAATGGCAATAGTTTTTGGCATTTGCTGCTTAAGGATCTAAAGAAATTGCTGAAAGTTGTTAGGACCAAGAGAGTCTCATACCTAAGCAAGCTAGCCAAGATCTTCAAGAGTGGTTTGCCATGCACAGCCCACCTTAGAGCAGCTGGCTTTAGGTAAAATAACCTTTTCTTTAAAACCTCTAGATTGGAGAAACATTGGAATTCAGTTGGGGTAAGGGCTGGTGTATATTTCAATGGGAATGCCACCTGTGAGGTTATATGCAGTGTTGAAGTAGCTGTGTCAGTCCCAGACTATTAGAGAGACAAGGTAGGTGAGGTAATATCCCTTATTGGACAAACTTCTGTTTGGTGAGAGAGACAAGCTTTCATGCTTATGCAGAGTTTTTCTGTGTAAGTGCAAAAGCTTGTCTGTCTCACCAGCAGAAGTTGGTCCGATAAGAGATATTACCTCACCCACCTTGTCATCCATTAGGTTAGTCATTTACTCCCTCTTCTAGCTCCTTCCCCTTGCACTTGAATGGGTAGCTGCTTTTGCCTTTGAGATCTTTCCCCCTAAGTAGTAGTAATAAATTAGCATTTTACATCTTCAGTGTGCTATACAAATATTACTTACCTCACTGGGGAGCCCTGAAGACTAATTAAGGAAGCATTATGACCAAGTTGCACTTGAATCACATCCCTTATTCTTACCTTCTAACTTGTTTCTTGCTCTCCTTTCCTCTTTCATTTACTCTCATTCTTCTGAACTCTTCCTAATTTTATTGTTGGATGTTGCTTCCTGGGTTATGACATCAAATTACCTCATCGTGTTTGTCTGAACTCTGGCTAAGCTCACTAGCAGTGATAGGTGGGCATGCTATGCGATCTTGGGCTGCAGTGCAACAAAGCAACTGTATTACGGTAGGCAGCTTGGAAGAAAATGTGTTTTTAGCTCCTATAACCACAAGCTTCCAATTTAAAAAAGAATATTTCATGATGTTACTGATAAGGCAGCAGAATGATTTAATTTTTCAGATAAATAGGGATCATGTTTCTCCTTGAAGTTCTTCATTTCAGTGACTGCAAATAAAGACCCAGAATGTTTCCCTGTGCTGTAAAACTTCTGTATCAGACTTCTGGTGTTAGTCAGGAAGAGACAGCAGACCATGACCTAGAATTCTCTTAAAGGTTAAGGAGAATGTCAAGAGAAAATTAATGTGCCATTAATCCTCCCCCAATAAATAATGATCTATTACCATTGGCATTAAAAATAGCAATTGCAGCTGTCTCGCCTACACAGAAGGACACATCTTCTAAACACTTGTGTCTGCATCTTTCATGTGGGATTTAATCCAAGCCTATACTATATTTGATTCTAATAGACTGGCTGGGTCCTACAAGTGCTACATATTGGTGTATATGTCAGCCTTTGTATCCTTAGATCTTTTGATGTATCTTTCTAACATAAGAGAGAATGTACTGGGCCAGATCTTCAGCTGATGCACGTTGGCCTAGCTCTGAAGTCAGTGGCTATATGTCAATTTGCATCAGTTGAGGATCTGTCCCATAAGCTGTCCTATGCAAAAAGTTCAAGCATCATAGGGCTACAATATAAGTTATGTCTATTCTGGACAGGAGATATTCATAGTCTCCTTAGAGTTTTCCTTCAGTCAGGGTTCATTTGTTGTTGGTTTTTCTTAGGAGAGCCAGTCCTGATGCTATGATGAGAACCATAATAGACATACTGATATAGCAGTAAGAACTCCCTTGTGCTGCAAAAGAAGCTGTCTGTTACAAGTTAAATTATCTAGAAAAAAATCAATGTCCCAAAGAAGTTCTGTTGTGACCGTTTTACTCTTGTCAAAGCTTAGATTGTGGGATGATGATCAGCTCTTCAGCAGCCTGGGTGGGGGCAGTGAGGAGGTACCATGTCCCTGAGACAGCAGCCACTCTGTTTTCCAAAGGGAGGCTCACAAGTGATGGACCTAGAGGGTTGGATAGATCAGTCCTTGTGTTATGGCCTGCACAAGTGGAATAGGACAAGTATGAGCTGAACGAAGCTCTGAATCTTGACTGAATCTGAGCCTTGTGAGGTAACTCCCTTCTCTTCATGTGTCATTATATAATGCCTGCATCTGTAATTTTCACTCCATGCATCTGAAGAAGTGGTTTTTTACCTACAAAAGTTTATGCCCAAATAAATTTGTTAGTCTTTAAGGTGCCGGACTCCTTGTTGTTTTGGAGCTCTGAATGTCTCTTTAACCCTGGTTGTCTTGGACCAAGAGAGACAATCTGCTAAGGAAAGGGTGTCAGAAACTGATGGGGATGGTCAGATCTAGTGGTTGGACCCAGGAGGTTAGAGCTGGAATCAAGTGTCCAGAGCAGGGTTGGAGCAAGGCCAGAGTGAAAGCTAGGCTGGAGCAGGATTAGGAACAGGGCTAGAGCAAGGGCAAGGCTGGATCAGACTAAGGCTTGGCAAATCTGTTGCCACCATCAGGCAGGGGAGGGTTCAAAGTCCTAAAGTGATGTGGAGCAGACTGAGCTGCTGTTCCTCCTGCAAGGCCTACGTACCTTTCCTGAGAGTCACCTGACCAGTTACTGACTTGTGGATTGGCTGGAATCTAGCACAGGAATAACTCCTCAGGGTATGTGACTTAATCCGGCTCTGATTCAGGGATGACTCATCACCTTACAAGGGGAAAATCAGAGGAGTTTATGGGAATATTTCTCAATTACTTGAGGCAAGCATTTTGGCGAAAGTGGTAGAGTCCAGACTTTCAGTGTGAAGGATCCTTTTGCCCCTCACTTGATGTCACCTTAAAGGTTCATGTGAAATACTCATTTGTCCAAAAATGTGACATTTTCTGAAGTCTAAATAGTGATTTAAAACATGTAATCAAAACTCTTATTTAGTCTGAAGATTGTTTACAGAAGGCATGAGGCTTTCTTCCTTTGTTCTGGGACAGATAAAAAGGGAATTTAATGCACAAGAAAAAGAATAACAGAAAGTAATAAAAATTTAAGCCAGAGTATAGCAGGACCTTGATATCCTGTGTCTCTGTTATTAGATCAGTGGTGGTGAACAACAATTCATGTGCCTTGTGACAGTACTGCTTCAAAAAGCCTTTGATATAGTCCATATCAAGTGGCTATTGAGAAAATTAAGTGATATGGCATGAGAGAACTCTCCACCATGGTTATTTAACAGGTTCGGAAAGAGGGTAAGAATGATTGGTCAGTTTTCCATATGAAAGGAGGTTGCTGGGATAACACAAGGATCTATACTATGGCTGATGTTTAATGTTAATCCTTTGAATGAGGGAGCAAACGGTGCAGTGCAGCAAAAAGTGTGGATGACAGTTTATTTACATCAGTCACTTCCAGTTTTGACTAAGGAACTTATAGGACCTCTAACAAAGCTTGTCAATTAGGTGACATGATAGCAAACTAAATTGAATATAGACACATGGAAGATAATACATTTTGGGAAGGATCATTTGAGTTAAAAATTAAATGTAGCCACTCAGAAAACTAATCTAAATATCATTGTGGCTGGTTCAATGAAAACATCTAGTCATTGCACACTAAAGATAAAACTAAACAATATGTTAGAAAGGGATAGAGAGCACTATTGAAACTATTATGCTGCCATAATATTTGAATCAATAGTGTACCCTGAGCTGTACTCAGAATGCTGAGTTCAGTGTGAGTTACTCTATTTCAAAAAGCATGTAGCAGAAAGACAAAAATGGGTGAGAGAAGCATAATAGAAACAATAGCCTCTTCAGAGGCAGTGTAGTTGAGCGGATTGTCTGTTTGACCTGAGAATTCAGGAGACCTGGGTTCTATTCCTGGTTCTACTGCTGAACTACTATGTGACCTTGAGAAAATCAGTTCACCTCTTTGTGCCTGTTTCCCCTTCTACCTGTTGTCTGTCTTCTTCATTCAGACTATAAATTCTTTTGTGTCATGAGTTTTCCTTCACTGGATAGACAGGTTTAGACTGGAGGCACAAACTTTTAACAGTGACAGCAATTAACAGTTGGAATAATTTACTGAGGGCTATGGTGGATTCTCCATCACTCAAAATTTTAAAATCAAGACTGGATGTTTTTCTAAGATCTTGATCAAATAGGAATTAATTCAGGGAAATCGTGTGGTCTGTGTTATGCAGGAGGTCAGCCTAAATGATCACAATGGTCCCTTCTGGTCTTAAAAATCTATGAATTTCTATGTGATTGCACAGTGCCTAGCCCAGTGAGGCCTGATCTTGATTGGGACCTCTAGGTAGGCACTACTGTAATACAGTCTTCCCAAGCCGTTATTTGTTTTAGAGTAGCACCTAGAGTGGAGATGAAAAATACTAGGACTATTTTTAGGGCAGTGACATGGCAGAGGAATGTGAAATATTGATAGGCACAGAGAGGTTCAGTCACTTATATTTACCTTTTCCATATTACAGAATGCCTCTTGGCATGTCTTCTGTTGTACGCCACATTACCCAATCGATGGCAATGTTGAATAGGATTGCAGACATGACACCCTCCTGTTTTGACTTCAAATCTGAGCCACTGTGATCAACACTTCATGTAAAGTTGAAATAGAAGCTTTTGATGACGTTGATTATACGGAAAGAAATTCCATATGCCCGCAGAATGTGCATAGGCTGGTCCTATGAATGCTCTCAAAAGCCTTCTCAAAGTCTATGAAATTTATGTAGAGTTGCCATTGCCATTTTAAGCACTGTTCTATTATGTTTTGTAGAGTGAAGATCTGGTCTGTGCATCCATGCCCTTTCAGAAAACCAGCTTGCTCTTTTCTGAGAATGCTATCAACTGCCTCTGATATACAATGGACTGTGATCTTACACAATACTTTGCTTGGCACAGATAAAAGTGTGATACCATGCCAGTTATTACAACCACTGAGAGTTCCTTTCTTTGGTATCTTCACTATAACTCCATTGGTCCACTCATCTGGCACTTTTTCCCTTTCCCAGATGGATGTAAATAGAGGGGCCAGGATGGATGCTGCTAATTTAGGATTTACCTTGAACAATTCTGCATTCAAGTTATCCTTGCCAGGAGTTTTCCCATTTTTTAAGGATTTGATGGCTTGAATGATCTCTTCCTTAGTTGGGGTGTCTGTTTATATCAAGATCTTCTGTCTCCTGGATGTTTGCTCCCTGTTCATCAATTCTTTGAAATGCTCTGTCCAGCGCATTTCTGTTCTTTTTCAGTTGTTAATAGGTGTCCTTGTTTGTTCCTGATGAGAAGACCTGGACTTCGCAGATGGTGTCACTCTCGTATCACATACCCAACCATATACAAGAAAAAACAACTCGACTCAATGCATTCAGCCAGAAAATTGGACTGAAAATCAATTGCAATAAGACAGATATCATGACCTTTAATATTGCCTCACCATCACCAGTATGGATAGAGGATTATGTTCTCACCCACATAGAAACATTCACATACTTGGGCAGCACCATCAGCCAGGACATCCGGAACAAAATCAATAAAGCCAGGAACACCTTCAGGAGCTTAAATACAGTCTGGAAATCATCAAAATACAACACCAAAACCAAACTCAAGATTTATCAGAGCTGCTTACTTTCAACACTACTTTATAGTACAGAATGCTGGGGAATGAGAAAGTATGATATGTCCAAACTGTCTTCATTCCATACAACCTGCCTCAGCAAAATCCTCCATATCTTTTGACCCAGAACAATCTCAAACCAAGATCTATTGACACAGTGCAGCCAACAGGATCTTAGCACCATCATTGCAAGGAGGCATTGGAGATGGATCGATCATGTGCTTTGGATGGAAACTGATTCCACCACCAGAGTAGCAATAAGATGGACACCTGAAGGCAAATGAAAACGAGGCCTTCCAAAAACAACATGGTGAAGAGCTGTGGAAGCCAAGCTGAAAAACCTGGGGCACAGCTGGGGAACCATTGAAAGACTTGCCAGAAACAGACAGGAGTGGAGGAGCTTCATCGCTCCCCTAAAAGCCAGAGGCGTAATAGGAACATGATGATGATGATGATATTACAGAAACAAGGGGACATTCACTAAGGTTGAAAAAAGCCAGTGATGCTAAAAAGTGTGGTACATAATTAGCCCATGGAACTTACTGCCTCAAGATATTATGGAGACAAAGAGCTTAGTAGGAAAAAAAGAACTTAGACTTTCTATATAGAGAATAAAAACATCATTCACAGATAAAATACTAATTATAAAAATTATATTGGCTCTCATATTTCATGAAAAACCAGCTGCCTGAAGCTAGGGACTAGTGTTCGATAACATAGCAGAGTTGTCTATTATGGAAGTATTACACTTTCATCTGAAACATCTAGTATTGGATAAACATGCTTAAAGACTGGCCAGTGGTCTGATATGGTATGATTGATATATTTCATGGGACAGATGGGACCATTGTAGTCATTTAGTCTGACCTCTTGCATAATGCAAGTTGTAGAATTTCATGCAGTAATTCCAGCATTATGCTTGATAACCTGTGATTGGCTAGAGCATAATTTGTAGAAAGACATCCATTCTTGATTTAAACACTTTGAGTGATGGAGACTCTACAAACAAATAAATAATATTCCATCCCTTGTTACGCTGTTCCAATGGCTAATTCTTATGTTCTCTCCCAATGTTTTTCTTCTTTGCAAAGAACCCCTTATTTCATAAAGGTTGCAGGAATGCTAACCAATCTTTTTTTCACTTTTTAAATAGTGTATCATGCATTGCAATTCAAATTGGCATTTGAAGTTTATAACTATGTAGTTGGAGAATGTAAGGTCTGTAGTAACTTTTCTCTTTGGTACATTGTTTGGACCAAGCTCTGTCCTTGGATGCACATGCATAGCTCCCTCTGAAATCAATCAGAGCTCTTTGTAGGCAGCCAAGGGGCCTGGGTGTGTATATTAATTCTTCAAGGATTACTTCCAAAACAAATTGTTCCCAATCAAAAGTTCTTTATAAGGTAACACAGGTTTACTGCCAAAGAAGTCTTAACTTTACATGAAGTATTTTGCTTGGTATACGCTGCACAATTTATAAATGGCATGTGCAGTATTTGGTGCACTTGATAGAAAACTGGAAATCTACTTTTGCAGTGATGTGACATATTGATCAATGAGCAATGTGAACATGCTGAAGATCAGCACTCTTTATACAGTGGTTCTGTTAGTTTCTTGGCGGACATAAGCCATCACTAATATGTGACTTTGTATTTTCAGTCTGTTTAGACCCCTTTGTGTAAAGGGATCTAATGATCAAAGTGTAGAATGTGCAAAATGGAACAGGCTGCTTGGCTTTCACATCACTGTTTGAGCACTGGATGGCCCTGGCCTGATCATATGAAAAAAAAATCTTTAAAATGAGATTACTACCTACATATGTGTGCAGTGACCAAAACTGTCCTGACAACGTCACAGGCCAGATTCCGGCCTGCCCCTCTCATGAGGCAGCCCAGGAGAGGGCTAGGTATGGAAAATGGCCTTAAATCACCTTCTTGCCTCCTGAATTAAAGGAAGGTGCCACGCCCAGAACAGCGACTTATCCTGGCTTTCAACAGCCCTGCTATAGACTGCTCTGAGAATATCCCATCCTGCCTTCAACATGGTCCCTTTCACTTCTGGCCATGCCCTTATCCTTTGGTTATGGGAGTGGGGAGTGGTGTAGAGTACTTAAATAGGCTTTGTGCCAGCTGGAGAGGCCCCTTGCATCTGGGGTATTTTCCAGAGCCACCATTGCAAGCTATCCATTCACCACTACAGTAATGAAACAGCATAAAGGGTTAGGGTCATAATAAAGAACCAGGGCTCACATGTTCATCTTTGCTATACTAGTGATGTCTAATCAGAATCCTGAGTAGACACACCCACAGTCACATAGAATCTAAGCCCTGGTCTACACTAGGAGTCGAGATCGAATTTAGCAGCGTTAAATCGATTTAACCCTGCACCTGTCCACACGACAAAGCCCTTTTTTTCGACTTAAAGGGCTCTTAAAATTGATTTCTTTACTCCACCCCCGACAAGGGGATTAGCACTGAAATCGGCCTTGCCGGGTTGAATATGGGGATGTGTGGACGCAAATTCAGCTGTATTGGCCTCTGGGAGCTATCCCAGAGTGCTCCATTGTGACCACTCTGGACAGCACTCTCAACTCAGATGCACTGGCCAGGTAGACAGGAAAAGGCCCGCAAACTTTTGAATCTCATTTCCTGTTTGGCCAGTGTGGCAAGCTGCAGGTGAATGCAGAGCTCATCAGCAGAGGTGACCATGATGGAGTCCCAGAATTGCAAAAGAGCTCCAGCATGGTTCGAACGGGAGGTACAGGATCTGATCGCTGTATGGGGAGAGGAATCCGTGCTAACAGAACTCTGTTCCAGTTTTCAAAATGCCAAAACATTTGTCAAAATCTCCCAGGGCATGAAGGACAGAAGCCATAACAGGTACCCAAAGCAGCGCTGCGTGAAACTTAAGGAGCTGAGGCAAGCCTACCAGAAAAAAACAGCCGCTCCGGGTCAGAGCCCCAAACATGCCGCTTCTATGATGAGCTGCATGCCATTTTAGGGGGTTCAGCCACCACTACCCCAACCATGTGCTTTGACTCCTTCAATGGAGAGGGAGGCAACACAGAAGCAGGTTTTGGGGACGAGGAAGATTATGATGATGATGAGGTTGTAGATAGCTCACAGCAAGCAAGCAGAGAAACCGGTTTTCCCAACAGCCAGGAACTGTTTCTCACCCTGGACCTGGAGCCAGTACCCCCCGAACCCACCCAAGGCTGCATCCCGGACCCGCCAGGTGGAGAAGGGACCTCTGGTGAGTGTACCTTCTTAAATAGTATACATGGTTTAAAAGCAAGCGTGTTTAATTATTAATTTTCCCTGGCATTCGCGGCCAGTACAGCTACTGGAAAAGTCTGTTAACGTGTCTGGGGATGGAGCGGAAATCCTCCAGGGACATCTCCATAAAGCTCTCCTGGATGTACTCCCAAAGCCTTATCAAAAAGTTTCTGGGGAGGGCAGCCTTATTCTGTCCACCATGGTAGGACACTTTACCACGCCAGGCCAGTAGCACATAGTTGGGAATAATTGCAGAACAAAGCATTGCAGCGTATGTTTGCTGGTGTTCAAACAACATCCATTCTTTATCTCTCTGTGTTATCCTCAGGAGAGTGATATCATTCATGGTCACCTGGTTGAAATAGGGTGCTTTTCTTAAGGGGACATTCAGAGGTGGCCATTCCTGCTGGGCTGTTTGCCTGTGACTGAACAGAAATGTTCCCTGCTGTTAGCCACAGGGAGCGGGGAGGGGTTAGCCACACAGTGGGGGAAGGCAAAATGCGACCTTGTAACGAAAGCACATGTGCTATGTATGTAATGTTAACAGCAAGGTTTACTGTGAAAGAGTGTAGCCACTGTTTTATAAAATGTCTTTTTAAATACCACTGTTCCTTTTTTTTTTCGGCACCAGCTGCATGTGTTTCAAGGATCACAGGATCTTCTCTTTCTCAGAGGCTAGCGAAGATTAGAAGGCGAAAAAAATGCACTTGCGATGAAATGTTCTCTGAGCTCATGCTGTCCTCCCACACTGACAGAGCACAGATGAATGCATGGAGGCAGACAATGTCAGAGTGCAGGAAAGCACAAAATGACTGGGAGGAGAGGTGGCGGGGTGAAGAGGGTAAGTGGCGGGCTGAAGAGAGGGCTGAAGCTGATAAGTGGCAGCAGCGTGATGAGAGGAGGCAGGATTCAATGATGAGGTTGCTGGAGGATCAAACTAATATGCTCCAGCATATGGTTGAGCTGCAGGAAAGGCAGGAGCAAAGACCGCCGCTACAGCCCTTGTGTAACCAACCGCCCTCCTCCCCAAGTTCCATAGCCTCCTCACCCAGATGCCCAAGAATGCAGTGGGGGGGCCTCCGGCCACCCAGCCACTCCACCCCAGAGGATTGCCCAAGCAACAGAAGGCTGGCATTCAATAAGTCTTAAAGTTTTAAACTTTTAAAGTGCTGTGTGGCCTTGTCCTTCCCTCCTCCACCACCCCTCCTGGTGCTTCTCTCCTCCACCACCCCTCCTGAGCTACCTTGGTAGTTATCTCCCTATTTGTGTGATGAATTAATAAAGAATGCATGAATGTGAAGCAACATTGACTTTATTGCCTCTGCAAGCGGTGATTGAAGGGAGGACGGGAGGTTGGTTAGCTTACAGGGAAGTAGAGTGAACCAAGGGAGGTGGGGTTTCATCAAGGAGAAACAAACAGAACTTTCACACCGTAGCCTGGCCAGTCATGAAACTGGTTTTCAAAGCTTCTCTGTTGTGTACTGCGCCCTCCTGTGCTCTTCTAACCACCCTGGTGTCTGGCAGCATGTAACCAGTGGCCAGGCGATTTGCCTCAACATCCCACCCCGCCATAAACGTCTCCCCCTTACTCTCACAGATATTGTGGAGCGCACAGCAAGCAGTAATAACAATGAGAATATTGGTTTTGCTGAAGTCTAAGCGAGTCAGTAAACTGCACCAGCGCGCTTTTAAACATCCAAATGCACATTCTACTACCATTCTGCACTTGTTCAGCCTGTAGTTGAACAGCTCCTGCCTACTGTCCAGGCTGCCTGTGTATGGCTTCTTGAGCCATGGCATTAAGGGGTAGGCTGGTTCCCCAAGGATAACTATTGGCATTTCAACATCCCCAGCGGTTATTTTCTGGTCTGGGAAGGAAGTCCCTTCCTGCAGCTTTTGAAACAGACCAGAGTTCCTGAAGATGCGAGTGTCATGTACCTTTCCCAGCCATCCCACGTTGATGTTGGTGAAACGTCCCTAGTGCTTGCAGCACTATTGAAAAGTACCCCTTGCGGTTTATGTACTCGCCAGCTTGGTGCTCCAGTGCCAAAATAGGGATATGGGTTCTGTCTATGGCCCCACCACAGTTAGGGAATCCCATTGCAGCAAAGCCATGCACTATGACCTGCACATTTCCCAGAGTCACTACCCTTGATATCAGCAGATCTTTGATTGAGTTGGCTACTTGCATCACAGCAACCCCCACAGTAGATTTGCCCACTCCAAATTGATTCCTGACTGACCGGTAGCTGTCTGGCGTTGCAAGCTTCCACAGGGCTATTGCCACTCACTTCTCAACTGTGAGGGCTGCTCTCATCTTGGAATTCTGGCGCTTCAGGGCAGGGGAAAGCAAATCACAAAGTTCCATGAAAGTGCCCTTTATGCATGCGAAAGTTTCACAGCCACTGGGAATCTTCCCAGACCTGCAACACTATGCGGTCCCGCCAGTCTGTGCTTGTGTCCCGGGCTCAGAATAGGCATTCCACGGCATGAACCTGCCCCATTAGCACCATGATGCCCACATTGTCAGGGCCCGAGCTTTGAGAGAAGTCTGTGTCCATGTCCTCATCACTCTCGTCACTGTGCTGACGTCGCCCAAATGCCCGGTTTCGCTTTGGCAGGTTCTGGTGCTGCATATACTGCTGGATAATGCATGTGGTGTTTAATGTGCTCATAATTGCCAAAGTGATCTGAGCGGGCTCCATGCTTGCCGTCGTATGGTGTCTGCATGGAAAAAAGGTGCGGAACGATTGTCTGCCATTGCTCTGATGGAGGGAGGGGCGACTGACGTCATGGCTTACAGGGTTGTCTTACAGGGAATTAAAATCAACAAAAGGGGTGGCTTTACATCAAGGAGAATCAAGAACAACTGTCACACAGAATGGCCCCCTCAAGGATTGAACTCAAAACCCTCGGTTTAGCAGGCCAGTGCTCAACCCACTGAGCTATCCCTCCCTCCTGTATTCCAGGCAGGACTGAATCTCCATTAAACTTTTCAAGGTGCCCCTGACAGACGTCACTGAAATGATTATCGGCCGTTGATTTCACAGAGAGAGGGACAGGGGAGCAAATGAATACAAAACAAATCTGGTCTATTTCTTGTTTTGATCCACTCCATCTATCTTTGACATATTTGGCTGGCAGCAGATGGTGCAGTAGGACTACTCGCCATCCTCATCTCCTGGCTGCTCACCAGAAGACTGCAATAGGACTGCCGGCAGGACTAAAGAGAATGACCTGGTTTAGTTCCTGCGCCCATGTCTGCCTGTCAATGACCTGTTTTAGTTCCTGCGCCCATGTCTGCCCAGGCACTCCTGACCGACCATACCGAGATGGCCAAGAGCACCTCGGACATGATGACGGTGATTATCAGGCCTATTGCACCATCTGCTGCCAAAAGGCAATGAGCTGCTGCTGTGTAGGAATGCAGCACCCAGGAGACGTACGGTGACAGTGAGCTGAGCGGGCTCCACGCTTGCCGTGGTATGGTGTCTGCACAGGTAACTCAGGAAAAAAGTTGTGAAACGATTGTCTGCCGTTGCTTTCACGGAGGGAGGGAGGGCGGGCCTGACGACGTACCCAGAACCACCCGCAACAATGTTTTTGCCCCATTAGACATTGGGATCTCAACCCAGAATTCCAATGGGCGGCAGAGACTGCGGGAACTGTGGGATAGCTACCCACAGTGCAACTCTCCGGAAGTCAATGCTAGCCTCGGTACTGTGGAAGCACTCTGCCAAGTTAATGCACTTAGCGCATTTTGTATGCGGACACACACAGTCGACTATATAAAAATGATTTCTAAAAAACCGACTTCTATAAATTCGACCTAATTTCGTAGTGTAGACATACCCTAAGAGGAAAAAAAGCCTAAAAGGTTCCTTGTTTGTCTAAACAACACCTTATTGCATGTGACCTTCAGTAATAACCCCTCCAAAACAGCCAACGTCACGACTGTCTTTTTCTGTGCCAGACCAAATGCAAGACTGGTGAAGTGGGCTAGTCTGCTAAGCATTTGGGAAGAACTATTTTTCTATTTTGTGTATGTTCAGTTTTGTCTTGCCTTCACGATTCTTCTTCTTATTTCCTCGGAACTAGTACCGTCTTGGCTGACGGTACTTCTAAGATACGTTAAATTGTCCACCTTCTCCAAGTTCTCTTCTTTAATTTTGATTTCTGTCCCTATAATCCCCATTAACATGACTTTACATTTCTTTGCATTGTATCTCAAACCTATCTTCTTCATTACTTCTTTACTTGGTTTGTGCATTTTAGTAGTCCGTTGGCATCTTTATTGACAAGAGCGATGTCGTCAGCAAAATCTAAATCAAACAGCCTTGAATTGTTCCATTTTAGGCCATATGTATCACTGTTGCATTGTTTTAATCCATAGTCAATGACTAGCATAAACAAAAAGGGAGACAGGATGCATCCCTGCCTTACACCTATCTTGATGCTGAATGGCTTACTCAATCCATTTTCCATTTTAATGCAGCATTTTAAGTTTGCATAGAATGCTTTCGTAATGTTAATTAATTTTGTTGGCATTCCATATTGTCCCACAATTTTCCATATTGTTTCTCGTTTACACTATCAAGTGCCTTTTGAAAGGCATGAAAAACATCTCCCTCAAGACAAAACTGAACATGTACAAAGCAATTGTTATCACCATCATAACATACAGCAGAGAGACATGGCAACTTACCAAGAAAGGTACACAAAAGCTGGATGCATTTCATCACACATGTCTGAGAAGAATATTGGGAATAATGTACAGAGATAGGAAGATGAATGAAGAAGTCAGAAAAATTACTGGACAGGGCACAAATAATCAACAAAAGAAGACCTCACTGTCTGGGACATGTGCTGACAATGGAAAAAGAATGCTTACCAAATACTACCCTTGAATGGAAGCTAGAAAATGCAAGAAGAAAGAGAGGAAGACCACGAATAACATCGAAACAAACAGTTCTGAACTACAGGAAGCACCTCAATATGAAATGGGAAGATTTGGAGAAAAGGGCAGTTGACAGGCAAGGATGGCGAATGTGGGTAGCCCAATGTGCAGCAAAGCATGGGATGGATGAAGATCTAAGGTAATTTGTCTATTACAATATATGATATAGTGGTTGCCAATAAAAGTCAACTTCCCTTGCACCATACTTATTAAATTTAACCATGATATTTCCTCTAATTAAAACAGGATGAACTGTAGTGTGAAGCCAAATACCACAGAGTAGATGTTGTGAGTGGTTGCTGGTTTCTTCTTTCGCAATGACTGCTATACTCTCTGAGTGTTGCATGGTGCTGGATTGCAGACTCTTTCCCCCATTCTGTAAACACGATTTAAGCATGATTGCTATAGTTTATACCCAGAAATGAGGTCTATAGCTACAACGAATGAGACACAAAAGCCTTTAAAATTCATGGATTATGTTGGTACAGTTCCTAGCAAAATGGGGCCCAACCTGGCAAGAGCCTTTAGGTGCTACTACAACATAAATGTTAAATAATACATTAAACCGATAAACAGCAGAGAGAGTCCCTTTCTTTTGTGAGTTGTTCAAAACAGGTGACTCCAGCCACACTGTTTGTGGGAATCTTGTGCTCTTTCCTCAGGAATAAGGTCCCTTTCTATGTGGCCATGGAGATGAAAATCTCAAGCCTCCAGTCTTTTAGGAAGATAATGTTCAGAAGGACTGCTGTGTTTCACCCCAGAGGTAGCTGCATTTCAGTGGTAGCTGAATGATCCCTTCTGATATACTCTTATTTGAAGAACACTCTAGGATGCTTCAGAATGAAAGGCTCTATATAAAATATTTGCAAATATTGAGCCAGACCATCTGATTTGCTTCCACATGTGGAATGGTTCCAAGCTGGGCATGGAAGTGAGGAGTCCTGGCTTTGTTGCAACACATCTTTCCCGTCCCTAACTGCCCACCCCAGGACCCCACCCCTTAACCAACTCCCCCTTCTCCCTGTCCCCTGACTGCCCTGACCCCTATCTACACCCCTGCCCCCTGACAGGCCCCCCGGGACCCCCGACACATCCAACCCCCCCACTCCTTGTACCCTGACCGCCCCCTCCCCGGACCCCTGTCCCTAACTGCTCCCCCAGGACCTCACCCCCTATCCAACCCCCCCCCCCCACTCCCTATCCCACCCCTTATCCAAGCCCCACTGCTCACTGTCTCCTGACCACCTCCACCCTATCCAAGCACCCACTGTCCCCTGACTGGCCCCCGGGACCTCCTGCCCCTTATCCAACCCACCCCACTCTCCTCCCCCTGCCCCCTTACCATGCCTTTCAGAACGGCAGGACAGGCTTATTGGAAAGCCTGAGAGGTGGGCGGGCGCAAACTGTGCTGCCTGCGCGGCGGCGTGGCTGTGGGGGAGGGGGGTCAGCAGGGGAGGCACCGGGGACTAGTCTTCCCGGCCGGGAGCTCAGGACCGGGCAGGACGGTCTCACGGGCCAGATGTGGCCTGCGGGCCGTAGGTTGCCTACCTCCGGCTTCGAGCCTCTTCACCAGACGCACAACAGCAGTGCAGCTGCATCAGTGCAGCTGTGCTGATGTAAATTTGTAGCGTAGACCTGCCCTCTGAATAAATTTCCTAGACATGAAGAGCTGTGTTAAGGTTGAAAGTTTGTGTCTGTCACCAACAGACATTAGTCCAATAAAAGATATTACCTCACCCATCTTCCCTCTAACATTTTATGGATATTTCCAGAGTACCAGAGCCTTCCAGCAGAGGGCAGTATTGTTTCAGCTGATTTGGCTTTGAATGCTTTTACTAGAGAATTAGGAAAATATACAAAGAGATGATCAATACCATATAAAAATATACAAGAAGACTTAAAGAAATAATCTAGTTCCTGATTCTGCAGCCACGTGTGCTGAACCTTATGCACATGAGTAGATAATGAAATTAAGTATGTGCATAACTGTTTGACAGATCAAGGCCCAAATCTTTTTAGAGTGGTAGCTGTGTTAGTCTGTATCAGCAAAAACAATGAGGAGTCCTTGTGGCACTTTAGAGATTAACACATTTATTTGGGCATAAGCTTTCATGGCTAACAAATAACAAATAAATGTGTTAGTCTCTAAAGTGCCACAAATCTTTTTACAGTGCAAAGTTAAATTTAAACCAATTTGCCTGAATAAAAGTACAGCAATGGAAGTTGACAGTTCAGTTTAAAATTTTGTATGCCACCTAAGTGTTCTCTGGAATGACAGCCAATTTCCTGGGCTTCCATTTGTTCCTTTACTGTTGCTAAAATGTACTTTGTTCAAACTTCCTCTTAACTGATGAAAGACAAATAAAGACTAATGTCAGGTCACAGAGCCATTATGTCCTAGTTCACCTACAGCCTTAGTGGTGTGTTTGGTCACTTGAACTTCCCTGCCAATGGACAGAGGGTGATATGGAAAGACACTCTTTTATTTCTGAATACCGGATACTTGCAAAATAGTTAAAATGGTTAGTTTTAACTCTGAATCTTGAGCTGAGTCCCTTAGCAATTCAAGGAGCTACAGTTTTGTCAGGGAAGGCAAAGTCAGGATTTTAATAGACTTGGATGTAATTGTTCCATGCTTCACTCTCTTTCATGCTACTCATCACAGCAGCAGTTTAAAACAATACAACTTCAACCTTCAGGCCAACAGAACTTCAACCTTCAGGCCAACAGAGGCGACCATAGTTTTGTATCTGAGGTCACCCATCTATAAGACTCTTAGAACAGATTATTTTCTTTGCATCTCAATCAAACAACTGGAAACTGTTCAACAGTAGCAAGTCTGCATGCTGCTCGTGATAAATGGGTGCTTCCTCTTTCTCCACCACAGACACATTAAATTTAGCTCAGTCAATGGTGGTCTTGACTTCTGTCAATTCTAAAGAGTTAGAAGAGACGCTGTAGGTTAGGGAGGGAGTATGGCATGTAGTGATTCATGTCTAAATCTTCATTAAAATCTGACTTTTTCTTCTACCTTTCACTCTGGGGCAGGGGAGGCAGGTTTGTATAATTTTTGGTGGTGCCCAGAATGGGTCCAAGTCCCGGCCCAACATGCCTACCTTGTAAGCCGATAAATATATTTTAAAATAATGTAAAAATGGGGTGGGGCTGGTGATGAGAGGTTTGGGGTTTAGGAGGGGCTCAAGCAGAGGGTTGCGTAGGGGTGAGGGCTGTGGGATGGGGCTGGTGATGAGGGGTTCATGACGCACGAGGGAGCTCAGGGCAGGGGCAGAGTGTTGGGGTGTGGGAGGGTGAGGGCTCTGGCCGGGGGTGCAGGTTCTGGGGTGGGGCGGGTCCAAGGATGAGGAGTTTGGGGTGCAGGCTGTTACCTCAAGGGGAATAAGGCAACGCTTCAGAAAGGAAAACTTTAGAAATGGTAGAGGGGATATGAAAGGAAAGCCCCTTTTCTTAGAAGAGCAGATTTGGCTCCCTTTCGTGTCTGTCACCGGTGGATTTAGCTTACAATAAAGGTGTTCTTCCCTCCCTGTGTGATGTAATAAAAATGAAGAAAAGACAAGGTAATATGGTGCAAACAAAGGTAAGTGTATTAAGGGTAAAGGTACAGAAAACTGGGAAAAATGGGGGGAAAGAAACACAAACTTAACCACACAGTGATTTAGTGACTGGCTTTAGGAGCGTGAAGCTCAGACTCACAAAACCACCCTTGGCATTTAGAAAAACAATAAACGAAACCCCAATACAGAAACATTTCCTATGATTTAGGTGCAGTGGACACTATGAATGGATGCGAGGCACGGGACCTTTTACTCTTCGGCTAATTGGAAGCCTGTGAGGAGGGCCACTGGGGAGTCCTGATGACTGCTGGATTTTGTCGCAGGCGGAGAGAGGCTCTGGGATGATGGACACCAGGAAGAAGGACCCTCCACAGGTAAGATGGATTTGGTTCGCTTTGGCGGGGATAGTGATGACGGGCCTCTCCTTCTTCAACCTTGCTGCGGGATAGCTGGTACTCTTCTCTCTAGCTCTGGAGTGTTGGGCAGACCCGACCATGCACGCGCTGCCGCTGGAATGGACAGCCCCGTGCAGGCACTGAGCAAGATCTTATATAATCTCTAACGCGGGAAAAGTTTTGAGGGAATCGAATGTTGGGGGTTGGCTCTGGTGGGAAAAGCTGGTTGAGTCTGGTTTGAGCCAGAGGACTCCAGTGTCTAAGTTGTAAACAAGTTCACTTACAAAGATGGAGTCCAAGGGTCATAGTTCATATACTCCATATTAGATTCTATTAAAGCCAGTGATTTACTTAACATTACCTCAAAATACATTATTAAAACAACTAATTAAACATATTAAACAGTACTAACATTTCTTTACTTCTTTATACCTAACAAGGCAGGCTCCCTCCAGCCGCACACTCACCTTGCACCACTGTCACTGCATGTGCTCCTAGGGCCCCTCTCAGGTCCAGGAAGCCCCCTCGCCTCCCCTGTGGTTGGTGCCGGGGGGGGGGAAGGGGGCTGCCATCACATGTGTGCCTCCTCCCCTGCTGCTGCCCCTCACTGTAGCCTCACTGGGATGGGGGATGGGGCTGCCCCTTGCCCAGGGTAGGGCAGAAGCAGTGACTATGGGTGGGGTGGCCCCCTGTGCTGGTGGAAGGTCTCGCTGGAAAAGGGAAGGGTCTGTCCATCCAAGGCAGAAGGCCATGGCCAGCCTGGGTCAGCCTGCCCTGGTGCTAGCGGTTGGGGGGTGCTAGGACCCTGCGGCAGCAGTTGATGCCGGGAGCCGGCAGAGTGGAGCGCACCGCGGAGCTGCAGGGGGCAGCCACCCGCTGCCCAGGGGAGGCATGCAGGGGTGGCAGGCAGGGCAGGGGAGAGACCCAGCCCTGAACATTGGTGGAGCCGGGTCCCCGTGCCCTGAATATTGCTGGAGAATGGGCACCACGGGCCCATATAACTCGCCACCCCTGCTCTGGGGAAATTACATTTTGTGTCAGCTTTGGAGGCCCCTTGTTCCATGCTTTGTTTAAAGCCCACAGTTACACCCTAGTACCAAAACATTCTAGCCCTGGTTGTAGAATAGAACATCCTAAACACAGGATCTGGTCAAATCTCCTGCTTGCTGGAGTGCCTCTATCCTGGAACTCACTGCTAGGGCTTTGCTAGCCATTTGTGTGTGTGTATTGACATCCAGTACAGTACTATAGCTGATTGTCTAATCAGTGGGTATTGATCTCTTCCATAGTGGTATCTCCTCCCTTTCCAGCCATCTTTCCCATCTGATGGCTGGAAGTTGGGAGTTGGCTGATGTGATAGCAGAGCGCTGATTCACTGGCATGGCGCCACCTGCTGGTCAGTCCAGGAATTAGCTTTTTCAGCTCAGGAGCGCCTTCCTCTGGCCAGTTTCTCCTGCCCTTACCTTCCCCCTGCAGTCCCTTTATCTCCACCACGTGTCGGCCCCACATCCCTCCCGGACCACGGTGCCCCTCACCCAGTGAACCCCACTCCCCTGAGCCCACCTCACCTCAGTGACCCACTGCCAGTCCTCATCCAGCCCCTTTACTCAGGGGAAAATTGCAGTCTGCAATGGCCACTCATCCTTGGCTAGGGGGTTGGACCTGTTGCCTTTCCCCTGAAGCCCTAGTACTTCCTAAGGCCTTCCTGTCAGGCCTCAGGTCCCCAGCTCAGCCTCCCCCTTCCCCAGCACTGCTCTTCCAAGGCACCCCAGTCCTTCTCACACCAAGGCTGGAGTGAGACTGCCTGCCTCCTAGTGCACAGCCCTTTTTATACCAGCCCTACAGGGCCTGGATTGGCTGCTACCTGCCTTCTCCTGATTGGCTCCTCGGGGCAGCCCTTTCGCAGAGCTGGTTATAACCTGTTTTTCCCTAGAGCGGGGTGCTCGCCCTGCTACACAGAGCCATTGGCCATTATCTTTGAAAACTCATGGTGATCGGTGGAGGTCCTGGATGATTAGAAAATAAATAAAATAAATAAAGTGCCCATCTTTTAAAAAGAGAAGAGGGAGAATGTGGGGAACTACAGACTGGTAAGCCTCACCTCAGTCCCTGGAAATATCATGGAGCCGGTCTTCAAGGAATCCATTTTGAAGCACTTGGAGGAGAGGAAGATGATCAGGAACAGTCAACATGGATTCACCAAGGGCAAGTCATGCCTGACCAACCTGATTGCCTTCTGTGACAAGATAACTGGCTCTGTGGATATGGGGAAAGCGGTGGATGTGATATACCTTGACTTTGGCAAAGCTTTTGATACGGTCTCCCACAGTGCTCTTGCCAGCAAGTTAAAGAAGTATGGATGGGATGAATGGACTATAAGGTGGATAGACAGCTGGCTAGATTGTCGGGCTCAACGGGTAGTAATCAATGGCTCGATGTCTAGTTGGCAGCCGGTATCAAGTGGAGTGCCCCAAGGGTCAGTCCTGGGGCTGGTTTTGTTCAACATCTTTATTAATGATCTGGATGATGGGATGGATTGCACTCTCAGCAAGTTCGTGGATGACAGTAAGCTGGAGGGAGAGGTAGATACCCTGGGGGATAAGGATAGGGTCCAGAGTGACCTAGACAAATTGGAGGATTGGGCCAAAAGAAATCTGATGAGGTTCAACAAGGACAAGTGCAGAGTCCTGCATTTAGGACGGAAGAATTCCATGCACTGTTACAGGCTGGAGACTGACTGGCTAAGTGGCAATTCTGCAGAAAAGGACCTGGGGATTACAGTGGATGAGAAACTGGAATAGAGTCAACAGTGTTCCCTTGTTGCCAAGAAGGCTAACGGCATATTGGGCTGCATTAGTAGGAGCATTGCCAGCAGATCGAGGGAAGTGATTATTCCCCTCTATTCGGCACTGGTGAGGCCACAGCTGGAGTATTGCATCCAGTTTTGGGTCCCCCACTACAAATAGGATGTGGACAAATTGGAGAGAGTCCAGCAGAGGGTGACGAAAATTATTAAGGTCTGGGGCACGTGACTTATGAGGAGAGGCTGAGGGAACTGGGCTTATTTAGTCTGCAGAAAAGAAGAGTGAGAGGGGATTTGATAGCAGCCTTCAGCTACCTGAAGGGGGGTTCCAAAGAGGATGGAGCTAGGCTGTTCTCAGTGGTGGCAGATGACAGAACAAGGAGCAATGGTCTGACGTTGCGGTGGGGGAGGCCTAGATTGGATATTAGGAAAAATTATTTCACGAGGAGGATGGTGAAGCACTGGAATTGGTTATATAGGGAGGTGGTAGAATCACCAGCCTCAGAGGTTTCTAAGGCCTGGCTTGACAAAGCTCTGGCTGGGATGATTTAGTTGGGGTTGGTCCTGCCTTGAGCAGGGGGTTGGACTAGATGACCTCCTGAGGTCTCTTCCAACCCTAATCTTCTATGATTCTATGATCTAGCTGGACTCGAGGTAGGTTTCCTCCCAAAAATGGGAAAGGTAGGGTAGTTATAACTCCCTGACACTTGTTTAGGACCTGTGTATTACACAATTGCCTTCACTCTCCAGCAGATATGATAGGTATGTACAGCAGGTCTCTAAAAAACAAACAAATGGCATCTGGCTATGGGGCCACCTATTGAGGAGATATTGTGGAGGATGACTTTTCTCATTAAAAGGAGGACAGCATGTATCACCTGGCAAGACTAGGACCATTTGGTCTTTCCTTTTAGACTAGAAGACACGCAAATTCAGCTTCTATGTCAATCTACTTACTCTTTCCTTCAGCCTCACTGCAGGAAATCTCCCCTCCTTTTCCTCCTCCAGGGCAAAAGGTGCAATTTGACTCCTTGTTGAGTCTTGGATGCTCCCCAGCTTGAGAACTAAAAGATTAGGGGGCTAAAGACCTATCCATTTTGTCTGGCTCTTCCAAGGAATTACTATTTGCCTACTTATCTGATTACACAGAAAATTCTAAGTGATGTGAATTCCAATACAATCATGTATATTTCTCCTTTGAAATAAACCTGCTGGGCTGTGTTCTAGCCATCAGGAACTGAACAGGCTCCATTCAAATACATTTCAAGTACATTTTGTGAAACATTCAGAGGACAAATTCACAGACAGCTGATTACCCTGACCTGCTCTGCTCATCATCAGATCAGCAACTGGGCTGGAGATTCTTACACCCTCCACATGTCAACCAGACTTACAATAAACTAGAAGTGGTATCTTTGATCATACAGCAAACATGCCCTCATGATTACTTCAAAATATCAAACTAGGGAAACAGATTTTGGCTCATCTTGTGCCCCCACAAAGGGATGCAAAGTAGGGGCACTGAGAACTTGCCCTACACTGGCTGTTTGAATCTCACAGTTAGGCAGGATATGGATGCAGCTTTACTTTTCTTTTCCCCTCTCCCCCTCCCCATGAAGGGGGCTGCAGAGCTGTGCTGGGATACCAGGTCATGTATGCTGCAGTAGGTATAGGGCTGGCACAGGTTACACACTGGAGCAGGGGAGAACTGGAGTCTGCTTCCCAAACTGCTCCTGGCTTAGCATAGTGACACATTACCCCATACACAGGGCTTTTGGCAAAGCCACAACTTGTCCTTAGTTAGAGATGGAAAAACCTATTGGATCAAATCTATGTCCCTGCAAATGCAACTGATTATCCCTGATAGAGAACATAAGTGTCAGATCTCAAGACTGACAGTACATTTAATCTTACTTAAAAGAGCAAGGGGAAAGTGCTACAGCTTTTCAAACAATAAATCTGGATTTTGATATATTTTTGAGCTTAATTTCCAAATTTCATCTCATCTTGGCTAGTTTAGCAAACCCGCCTAGTGTTGACTGTATCAGATATAATGAAGTTGTTGTTGTGAATTATTCTTTGATGCATTTTACATCAATGTATTTATGGCCTCTCACTCATAACATGAGGATTCTTGATGTGTGTGCGAATGAGTTTGGTGGACAGCTGCAGAAAAGAGGTCAAAAGCAGGCTTGAAGGTGGCATCATGATATGGAACAGTGTGAACTGTATCATTCATTCCCATACCCGGCTTTTTGTCCAGCAGTTTGAAGGGGACACTTAAAGGGACAGAAGTACATGTGGTGGCTCACGAAAGAAATTTCTTGCTCGCTCCTTTGTATTGGATATTAGGATTAGATGTCATGTTCTGCAGGAACTCTCAAGCTTGTCACTAGAGCTGTATGACTAACTGATTTTTTGTTTGTCAGTTCCAAAAAATTCAGGGAGGGGAAGAGATTTGGTTCAGGGCACACTGAAACTGAATTTTTTCAGCAAATCCAAAAGGTTGGAGAGGTCATGTGTCTGGTCAAATGAAACATTTTGTCTCAATTTTAGGTGTTTTAAGTCTTTTGTTTAATAAAAGCAAGGAAATGAAGGACTAAATTCAGAAAACACAAGGTGGTGGGCACCCTCTTTTGCCCGATAGTCCAGTGGCTGGGCCTTTACCTGGGAGATCTGGATTTGAAGTCGTGTTCTGGAGCATGGACTTGAACACAGGTCTGCACACTTCCGGGTAATTGTCTTAATCACCAGGTTATTTTGGTGGGAGAGGGGAAGGGTGGCCTTTCAATTTCTCCTGTTAGTACATAGATCTGGCAATCTTTCCTCATGGTAGTGACACAGTAAGCTCTACCTGTAGAAAGAGACATACAGATGTTGTGCAGAGGTCAGTTCCCCATTGAAGACACTGTGGAGCACAAGTTCAAGTGTTGCAGATTCCTTCGCTAAAAGATATCCTCTTGACTTTAGGAGGTTAATAGTTTATATGGAAATATTGTGAGCAAGCAATGCATATTATGAAAGAGCATGTATCACAAAGATCTAATCAGATTGTATAACTGAGAGACATCTTTCCTTATGTCAACAATTACATCTCACACAAGGATAAAATTTACTTCAAAATATGAAACAGCAAAATAATTTTCATAATGACATAGAAAGTACACTTCTAAAGATTGCAGATGATGCCAGGCTGGGAGGCATTGCAAATGCTTTAAAATTAAATAGGATAGGATTAAAACTGCAAATGATCTGGACAAACTGGAGAAATGGTCTGAAGTAAATTGGATGAAACTGAGTAAGGACAAATGCAAAGTACTCCACATAGGAAGAACAATCAATTGCACACATACAAAATGGGAAATGACTGTCTAGAAAGAAGTACTACAGAAAGGGATCTGGGGATTATAGTGGATCGTAAGCTAAATGAGTCTACAGCGTAACACTGTTGCTGAATAAGTGACCAGCATTCTGGGACGCATCAGCATGAGTGTTGTAAGCAAGAGGAGAAGTAATCTTTCCACTCTACTCCGTGCTGATAAGGCCTCAACTGGAATATTGTGTCCAGTTCTGGGTGCCATATTTCAGGAAAGATGTGGGAAAATTGGGGAAAGTCTAGAGGAGAGCAACAAAAAATGATTAAAGGACTAGAAAATGACTTATGAGGAAAGGTTGAAAAAAGGCTTTGTTTAGTTTGGAGAAGAGAAGACTGAAGGGGCAAAACAGCTTTCAAGTATATAAAAGGTTGTTATGAGGAGGAAGGTGAAAAATTGTTCTTAATCTTTGAGGATAGGACAAGAAGCATGGCCTTAAATTGCAGCAAAGGAGGTTTAGGTTGGACATTAGGAAAAATTTCCTAACTGTCTAACCTGTTCTTAAAAAGCTTCATGACAGAGATTCCACAACCTTCCTAAGCAATTTGTTCCAGTGCTTAACCACTTGACAAACAGCTGTCAGGAATGGCGTATTCTTACTTTGCCCTGCCTTGAATGCAGGGGACGAGACTAGATGACCTATCAAAGTCCCTTCCAGTCCTACACTTCTGTGATTCTATATGCAAAGTTGCTTATGCTATTCCTTCAGAGGCTGCTGGTGGTCTTGAACATGCCATTTCTCTAAGGGAGAGGATCATTAGATGAAAGACATTGTCAGATGAGGGATTCCCAGAGTTGGGGAAGGGGTCCCAAGTCCCAGCCACTGGCCACAACACAAACACCAGCTCCCTCCTAGAGTTAACTCCTGGAACAAGTACAACATCTAACAATAGAATAACACTTTTATCTAATCCAGGCAAAGCCGGGAGTAGATCTAGGTCAGGATCTCTGGCAGGAGTTGCATGGACTCCCTTGCTTCTGATGCTCCTAGATCAGTGGTGGGCAACCTGTGGCCCACGGGCTGCACATGGCCCGTCAGGGTAATCCGCTGGCGGGCTGCAAGACAGTTTGTTTACAATGACTGTCCGCAGGCACAGCCGCCCGCAGCTTCCAGTGGCCGTGGTTTGCCATTCCCGGCCAATGGGAGCTGTGGGAAGCGGCACAGGCCACAGGGAAGTGCTGGCTGCTGCTTCCCAGAGCTCCCATTGGCTGGGAACAGCAAACAATGGCCACTGGAAGCTGTGGGCGGCCATGCCTGCAGACAGTCTGTAAACAAACTGTCTCGTGGCCCACCAGCGGATTACCCTGATGGGCCTCATGCAGCCTGTGGGCCACCGGTTGCCCACCACTGCCCTAGATAGATACGCACAGACTCTCTGCCCTGCACTCTGCTGCTGCTGTTTGCTCATCTGGCAGGTCTTTCTGTGTGGTCAGTCTCAGCTGTCCTGTCATCTTCAGGCTGTGCACTTGTAAGAGTCCCCTTTTGCAAGCACCAATGCAGCAGCTGGTTCTTCCACCAAGCAACTTCTAGTTCAGACTCTGTCTCTGCCCCTCCAGCTCAGGGCTGCTGCCGCTCCGTCTCTTTCTTTGATCTTTCTCCAAATCCTCCTAGGCTCAGCCCCCATCTCTGCTCATTGGCTCAACCTCCTCCCATCACCCTAGTGGTCTGTAGTTTATTCTGTGTCCTTACTTTGGAGTGGCACTCCCCACCGCATCCACAGCCAATCTGGATTTTACAGAATAGCAAGGAGTAGCTCTGCCCATTTCCACAGTTGCAAATAATAAGGGTGCAAAGAAAACATCTTTGAACTATGTGGTTTTAAGAAGTAAATTCAGTGGTCTAAATTCTTATCTCAATTACACCTGTGCGATCTCTAATAAGGATGAAATCGATGGGTATAAATGAAGGTTGAATGTAACTTTCTGCTCCATGTACTTTCTAATAAGGGGGCAACATTTCATGAAATGTTAAAACTTCTCATTTTTGTCTGTTTTTTCTCTGTTCAGAAATCTGCCTGCCAGAGTTTAAGTTGTGTCTGAATTTTGGGTATATCTGAACTGTATGTGATTTAAAGGAGTGTTGTTATAGTCATGTTGGTCCCAGGATATTAGAGAGACAAGGTGGGTGAGGTAATATTTTATTGGACCAACTTCTGTTGGTGAGATAAGCTTTTGAGCTACATGGAGCTCTTCTTCAGGTCCGGAAAAGGTAATACTTTTAACATAAGTAGTTAGCACATATTCTAAGGGAACATGAAAGGTGAAGTGGCCTGTTAACACCCCTGTAGTCACAGGACAAGAAGGGGGGTTAGTGAGTTACAAATTGTAAGACCATAAAGGCCATAAAACCAGTGCCTTTATTAAGATCATGATTTTTAGTGTCTCTAGCAAAGTTATGAATTTAAGCGCCCAGGTTCAGCTTTGGAAAGAGTTGTGCAGGTTTTCTCTGAGGATGAGTACTGAGAGGTCAGATATAGAGTGATCGCTTTGTGAAAAGTGTTCACCCACAGATGATAGGGTGTTTTTGTCTTTTATTATTATTTATTTATTTATTATTCCCTATAACTCAGTGATAAAGTTAGTAGGATCACTTTGTATGTTTAACTCTCTCCATGCAGCTGCAATATCATACAGTTGATTAAGCCTTATGACCCAATACATTTTGGTGGGTTCAGCTTAAAAACTACTCACATTGGCTTCTCAGCACATACCCTTGAACATATCTGCTTCTTAATATCAAACAAATACCTTGTTATATTTGTCACAGATCAGTAATACATTGCAACATGGTTGAATGTAAAATAGAAGAAAAAGGTAAAAGAGTAAGCTACCCCACAACTTACCAAGAAGTTCTGGTTAAGCCTAGCTTGTTAGCTGTTTTAGTTACTCAACCTGTGTAAAACACAAACAGCATCTACTGTTAGACCTAAGGCTTTAATACATGTCTAAGTTATGTTAAGATTATGGCCTGTGTATAAATGTGCATGACATTAAGAGGTGCTATATTTTCTGTATTGTCACAACTAGAACTGGAGGTGGGTGAGAACATGGGTTTCATGGCCTGGAGATTTTAAGAACTTTTACCGTTCCACATCATGACAAACCTAAGACCTTCCAACAAATTTTGGAAAGATCTTGCACCCCACTCCAGTTTCTCTGGCCCAATGAATATTTATATAAAATGGAACAGCTCCAACAGGAGTGACTGAGAAAGACCTACCCCAGAATAGCCAGGTGGTCAGGGCACTGACCTGGGAGCTGCAGAGTCAAGTCTCTGCTCTGAATCAGGTAGATCAGAGACTAGACTCTGCACCTCTCTTTTCCCAGGTGAGCACCCTAACCAGGGGGCAATTGGCTATTCTGGGTAGGGTTGCCAGTTTTGGTTGGATGTATTCCTGAAAGTTTCATCACATGGCATAATCTTTAATTACTGGAAACTCCAGGCAACCCTAATTGGGGGGTTGGGCCAATCTCTCTCATCTTGACCACGAATTCCATCGTGGACCTGAGAAACCTTCCTGATGACAGTTTGTCAACCATTTCAGTTCCTACAAAAAGTTTCAGTTCTGACAAATTGGCATCTTCTGATGAAAAGTCATTTTGTCAAAAAATTCTTGATCAGTTCTAGTTACTATATGATACTATTTTGAAACAGGGACAGTCTGGTTTTTGCATACTATCCATCAAGGAGCATGTGCATTTCCAAAGAAATAGTGGTAACTCTGGTGAATGCATCTCCACATCAGCTTTCTCAAGGGGAGACAGGTTCCCCTCACTCTGTATGCCTGCTTGTGGCTGCATCTGGGAGTTAGCTCTCACCCCATCTGGCACACCTTTCTGTTAGTTGCTCACATTGCAGCCCCTCTTTCTATAACTCAGGGTTCTCCCTCTTCATGATTTAGCCCTCTGACCAGGTCACTTTATAGTCCTTTCCTTCCAGAGTAACGAAGTCCCACCAGACAAGCTGTCTGGACATTGTCCCAGATGGCCTTCGATTTCACATATTCAGGTTCTGTGGCACGTCCCAGTGGCTGGTAGGGGAACCTGGGCCCACCCACTATTCCAGATTCCAGCTCAGGGACCCTATGACTAGTAACCTGGGTCTGAGACTGAGCAGACCTTGTTGCTGTTTCCCTGAGCTCCTTCCTACCCCACCTCTCTATCTGTTTACCAATCTCTGGAGTTGCCCTCAGAATTTCTTCCACTCCCCATGGCTATTTTACCCCTCTAAGTCTCTTGTAAGATGCCCTTGTCCTGGGAAGGACCCCAGGGCTTATTCTCCCTCTGGATCACCTCCTTGTCCCTGTCCTTTCCCTCAAGCGAGTGAGTACAGATCTTATTTCTGCAGATTCTTCCTGGTTTATAATCCTATCCCAGCTTCTCCTCCAGCTGGTCTTCATCTATAGTTAGGCTTTATCAAGCCCTGGCTTCCCACCAGGTGCAGCATAAACAATTAATTGGTCCCTTGTGACCCATATTAACCCACTCAGAGCTTGTGTGGGGTGGATAGAATTCTTGTGAACAAGCAATTGCAATTTTGCAAACATTTGTAAAGCAAAGAAAAGGCATCATGAATACCACTGGAGCACATTTTTGGTGTTTTTTTGAACAAATGTTTAAATACTTTCAGTATTTGTCCAGCTTTACTCATTCTGAACTCTAAGCCATTTAGCTGAAAGAGGGCTGTTATTAAATAATGGGTGTAAAGAATTTTCAGATGTTGTCCCTAAACTAAGGGTCAGATTGTAGAATCCTTACTCATGTTGGTGAGTATTTAATCCTGCAAGTAATCCCATTGATTTAACTGGGATTTTTCATCTGAGTAACTATTCACCAGCACAAGTTCAACAGTGTAGCCCTATGTATTAATAGTTCTAATAAAGCAAATATACAAAAGAACATGTTACTCATTTGGATTTTTCTTATGGAAGCAGAGGTAAATACGGCCTTTTTAATAGTGGGTTTTTTGGAGACCTCCATTATAGACAGGCTTTGAAATTCTGATTAATAAATGGCATGGACCTCAATTTAGAATGTTAAGTAATAGCCAAGGGCTATGACAGGCCAGGAGGAGCTGACAGAACAGTTTCCATTTCCATTATTTAGATGAAAGCTAGCTTGTTACTAGATATTCTTATTGTACCATAGCACACACAACCTGAAAAGCAAAACAGTTGGAACTCTGGGTTCCCACATATTTAATTCTAAACTACAGACTTTTGAATGAACTTAAAAATGTCCCCCAAAATCACTGATTATATTTTTTAAAATTTCCTCCCTATTTCAGAGTCCTGTAGTGTCTTACTTACAGAACTGATTTGTAGGGGTGGAGGGACAAGTAATTACAGGTCTCAGCTCACAGAAAGAGGAAGCCATTGTTTCTAGATTTAACTTACATTGCACTTCATTGTATCTCCCAGTAACCAGAAGATGGTAACACATCACCATGATAAGAGTGGAAATACACAACAGAAACAGCAGTGGGAATGTTCAGACATGCTGGCAATGAGGCTGTGCTATTAAGCTCTTCTTGTAGGAGTAGTGCCAGAGTGCTTGAAAAAGGACGTTTATAAAATGCCAGTTTGAAGGCATTATGAATATTTTGCTTTGGTCACATATCACTTTTCATTTTTTATTTTTGTTAGGTGATACATGTTTATGAGCAGTTTTAGGCACTGACTTGTAAAGCAGTGAATATATGACTAGTTGAAATATTAAAGGAGGTCTTCATTAAGCTGTGCAAATTAATCATGTTGTAACAAAACCTGAAACCAGGGAAAACTTTATTACAAACCTGAAAGTCAGGCCAATTTTACCAAATAGTTCCTTCAGTTTCACAAACTTTATGGTGAACCAGGGATGAGTTTAGAATGAACCTGTGCTGATTTATAGTTTCATGTTCAGCTCCATTTAGTTTTGACTCCAAACCAGGCAAAACTTGGCAGTTTCAGTTGGCACTAGCTTGAGATGACAAAATTAATTCCATGTGTGGATTCATGTTGCCAGAGGAGAATATTCGCACCCCTTTTGGGCCCTTCTAATGAGAGGGTTCGATGTCTAGTGTCATTTCACACTCACTATTGAATTAATTTTTTTTAATTATTCATAAATCCTTAGAATTAAAACTGAAAGTAAAGATGACATTTAAAATAATATTCTGCGTGGGTGCAAACAATCCAATTTCATTAGCTCATCTGTTATAGGAGACTCTTCTTTTCTTGTTTTAATTTTTGTTTTTTCCACAACTGAAGAAATTTGTCAAGCCAACCACAAACTCTATTAAACTATTCTTACTATTTCTTTACTATTGTAAAATCAATTATCTAGTATGCACATAATTGGTGGGTCCTCCTCTGAGGGTGTAGGAAGCTGGTATTGCATCAGAAATGAGATGCTAAATGAAGGCTTTTGTATATATGATTGGACTTCAGTGTTTTAGCAAGGAGGTTATTAGCTTGTCACTGTTTATTATTTGTCACAGAAAGATATATGTCTAGTTATTGTTATTAATCAGTGGCTCAGGACTTCGTGGTTGTCACTATGCTGCACACCTTGGATGCTCAAACTTTATGGTGATAGTGTGGCGTTAACCCAGACCTTGCTGGTCTAAAGTCCAAACCCCTAATACCTGAGTTAAAGGACATGCTTACAAAACTGTTAGTAGTACAGGGCAGTAGTATATACAATTAACTAATTCTGATTCCATACAAGAGAGAGCAGTACTACATACTAATGAAAGAATTACAATATTATTTTTAACGGGAACAAAAGAATGGCCATACTGGATCAGATGAGAGGTCCATCTAGCTTAGTATCCTGTCTTCTGACCGTGGCCAATGTCAGGTGCCCCAGAGGGAATGAACAGAACAGGTAATCATCAAGTGATCCATCCGCTGTTGCGCATTCCCAGCTTCTGGCAAACAGAGGCTAGGGACACAATTCCTGCTCATCCCAGCTAGTAACCATTGATGGATCTATCCTCCATGAATTTATCTAGTTCTTTTTTGAACCGTGTTATAGTCTTGGCTTTCACAACATCCTCTGGCAAAGAGTTCCACAGGTTGACTGTACACCGTGTGAAGAAATACCTCCTTTGTTTTGTTTTAAACCTGCTACCTATTAATTTCATTTTGATGACCCCTAGTTTCTGTGTTATGAGGAGGAGTAAATAACACTTCCTTATTTACTTTCTCCACACCAGTCATGATTTTATAGACCTCTATCATATCCCCCCTTAGATGTCTCTTTTCCAAGCTGAAAAGTCCCAGTTTTATTAATCTCTCCTTATACGGAAGCTGTTCCATACTCCTAATCATTTTTGTTGCCATTTTCTGAACCTTTTCCAATCCCAATATATCTTTTTTGAGATGGGGTGACCAGATCTGGACACAGTAGTCAAGAAGGGGGTGTACCATGGATATATACAGAGGCAATATGATAGTTTCTGTCTTATTATCCATCCCTTTCTTAATGGTTCCCAACATTCTGTTAGCTTTGTTGACTGTTGCTGCACATTGAGTGGATGTTTTCAGAGAACTATCCACAATGTCTCAAAGTGGCAATAGCTAATCTAGACTCCATCATTTTATATGTATAGTTGGGATTATGTTTTGCAATGTGCATTACTTTGCATTTATCAACATTGAATTTCATCTGCAATTTTGTTGCCCAGTTACCCAGTTTTGTGAGATTCCTTTGTAGCTCTTTGCAGTCTGCTTTGGACTTAACTATCTTGAGTACTTTTGTATCATCTGCAAGTTTTTCCACCTCACTGTTTACCCCTTTTTCCAGATCATTTATGTATATGTTGAATAGGAATGATCCCTGTACAGAACCCTGGGGAACATCACTATTTATCTGCCTCCATTCTGAAAACTGACTATTTATTCCTACCCTTTCTTTCCTATCTTTTAACCAGTTACTGATTCGTGAGAGGACCATCCCTCTTATCCCATGAGAGTGTACTTTGTTTAAGAGCCTTTGGTGAGGGACCTTGTCAAAGGGTTTCTGAAAATCAGTACGCTATATCCACAGGATCCCACTTGTCCACATACTTGTTGATCCCCTCAAAGAATTCTAGTAAATGGTGCGGCATGATTTCCCTTTACAAAAACCATGTTGACTCTTCCCCAACAAATTATGTTCATCTATGTGTCTGACAATTCTATTCTTTACTATTAGTTTCAACCGGTTTGCCTGGTACTGAAGTTAGACTTACTGGCCTGTAATTGCTGGGATCATCTCTAGAGCCCTTTTTCAAAATTGAAGTCACATTAGTTATCCTCCAGTTATTTGGTACAGAAGCTGATTTAAATGATAGGTTGCAAACCACAGTTAGTAGTTCTGCAATTTCACATTTGAGTTCCCTCAGAATTCTTGGGTGATATTTCAAAGCAGTCATACCTGGATCTGGTTATGTGACATCCCCATCCCCATGTGGCCCTGCAGCCCCCTTCCCATTCAGCCCCTGGATCAGTCCTGTCACCCCACTGGCTCCTGAGCCCGTGCTCCAGTCTATCCCCCCCAGCCCTTCTGAACAACAGTCTGTGACCCCCCCAGCAGCTCCATGTGCCCCACTCTGTGTGTCCTAACCTGGCTCCACGGGTAAGGTGCTGTGATGAATGCAGTGGGCTGCTGGCTATTCTGGTACCACAGCAGACTCTGGTGGGTGAATGGCAGAACTGCAGCATTTCTCCAGCAGAATGTGTTTTCTGTGGGGGGAAAAATTCTGTGCCAGACATGAATTCTGTGCCTGAGCAGTGGTTCAGAATTCTCCCAGGAGTTCAAGGGCAAAAGGGAACTTAAATCATCTACTCTGACTTCCTGCATATCACAGCCTATTATATTTCACCCAGTTACCCCTGTACTGAGCTCAAAAACTTGTGTTTGGCTTATGCATATCATCCAGAAAGGCATTCAGTTTTGATTTGAAGACCTCAAGGAATGAAGAATCTACCACTTCCTTTAATAGTTTGTTTCAGTGGTTAATGACTTACTGTTAATGTGTACCTTATTTCTTATTTGAAATTGTCTGGCTTCAGCTTCCAGCCATTGGTTTTTTATGCCATTTCTCTGCTAGATTAAAGAGTCCTTTGTTTTGATTTATGCCTCTTTATTCCATGCAGAGCATAGACCCTTCACCATTGCCTTCCATCTTTGACAGTCTCTTGCTGCAAGCTTCTTCCCATGCCATTTTGATGGTTTTCAATTCTGCTTCTATTGTGCATTTCCATGTTGTCCCTCATTGCCCTCTTGCCCTAGGGGGTTCCAGTCCAATGCCTGTCTTATGATGTTCGGGTCCTTCCTCCATGTATATCCTAACCATCTCCATTTTTGTTCCATGATGTCCTGTTTCACCCTCCTCCAGAGTTCTTTGTTCTTTGTTTTTTCTGGCTATCTGATATTGCAGGATTGTCTGAGGCACCTGTTTAGGAAATTGTGGAGTTTATTGACGTCTTAATAAATCCCCACATTTCAGCACCATATAGTAAGACTGATTTTACAATGGTGTTAAATAGGCAAAGTTTCATTTGAAGGGCAAAATTTCTGTTTCTCCAGATTGGCTTTAGAGTTATGAAGGTACGCTTGGCTTTTGCTATTCTGACTTTAATGTCTTTGTCTGTTCCACCTGTCATACTTACAATGCTGCCAAAATATGTGAAATATCAGACCACTTCTATGTCAGCCCCAGAAAGTCTTATTGGTGGTGTCCTCCAAGTAATTGGAGATATGAATGCTAAAGTAGGGAGCAACAACACTGGCAGGGAAGTAATTATGGGGAAACAAGGCACAGTGAAATGTTTGCTGATTTTTGTGGAATGATGTGCTGGGAATTGATGTCAGGCTGACCTGCCTCTAGTTACCTAGGTCATCCTGCTTGACCTTTTAGAACATTAGCACTCTTGCCGTCTTCTAGAATGTCCTCAGTATTCCAAGATTTATTGAAACTTAGCATCTTAAGAGAGATCAGGAATGTGGGGAAGGTGAGCTGGTAACAGAAGATGATAGGAAGGCAGAGCTGCTCAATGCCTAGTTTGCTTCAGTCTTCACACAAAAAATAACATGTGACAGGACAACTAATGAAGTTATCATAGACAATAAAGGGGACAGATTAGGATAAGTAAAGAACACATCAGAGATCTTCTGACTAATTTGAATGAATTTAAGTCAATGAGGTCTGATGCCATTCATCCCAGAGTGCTTAAGGAATTAGTTGAAGAAATCTTGGAGCCACTAGCAATAATAATTGCAAACTCATGGATGACAGGAGAGGTTCCACAAGACTAGAGAAGGACTAACATAGTGCCCATCTTTAAAAAGGGGGGAAAGGAGGAGCTGGGAAACTATAGACCAGTGAGCCTGACCTCGATACCTGGGAAGCTACTGGAGTAATGTATAAAACATTCAATTTGCAAATACCTGGAGGCTGAAGGGGTGATCACTAGCAAGCAGCATGAATTTACTAAGAACAAATCATGCCAAATCAGCTTGATTTCCTTCTTTGTCAAGGTAATTGGTTTGGTGAATAGTGGGAATGTGGTAGACATTAGCAAGGCTTTTGACACAGTGCCACAAAACATTCTGATAAGTAGCGGGAGAAATGTGGGCTTAGTAGAATTATCATTAAGTGGATACATAATTGGTTAAAGAACCACAAACAAAGAGTAACTATTAATGGAATGATGTCAGATTGGAAGGAGGTCTTAAGTGGGGTTCCACAGGGATCTGTTTGGGGTCCTGTTTAACATCTTTATTAATGACCTGGATATAGGACTAGAGAGCATATTGATCAAATTTGCAGATGACACAAAGCTGGGGATGGAGGATAGAGCTAAAATTCAAAGGGATCTTGATAAATTGGAGAATTGGACTATAGACAACAAAATGAAATTCAACAAAGACAAATGTAAGGTGCCACATTTAGGGGAAAAAAAGCCAAATGCACAAATACAGAATGGGGAATAGATAACTGGCTTGGCAGCAGCACTGCTGAGAAGTATCTTGGAGTTGTGCTGGGTCACAACCACAATATAAGTCAACAATGAGATGCTGTTGCAAAAAAAGCAAATGCAATTTTGTGCTGCATTAACAAAAGCATAACATGCAGATCATGGGAAGTGATAGTACCACTCTATTTGGCACTGGTTAGGCCTCAGCTGGAGTACTGTGTCCAGTTTTGGTCATCACTGTATAGAAAGTATGTAGAGAAACTGGAAAGGATTCAGAGGTGAGTGACAAAGATGATCAAAGGGATGGAATGCAAGTCATATGAGCAAAGGCTGAAGGACCTGGGTATGTTTAGTTTGGAAAGGAGGTGATTAAGGGGGGGCACGATAGTGGTCTTCAAATACTTGAAAGGCTGCCATAAAAAAGTTGGAGAAAAATTGTTCTCTCTTGCCACACAGGCAGGACAAGAGGCATTGGGTTCAAACTACAGCATAGCAGATTTAGATTAAATCAAAGGAAAACTTCCTAAATGTGAGAACAGTAGGATAATGGAACAAACTGCTTAGGGAAGTTGTGAAGCTCCTTCACTGGACATTTTGAAAAAGAGGCTGGATAGCCATCTGTCTTGGATGGTTTAGACACAATAAATCCTGCATCTTGACAGGATGACCCTTGCTGCCCCTTCTAATCCTATGATTCTATGATCAGTGAGACAGAGATCTCCTCAGTCGGCTCTTTTAGGACTCTTTGGTGCAAGAAATCTGGGTCTGCTGATTTTCAAATGTTTATCCCAAGTAAACATTATTTAACAACCTCCTTGGTTATTAAAGGACTGGAAAGTACTTCATCACCTTCATATGCTATGAGTACATCATCCTGCTTCCTTCCAAATACGGAACAGAAACATTTATTGAACACTTCTGCTTTTTCTGCATCAGTATTAACATTTTTACCATCTCCGTCTACTAATGGGCCTGTACCATTGCTGAGATTTCTTTGGTTCCTAATATACTTAAACTCCTCATTGTCCTTAGTCCTGCCAGACATGGATTTTTCCCTGATGACTAGCTTCCATTATCAATCTGCTGCGCTTCAGAACTTACAATTTCTGAAGTAAGACACTTTCTTTGCCCCAAGGAATTTACATCATAAGAAGCACCAAGCCAGGACAGAACTTCAGGTGAGGGAGAGTATGTGGTCACTGGTCAGGAGAACAAGCCTGGGAAAATTTCTGCATGAAGTGTGAGGGAGGAATTTGAAAGAGGATGATGCCAGAAGACTTAAAAGGGAGAGTGTCATAAACATACAGCTAAGGGTAGCCTAGAATTCCTCCTGACCAGTTAGGGGTTAAGAAGCTCAAATAGCCTGGTTGGCACCTGACCAACAGGACCAATGAGGAAAGAAGATACTTTCAAATCTTGGGAAGGGGGAAGGTTTTGTTTGTGCTCTTTGTTTTGTGTGGGGGTTCTCTCCTGGGACTGAGAGGGGCCAGACGGAAATCCATCTTTTCCAACCCATCCCAATCCAATATTGCAACCAGTACAGGTAAACCAGGCAAGGTGGATTAGTTTATCTTTTGCTTTTCTTGTGCATTTTCCCTGTGCTAAGAGGGAGGTTTATTCCTGTTTTCTGTAACTTTAAGATTTTGCCCAGAGGGGAATTCTCTGTGTTTTGAATCTGAATACCCTGTAAAGTATTTTCCATCCTGATTTTACAGAGATGATTTTTACCATTTTTTTAAAATAAAATCCTTCTTTTAAAAATCTGACTGATTTTTCCATTGTTCCAAGACCCAGGGGTTTGGGTCTTTGATCATTTTGTAACCAATTGGTTAGGATATTATTCTCAAGCCTCCCCAGGAAAGGGGTTGTAAGGGCTTGGGGGGATTGCTGGGGGAAGAGGAACTCCAAGTGGTCCTTTTCCCTGGTTCTTTGTTAAATCACTTGGTGGTGGCAGCGTTACTTAAACCAAAGGTACAAGGGAGAATTTGTGCCTGGGGAGTTTTTAACCTAAGCTGGTAGAAATAAACTTAGGGGGGTCTTTCATGTGGGTCCCCACGTCTGTACCCTAGAGTTCAGGGTGGGGAGAAAACCCTGACAGAGAGGATTTTTCATATGGCTTTAATCACACGTGTTTTCTTTTCATTGAATTGAAACTCAATATTTGCTTTACCTAAGTGGCAGATCACAGTGGGCTACTTATTTTTCTTATGTGTATAACTATTTATGGCCTTAATCCATGGGTACTCTACATGCCAGAAAGAGGCCCAAAAAGCTGTGAGTCGTTTCAGTTGTGTATAGCACCAGAGATGTGGAGCTCTGTACTGTGTGTGGAGGATTAGGGGCGATCTAAAGATGAGGAGAATTGATGTTTGCACTAGGTGAGTCCACTGTGGGTTTTTGTTTGTTTGTTTGTTTTGACAAGCAGACTGGTGTCCAGATAAAACCTTTATTGTGAACAGAAACTATGTATAGAAATGAGATAACAGAACTTTCTACTATTCTGTGTAGCTACACCCTCCAATTGCCCTGTCCTGGGCTTTTTTTTTTTCCTACTTCAAGCAGGAAGTGTCACAGGAAACCAAAGAGTGCATAAAGAGTATACAGGAAATGTGGCATCTCCATGCTTCCTCGAGGACTTACTTGATAGCATATCTTTTCTGTTTAAGATCCCTTTACTGCATTAAAAAACTATTAAATTAAAGTAATACAAACATTAACAAATAGACTAGAATAACTGAATTACCAGCCCTCCAGTTTGCTTTAACACAACTTTGAATGTGTCTCCATCAGTCTCTTAGGGCATTCCAAAACTGCTTTATTGCAGACCCCCATGAGAAAAGTCCTTGTTGTGACAGACTCTTCAGTCTCATGGTCAATAACAGGTTCAGTTTGTGAATTGTTTTCGCCTTGTAAGTCTGCTTTCATTTCACTTATGTTGGCCAAGTTGCCAGGTATCTAGAGCAGATGCTTTTGATTTCTTCATAAGATTTTTGCCTTTGTCTGTGATAACCTAGTATGAGCAAAGAGATTCTTCTTTGATCACTGTAGCTTTGATGGGCCAGTTCCCATCTTGCCAAATTCTCAGTCTGCTTTTAAGTGCAAAAGAGGTCTTGCTCCCTTCTTATGATGTAAGCAGGATCTGAATGAATTCCTCCCTGACAGCTAGCTAGGAGGTGGAGAGACTTTAGGTGTGTTCATGTAAATACAGTTTGCTCCTGCTGTGCTTAGAGTGATGTTTTGCTCAAAGTAATCAACTTTGGCTGGTGTTGGGTTACAAATCATTTTAGTGCTGAATGCAGGGGTAGTGAAATGCTGTTACCAATGTTGTAATTATGGTATGAATAAAAGGGAGCAGAACTGTGCTTAACCTGTCCCAAATAAGGGAGTCACCCTCAGCTGAAAGGAACTCTTTAAGCCAGGGGCTCGAATGCCAGAGTCCTGTGAAAATAAGAGGGGTGGGGACAGGTGTTCCAGCCAGGAGGTGTGTGGACCCTCCCCACTGTTCAAAGAAAGAGCTAAGTAGGCTTCATTAGGAGCCTCTTTGTTACTTTAAATGTTCAATCAGAGCTGAAATCAGTTGTGGTGGGGTAGTGTTTCTGCCCTTCCTGCTAAGAGGTAAAAATCACTGAGAACTGAAATCACTTGAGATGGGGGCAGTGTTTCTGTCCAGCCTGCAAATAGCTGAAAATTACTAAGAGACTGATGTGCAGAGGTCACGACAGAGAGGCAGGTGGCAGCAGAATGTGACTGACAGTCAGCTGGTGAACGAGTGGCTGGTGAGGCGGTGAGCAGAATGAGCAGCTGGTGAGGCAGTGAGGAACCGTGGCTGGTGGGACAGCCAGCGGAGAGGAGCAGCAGCTGGTGGGGTGGCCAGGTGGCGAGGAGCAGTGGTGGGTGGGGCGGCCAGCCAAAGCTAGTGCTCAGATGCTGGAGCAAGCAAGGTGCCTTCTTCCCTCGGTGGGAGGTGAACTCACAGAGATGCGCCTCTGAACCCTGGGTCCTCGCTGACCAAGGACAATCACTGTGAGTGGGATATGGTGAGGGAGTAGAGAGGGGCACAGAAAAGGAACTTTTGGTTGTAGAACTCAAGAACATGAGGTGGATAACACTGCCTCACACACTCTGGGGTGGGCGTCCTGCTCACCGTTTTATGATTATGAATCCCGCTTGTGGCATTTTTCTTAATTAATCAGCCTCAAGTGTCCATTCCTTCCTCCACAAGGAAACCCCACTGAAATGGCTCAGATTGTTCCCACACCCCCAAATCCTCTTTCATCTCTTTATAACTGTTTTATAAAATGGTGAGGCCTAGATATTCCTGTGGTGGCCTGTGAAAGCTGGGTGCAAAATGCCCACCTGACAAGCAAAGTTAAGATGACCTATAATAGATTGCAGCTCATGAAATGTAACTTTCTCGGCCTTTACACAGCTGCTAATCAAGCCCAGTAGCTCCCAAGGCTTATCCTGAGGGAGTTAAGATATACTCATTAGTGTGTCTAGCTGAATGCCCAGGTAGGTCAGCTTATAGGACGGCCCCTCTGTCTTTTCCCCTGCTAGAGGTATGCCCAATTTATCCAACAAAGACTGGAAGGAGTCCATCAGTCTCTCACGCTCGTCCGAATCCACCCTGCCTGTGAACAAAAACTAATCTAAATAGTGTATTAGCTGCCATAAACCAGATTCCCAAACCACTGCCCAGTGTAGCACTGAACAGAATTTTTTAAATGCTGAATAAGCTATTGAATATCCCCTGGGCTTACAGTTATCGCAATAATGCAGTCCTTAAAAAGAAACCCAAAAGATTAAAGTCAAAAAGGTGCATCGGCAGCAATCAAAAAGCAGACTTGATATCACATTTCACCAGCGGAACCCTGGGCCACAAGATCAAACCATGTGCACAGCCTCATCAAAGGAGGAATAGCAAATGGAACACAGTGATGGAAAAGACCCAGCTTTAATTGAGCTGCCCCATGGTTATTGTAGGTAGTCCATCAATACTTGCCTGGGACTGCCTTAGGACCCAAGCCTGGGGTGAACCCCAAGTTCTTTATAAATACATGATTAGGGCGCTACCAATTTCACGGCTGTGAAAAACATGTCATGGACCGTGAAATAAGCCCTTCCCCTTGAAATCTGATATCTCCGAAATCAGCCAGGCTGGGGAGGGACCACCTCACTTCTGCGGTGCAACAGCCCCAGAGCTGGGCTCTGGGCTTCTGCCCCCTCCCCCACAGGTCTTTTTTGGGGCTCGGGGGGCCCAGGCTGGGGGCTGCCACCTCCACCCCCCTCACAGCTCCTGCCAGTGCTTGGGGCACCAGGCTCAGGGCACCTGGGCTGGGGCCTGCTTCTGCCGCCTGCAGCTCCTGCCGCGGCTCAGTGCTGCTGCTCTCCCCACCCCACCCATGGCTCCTGCCAGGGCTAGGGGCCACCCAGGCAACAGGCAGGGCTTGGGGCTTCCAACACTTGCGGGTCCTACCCAGGCTGAGAGACCTGGGTTGGGGGCTGCCACACCCCATAGCTCCAGCCCCTGCAGCTCTTTGGGGCTGCCCCCTCCGGTGACTCCTGTCTGGGCTGCCCTAGCTCCGGGGTTGCCACCGTTGCCCCCACTCCCTTCCTCCACCACCCGCGGCTCCTGCAGCTCCTGCTGCTGCTGCCCCACACCAGCGGCTCCTGCTCGGGCTGGGGGAACCCGGGCTCCAGCCAGGACTCAGGGCTTCCACCCGCTGCAGCTCCTGCCTGGGCTCAGGGGCCTGGGCTGGCGTCTGTCAACCCCCACAGCTCCAGCCCCTGCAGCTCCTGCCAGGCTCAGGGCTTCCCCCACCCCTGCCGTGGCTCCTGCCCAGATTTGGGGACCTGGGCTGGGGGTTGCCACCCCCTGTGGCTCCAGCCAGGACTCTGGGCTTTCGCCCCCCACAGCTCCTGTCTGCGCTCCAGGCTTCCGCCTCCACTCCCCACGGCTCCTGCCCAGGCTCAGGGCCGCTGCCCCCCTTCCTGGCACCTGCTCAGACTTGGGGCTTCAGCCCCAGCGGCTCCTGCTGGGGCTCAGGGTGCCCAAGCTTGGGGCTTCAGCCCCTGCAGTGCCTGTTGGGACTCAGGGCTTCCACCCCTTGGCTCCTGCCAGGGCTGGGGCACCCATTTTTTCAAATTGTCCAGGGCTCCTGGGCACAGACCCCATGTATTAATCCACCACTGGCCCTGACTAGCAGCTAGGAGCCCCTGGTTGGGGCACTCCCAGCAGCACTGCGGAGATTGGACCCACCTCCACCTCTGGGAGCCTCCTCTAGCTGCAGGAAACTTCTGAAGGCAGCACAGAAGTGAGTATGGCAATCCTGCAACCCCTCTACAACAGCTCTGAGACCCCCCCTACAATCCCCTTTTTAGATTAGAACTGTCACGGTTACAACACTGTGAAATTTCAGATGTAAATGTCTGAAATTGTGAAACTGACCCATTTTAAGACCCCATAGCTGTGAAATCGACCAAAGTGAACCCCCTGGATTTGGTAGGGTCCTATACGTGACTGAACGGTTCTGATATTCTATAGCCTTTCCCCTTCATTCTGTGTTCTCACCCTGCACATCTCTCATAAAAAAACATTTTTTCCACTAGGGACACACTGTTCTGCAAACTTTGATTATTTCTGCAAAGCTTTCCTCTCTGTCCCCACCGCCATCTGCACGGAATGCACTGTGTACATCGAGGGCTTCTGTGCCCGACATTGTTAGGAGCAGAGCAATCTTTTGCTCATCCCCCAATTTATTTGCCCCAGCATCGTTCATATACAGCTCGAATTGGAGAACTCACTCTACAGCACACACTGCAGCACAACGACAGGAAGTTGGGGAAGCGGGGAGCTGTGCCTGCTATTCCTTGCTAGCGCTGCATTAAAAGGCTGACTACATAAACATTTTGCATGGTTGAGTCTAAAGATTTGGTGCGTCTGTCCCAATTTGTATGGAGAAACATATTTTGGGCTATGTTCTTCTTCAGACAAACATGCATGGTCAAAAAGAAAAGGCTAGCAGCAAATTACATTTTAAAACTCCATCTCTAACTTAAAAGGTTTTAAACAGAACATTACTATCTGCTATCCACTCCCAATAGCTACTGTATTTAGGATATCCCAGTAAATGTCCTGGATGACTCTGCCATCGAACGCACAACACATGTCATATACATGCATATAGCCACACAGCCTATTCTAGGTGCTAACTTCTCTTTGCAGTGTAGAAACTGCACAGATCTATGAACAGATGCAAAAGTGGGGACTGTGAAGAAGCTATTTAATGAAGGAGGTGGCACTGTTTGCTGCCTTTCTGGTTTGTAATCTGTGGAGATATAAATCTCCCGGGAGAGGGCTGAATTTTTAAAGTTTTAGTGATGCTCCAATGTGCAAATCCTTCTGAGCACCAGAGTTTGTAATGCATGCTGGAAAATATTGCAGATATGGAGGCAAGCCTGGCTGATTTTTGTCCGCTAGAGTAATCTTTATTTAATATGAACTTTTAAAAACATCTTTTATTCAAGCCTTGATTATTTGAATGTAGATGCTCTGTAAGCTTCATTTTATTCAAAAAGCAATATCACTCAATGTTATTAATCACATGAAATCATCTGTCTATTTGAATAAGCGGCAGAGTCCTGTGGCACCTTATAGACTAACAGACGTATTGGAGCATGAGCTTTCGTGGGCAAATGCCCACTTTGTCGGATGCATGTAGTGGAAATTTCCAGAGGCAGGTATAAATATGCAAGCAAGAATCAGGCTAGGGATAACGAAGTTAGTTCAATCAGGTAGGATGAGGCCCTCTTCTAGCAGTGGAGGTGTGAACACCAAGGGAGGAGAAACCGCTTTTGTAGTTGGCTAGCCATTCGCAGTCTTTGTTTAATCCTAAACTGATGGTGTCAAATTTGCAAATGAACTGAAGCTCAGCAGTTTCTCTTTGAAGTCTGGTCCTGAAGTTTTTTTGCTGCAGGATGGCTACCTTTAAATCTGCTGTTGTGTGTCCAGCGAGGTTGAAATGTTCTCCTACAGGTTTTTGTATATTGCCATTCCTAATATCGGATTTGTGTCCATTTATCCATTTCCATAGGGACTGTTCAGTTTGGCCGATGTACATATCAGAGGGGCATTGCTGGCACATGATGGTGTATATTACTTTAGTGGACATGCAGGTGAATGAACCAGGGATGGTGTGGCTGATCTGGTTAGGTCCTGTGATTCTGTCACTGGTGTAGGTATGTGGGCAGAATTGGCATCGAGATTTGTTGCATGGATTGGTTCCTGGGTTAGAGTTACTATGGTGCGGTGTGTAGTTGCTGGTGAGAATATGCTTCAGGTTGGCAGTGGGTGAGGACTGGCCTGCCTCCCAAGGCCTGTGAAAGTGAGGGATTGTTGTCCAGGACGGGTTGTCCGGGATGATGCGTTGGAGAGGTTTTAGCTGAGGACTGTATGTGATGGCCAGTGGAGTTCTGTCGGTTTCTTTCTTGGGCTTGTCTTGTAGCAGGAGGCTTCTGGGTACACGTCTGGCTCTGTTGATCTGTTTCTTTATTTCCTCATGTGGGTATCGTAGTTTTGAGAAAGGTTGGTGAAGATCTTATAGGTGTTGGTCTCTGTCTGAAGGGTTGGAGCAAATGCGGTTGTACCTCAGCGCTTGGCTGTAGACAATGGATCGTGTGACCGGACTTCAAAGAGAAACTGCTGAGCTTCAGTTCATTTGCAAATTTGACACCATCAGCTCAGGATTAAACAGAGACTGTGAATGGCTAGACAGCTACAAAAGCAGTTTCTCCTCCCTTGGTGTTCACACCTCAACTGCTTTAGAAGAGGGCCTCATCCTCCCTGATTGAACTAACCTCGTTATTCCTAGCCCGATTCTTGCTTGCAAATTTATACCTGCCTCTGGAAATTTCCACTAAATGCATCCGACGAAGTGGGTATTCGCACACGAAAGCTTATGCTCCAATATGTCTGTTAGTCTATAAGGTGCCACAGGATTCTTTGCTGCTTTTACAGATCCAGACTAACACGGCTGCCCCTCTGATGCTATTTGAATAAGTTCAGCATTCCTGATTCCATCTGGATAATCAAAGTCTGACTTATTTTTGAGCTCTGTGAGCACTTAAGAGAGATGGCTAAATAAAGCTTGCACAAGAAGCAAAATCAGCAGTCAGAGCAATTTCCCTGGGGTGGCTCAGTGGTGAAGGTAGACAACATCTATAGCTGAGTGACACGTACCCCCACCTTGATATTAATGTATAATGACACAGTGATCCACTAGGCAAGGCAGTAATATTCTCTATGGGGGATGCAGAGGAAGGAAAGGGCAGTAGCAGCCAGAGTGCTGCAAACAGGTAGAAGGCAGAATTTTCCCAAAGCCTGATATAAAATAAGACGAATAGAGGCTTTTAATGTGAGTAGGGTATTTTAATTATTATTTATTATTGGATAACAGCTTGAGCTGGTAGTTCAAGGAAAAATTATTTAGTTTCAGTCTCCATACGTTCCACAAGGGGACAAGTCACAGTAGGCAGCATGGTTATGCTACTGCAGTGGATGTTCAGTCACACAATCCATTGGGTTAACTAAGCAGAGAAAGTAAATACATGATCAACCTTGTATGTGCATCCCAAAGGCCAATAAAGTCATAAATATTTTTGTATACTATTAGCGGCACAAAGATTAGGTTAAACATACGCCCAAGATTTTAAAAAATGTTTAGTGATTTGGGGTACCCAACGTGAGACACCTGAAAGAAGCCTCATTTTCAGAAAGTGTTAAGCTCCCCCAAATCAGGCCCCTTTAAGGAATCTCAATTGGGCACCCAAAATCATTAGTCAAAAACACGAGTCTTTTTTGAAAAGCATGGCCTGTGACTTTGATAAACTAATACTGTACACTTATATGGTGCCTTTCATCCAAATATCTCAAAGCATTTACCAACAGTTGCTAAGTATTATCCTTATTTTACATATGGAGGAAACTGATAAATAGAGACGTTAAATGACTTCCCCAAGGTCACCTGGCAGCACAGTGGAAGAATTAGGAATAGAACCCAAGTTTCCTGACTTCCAGGCTGCTGCTCTAACCACTAGACAGTGCTGCTTCTAGCCTCATTTAAAAAAAACCAAACCAGATCATACCAACTTAAAAACAAAGTCAGCGGGCTTTTTGAAAAGTTAATTTATTATGCATCAGTATACATTTTTGTAATAAAAATCGTCCCAAGGCCTAAATATTACAAAATGGACAAGAAAATTCAACTTCAGCCATCCCCAAGAGGTGCTAAATAAATTAGTGTATAATACTATGCCTATCCCACAATATGTGTGGCAGCTAATTCTGCATATAGTGGGAATATGCTGTAGCTTTAATGTTTGACATTTTATCATGAATTTGAAAACTGTTTCTGAACACAGTTATGGTAGGTTCAAGTTAACCACTCATTTTTCATGTGAAACCAAATACTGTCATGCAGTGAAAAGGCAGTAGATTGCACTATTTCCCTATAGTTTTTCTGGTTGTATCTTTACTGCAGTTCTATTTTAGGAGAGTTAGATTAAATACTTATCAAATATCTGAATGTATTTCCAAGTCCTCGATTAGCAGCCCCTCCAAAACCAAACCACAATTATAATTCAATGCTGCAGTCCTTTTACATGCACGATTTTGACTGATGTCAATGGGAATTTTGAGTGTGTGAAAGGATTACAGCATAAGACACTGATGTTAAAGATGTTCTGTATCAGTTCAATCACTGCCTTGTTTGTGTTAATCCCCTTAAAGATCCTAACCAAAATAATATTGCAGTTTTTTCTTAATAATGAATACATACATAGAAATGTGCTCCAGGATACCAAGGTTACAGTACTTTTATACAAGAATAAAATAGTACACAGAAAGATATAACTCAATTGGGACCATTAAAGCTCTGTCTGTGTGTACACACACACACAGACACAGTCAATTCTATATCAAACTAAATAGATTAGTCAGACAAACCATAACTCTGCATGGCTTTACTAATTAATACACGGCTGAATACACCATAGTTTTTAATTTTCAAATTTAAACAGTTGGCTGAATTTTACCCTGATTCTTCACTCAGTCACATTTTGTGCAGAGCTAATCTGATTCCATTGACTTTTGATTTGCACTGGTGAGAATGGAGAGCGCGTGTGGTCTAAATTAGGTCAGAATTTACCCCACATGTCATAAAGTAAGCAGCCAGAGCCCCTAGGATAGTGAGTGCTAACTAACCACCCATGTAATATATAACTTCTCTTTGTTTTGCTCAACTGCCTAGAATGATAAACTTGCTCTTGAATTAATCTTTTCCTTTGTATTAAATTATATAGCTTAATTGTATATGCTGACTTAATGCTAATGCATACATATGCAAGCTAAAATATATTAACAGAAGAAACTACCTAGTTTTGTAATCTAGGGCAAAAATACAGAATTGTACAGCATATATTGACAATTCTTAGGAGAAGAGGAGCCTGTATTGTTGCAATTTTTTTATAAGATGATATTGTAGTAAACATCAGAGTGTCTTGTTACACAGGTAACAGCTTGGGCTTTCACAAGTATTTGTCAAGCACTGATACATAAAAATGAACTTTTTACAGACCCAACAACCCAATCTGTTTTCTTCAAAATAGTATAAAGTTTGTGGCTATAAAAACAAAGAGCTACCCATATAAAAAATCAAAAATAATGTACCATACATTAACATTCTGATAGTTAGAGAAAAAGAATATATACATAAATATATATATAGTAAATCACAGTTTCCTGCACTGAACACATCAAATAAAAATGTATCAAACAATACTGGGTGGTGTGCTTTCACATGCCTTGTGGTCTCCTTAAATCTCTGAGTTATAATGGAAGACGAGTTTATAGACAGATTACAAGTTGTTCAGTCACCTAAATTCACACGTTTACAAGAATTTTAAAAAAAACAACCAAACCCCACACCAGAACCACCTGCTGCTCCCAGCACAGATATATATAATAACAGAACAATAGTTATGTAGAAGTCTTATTTAAATATAGGCCCCAGGCCTGCAACTTGATCCAGGCAGGTGGAACCCTGCTTCATATGGCAGTCACATCTGTGCAGGAGTCCACTCACTCAGATCTGATTGTAGGACTGTGGCCCATGTTAGCATGTTTTCTTGTTTTATTTTGAATGAGGGTTTAACAGCTCTAACACACCTGATGACTGACAGTACAGGTAACAACAAATTTAACATTCAGCTTTGTTGACTGGTTGGTCAAAGTTGTCATCTTCCTGGCTTGAAAGATCAATGATACTTAGATTTCAGACCACCTAGGTAGCTCCTGCCTTTTCTCTTACATTCTGCCCTGCTTTTAAGCCATGTCCATGTATTTCAGTTATAAAAAGGCACCAGCTGATTTTTTGGACACTGCATTGTTTTCCTAGGAACTGTAGTTATCAAAATAATGGGGAAAAATGGATTTCTGAAGACTATATGGACAGTTACCCTTATTGTGCTTTTGGGAAAAAATTCGCAACACACATTTTATTATAACCCAGCTAGAAATGTTCAGCACAGGTTTTAATGTATAAATAACTATCCCTTGTAAGAAGGATGATTTAGTATTCCATAGGGTTCTAGTGGCATTACTAGTCACAGTCTTTGGAATCTTGCAATTATTAGCTAGGAATAACACTCCCATCTAGGTGTCAAGAGTCTTTTGGAGCATGTATATCCAAGCATTTTCTGTCTGAGACATACTTTCACGACTGCACAGGTTAGTGATGTTTGGAACTTGAAGAGTGGTAAATCCAGTCCAGTGCAATTAGAGTCATGCTTCCGAGCATAAAGATTATGCCAACTATGAGAAATATCAGCGCCTGCAATTGGGGAAAAGACCATATTAATATTGAAAATATGTTAGGTGACAGAATAATTCTACTGGAATCACATTCTATATCTGTCACCTACTAGGGGCCTGAACCTATGAAGTTCTACTTGCATGAGCAATCTTTGATAGTCCCTCAGTGAACCTATCTGGGTGAAAGTTACTCCTGTGCAGAGGGCCAGCATGAAGCCAGTTCACAATTTAAGTGCCTCTGCACAGGGGTGAATGTCACCACATGTGAGCAAGGCTTTGCCGAATGGGCCCTAAGCAACCACTTGCTAGTATTTACTTGCTTCATTAATATGAACACTAATATGATTTATGTATCTTCTGGTTTTGTTTTACCTTTAAATATGGCCACACATGGTCTGATAGCAAGAACAGCTTCTAGTATTAAGCCCTTATGCCTTGACTAAGGAAAGCACTTATGAATGTGCTTCAGTCCATCCCTCTTCAGGACAGCACTTAAGTACCTGCTTACATTTAATTATGTGGTTAAGTCCCAGTGACTTCAATGGGACTTTCATTCTCAAATTCTGAACTGGAACCTTTAATGAGCATGATCTTAGGACATTCCAACTCCTGCCACAAAAATGAACGTATTCAATCTCAGTGCAGGATGATAAATTCTGAATGTTTCAGTCACAAAGAGAAACACCAGTGAATAGACACAACTGTGCTCCAAAAATTTGCAAAAATATATCTTACATAGTAATGTAGTTATTGAAAAGTTTATTCTTTTTATCTCTTTAATATGTATAAATGAAACTTTTTCCATGTTAAATATTTCAAATAATTATATTTATGTATATATTTTATCAGAATCTTTTCTGGTTAATTTTCAATCTATACTTTCCCAAAAGATATTTGTTTAAAGAAATTATAGATCTTAGTGTTCAGGAAAAGAAGATATTAATATCACTCGCTAGAGCCTAGCATGATATGGATGCATGCTGTGGATATGTGATATGCCTCCTGTATGTTTACTAACCTACCTCAATCAGGATCTTAAATACCTCTATTAATCAGTGTTACAATATCCCTGTTAACTGTGATGTGCAATCTCCCTCCTAATCCACTGCTGACTACTTCTGTGAGAGACAGCCACTTGTTCTAAAGTTATATGGCAGTTGTGTGTTATGTCTAGATGTTAACTAGGGACTGCTTTGAAATGAGTAAATGCCTTTTACATGTGGTTTAAAACAAATGTTAATTCAGCCACGCATTGCCATTTAGCCCATCACAAAACGATTGTCCATTTATTGTTTCTCAAACAGGTGCCTGTACCAGGTAACTTCCACTATACCATAAACTGACAGATGCAGCTTTAACACAAGTAGCATTGGTACAGGGTCCCATGTACTGTCCTACCAATCCTCCTTATGCCTACACTGATCATTTCTTCTAGCATAAAAGAACAGAGACAGACTCATGCATATACAGATTATAATCTAGTCAAGTTTGTGTGCTTAATTATTGGCCACTCTGGAGCAGATGCTGCAGTGACAAATCTTGTTCTGTTCTAATTTTATGATGCTCATCTAAAGCCAAACTAAAGTAATGTCATTTATAATTGCTAGTTCTACCCTGTCCCAGCCAGGATTCCAGTAGCCAAAGGCTGCTTCTTCACTAACCATGTTTCAGGTATTTGCATTGCAATGTGGGTAACATTGTGGGCTGCACATTGCCTTCAGCCTGTGCATTAGACTCTCAAAAATATGAATAGAAGCACTATGCCCAGATTGGGAGAAATACATGAGCCCTCTATTTTTAAAATAATACAGGGTATGCAAACACTGCAAAAAAAAAAAGTGTTTTTAACTAACGTTAAAATAGCAGTGATGACAAGACAACTTGGCTTTTAACTCGGATTCGCAGCTCGAGGTAAAGCCTCTAGAGAAGCCTGGAGTTGCTAACCTGAGCTAAAAGTTGCCATGTTTTCACTGCCATTTTAACCCAAGTTAAGACTACATCTTTTTTTTTTTTCCCCTGCAATGTAGGCATACCTTAAGGGTGAAATCTCAGCCCCATTGAAATCAATGGGAATTTTGCCATTGACTTTGGTAGGGTTAGGATTTCATCTTTTGTTCATATATTTTGTACATTCTCCTGAGATTTTCTGTATTGTGTTTTGTGTGTGTGTATGGTGAAACTGATATTTACTGGCATTTACCAATTAAGAATCTAATCCTTCCAAGCCTAGCTACAATGAAGTGTGTCTTGTGTACACAAGCATTTTCAAACTGGATTAATTTTTCTTAATCTGGTTTAACCCCCCCTGTGTAGACAAGCCCAGCATTTCTCAAGAGCACTAATGTACTGAACACAACTAGTCAAGGACCATAGGATTCTACTGCTCTTTTGAGGGACTTTAGAACCATCTACTGGTCAGCTCCGTCCCTTGTGTAAGAGCCAGTGTTGCAGCTCATAATATAGGGCAAAATCCCACAGACCTTATACAGGTTATTAATTCTAATGAAGCCAATTTGAGCTCATAATTGTAACATCCAATGTGAAACAACAGCTAATTGTACCTAATTTGTACATAATTGTAACAAAATAAAACAAAAAACCCTCCTCTTGTAATTCCCCCTACTTTACTCACCCCAATCTTCTGGGGTGACCTCAAAGGTTCTTTCTTAACAAGCCGTAGATAGAAGGCAGCAGGAAGAATGAAAATCAACATTGTGGCAGCCGATGCACCTGGAACAGAAACCATAATTGAGTTCTGGTTAATATGTAAATATGTATAGCATTTTACAGAAAAGAAAGTATACCTGGAGTGGTAGCTACAGGCTCAGCTACAGTTCAGGTTGTGCAAGGGTTTTCATTATAACATCGTGTTTTCAGTTAGTCATAACTTTTTTACATGTTCACCCTTCAGACTGAAAAAAGTATCTCTCATTGGGAGCAAAGGCTAAGGTATACCAGTGTTGTTATTTCCTTGGAAGGCATAATCTGCTTTTTTCCTATAACTATCTGACTTCAAAAATGAGCTGCATATCAGAGAGAGGCCAGTCACTTTGGACTGTCATGTTTTCCTCCTTTGTTTTTTAGAACAACTAAAAGACACTCTCTTTATCCTAATGAATTATCAACAATATGGCAGTTTTGTGGTATTTCCCTAAGTCTACATATTTCTGCCTTTATGACTTTTTGTAATTTTCAATCTTTTAAAAAGGTTACAGTAAATTGTGGGCTTGTGCTATGAATTCCATCTGATAGTTCAATTCAGATTATTTTAGTGAGTAACAGTTCCCATACTCTGGACAGGAAAGCTGTTCTTTTAATCACTGGCAAGGTTCTGTCCACTGTGGTTTAACTTACTATACAATTATTCATATTTATTTTCATAGTAAGATTCATTCAGAGTAGAAAGTTTTCTAACCAATAATATAATGAAAAAGAGACTATAAACTATATTGGCAATTCTGCTAAGTGACATAGACCTTCTTTACAGACCAGGAGTGGGTAAAAAACATAAAAAATGAAAAGGAGGCCGGTACTATAAATGCAGGGGAAACTTCCTCCAGGAGTATTTGGATCTCCTGATTCCTGAATCAACACTTTCAAACTGACAGAAAACAAGTGTGTGTGTGTGTGTGTTGGGGGATCAGGGGAAGAAATCTTTTTCCTGATTCTTTTTTTTAATCCAATTTTGGAAATTCAATACATCTTGACCAGTTCTATAGATGGTGGAGTTTCTTAACTCTCAAAATTTGAAAAGAAACTTATTGACATTTTTTTGTTCTCTGTGACTTATGTAGGCTGCCAACTAAAGTCTGGTACCATTTAGCTTGGATGAGTCATTTTCAGTCTCTTTTTTTTTTTTTCTTTTAACCCTTACAGTGCAAAATCAGGAATAAGTGCACTGAAGCTACTGCATTGTAAATGAGACAAAATTCACTTCCAATATATGAACGTAAGGTATTCTGTTTTGATACAGATTAACATAATAAACTGAAAATATTCATGAAACCTACCAATGAATCCAAAGATGTCTTTAATAGCAGGCACAAAAATTACAAGTGTGTTAGTAAATGCAAGAATTACTGCTGCGATCAGGAAATGCCTTATCCAACTGAATGGCCTTTTGGGAAACAACAATGTGGTGACTGATGAGCGGATCTGTAACAGGAAAAATAAAAGCAGAAGATAGTGGATTTTGGAACTCCTTGTTCCTTTAAGATCTGTGCTAGTATTCCAGTGAGAAATTTTAAACAAAGAAATATATTTTAATTCATTTTCTTCCCTTAATGCAAACTCTTTTACCACCCGGATGTAGTTTTGAGGCTTGGGTTCACAGTTTATTGCAGAAGCCCAAATATTTACTGGGTAGAAGACAAGTAAATAGGGTGTAAAAATCAGGGAGAAAAAAGTCTCTTCCACTAAAAGGTGCTGCTATCAGGAAATTTCAAAGAACCCCGTAACTAATACTAACTAGCAGAGGAAAAATGTATGTATCTATGAAATATAATCAGATGAGTTATTTGAGACCTGAACCTGATTCCACTGAAGTCTGTGGGAGCTTTACCACTTACTTCAGTGGTAGCAAGATCAAGCTGTAATTTATTTCCATTTTAAAATATGTAACAAAATAAAAAATAAACAGATATGAAGATTATAATATTCAAAATTGTATTTATAAGACGTATAGAGAGCGGATTCTCTTTGCTCATTGTGACTTCATCACAGATTTGAACATAGTTTCTTTGCTTTTATACAAGCAGAGATAAGTAGGTAAAAGGTCAACAGCAAATCCATTTGGCAACAGCAGATAGTGTTACACTGCACTATTGCACAGCGGAGAAGAGATCCTCAGGGTGGAAGTAGAACAGTATTCTGTTCATATACTTTTAAAAAACATATGCTCCAAATCATTCCCATCTTTTAAAATAATAGCTGATTCTGAACTAGTTGGGTAATTCAATAGGAGTATGAATTTCTGTCAAAGTTGGGAGTCTTTACATTTTAAAAAATATTGAGAGATCTGCATTTTAGAGTTTCAGGTCTAAGTCTTGTGAAGAGATAAGTGGGTTTAAAATAATAGATTTTGAATTTAATATTGAACAGCTTTAAAAATTCTAGGCCAGGCCCTCATGCTGATTTATACCAGCTAACGCACTAGTCTCTTTCTCTTTACTCAGTTATGTGACACTTTCAGTATGTTATATCTGGCATGTGGTTCCACTTGAAATTAAACCCGTATTTAAGTTTCATTGGTGATTAATGCCATACAAAGGTAAATTTAAAAACTCTGATAGGCGAAGTATATTTTTTTGTAAAAGAATAAAAATGCCGAATACTTCAAATAATTAAAGGTCATCATACAGCAGTAGCCTGAGAAACCCAGAACTGCTGATAGGATCAGTCAGTTGCACGGGAGCTGCTGGAGCATGTGATGCAGATAGCTGAAGCTCTATCAATAACAGGATTTGGATTTGGTTCTGTACAGCTGGCTGCGTTTACGTCCCAGAAGCTAGTACATCCATTACTTCAAATATGAGCATAAAGAGCAGGGCTGTCAATTAATCGCAGTTAACTCGAGGAATTAACTAAAAAAAAATTAACTCGATTAAAAAAATGAATTGTGATCACTCACACTTTTAATTGCACTGTTAAACACTTATAGAATACTCATTTAAGTTTATTATAAATATTTTTGGATTTTTTTCTATGTTTTCAAATATATTTATTTCAATTACAACACAGAATAAAAAGTGTACAGTGCTCACTTTATATTGTTATTTTTTATTACGAATATTTGTCCCAAGAAGGTGTTCAGGGTCACTAACACTCCAGCCTAATTTTGCTAATCTTGTTAAATACAGTACACAGGAGCCCACAGATACACTTGGCAATAATCCTTTGGCTTTGATATGCTTCAGTTTTTAAATGTTCAGTACTCCGAGTTACCCAAAAGTGCAGCTGTTTGTCTCAGGTGAAATATAAATGAGAAAACAGAAAATGTCATAAAATCCCAGAACTTAGTTCTCTTAAATGTTAAAGTATGACAAAATTAATGTAAAAATAGATAATTACAGTCCCTGTGTATACGCTGCTCAGATTTAATCTTCAGAAGCTGTATTTACTTACAGGGAAAAGGACTATGGGCACAGTTAAGGTGACAGCCACAAGCACTGCCAGGCGAACCAGCAGAAGAGGGGTGTCGAAGGTGTACACTTTGGTGTATGTATGAAGTAATTCATCTTCAACTTCTCCTACAAAAGAAAATGAAAACAGGCTAAGCTCATTCAGGCACGATCTATACTTTCAAAACTAAGATTTTATAACGTTGCAAGATGAAAGAGGGTGTCCCCCTGCAGTTGTCGTCAGACACATGCTACTGATTAGATACAAGTTTTCCTCAACATCAGTCCCTCTGTGGTAGAAATGTTGGTGGTAATAACATTCAGCATTTATATAATGTGTCTCATCCAAGGATCTCAAATTACTTTATAAAATGTGCTATATAAGCCTCAGATGGGGAAACTGAGGCACGGAGAGGCAAACTGACTTCCCCAAAGTATGTAGAACTCCTGGCTTTCAGTCTGGCACCCTAACCACTGGACTAAACTGCTTCTCTAAAAGGGACAGTGGACACTTGTTTTGAAAATATTCCACATGCAGTTGTTATGTGCAGCGCTAACTGTTCTGTGCCATATGCTTCCATGTCATAATGGAGGAATTAATAAAGTAAAAAGCAGTGCAAGTTTAAGCTGAGGGCAGCAGCAGTAACATATGGTCTACTATGTCTACAGACTAAGTTATACCAGGTAATCCGTCCCTATGGCCTTTTGTACACTAGGCTGTATTGCACGTGTTTTCAGGAAAGGTGAAGCTGTAACAGTGGTGTAGCAGTGGTGTAAGAGCTAGAGACAGAAGTGCTCCATTGTATTGCGAAAACCTGCTGAGTATCGCCAGCTTTGCTTCCTTTGGCCATGTGGAAAGTGTGACATCTTGTTCTCTGAATTCATGCAGTCATGACCCACACAGCTGTTCATTCTCACCACTACTGATAACCTCTAAAAGAAGAGAGAAACCTCTACAGAGAATATGACTCTGACTCACCGTAGAACGTAAGATAACCAAAGAGAGCAGCAAGCAGATACATGATCAGCATTCCAGCAATGGAGATGTTTGAAACATTCTGCATCCTCTTTCGTGACCGGCTGGGTAGGAAGGGAAGAATAACAGTGTAAATAGTTTATAAAGTCTATATTTGTACATACCTTCTAGTGAACTAAGAGTCCAAGCTGTATTCTGCTAACATTGTCACTAGTTAGTGAATTCAAGGCAACTAACCCTAAATCAATGTTATAACAAACTCAAGTGAGTTTCAAAGCCCTTTGTTTCAAACTCCAGCGTTACACAGTACAGAAAAGCTCAGAATGATTTGTATATATAAAAGTTTTACATTGCTAACCTGATAGTGTTAAAATTAACTATTTACATATTTATAGAACATCAACTTCAGACTGAAGTTTAAGTAAAAATGTAGGTGCTGAAATCTAAAAGCATTGTTTCTAACTCTAGGCCCCAATCCTACCATCCGATTTGCATGAATGCACACTTGTATCAGTGCAGAGCTTCACTGAGGATCAGGGACCGACAGAAGAATAGGTAAGATCAATTCTTCTTTAACATATACATTGGTTAAATATTTTTACAAGAAAGTCCTGAATTAGGATTGTCTGGATATGGGCATTAAGCATCCATAAGTTTACTTCCTCAGAGCTCAAAAATGCTAAGATATGGAGTAATGTAAACTGGCTAGTGTGGATGTGTGTGATAAATTACCTCACCTGATTGGCTGTAGCATAAATTTGGAAGAAATAATTACTGACTAATGAGAATTCAATCAGACTGCATGAGAAAATCTTTGCTACATGATACAGTCCTTATTCCTGCAGCGCAGATCTTTGCACCCACCTAGAGTCAATGGGACTCTGGGAGATGTAAACGTGAGCACTGACAGATACAGGTGCAGGACTGGAGTCTCACTCATCAAAATATTTTTGGTGTTGTGCAACGCTTGAATTCATGACCATAACAGAAATGTTTCCAAATATTTCTGGTAATTGATATTTCATAAAATTTCAGTTCATTTCAAGGAATACCAAGATTTATTGTCTCTTATGAAGTAAACCTCAGGTCAGTAATCTGATGTATGTTTTATCATCAATATCTGTTTATTATGGAATGCAACAAACCATTAGTGGGAGAATTTGTACATCATTGATTAAAGCTGGACACTAAAAAGTGATCTGATAATTGCTACCGGGTTAACTATGGAAGTGTGTGACAATTGTTTTTAAAAGTAAAGTTAAGAGCCTTACTCTTTAAGTTCACTGTATATTGGTAGCACCTCAGGGTGGCATACGAATGCAAATGCCAGGATGGGTATTGTATAGGCAGTCTGAAAAACAAAGGTGTTTAATATGAGTATTCACTACTGAATCACCTGAATGTATTGTGTTTGGCAGCAGTTTAGGTGTGGAGTTAATGGCTATAGATAGATTCTGCGGAATCTCCCTTACCTGTGAGTTAAACACAAAATATTTGGGTTGGCACATGTCATCACTATCACTGTGGGCTTCATATTCCACTCCACTTGTGTGTAGGGTGTCTTTTGCCTCCTCAAAACCTGTGGTGTGCCCAGGTGTATTGTCCATCATGAAATTCACTTTAGAATTAACAGACTCATTTGGTAACATCACTAAGTGCATCGGAACTGAGTTGTTGTTGTAGGTCCAGTTTCCAACGCTATTTTCCAGGACAGGGAGAGGGCAAGGTATTTGGGATTTCTTGTAGATTACCTACAATAAGAATAGAAAATGTCAACACAAATCTATAGCTTTGAAAAGGTGGCTTCTGTTTACACCCTTGACTGAAAACATCAGTGGCTGAACATTTAATGTTTTAAGGTAGCAAATTGTGATTATTGCCCCTGCTTAGCTAGGAATTGAGCATATCCTATTAGTTTTGTTACTCTGCCTCCACCTTGCTTTTTGCCTCATCTCCCTGTTACGTTTTGCTTTTTAGATTGTAAGCGCTTTGGGATAGCAACTGTTATGTATAGTGCGTAATAATAAATAAGTACAGAGAAGACAGCTAAAGTTTCTTAATTATTTAAAGATTCTGTATTTCCTACTTTTGGTTATAGCTAGTGATATATTTCATATAGTCACATACCACAGTGAGAAAGAAAACCATGCAGGTAAGTGAAAATCCACTCGTATAACCAAGGTAACCTTCAAAGAAAGAATAAAAAAAAACACATGCAGTTAAACCACACATAAATTCAGAGGACTAATCATGATAAGAAACAAAATAATATATTTTAAGTGAGGAAATAGTTTTACCTAAATTTTTTAGAAGGGAAAGTGGAAGAATAATTCCAACTGACACAAATATAACGAGGTAGTTACCATTCAGGTACCATTCTCTAAAGAGGAAAAGAACCAAATCAAACCAATATTAATCATTTCTGCCAAGGTTAACTAGAATATTTTCACTGAAGTCATAGGTCGTGCAAAACAAACATACCCAGAATTCTCTTCAAGATGCAGAAATGCTCGGATTACTTCGGGAAGTTCATATTTAATAATAAAGAGGTAGCTTGACATTGCTGAAAAAACAAACACATCAGCTAAGTAAAGTAGAATAATATGGTTCCAATGCAGGTATGCATTTTTTAAAGAATGCTCATTACTGTCAGCATTCTTTAAAAAAAAAAGAGAAATGATAAACTATGTATTATTTTGAAAATGCAATATATACACTGATTTTAGTCAAACTTGCTTAACTATATGAACATGTAGATGAAATGAACTACATCGTCCAGTTTTTAGAATTAGGTATCTAAGTTATGGTACCTAGACAGTTCTGTATTTTGGTGCTCAAATCACCATTTACGTACCATAATTGGCAGTGTGAATAAACAGATGATAACTTGACCGTGCTCCCTATTAATAAGGTAAGAGCCATATTCTGAACTAAAAGTAACTTTCCGTCTTTGAATATGATATAGTTATTATTGAATTAACAGGGCAGTCGAGTTGTTGTTATGCTGAAACACACATTTTTACCCCGTCTCTTGGCTTTGCTATTGTAAATCCTGCTGCTCTAATGGACTGTTTTCCTCAGAACTGTCCATCCATTACTCATAATAAACTTGGCTGCCTCAACTTCTGACCCCTCTTCCCAAACTGTCAACCTATTTAACCTTTGTTTTCCGTGTGTTATATTCCTTTCTCATCAACTAAGTATAATTCCTTGCCTAGTTAAACTGTATTTGATATCTGGGCTTCAGTAAGGAAGGACAGAAGCTGAGACATGCATGTTTGTTACGCACTCATAGATGGGGTCTTTGAAAAGTCATAGTAGCCAATCAAAAGAGAAGGCCTGATTGTGAAACTCTCTCTATTGCGAATGGCTACTATTTTAGTATAGTTATTATGAAATTGCTATACGATTGCAAGTTTCTTTTGCTCTGGATGGCTGATTGTGCTTGGCAGCCAGATAATAGAGATTTCCAAACAGTACCAAGTTTTAAAACACTGAGCCCATACACATTTCCATTTCATTTCTAGTGAGCTAAGACCCAATCCTGCAACTTTTACTTATGTGGGAAATAACTTGGGACTGGTATGCATGTAATGGGGATGTCTCATGTGAGTAAAGTCTACCTAGGGAGGTGGTAGAATCTCCTTCCTTAGAGGTTTTTAAGGTCAGGCTTGACAAAGCCCTGGCTGGGATGATTTAACTGGGAATTGGTCCTGCTTCGAGCAGGGGGTTGGACTAGATGACCTTCTGGGGTCCCTTCCAACCCTGATATTCTATGATTCTATGATTCTATACTTGTGTGACTGATGGTGGCAGGATCAAGCTCTTGGGGAATGGGAGCCGAGGGTGCTCAACATCTGATGGGATCAGGCCCAATATAAAATATGGTGTCAAGAGATAACTGATCTGGCAAATCAGTTGCTGAGCACCTTTCTCCAGTTTTCTCCTGTTACTGTGAAAAGCAGTGTGTCTGCCTTTTTTTGCTATGCACATCACTGGGGACCATTTACCCCACTGTGCTCAGTCCGTGATGGCATCCACATCAGCCTGAGGACATGTGCTACCAAGGGAGACCAGTGTTTATTTTTAAAATATTTGTTTAGAAGAACATTTTGCCCTTACCACCAATATTCTGCATTATAATCGAAACAAAAGCACCATATTTTCCAGGCCATCCAAATGCCTTTTCACCTAGTTTTTCATATATTAGGGAGCCTAGAGGCAAAAAGAAAACATGGTGGGCTGTAAAAAGGCACATTATTAAACATATTTAAAGGAGAAATATGTGCATGCAACATGAACATTCAGTTAACCAACAGTGTCCTCATACCTCCTTCTTTTGAGGTCTTCAGTAAAAGGTGAACTGAATAGAGTGATAATATTGCTATGCTGAGCAGTAGGATTCTGAAAGGAATAACGGAAATTAGAATCTTGAAGCTGACAACAGAGATAATAAATTGACTTAACAGAACATATATTGAGTTGCTCTCCATCACTTTAACATGTACATTGTCCCAAAACCAGTTTGAGTACTGGCGTCATTGGCCAGAAGGCAGAGGTAAGCTTTGGCTGTAATTTATTTATACATCCTCTGGCAACCTGAACATGCATGTTACACCATCTTAGTTTGCCTCTAGAGACTTACTTAGACTCACTGAGGCACTAATTCTGCATTGTCCTGCAAAGGCAGATTCCTGCACCCACGCAGAGCCCCAGTGAAGTCAACTGGATTCCACATGAGTGGGCCTTCCAGGATCCGGGGCCTTAGACTCCCACCCATTTACTGACATTGTAACTTAACCCTCTCTCCTTACCTAGCACCTCTGAACCACCTGAAAACCATAACAACTTCAATGGGAGCTATTGGCTACCCCCTATGTTTGAAAATCAGAGCATTTGGCTACCTATGAACTGTAGAGCCTGAGCTTAGGAGCTCATATTTGACACTATGGATATATAGAGAGATCTCACGTAATGATCAGGGATAGCAAAGAGCACTGTATGACACTGGAAATCTTGCTTTCTGAAAGCATACAGCATTAGCTTCTAATCCTGGCTGGCAGGCTGTGAGATACTGATTCTTGAATTCATATAATTCTGACTACCCTCAAGCTTCCTCCACATACTATTTCAATTCTACATGATTTCAATGGCTGGTATTTTGAGAACTACTGATGCAAGAAACTAATGCTTTATGTGACTTTTTCAGGGCAAATATCTACCAGCAAATATTTCCAACAGCTGGTGATGGGACACTAGATGGGGAGGGCTCTGAGTTACTACAGAGAATTCCTTTTCAGGTATCTGCCTGGTGGGTCTTGCCCACATGCTCAGGGTCTAACTGATCACCATATTTGGGGTCTGGAAGGAATTTCCCCCTGGATCTGATTGGAGGAGATCCTGGGGTTTTTCATCTTCCTCTGCAGCATGGGGCACAGGTCACTTGCAGGTTTAAACTAGTGTAAATGGTGGATTCTCTTGAAATGATAATTTGAGAACTTCAGTAACTCAGCCAAGGTTATGGGTCTATTACAGGAGTGGGTGGGTGAGTTGGTAGCCTGCAATGTGCAGGAGGTCAGACTAGATGATCATGATGGTCCCTTCTGGCCTTAAAGTCTATGAGTCACTATATTCTGGGCAGCATACTGCTCACCACCTTGCCTTCAGCCTGTGAAAAGCACCTATAAACACGGCATGACTGAGTTGTACATAGTTTGGGGGAGATATTCTGGGGTGCTCTATGTAGCCTACTCCCTTATTAACCAGAAGATTTGTGTGAAAAATCCACATGGGAGTTAATGCTGATCATTCTACCCCATTAAGAAAGGTACGTAAGGAATCGAACGATAGCAAGGCTCCTGAATTAGCTATAGTACAAGAGGAACTGGGGTCAGTGTAAAGGTGCTGGTCCACCATGCAGATCCTTAGGATCCGTGTGGGGTTGGGACCTGAGTTCCTTGTGGATTTTGTAGAGCTGTGGAATTTCAAAGCCACATCCCCTGTCCCCTCCAAGCAGCTGCAAACCATTCCCCCATGTGGGGAGAATGCAGGGAGGGTGCTACAGGATTAAACTTTCTGAACTTTAGAAACCTTTCTCCCCTCCTGTGTAAAATCTCACTGAAAGGGAGCATTCGGGCCATCTCTGAAAATACCTTAATGACCGTAAATATAACCTGAATTAGGATTAGTACAGTAGTTTTCATTTGGCAAATGGAATTTTTCAATCCTTTTGAAAGCTAAAGTCAGAATCTATAAGTACAGGATTATGTATAGCAAGTATATGTCTGACACTGAAGTAATGATATCCTCCACAAACTTGTCTGCTTTTAAATTAGACTCTCCACCACAAGAAGGGAGATTGTTCTCATTCCCAAAGTATGAAACTATGATAGGACAGAAAGTGAGCTGCTTGGTGGAGAAAGGGGTTTGTTTGTTTTTTATTAAATGGCACTATTTAAACATTATCCCAGTCTAAAGGTGACAATTTTTACTTCTGCCAAAGTTAACATGACTAGGCTCATGATAGTGTTTATGTTAAATTTAAGATTTGTTAGGGTTCCGCACGTTGAAAACTGTGGCTAACAGTTAGGATTTAGAAGATGTAGTAGAATTTTTTTAGCCAGCGCTAATATACAATGGAATAGAGATACTTCATAGCTGGGTTGGTTATTATTGAACACCCTAAGGAAGAAGAGTTTTTGAACTCTAAAGAGTTTTTTAAAAAGCCTTTCAAAGTTTCTTGGCTCTAGAGCACTCCCTTTTAAAACCAGTTTCCATTTCTGTGAGAGCAAATGCTCCCACTAAGACATTTAACTACCTGATTTGCAGGTGCTGTCAGCTAGTTAGCCATCCAAGTGGTAGCATCTGCACTCATAATTAATTTCAGGCAAAAACTCTGCATCCAAAAATAGGAGATGCCATTCTCTCTTGGGATCTAAGTATACAGTTTCAGAACCTGCTGCAGAGTTTTTGTTACACAGCTTCCAAAAGTCAAGAGGAATCACACAGAGAAAACTCTGCAAGCTGATCTGAAGGTTTACTATTTTTCCTGTAATGTAAAGCAATCACCCACACTGCATTCTAGGCTTCCTACTAAACAAAGGAGGATTAACATTAAGGCCCACATAAACAACCAGATTATAAAACTAAAGCCACTTACTGAAGTGGGACAACTTTTAAATGTTCTCTCTCAACCTGATAGGGGTAGCCAGGGATGTCTGCACATAGATGTCTGTTGGTGTCCATCAAAGCATATGCTGTGTACATACTGTATGTCAGCGACATGCCATTTCTGTCTTCAGTGGTACAGACAGACTTTAGAGAGAGTGGCTGACATTAAGTATTGGTAAATCTGTAGCTATATTTGCATTCAGCCCCTACTTTCTGTTTTCAGGGCTAGAGTTATATGGGCATGAAGTATTTTTCCTCGGTCTCGACAAAGTTATAATTATAAACATATAAATAAATATACTTTACTGCTTGTGTGGAATTGCCTGTGCTGAAATAGTGGGAATGCTGTTGTTATTTTAGGAGAAAGAAGTACACTGTCCTTCCAATTTTGGTTTTTGACTGGACAATATAAATTCCCAGCAATGAATCTAATACAAAACACAGCTGAAATTAGGGTGGTTTATCATCATTAGACGGAGTCTTGCAATGCTGTTAAAATGTTTTCATTACTGGAGCCCTTAAAAATCTCTTTATCTATAAAATGTGGTTCTTCACGTAAGCATTTTTCTCTAATCACAGAAACACTGATAGCTCGCTAATTATATTCTCCCCACTTTTCTGAGCCACTTTTTGAATACTTACACAAAAAGTATAATTCCTGTGTTGGCCATGGCATATGACAGCCCTAAGATGCCACTCCCCATGATGGCATTGCTCAGGTTAAACGCTGACATTCCAAAGGAAGTAGTTCCTGGATGCTATAGAAAATAACAAAAATGGTATTTAAGTTGTGCCTTAATGAGTGCAGTGTAAAACTGTGCTTTTTCAAGTTGCTGGCTTTCCCTTCCTCTGTTCTGTTGAGTACTATGGATGTTGTCTTACCACGCTGCCTGATCTTACCAACATTTTTTACTACAGAACTAGTACTTACCATTTAATACTTGGTTTCAGAGTAGCAGCCACGTTAGTCTGTATCCGCAAAAAGAACAGGAGTACTTGTGGCACCTTAGAGACTAACCAATTTATTTGAGCATGAGCTTTCGTGAGCTACAGCTCACTTCATCGGATGCTTATGCTCAAATAAATTGGTTAGTCTCTAAGGTGCCACAAGTCCTCCTGTTCTTTTTTCATTTAATACTTCTATTACCAGAGTGCCTAGGAGCCCCAGCTACCTCAGAGGGCTTACAATCTAAGTATAGTACTATTATGAGAACTCCCTTCACTTCAAGTACTGTCACGGTAGTATGTGTTTGCAGCATCAACACCATAGCTTTTCTTTTGTCCAAGTGGGATGTAGAGTTATGTCCATACTAACAACCCTTCAAAATGAAACTGCCAGCAATGACTACAGTTACCCAGCGTCACTAAGAACCATAAATGTCATCTTTTTTGGTCATAACTGGCCTGAATAAAGAAAAACACCAATATATAAAAATGAAAAAACCTAGCTCTTTGGGCTGTATTCTCATTTACACCAGTAGAGTAACTTCACTGTGCAGTGAATGACTTGGAATTTTTATTAAATATTTATACTATAGTAGGGTTCAGGTTGTTTTATAGACCACAAACCCACACGAAGAAACAATCCTCCCTCAAAAAGTTTACAATATAAGGTCCTGATCCTGTAAAAACTTAGACCTAGATTCACAAAAGTATTTAGGTGGCTAAACCGCAGATTTAGGCACCTAAGTCTGGGTTTAGCCACCTAAAACCCAGTTTTAGGCTCCACAGTGATTCACAGAGTTCCTACTGAACTCCCTTGGCACCCATGTTGCTCCAGTAAAAGTTCCTGAGTCACCTGTGTTTCTGTCTTTGGGCATTTGCACTGCTGCCTCCCTCTAGGTGTCTAGTGCCCGTCTCCCAGAATGATTCACAAAGCAGGGGAAAGATAAGCATTGCCTGGATAAGTCATGTTCAGGGATTGATCTGGATCAGGCCCCTCAAATGAGTTCACACAAGCAGCTGGGACCTCCCTCTCATAGCTTTTAGACCAGTAATTAGGGTATTCACCTAGGATGTGGGAGACTCCAGAGGGGGAGAAGGGATTTGCCACCTTTCAGGTGAGTGCTCTAACCACTGGGCTGTAGGATGCCCTGATGTAGGGCTCCCTCAGTCTCTCCTGTTGAATCTGTTCCACTCTGAATAAATGATTAGAGTCAGTGGAGCAGGGGACTGGATCCAGGGTCTCTCACATCATGGGTGAGTACTCTGCCCACCAGGCTACAGAGTCATTCTCACTCACTTGCTGTCTCTCTGCTCTACCTCCACCCCAATGACTCTTTAATTTTTGATCCACAATGGAATAGGTTCAACAGGAGAGACTGAGGGTCTCCCACATCAGGATAGCCTGATGAGAGTGCTCCATCCTCCGCCCTCTAGCTTCTTACAAAAACAGCATAGGCATCTGACTCCAAAGCGGGTTCCCCAGCTCTGAATCACTAGCAGAGGGGGCCTCCCTGCAGTCTGGATTTAGGCACCTATCTCTGAGAGAGAGGCAGGACTTAGCGCACACCTTTCCGTTCAGCATCTCCCATTGGCTAGCTTAGACGGCTTCCTGTCTAGCATGCTGGCTTTTGTGAATCACAGTCTAAGAGCCTAACTCAGGCTTTCTGGATTGCAGTGTGTTCCTGTGATTTTCTAGATGCCTAAAATATAGGTGCTGTGTTGTTCAGCATCCCAACGCTTAACTCCCTTTGTGCATCCAGGCCTTAGACACATTCCTAACTTTGCCCATGGGAGAAGTCCTTTAGAGTTCAGTGGGACTACTTGTGTGTAAAGCTAAGCATGTATACACTTGCATGATTGGGGCCTAAGACTGGTGTAAATAAGACCGCATCTGGCCCCACTGTTTTAAACTGATCACATTAAAGTCTGGCTGTAAACTGAAATGGTGACTAAAACTGGAACTGCTGGGTGCGTGTTTATTTGCTCCGTTTACAGGTTACAAGATTTCTTTCTAACTACCTGAAAGCTTGAACATGAGATTTAAAATTCAAGCTTCTCTATCGTTAGCAATAATAGATATTCTGTGGGCCAAACATTACCCTCAGTAACACCTGTGTAAGTCAATTTAAAGCTAATAGTTGTTACTGGACCTTCTGGGCCAATGGGCTGGCACAGAGTTATTGAGGGCAGCATTTAGTCAAAGGAACCTTTACTATTGGGGTTGGCAGGGAAGAAAGAACGACCCCAGCTCAATTATCAGATGCTAGAGTGAGTTTGCAGGGCTGGTAGTTGGAAAGAAAATGCCTGTGTACATGTAAACAGAGCATATTTTATCTAGAAATCACTGAGACACAATCCATGTAGAAGCTTGTGATGCCATGTTTATAGGCAGAGTAGAGCCACGATTTAATACTTTAAACGATCCAGGCAGCCAAATCGTAACCATTCGACTAAGGCAGAAATAAACAGAATATGCTGGTAAGATTCTTTGGTGAGCTTTGCAGTAAAGCTGTTTACATTTGCAAAGAGACTCATGTAGATTGTCCCTACTTTCCTATATTCCTGTTTCTATTACTTAAAAACTAATAATAAACTTACATATTCCTCCTGATAGTCTGCCAATTTCTTTTTGCCCAGAAATCCATTTGGAAGGAACTTCTGACTTTCTGCATCATTGTTAGCAAATTGACTGAACACAAAAAAAGAGCAAAATAAGAAAACAATAAAATAAGTTTACTACGCACAAGAGACTAAGGGTCCAATTCAATGCTCACTGGAATCAATGGAAAGACTCCAACTGCATCAGTCAGGCCCTGTATTCAAAAGTCCTTACTCAGTTTTATTCAGTGTTTCCTCTAGCAAAACTCCCACAGATGTCAATGGGAGTTTTATTGAAGGAAGCACTGAATTAAAACTGAACGAGACACTCAGGATTGGGCCTACGAACTTTGTTTAGTTTTAAAAGAGTCTAAACCACACAGGGCAGATTCGTAGCTTTGAATGCACTTCCCAACTTCTGTCAACAGTGCTGTCTTCCTTAGCAGCATTTTCCTTCCCAATATCATATGTCCTGTTCATTTTATTTACATTCTTATGGGCTACCCTTTACCTCAGAAGCCCTGTATAGCCAAGTATCCACCTCTCCATGTCTAATCCCTCCTCAAAACACATTTCTGTGAACCCTATTACTGTTAACCCCGCCCTGGAAGAATTGCTATTATTTACTGATATAAAACAAAACCACTTCCCACCAACAAAATGTATGTACCATATCTAAACTCTTATGTATTATTTGTCTTTAGATCTCGATCCTATACTCAGATCTGCTAGCATGGAACCCCTAGAACATTCTAGAGGTGCAGGGATCAACACTAGCAGATTTAATTGCAAGACCAGGGCCTTAAAATAGAAGATACTGATATGAACCTAAATGGAACTACAGGATCCAAACACACCTGGGGAATATTTGAGTGGACTTTCCAGGTAAACCTTATCTTTACAGAGGATCAGTGTGAAATCCTAGATCTCCCCTATTTGCCAAAGTTTGGATCCAGACCTGAACTTTGGCTCATGGCTGTGTTTAGGGGCAATGAAGAAATATCATATTATTTAAGAGTTAAATTGAATTCTGGAGCCATGTGTGTCATCTAAGAACAATGGCCAGGATTTTCAAATGTGGGTTCCCAAAGTTATGCTCCTACCTCCCTATTAGAGTGGCCGCGTGGCCTAATGGATAAGGCGTCTGACTTCGGATCAGAAGATTGCAGGTTCGAGTCCTGCCGCGGTCGCAGGAATTGGCTTGAAAAAGTAGCTTTTGAGGGGGAGGGATAGCTCAGTGGTTTGAGCATTGGCCTGCTAAACCCAGGGTTGTGAGTTCAATCCTTGAGGGGGCCATTTAGGGATCTGGGGCAAACATTGGGGACTGGTCCTGCTTTGAGCAGGGGGTTGGACTAGATGACCTCCTGAGGTCCCTTCGAACTATGATATTCTATGATTCTATGATTTAGGCACTTAATGATGCGACCTGATTTTCAGTGTTGTTCAGAACCCTCCTCTTCCTACTGATTTTTACTGACGTTTTGCCTCAGTAAAGCAGGACTTAAAATTGTGATGTTTCTTAACACTCAATATTAACTTTAGCTCAGAGAATCATTGGATTTCTATTTGATTTCTTGGTCTTAACGGAGACATTCTCCAGAAATTTTTCTATTAATAAGGAGTAAAGTAAAAGAAGAAATAAACTGCTTCTCTGTGTAAAACTTTCACATTGAAATTGCATATTTAATAGGCCATTGCTTTGTCTTGAAATTAGTTTGAAGACTACATGTTTTAAAACTAAGAGACCTCTGATCATATAAATTGCAAACAAACAATTTTGAATGAAAACAACGTGCTAAAACTCAGTAATTATATGAATCTAGGTGTCAAAGAACCCTGTAATTGCCTTTATAAATATACAGGTATTATGAGAACTGAGTGTTTATGATATTGGACAGCTTGTGTTCAGAGTCATGAACTGGACAGTCAGTGCTGCCAAATCTCAGCACAGATTTTTACCAATGCATCTCACTATTGACCTTGAATATCTCAGCTATTCTACCCACAATGATAATCATGTCAAAGAGTGCAGTGATTTTGTGATTTGGGGAATAGCCACTAAACAATCAAACCAGTTTTAATTTGTGACCTAATCTGAATTTAATTTCAGGATGCCATAAGTGAAATCCTGGTGCATCGCATGTTAGTCTTTGATTACCTCTTTTTAGTCTGAACATAAACCCCTTTTTATTTAAGTACATACCTGCTAATAGTAGCTTTTTCTGGATCTATTATATCCGTGTAGCTGTCTTCAATGCTTTCTCCGCTATTGCTCTCCTCATCAAGTTTGATGTTGACATTTTGCAGTTCCATGCGATCCATTTGAGTGGTCAGCGCTTTCTAGCTTCTACAGTGTAAACAATACTGTACCTTCTGCTTACAGGTTCTCTCCACCATGTGTTAACTTTCAGAACACTCTGTTCTGCAAACAGATCACAAAATAACTCATTAGAATTTTCCTCAAATTAGATAAATGAGTGTGATTCCCTCTGTTTGTGTTTGTTCTTTGTAATAACATTAAGGGAGGCAACTGCTGCAGCTTGGGAAAATTCTGGATAAATACAAGCAAAATATTCCTTTCTTTTTTTTTTTTATACAGCATCTTTCCACTCGGTCTTTCTCAAAATGTAAGACGACAGACCTACACAATAGGTTTCCAACCTCTCCTAGAATAATAATAAAACACAGGTATATATAGTCTATCTATAAAAAAAACTATCACTGTAAACAGATTTAATGTAAAATCTGGGAAAAATTATTTTGTTTTTTAATTGATATTGTGGATAATCATTAAGATGCACCCTTAACCTGAGATTAACTGTATCAGGGTTGGGTTGTTGATAGGGAAATGCTATATATAAACTTTACTGACCATCGTATGAAGACATTACAGTCAAATTATTTTTCTGAGGGAAACACTTGGTGTCTTGAAACATATATTGCTAGATAAGTATGGCTACATGTTAAAAATAATCAAGCTGCTGCTGGCTGCACAATGCACTTCACCCTATCACATCTCAGTTTAATACTTGTCCATCAAAACTTTTAGATAGTTTTAAATAATATAAACTATCTCTCAAACAGAATTATTACATATTTACACAATTTAATATGCCTTTAGTCTCATGAGAGGATCTGGATAAATAATAATAATAATCTGGATAAATAATCATCTTTTTATATGGCCCAATATAAACCATATGCTCTATAATATAAATAGTATGATGATTTGTCTTTGGCATTAACATGAGTTTATACTTACAATCTCAGTTTACAGATACACTTTTACATTTGTTTACTCATTCCCAAGTTTCAGAATATACCACTAATATTATGCAGTTGTACAGCATTTTTTTTCTTCTGAAAGTGCTTTACCAAAATGACTTAATAATAGTATCCCCATTTCACAGATGGGGAAACAAAGGCATAGAGAGATGAAGGGACTGGCCGCAAGTCATATAGCTGGTTACTGAACTATGGACCCCTGACTCTTTATCCTTGTGCCTCCCAGTATAACACATTAAAAGAATCCACCATATATTTCCTGAGTTGTGTACCAGAAAATAAAATACTGTATTCTTAATGCTATGACTAAATGCCTAGAAACACTGCAGAATACAAATTACTATTAAAAAACCCAGCACAAGCAGCATTCTATTTTTGCTTTACTCTAGCCCTAAGCATGCAATTACTTATTAAAAATTCTCCAGTTTTTGCATTCATGGATGTTTAGTTCCACACTTAATTACCAAACCTTCACTAGTCTATATAGCCATTAATATGCCATTCCTAACATCTGCAGTCTCAAACTTACTTTTAGCAGCACAACATTAAAATGTGTGTGTAAAATGTAAATGTAAACTTTAAACACCAACACTGGAGCTAAAATTGACCTTGTGTCAAAAACTACAATAAATTACCTTACTCTAGTAACATTTATTTTTATCTAATAATTGAAAAGCAAAAGAATATCAAGGTGTTTTTGCCAATTTCCTACCAGAGATAGCTGCTCTGTTTATTCCTTTCTGCTGCCACTCCAGCACTTAGACTGAGACTGATTACTGAATCTGGCATTAGGTCAGAGATAGCTAGGCATGCTTACATTCCAAGGGTCTGATTTTGCCCACTGAGGACATGAATAACTCCAGCTGAAGTAAAGAAAAGAACTGGGTCCTTGCTGAGACAATGGTAAACTCATTCATAACAGTACCTCTAAAACCAAACTTTTTTGCGTTCCAAGAAGCAGATTCATATAGTATCCAGATGCTTATTTTAAATCTATATCTAAGAAAATCAGGCAATCGAACACAACCTGCCAGTGATGAAGAAAATCTCTGTTGTGAACACTAACAAATGCTCGCTTTAGCAATATTCTTCCAATTGTATCACCCCTGCTATACTGACTATTTTAGTGTTGAGGAACAAAGAGAACAGTGTAGCAGAAACATTACCATGGATTAATTAACACAGAGATTAGGTTAAGAGAGAAATTCTGTATTGCACAGTCTGTACTATATTTGGAAAGGAAAGAAGTATATGACAGAAAATATGTGTTAGGGTGTAGGTTCTATTTTAAAGGCTGATCCTTCAAACACTTACTTAAGTTAGTCATTTTACTTATTGTCTCAAAGGACTATAAAATTACTTATGTTTTAAGGATCAGGCTGAATCATCATCAATTTTAGGTCCCAATCCTGTGAACACTTACTAATGAGTGTAGTGCTTATTACCACAAGTAGTTCCCTTAATCTTCATCAGTGTTTGGGGGATTGGGCCCTTAATTTGTTGAAATCCTTCTCTCCAGGTCACCAGTCTTGCAAACTCTTGCGTACACACGAGTAACTTTGGGCATGTGAGTAGTTCCAGACTCCATGGGAATACGCACATGCCCAGAGCTACTCTCATGCATAAGGGCTTGCAGGATCAGGCCTAATTGAAGACTAGCACATTGCTACACCTCAATTCCATGGGCATTTATTTTGAAAAATTTTAATCGGTCACTCTGTCAGGATAGCGTTCCTTACTCTGAACACTTCTCATACCTAATGAAATCTTAAATTGTAGTTTGCAGTACTGTTGTAGCTGTGTTGGACCTGGGATAGGAGAGAGACAAGGCGTGTGAGGTAATATCTTTTATTGGACCAGCTTCTGTGGATGGAAGAGACAAGCTTTACAGCTGAACAGAGCTGAAGAAGAGTTTTGTGTAGCTTGACAACTTGTCTCTTTCCCCAACAGTAGTTGGTCTAATAAAATATATTACCTCACCCACCTTTTCTCTCTGAAATTGTATACATCTTTATTTAATTAAAAAGACTACTAATTAATACGTGTATATATATTTTGTTGCTACCATGTACGTTGCAGATTACAGACTTTTTACAGTCCAATCCTTAGGTCCCAGTCCTGCAAATATGTATATGTAACTTTTTACTCGTATGAGAAATTTTGTTGAAATCACTGGGACTACTCATGTAAGTAAACTTGGGCACTTGCATAAGTATTTGCAGAATCTAAGTTATTTATTCACATAATTGGAATGTCAATTTTTTTCAGAAATTTATAAATATTTCCAAGGCATGTTTTATGCAAGGCAGTGAATGCATTGAAATGTTAGTTAATCTTACCCAAATCTGTGTGGAATCAGTTATTTATTGTGCAAACTTCAGAAATATGATCACCTCAGACAAGTAACTACAGGCAAACCTATTTTTAACTTGTTATCTAGGGTGGAAAAAAATCCTGCATGTTCAAAATCTCTGATGCACTTCACCTTCAAAAGAATCTATTCACATAAAATACACTGTTCACATAAAATCCCAATCTTCCAATAGCTGGCCTATATGTCAAAGATGTAAACCAGATTTCACATACTCGGCTGCCAGCCACCGCTGTGTATTGCTGTTGCTACCTTAAGAAGTACAAGCTACAATGTTTAGAAACAATGTCTTTTCCCCCACAAAGCACTTCTAAAGGCACAGGCATAAAAAAAGGGAAGAACTGCAAATGCTATGTTAAGCGGCAGTATTATACACCAGCTCCTTTTTCTACTTTAGACCACTACCATTTTTTTCCCTTAGGTATAGATGTCAGAAAAGTCTACTAGCTTAACTATGTTCCTTAAATCCAGCTATAACATGCCTAGGCTTTTGCTGCTTCTTGTGGAACAAGAAGGCAGACTGAAACAAAAGGATGATTTTTTTCTTTTAAGGTATTACATTAAAATGAAAATATTGGACGCACAAAGCATTACCCCTCTAAAGCAATATTTCTCTCAAAACCTCGTGTCAAGTTCATCTGCTTTGCTTTAGAATAGAACATAATTTTTAAAAGGTACTCAGAAAATGTGTTCAAATTGCTTTTTAATATGTAATGAAACAATTAAGAAAAACATGAACTTGTTTTTCCATTTTATTTCATAGCAATTTTGATTTACTTTCTGTGTTGCATCTAGGATTCTGAATAAGTTGAGGTTTATCAATTAGGTTTATCTGTGACCTTGCCTTATTTGCCTAACTGTTGCATTTTCAAGCATTTTGCAATGGCTAGTACTTTTATGTCCTATCACTGTATATGAATCAGTGGATTTTCCTGACTCTTAGTCTCAACGACAATGCATTTAAAGAACTAATGTTGTTTCTAAAGCAATTTGAAGACGAAAAGTGCCATAATTGCTACCTTAAAATAAACACACAATTAAAATGAACAATTTATTTTCATATTCATTTACTTACTTGAATATTAGCCAGGTAAACCAAGAGTCTTGATAAAAATTCTCAGTAGTTAACCAGAGGCCCTAAAAGAACACGAGCATATCATTCCTAATTAACTGGTCAACTTTAGAAACCTCCTGCTGTTTCATTTCTTTCTTAGATTTGATTTTCTGTCCAAAAAAGGGGACTGAATTTCATGCCTGATGTAAAAACAAATACACCTGCTAATGCCAATTACAACTACAGTATAGCAAATCTTAACTGCCAGTTCTTCACTCTTCATTTAAATTTACAAATGAATTACATTTGCACAAAGTTTTCTCAAATTCTTCAGCTTAAAATGTGTTAAGTGGAAGAAGTATACAATAAAATGAATAGACATTGTAAAGGTACATTTTTAGGTTTACCTCCAAATCAAACACGTTATCTTGCTTGCTTGCTTGCTTGCTTGCTTTCTAAGCAAGTGATATCTTAACTTGCACCTGTAATAGAAAGTTGGCTCATCTGAGTCCTTGTGCAGCTGGACAATCATTTAAAGACAAATGGGAGTGTATCAGATGAACCAATCAGCAACAACGATACCCCAACACCTCCCATTGTCAAACTTGCGTCAGCTCTTTTAAAAAAAAAAAGGTAAATCAATTTTCTGGTGCAATCAGTCATCAGAGGTATTTGCTCTCTGAGCTTGGCATTCTAACAAAATGCATATCTGCAGAAAGTTTTACCTAGACTTGTGTCATAGTCAGGATGATGTAGATTACCTTGTTATTTTAGTTTGCTAATCTCGATGCTCAAGGAAGAGATACAATATTTTTAAACTAATTTTTCATCAGCATCAAAGTTACAGTAACACAATTTAGTTATGAAAGTGAGTGACAGTATGGTTTAGGACCTATAGCCAGGGCATCTGCGTTCTCATTCCCAGTCTACCACTGAATTAGGTCCAGATCCTTAACTGAGTTCTCCCTAGGCAGGATTGGGGCTATAGGGTGTGGTCTTTGACATATTGTTTGGCCTGTGTTTGTGGTAGTTTCCCCATCTGGAAAATGGTGACTATTTACTGTAATTATTTACCTCCTAGGGCTGCTGCAAGGATTCATTCTAATATATGTAGTGCACTATATATGGGAAGTATTTAATATTATTTATTTATTTGAAACACATACTTGAGGAGAAGCTACGTTTCAATATATCAATTACACAGTTTAGGATTTGTGCTCCATTATCTAACTGAATAATAATTATAATAATTCTTAATAAACTATATGGGCATAGTGATCAAACCACTGATTGTATGTTAGAGAAGATGCAAGTTGGGATGGTTTTTCATTATTTTAATTTTATGGAAAGGATTACACTCACTCGATTAAAATTGGCTTTGTAAATACACACACACACTCTCTCTTAGTCATTTTTTAATGGGGGAGAGCTAAGTCATACAAATAAAAAACATTATTGAAAACCTGTCCAAAAGAGCTTGTGTCATTTAAAAATTTAATAGGCCCCAGTCAACTTAAAAATCACAATTCTGCCCCAAAATGTTGTAACTACTATTGTTACAAGTAAACCCTAATATTACTGTCACTGAAAGAGATTAGAGGAAAAAAGTATTGATTTTCAGTTTGTTTACTTTGTAAACTGGGTGTAGTCAGTTTTACCATTTCCCCCTATTGTTTATATGGTGTTTTGTGCAGCAACAGGGGAGAGAAAAACATTTCTTTAAACAAATGAAAATGTGATTGCAAACCACAAAGCCTGGCAGGGGAATTCAGCAATAAACGTAGTATCAACTCAGGAGCAGCTGTAAAAATTACTTTTAATTATTTTTTGACCTAATGGAAAAAAATATATATCAAGATTAGCTTTCATTTATTTTTTAAATCACCAAGAACATGAGTTCTACCATTTAGTAATTTGCCATGACCTTCTATTTATAGCCAAGTTAGGAGGACTCAAAAGAGTGACTTTCTTTTCTTTCTCCCACAATCATAGCGATGCTAGCCTGCCCTTATTAATGGGTGCATTACCATTGGATGGAGCCCCTAGGACAGCATCTGGTCACTTAACTCCAGGACCAACTCCCAGACCTACCCCTGAAAAGATGAGACAAGGTGGGTGAGGTAATACCCTTTATTGGACCAACTTCTGCTGGTGAGAGAGACAAGCTTTCGAACTTACACAGAGCTCTTCTTCAGGTTTGTCTCTCTAATATCCTGGGACCAACACAGCTACAACAACACTGCATACAACCCTGACAAGATGTCCTTTCAGAGAAAGCTTGTCTGGTGGCCCTGGCATCAACAGTCCAAATATCCATTACAGCTCTTATCTGTTCAGGAGGTTTGAAGTGGGCCCTCAAACATGGAAAGGCTAGAAGATGGAGGCATCAGCTCAACTATCTTCTGTACTTGCAAGGTTTTGTATGCGGAAGAGCTCTGTTTCTCTGTTTGAAAACCGAGTTAGTGCTAGTGGTGGTAACCAGTGCCAGTTGGTAAGCCTTAATACTTGACAGCATGTACAGTCTTCAGCTGGGTGAAGGATCAGGTGGGTCCTCTCAGCCGATATTAGCAGTACTTGAAATGAGGAATGGCCTGCAAGTGCAAACAAAATGCTTCCCACACATTCACAACTACCAGGACTTTCAGTTTATGTAGGCCAAACCTCATTAAAGGACCTCACAACAAAACCTAACAGCCATGTTTAATAAGATAAGAATTTGTGCCATCATTTGAATGAACCATTGGCCAATCAAAACTTGCTTTGATGACAGATGATGATATATAATATTGATGGGATAAACCACATTATAGTTTGAGCTTGTGGGGGTCCTAATGGTGCAGGAGATGTTTTCACCAAAATACAAACAGTTTGTCCTTGTTTCCAGAACGTTGCATTTTGTTAAATGTTTTAACTATTATTTCATTAGCATTTTCACAGGACAATCCACTCTCACCTGTAATTTCTTTTTCTTTTTAAATTCAATTACAATATGCCCATTTTGGGCCAATGTTGCACTTCTGACTCGCATGAGTAGTCCCATTGCTAAACAGCACTGCTTGTGTGTGCAAGGCAAGCAGCATTTGACCCAGAATGAAAATGAGTCATTAGTTACTTTAAGTAAGGTACCATTTTGATAAAGACTTGGGTCCCAAGTCTGTGGTTCTTTGCACTAGCAATATTCCCACTGAAGTCACAGGAGGTTTCACTGGACAACAGAATTGGGCCACCACTTTCTAACAACTGTCATCACACAAATGACCAAAATAAAACTTTAAAGAAAAAGCAAACTTTAATTTTGTATAATAATTGGTCCTGTTCATTAGTGAACTATAAGCCTATCTGGACACTAGTACAGATGTCATAAAAGGATCTCTCTCTCACACACACACCCCAATCCACATTTTAAAAGGATTAGAATACATTCTCTCTAGAGAGTGTTTCAGTCCTAGATAAATCCCATTCTATACTTTATGTCAAGCAATATATAAAGAAAGGGCCTGAGAAAGAATCACAGGACACAACAGATTTTCTGATCTTGGTCTATACAGTTATGTACATAACAACCCACACAGTGAGAGGGAAATACACATTTATTTAAATGAACCCCTGTTAATACTTACAATTTTGAGGAACAAAATCAAGAATACTTGACAAGGTTCACTAGCTTTTCTGTCACAGAATGACCTTCAAATATTCTGAGGGAAGCAGCAACATTGAATTTCTCACATCGAAAAAGTGAGAGACTTTGGTGGAACTCAGAGTCTCCTGTAGAATATTAGTCTTTTCATCACCAAGTTTGCACCAGTCCCTTTATAACAGGTTTCACAAAGCAAATTAAAAGAAGAAATATCCAGGAATATTCCAAAGTTCATTGAGGAATGTCCACAACAGATAATATAAAATTTGGGTGATTCACCTTTACTTAAGAAAGATGGTTCCTCATATTCAGCACTAATTTCTGAATTGTGCTATTATAGTTATATTTCATATATATTAATGTGTTTGCCAATAGACCTTTGGCAGTTAGCTTTCCATTTTAAGTGCGATATAGATGGCCTACAATATTTGTTTATGACATTACAATGTCTCTGCATTGTAATGAGCCATGATGTCACCAATTATAAAGATTTATTGTTGCTAGATTCTTCAAGCAGAAGTTAAAAGCAGATAGTGAGGACATACATTAATAAATGCAAAATATTTAAAAGCATATTCAAAAAATAAATTGTGACTGAATGCAAAACATGTTCTTGTTTGAATGCTTCCAGTAACAGACATAAATGTACTCTCTAGGTTTTCACCCCAGGGCTTCTTGTTGTTCCATCCCCTAAAATAATAAAGACTACTTCAGTGAAGCCAATTTTTCAGATAACTTGTAACAAAAATATATTCTTTTTGCAACACACTCAAGAACATCCTACATTGTTAGGATGATTATTATTGGCCCTGATCCTGCACTGAGAACTGCACAGATGCAGGGGGTCCTCCCAGGGGATTCTCATTGCAAGCTTCTGGCTATTATTTGTATTCTATAAGTGTCCATGATGTATTAGGTGCTTTACAAAAAAGAAAGAAAGCAGTCCCCATTCTACAAAAAACAGACATAGCTGTAAGGTATAGGAACAATCAACAAGTAGCATAGCTGGGTGGTAATTGGGCAGTATTTCTGTAATTATTTTATTTATAAAGGTATGTAAATAAAATAATTACAGAAATACTGGGATATGATGTATAGGGAACCCCAAATTACCCTACAGCCATGACTTGATAGTTACTTGCAGATATTACAGGCCTTTTACATCTGTCTATTTTGAATTGATACTCTAGCTCCCCATTCACCAAATCACTTCACACTACACCATGTATTTGTTCCAGAGAGCTCCCTTTTGTGGTAACAAGAGAACAAACACCTACGTTTTTCCCTTAACCCCTTTCCCAAACTCATGCAATAGTTATGGCTGAAAGCTAACTTGAAGTAATGATTTCAGCAGTTGAAGGGAAAGGACTATTAGATAAATGAATTTTTTGGAATGACATTTTGGGCTAAAGTGTGGCTTTTAATCAGTGTCCTTGGTAGTGAGTGGTGTACAGACCCAGTAACTCAGCAGGAGCATTTTGTCTCATGCAAATGTAATGCCGACAGACCCCCCTCATCAGTGGGCGGGATCAAACCTGGGACCTCTGGAGCTTAGTGTATGAGCCTCTACCACATGAGCGAAAAGCCAACTGGCTGTTTGCTAAGGCTGTAGAACAGACTCATTAATTGCTTTCTCTCTCTCTAAATGGTTTCGGTGCCACTACAGGGGACAGAACACCACACCCAGGAGGTGCGTGGGTTACATACTTCCCCTAGCTGAGGAAGTGCGTCCCGAGCTTCAGAGACTTCTGAGTTAAAATCCTGGATGAGCCCCCTCTTGTAACACTGACAGACCCCGGTTGTCGGGGGGAGGAATCAAACCTGGGACCTCGGGAGCTTAGTGCATGAGCCTCTAATGTGTGAGCTAAAAGTCAACTGGCTGTTAGCTAAGGCTGTAGAGCAGACTCATTAATTGCTTTCTCTCTCTCTAAATCAGGGTTGAGCAAACTATGGGCCGGAGGCCAGATCCAGCCCTTCAGATGTTTTAATCTGGCCCTCGAGCTCACGCTGGGGAGTGGGGTCCAGGGCTCCGCGTGGCTCCCAGAAGCAGAGGCATGTCGCTCCTCCAGCTCCTAGGCATAGGTGCAGCCAGGGGACTCCGCACGCTGCCCCCACCCCAAGTGCTGCCCCTGCAACTCCCATTGGCCAGAAACCTCATTTCTGGCCCTACCCCAGAGCCCTCACCCCACCCCCCAATTTTGTGAGCATTAATGGCCCGCCATACAATTTCCATACCCAGATGTGGTCCTTGGGCCAAAAAGTTTGCCCACCCCTGCTCTAAATGGTCTCGGTGCCACTACAGGGGACAGAACACCACACCCAGGAGGTGTGTGGCTTACACAAGCCCAGTGTCTTTGGGAGCAGAAGGGAAATTGCTGCTATGCCTTTCGAAAGGGTGCAGCTTGGATTCCTGTCCATGTGGGGCAAAGTCTGCTGGCTGGTAGAGAAGTGACAAGATCATCGCTGAATATTTTCTCTTCCGTCATAGACTCACCAAGTTTTAATGTCATAAGGGACCATCATGATCATCTAGTCTGACCTCCTGCACAGTGCCGGCCACAGAACCTCACCTACCCAATTTATAAGGGCTAATAACAAAATTTAGTGGCAGACTATTACCCTGAGCAGTGCTTGTGCCTCTCTGAATGCAAGGACTGTAGTTATGCCTACATGTCATCCTCTATCCCATGTATGTGCAGGCTATCCACAAACTGGCCTTTTCTTTTTCAGTCCTACTGTGAATCAGATAATTTTTTGCAACTTACTAAAACAGATAACTATTAGTCTGACCATTCTTCTTGAAGACACTGACCTACCTTTTCTATTTAGGACTCTTTACCTTTTCTATTTAAGATGAAACGAGATCTAAATCAGTCAATGGAAACAATCTGAATTCCTTATCGTTAGCAAAATCTGCAGTAGAGTAATACCACTGTTTATACTGATTTAGCATTTTGAAAGTGTAATATATTGTAGCACTTAAGATATAGACATACATTATAATTATTAGAACATAAGAATGGCCGTATTGGGGCAGACCAATGGTCCATCTAACCCAGTACCCTGTTTTCAAACAGCAGCCAATGTCAGATGCTTGAAAGGGAATGAACAGAACACGGCGATTATTGAGTGATCCATCCCCCTGTCTTCTAGTCCCAGCATCTGGCAGTTAGCGGCTTAGGGACAGTCAGCATGGGGTTGCATCCCTGACCGTCTTGGCCAATAGCCATTGATGGACCTATCCTTCATGAAGTTATCTAATTCTTTCTTGAACCCAGTTATAGTTTTGGCCTTCACAGCATCCTCTGTCAACCATTTCCATAGGCTGACTGTGCCTTGTGTAAAGAAGTACTTCCTTTTGTTTTAAACCTGCTGACTATTAATTTTGAGTGCCCTCTATTTCTTGTGTTATATGAATGCGTAAAAAATGCTTCCTTATTTACTTTCTCCACACCATTCATGAATTTATAGACCTCTATCATATCCTCCTCTCCTCCCTCTGTTGTCTCATTTCTAAGCTGAATGGTCCCAAGCTTTTTAATCTCTCCTCATATGGAAGCTGTTCCATACCCCTAATTATTTTCATTGCCCCTCTCTGTGCCTTTTCCAATTTTAATGCATCTTTTTTGAGACAGGATGACCAGAACTTCAGACAGTATTCAAGGTGTTGGCGTATCATGGATTTGTATAGTGGCATTATGATATTTACTGTCTTATTATCTATCCCTTTTCTAATGATTCCTAACATTTTGTTAATTTTTTTTTATTACTGCTGCACAGTGAGTGGATGTTTTCAGAGAACTATCCACGATGATTCCAAGATCTCTTTCTTGAATTGTAGGCAACAGCTAATTTAGACCGATTCATTTTGTATATATTGTTGGAATTATGTCTTCCAGTGTGCATTACTTTGCATTTATCAACATTGAATTTCATCTGCCATTTTGTTGCCCAGTCACCCAGTTTTGTGATATCCCTTTGTAATTCTTTGCAGTCTGCTTTGGACTTACTATCCTGAGCAATTTTGTATCATCTGCAAATTTTGCCACCTCACTGCTTACCCCTTTTTCCAAATCATTTATGAATATGTTGAACAGCACTGGTGCCTGTACAGACCCTTGGGGGAGACCACTATTTACCTCTCTCCATTCTGAAAACTGACCATTTATTCCTACCCTTCTCCCGCCCCACCCCATCTTTTAACCAGTTACTGATCCATGAGAGGATCTTATCCCAGGACTCCTTACTTTGCTCAAGAGCCTTTGGTGAGGGACCTTGTCAAAGGCTTTCTAAAAGTCCAAGTACACTGTATCTACTGGATCACCCTTGTCCACGTTTGTTGAACCCCTCAAAAAAATTGAATAGATTGCTGAGGCATGATTTCCCTTTACAAAAGCTGTGTTGACTCTTCCCCAACAAATCATGTTCATATGTGTATCTGATAATTCTGTTATTTACTATAGTTTCAATCAATTTGCCTGGTACTGAAGTTAGGCTTACCAGCCTGTAATTGCCAGGATCACCTTTGGAGCCTTTTTTAAAAATTGGAGTTACATTAGCTATTCTCCAGTATCTGGTACAGAGGCTGATGTAAGTGATAGGTTACATACCACAGTCAGTAGTTCTGCAATTTCAGATTTGAGTTCCTTCAGAACTCTTGGATGATTTAATCTGGTCCTGGTGACATTTTACTATTTAATTTATCAATTTGTTCCAAAACCTCCTCTATCAACAACTTATTGTGGGACAGTTCCTCAGATTTGTCACCTAAAAAGAATGGCTCAGCTGTGGAAATCTCCTCTGCAGTGAAGGCAGATGCAAAGAATTCATTAGCTTTCTGCAACAGCCTTGTCTTCCCTGAGTTCTCTTTTAGTACCTCAATCATCCAGTGGCCTCACTAATGGTTTCACACTTTTCCTGTCTCTGATGTACTTAGATTTTTTTTGTTTTTGCTGTTAGTTTTTGTGTCTTTTCCTAGTTACTCTTCAAATTCTTTTTTGGCCTGCCTAATTATACTTTTACACTTGATTTGCCAGTGTTTATACTCCTTTCTATTTTCCTCAGTAGAATTTGACTTCCAATTTTTAAAGGATGCCTTTTTGCCTCTAACCACCTCTTTTTATGCTGTTTAGCCACATTGGCATATTTTGGGGTCCTCTTGCTATTTTTTTAAATTTGGGGTACACGTTTAATTTGAGCCTCCATTATGGTTTTTTAAAAAGTTTCCATGAGGCCTGCAGGCATTTCATTCTTGTGACTGTTCCTTTTAATTTCCATTTAACTAGCTTCTTCATTTTTGTCTAGTTCCCTTTTTTGAAGTTAAATGCTACAGTGGAGGGCTTCTCCCCACCCAAGAAGGATGATATATTTAATTACATATGGTCACTACTACTGAGCAATTCAGCTATATTCACTTCTTGCACCAGATCCTGTGCTCCACTTAGGACTTAATCAGGAATTGCCTCTCCCCTTGTGGGTTTCATGAGTAGCTGCTTCAGAATGCAGTTATTAATGGTGTTTAGAAATTTTATCTCTGCATCGTGTCCTGAGCTGACATGTACCCAGCCAACATAGGGACAGATGACTGGGTACATAGACAGTGATAGTGCTTCAGCTCTGTATCAGGCACGAGGGCTTAGACGCTTACAATCTAAAATAAAGACAAGGGGAAAAAAAAAAAGAATGGCCTGGGAGACCTGTGGATTGTGGCAATTTACAAGGTTTCCTTGTTTACTTAATTTAATAATTAGAGAGGTGAAAGTGGGGCTTGATTCTCATTTACGGTACAACTCCTTTACACTGTTTTGGCAGTTCAAAGGGGCCTTAGTGCAAAAGAGATTCACACTGTTGACCATTACGCTCTGGGAAGGATAGCCCAGTGGTTAGGGCACTAACAGAGGACTTGGGAGACCTAGGTTCAATTCCCTGCTTAGCTACAGACTTCTAGAGTGACCTTGGGCAAGTCACTTAGCCTCTCGGTGCTTCAGTTCCCCATCTGTAAAATGGGGATAATCCTACCTCACAGGGATGTTGTGAGGATAAACACATTAAAATTGTAAGGTGGTCAGATACTATGGTGATGGAAGCATATATGTACTGAAGATAGATTGGTTATTAATTAATAGAAATAATGATAAAATTTAAAGTCTTGTAAAAATACAATGGGGAAAAAAACTACCCCAGAAAATGTAGTCTAATGTGAAAATATTCTATTATGTTTCTTGTTTAAACTTTTAAAGTTTCAGTTCTGGAAAGAGTATTTTTCCCTGTCAGTTCCATGTATTTGTATTATCCAACAATCTCTAACTCCCATGGTTAGTTGCTTTATGTAATGCTTCATCAGCTTTTACAGCAATAACAGAGAACCATATGGCTTATAACAAAATATTATTCATATTATTGTTATTGCTCATTATTATTATTGTCATAGGAGACTATGCCTGGATGTGCATTTTTTCCCTTTAAAAAGAGAAATCTGGCTCAGCTCTTTAGACTCTAAATCACATTTAGTATACTAACGTGTTTTTTGTATTCTTTTTCTTAACCTGTGAAAACATGTTTTTGCTCTGATCAAACTGAACGTACTATGAGGTTTGCCATTCCTCATCCAACTATTGATCCATCAACTTCAGTCACCTACCTTGACGTTGGCCAGTGTCTGATGTTTTAGAAGAAGCAATCTTGCTCTTAAGATCTAGTAGTTCCTCTAATTCTGAGAGGTTCGGCATGGGGGCAAGTTCCTTCCTGACTCCTAGACCTAAAACATCAAATCTTATTCCACTGAGTTTCTCCGTTCCTTTTATACTATAGGTCCTTAAAACTCTTTGAGGCAGGGACTCTCATGTACTGTATGTTTGTACAGTAACTATCGCAGAGGTGGGGGTGGGCAAACTACAGCCTGCGGGCCACATCCGGCCTCCGGGACCATCCTGCCCAGCCCTTGAGCTCCCGGGCAGGGAGGCTACCCCCCGGCCCCTCCCCTGCTATTCCTGCTCCCCCACAGCATGGTAAGGAGGCAGGGAGTGGGGGGACTATAAAAAGTTTATGTGGCTTTGTGCTAAAATGATTAACTATTTATTGATGTTGTCACAGACACACAAGATTTCATCGATTCCAAGACCATTGTGAGTCTGACCTCCTGTACAACACAGGTCATAGATCTTCCCCAAAAGAATTCCTAGAGTATATCTTTCAGAAAAAACATCTAATCTTGATTTTAAAATTGACAGTGATAGAGAATCTACCTTCTAAATTGCTGCAGTAGTTAATTACTCTCAATTTATGCCTTATTTCCAGCCTAAATTTGTCTAGCTTCAACTTCAACTTGCAGAAGCGGTTGACTTATTGCACATGTGGTTAATATACTGAGTCAATTGGTTTAAGTTTTTTAAAACATTACTGTATCTGCATTGGATATTGGAGTCTCTGCCCCATCTGAGCTCTGCTTGGATACAGTGTAGTGTCAGCCAGAAGCAGCTCTAACTTACACCACCTCAGTGACCTTATCCCAGGAGGACAGAAGTAGGCAGCATAGCAGCTGGCTCTACTACCTTCTCCAGCTTTGCACTACTGGGGAACTTCCCAGCACTGCGGGGATTTTCTGCTGGCTATTTATGACCAGTCTGAGTCCACTTTCAACAGTACAACGTGGATTTAGTGACTGGCGGATCTAGCTCATTACATCTGGATTAGGTAAATAGGATCAAACTAATTTTCAAATGCCTTTGTGTCTGAGATAGAGCAAATGCTAATGTGAGAGTTTAAACCCATCTATGTATTGCTAAAGTGCACTTAATTCATAACATATTTTATCTTATACATGATTATATTCAAAATTATGTAGCAGTAATTCCTAATGAAACATGATCCAGCCGAACTGTTCTTTTAAATCAAACAGTTGTCTCAACCTGTTTTAACATTAAAATCACTTGTCTCATAAAAGTTTTAAAGTTTCAGGAAATTATATTAAGAATAATGATCAGTATAACAGCATTATATAAAACAATGACATCAGTTCGTTCAATAAAATTCTTCAACTTAACTGCAATATTTTGGCACAGTGACTGAGATGATTGTTTTTCTAATTAATTAAAGACAGGTTCATTTAAGCAATTACATTCTTTGTCCACAACAAGCACATTTTTAATTAGTGAGCCCCTACTGCTATCAAAAGGCCTTCATTATTTGTTTTTCATTCTCTCTCTAATCCTAAAATAACAAAGTCCCTGCTCATCAGAACTCTTGAGAGAAAGTTGATTTTGGAATTTTGTTAATGCTGTGACTTCCTGGAGATCTGCAAATCTTTTCTTATCCAAAAAGTAACATCACTAGCTATTAGGGAATAATCTAAATTAGACCTGTAATGTTTTAGCTTTTCCATCTATATTATTTTTCTCTTCAATGGCCTCTCTAGTCTCTTGCAATCTAGGAATAACATGGACTGGTGGGCCTTTTAAAAAATGTAACTAGCTGTCAGATAGGCAGTGATGAGGGAGCACATATTTATTTTAATGTTGGGGTATCACCTCGAAAGGTATTTTCTTTTGCCTTATCAAATGTTTCTGTTCAGTTCTTGTTCTTTGTCATAGCTTTAAAAATTTACAGTTTTGTTTGCATGTCACGCCGTAGTTCTTTTAGTAACAAAAACCAGAGTGGTTATTGCTCCTGACACTTGTGACAGTGTCTTTAGTTGGTGGCTTTCATCCACTGGGAAGGCAATTTACATGGGGATTTTGGTTTGGCATGGATGCTCTGTCTAGTAAGTCGAATTTCCAGTCAGACCACATATTTTCTCTTCCATTGATCCCACTAACAACGCTAAAGGCAAGGCAAGGCAAAAGTGATCCTTTATCGCAAAATGCTCAAGAGAAGCCTAAAGAATTTTTGATTGCCCAACTATCAGGCTTCTTTCAAGGTGAGAGATGTTGTCTGTCAAGGTCTAATCATACCTCACAATTTGACTGCCAGATGCTGGGACTGTATGACAGGGGATGGATCACCTGATAATTTCCCTGTTTTGTTCATTCCCTTTGAAGCATCTGGCATTGGCCATTCTTGAAAGACAGGATACTGGGATAGATGGACCATTGGTCTGACCCAGTATGGCCATTCTTATGGTCCTATGTTCTTAACATAGACCGGCCACTTACAAAATGGGTCAAATAAAGACACACATTTCACTGAGATTTGGAGCACGCTACTGCAAATCACGAAGTGTACTGTATGCTAATGATGATTCAGTCTGAAAGGCCTTTCTGGACAAAAAGGTTAGAAAAATATTCACAAACACAGAAAAGAAATACAGATCCTAATGGTCTGAATTTTTAATCTGTCTGAAATTGATTATTTAAAAAAAAATTCATACTGGTAGAAACGGCACCTAATGAGAAAACCTGTTAACCTTTTTGTCAGTATTAATAAAATACAAGTTAGTAACTTTTAATATGTAGTTAGTGTATATTTTTTATCAAATCCCATTAGTAATCATAGTTCCTGAGTCAACTGGCTGTGTTGACATTCTAGAGAACACAGCAGGTACATCACATCAAACATTAGGGCCTCAATCCTGCAAACACTCGTGCATCTGAGTGACTTCACACAGGCGAGTAGTAGTTCTACTGCGTGTTTAATAACTGAATATACCTCAGTATTTTTGTTTAATAACTGTCCTTCCATCTGCCTGTGCAAAATGTCCTCATTAATTTAAAATGCCTATTTTCTTATAGCCAGCTATAATTTATTCAATATAATATAAATGTTGTTACTTCTTCAATTTGATTGTACAGTTTAAATGTAAAATCAGGAAGCCAACAATTTCAGCAGTAAATGAACTCTCACTTTTTTGCACCACATGCTTTTATGTTATGTTTTCATTATAATATTGTGTAGTTTTGTAAAAATGTTGATTAGCAATTTCACAAATCTGAAAAACACAATTCACAGGTTACGACCATGACCCTTGAAAAAATGTGAGAGAACAACCTCATTACGAGATATACCTTGCAATAGATATTTGTTTAACTTGAACTCTGCAAGAGCAGTTGCCCAGTGCAACTGTACATATTTGCTCCTGAATCCTTTCTGAAAGGCACTATTTAAACATGTTGATGCACTGCATTGAGATTTTTTTTTGTATCCATTCCAGCAGGGTTGACAAAACAAGAAGACTCAGAAGATAAATCTGTTTTTTTATTGCAAGAAGCACTACAAGGTAAGTGAACTATGTTTTACATTATATATTCCCATTTAAATAAAACATGGAAGGAATGCAAGCTCTTGTGGAGGTGCATGGTATGGTTGTATTGCTCAGATTTCTATTTTCAATTGTATTAATGTATTTGGACTCTAGTTGTCAATCTTTGGTTTAATGGCAATGAGTTTGTTAGTGTAGATTCATTGATCTGTTAGGAGGGAAGGAGAAATTTGTGTGTATGGAGAAATTTGTGGTCCCCTCAATCTAACGCATGCCCAGAACCCAGGACGTATTTCTTGTCTTTGATCCCCTGTGGTTTGGGTTTAGATGAGTCTGCAAACAGGTGTCTACAATGACATGGAATTTTATGATGTAGGCACTTGGATTAGCCATCAAATCATTTCACATAAGCTACTGAACAGCCACCAGGTGGTAACAGTGACTTTCAGTCACTACTGCGCTGGGCTAGGTTCACTGCAGTGACCTATAGGTGAAAGTTTCTGTCTCCTGAACCAGTCACACTTTACATGTCCCTTCTGAGCTCTGTTTTAGCCATTCTCCAGCCAACGTCAGGATGGGACACCTTTCAATCTGCCAATACTATCCTTAATTAGCTGGAGAAGTTAATCCTAAGCAACCCAAAGCACTCCTCATCTCCTTAGGATAAATTTACGCCTTCTGCAGCAATTCCATCTCTGAAAGCCGGAAACCATGAAAGTTCATGTTAATGCTAACGGAACATAGCACCTATGATGTGCTTTCACAGGAGCTGTAGCATTACTCTTCTTTTTCTTAATTCTCTTTGTTTGCTAGATAAAGACATAACTACAAGCTAATATCCAGATCCTACAAGCCCTTAGTCATGCAAGTAGCATTTATGCATATGAGTAACTCCACTGACTTCACTAAGGTCATAGTTCAATGCTACTAAATGCCCCAACAACAAAACACTCTGCACACATGAAATGGTGTTTTCAAATATAAACTAAAAACAGAAAATGATCTAGCACTGGAGAGAAAAGGCATTTCTGTGTCACTCTACTGAAAATCAAGTAGTAATTATTTCATTATCTCCTTTGCTTTGTTTCTCGGTGCATGTATCAATGTACTTAGGCAGTAAATTGCAAAGTAAAACCATGAGCCCAATCCTGAATTTCTTATTTAGGCTACACTGCTATTTTGCCTGAAGATGACATGATTGGGCCCTAATATTTACTCTTTCTCTCTTAAATCACAAGAAATGTATGGTCCTGCAGTGGGTAGCGGTTTTGCTCCTTGCTATTATTACATTAGTCAGATCATCACACATGAATTTTTTTTAAAAGCGGTATGAAATATTACCTTAGACTAGGGAAGCAATATAGTGGGCTTGTGAAATAAAGATTCATTTCCTGACTGTGAAAAATCACAATATAGACATTCAGGGTTGGGCTGAAGCCTGAGCTCTGGGACTGTACAAGGGTGGAGGTCCCAGAGCTCGGGCTCAAGCCTAAATGTCTACGCAGCTACTTCTAGTCCCATGAGCCACAGTCACCTGACCTGGGCCAGTCGTGGCTGCTGTGGGTCTTTTATCCCTGTGCAGATATACCCTTACTTTCAGTGGAATTTTCTATCTCTTGTTAGCTTATCACAGGACTCCTCGCCTTCTCTGCAATTCAGTTTGCATTCATTTCTGAAATATGCAACTTTTATTTTGTCCTTCAAAAATTATAAAAGGAAAAAGCGGAATGCATGAAGTATGGTAAGGCTGAAAGTGTTCTATAACTTAGCACCAGTCCAAGGTTCAGGACTTGCTATTTATTACTGCTGGTAGAAAAAAAATTATTTCCTTTTTTTCCAATCAATATTTTGAAAACCTTGGATCATCTCTACTCTTTTTGTTAGGAGAGTAACAAGAAACAAGACTATTAGTGATAGTTTTAAGAAAGAGCATCATCACAAGAACCATCAAGACTAAAAGCAAATTTTGGACACTAATGATTGCAAAGCTTTTCAATGGAATATGAAGTATACCTTTCCAATCCTTATATATAAAATATGTATAATGATACTTACTTCCTACATAAGAGTTTTTGCTATCATTAGACAACTTACTTTAAAATATCAATGCTGATTACTCTCCTGCTTTCCAAACTTCACGCCTGTTCTCTCTGATGTGATTTTAGCATCTGATACCTCATAAGCAGCTAAAGTTAGTCTAATGTTTTACTCTACTTGAAAGGTGGCCTTCCAGACATTAAGGATCAAATGATGCCCCTTCCACACTGAATAGTAACTTACTCAAAGGGTTATCCGTTCAATAGCAAATTACTACAAGTGATTCCAAGTGGTTTCAATGTGACTAGGCTTATTATAATTTGGTCCTAAAGGAATAAATCACTGGTTTCTGGTTATAGTTGTTCTCCATAGCAACTAAAATCATGTCAAAATTGAGATGGAAAAAATCCAAAATGATAAACAGAATGACATAATTTTTAATGTTTAATATCTCACAACCTGTCAGGGTAAAAACAGTTTAATAAACAAATGCTCCTAGGAACGATAAATTTTCCCAAGAACTGGAGCACAGATCAGAAAGAAAAATATTTGATTCCATAGAGAAAAGTATAGTTCCATAAGGCATGGAAGTTGCTCGTGTAACCAGAAAAATGGAGTAAATGCTACAGGCTATATCCTCATCTCTTGAATATCTGCACATGGAACACAAACCAGTCTGCAAATCATTGTGGCCCAGCAAAATTGAAAGAGAATCTTCTTCTTCCAGCTAATTGAAGGTAGCAGGTGTGGCTGTGGAATGGCTTTCAAGATCTACATTCTATTGATGTAATAGAGGAGCAGGTATTTCTAGAACCAATTTATAAAGTATCTATTAAAAAAAAAGAGAAAACTAACTGCAACTCTTCCAAAGTAACAACTATATTTATGGAATGCCAAGTCTTTCACAAAATGAAGAACAAGGAAATTTGTAGTTAAGACCGTCTTAAACTCAGTCCATTGTTCCTCAAAAATGTAATATATGCCCATGACATCAGATATTGAAAAACACAGGTACTGCTAGGCAAATTATGGGTTAAATTTCAGCTATAAAGATAACCTGCAATGTATATTTTAAAAAAGTAGTTAACTGTAAAGATATATGTGTTGAACGCACCAAATACCAAAGGTAGGTGAGGCCTTCAGCAGGTAAGTGAATTTAAAATTACAATTTTTTATGTTTTAGGTGCCATGCAGTTTGGCTGACACATGGAGCTAGCCTAGAGAGGATCAGGTAAATGGTTACTTTTCCCAGTATACGGCACCACTTTGCAAAGTCTCATTATTTTGGTTGGTGCATAGAAACATATTTTTTTTTAAATGGCAAAATCACTTTCTCAGCTAAAAAGAATAGTGCTTACCTCACTTCCCTCCCTGCCCATGTATAAGTGAGCTCTTTGATCTGGTAGGGGCATAAATTGTTGTATTGTAGAATAGTGCATGCTGGGAAAATCACATTTAAAGCTCTAACTATGGGAATGTTAAAGCACACACAAACCCAACAGACTTGGTAGGTTTTGTTTGTCTATTAAATGAATGTCCCGCTGACCTCTGCTGTAAGAATTCAGCACATAGGAATGAGAGAACCTAGATAATTGTGTTGAGTGATTGCTCTTCCTCCCTGCAGGTTCTCACATGTGCAGTCTCACAAGGTTGCATTCTTGCTAAACCCCCATTGAATGTACTTGTAGGAATTTAATGGTGTACCTGCTGTCTTGTGCCTAATGAGGTAGAGAAATGCATCAGTATAAAGTAGCTAAAACTAAAGCTGGATAATATGAAAACAATGTTTGCTGGTGAGAGAAGCATTAAACAGAGTGGGTGAAGGCTGCACCTGTTTGAGGTGTGTGTCCACTCTTTGGTAATATGGTCTGCAGCCAATGAGTCATACTCAGTTGTACAGCCGGACTCCCTGACAGAGGCCATGACTTGTTGTTATATGTTCTGTAGGCCTGCCAGAGAGATCCATGCCTTTGTCACTTCAAAGGGAATGCACTCTAGTTGGGGTTGCCCTTAAGGAAAACAGGGAGGCTTCAGCTGTTGCAAATGTAACTGCTTGCCTCCTAAAGCAGAGGTGGTGGGGTTGCTGTGAGCACATTACCCTGATGTTTCATACTCTGCACTTTTGTCTGCCTGTTTCTGAGTACTTATTACCTGTAAAGACTTCAATGTTCTAGGAGCCACTTACATGAGGAATTATCTATGCCCTGTCACAGCGATCAAGACTTGCTGGGTTGCCCTGCTGATGCTACTTGGGATTTCTCTCTCTAGAACTGCCAAAATAGTCAGTAGAAGACCCTTGCATAATGGAACTCAGTCTGTCTGACAGTTGGCCAGACCCCAACCCCTCATATGACAAACTTTAGAGCAGAGTGCATAGAATGTTTATTTACACATATCTTTGATTAACCATTCCAGAATGTCTGAAGGTTATGGGCAAAATCCTGGTCCAACTACCGTAAATTGCAAAACTCCCATTGATTTCAATTCCAGAATTTCATGCTATTAAGTCAGACCAATTTTCTTGAATGGAGACTCTTTTATTTTGTTCAAAGTTGTCACAGAACTCAGATGCTAATGCCACAGAGCTGCACAATTATTATATATGAGTGAGAGAAAGAGAGAGAAAATTGTCCTGTTTTAGAATGATATTGTTGAATGTTACTGAGCATACAAATAACCCTAAAACTGACTCCTGATGAAAATGTAAATATAGAGACTGTTAGGCAAAAAAAGGCTAATTACCCATACCTTCACTGTGATGTCCTTTTTGAAGAGTCTGCTGGGTAAAAATCGCTCTTCGTTGATGGATCAGTGGCACTACAAAACATAGAATCCATTCTTTTCTATATTTTATACCTATTTATTTATTTAGGAAGTATATTCTATTATTTCTATATGGCTGCAGCTCTTGGTCCCTGAATGCTGAATTCTCAAACTGCACTGCATTTGAAAACAGTATGAAAGAATCCCATTGCCATAAAGCATGGAGCTGCAGTGCACACTCTACTCCTGAGAGCATTATGCACCAAAAAAAATAAAAATTCTGTGCACAATATTTTAAAATTCTGCAAGTTTTATTTGTCAATAAATAAATATAGAGGCTTCAGCATGGCAGTGGGTAGCACAGGCTACTGACTGCATGAAGGTGGGAGATCATCCTGCAGCCTCCCCACCCCCATCCCCAGGACATGGACTCAGTGGTGAGGCTGCATCTGATCCTGACACAGCACAAGGCCTGCCCCAGAAACACTTTGGGGCCATGCCCCTCTGTGCCAGGTGCACCAGGTGTGGGGCAGGCAGGCTCAACTACGCAGGATCCAAGTGTGGAGGGGCTCAGAGTGGGAGAATCCAGGTGTGGTGTGAGAGGATTCTGTGTGGGATAATCTGGGTGTCGGCAGCTCAGTGGGGGGTCTAGGTGAGGGGGGATGTGGATGCACAAAGGCTTGTTGGGGGGGGGGGTTCCAGGAGCTGGGGCAGGTGAAAATGGTTGGGGCTCAGCAGAGGAGTCTGGGTGTCGGGGTCTGGGTGCAGCTAATTGGGATAATTGGGATGGGAGTTTGGATGTGGCGGCTTAGGATGGTGCTGGGGGTGGGAGTTTGAGTGCAGGGAGCTCAGTGGATGGGGTGGTCTGGGTGCAGGAGTGGGGGTCAGAAGGCATGAGTGCAGGGGGCCCCAGATGCAGGGCTGAGGTTCAATGAGGTGGGGTTTGGGTATGGAGGGCTAGGGGGGTTCTGGGTGTATGGGGTGAGGCTTGGTGGGGGTGTCTAGGTATGGGAGGTCCAGATGCACGGGGGTTGGGCAGATGGGGGAGCAGCTCCCTGTACAGTGACCCCTCACCCTGCAGCTAAGGAGGATGAGGGCAGAAAGCAGGGGAGGATGCTGAGCTTCCTGCAGCTGGGAGAGGTTTTTGGGGGTGGGTCTGACACAGCCCCAGCCAATCCTTGCAGGGGAAGAGGAAGTCCCATCCTCTCCTGCCTTCAGCCGAGCCGGGACTAGCATCTGATCCTGGCTCAGGATAGGAGCCACTGGCTGGAGTCTCCCCAGCCCTGCGTTGATTTACCTCTCCACTGGCTGCTCCGGGTGCCTGAAACGATGTATCTGTGCAGCTAGCGAGTGGTGTGTGACTGCTCTTGCAGCTTCCCTTTGCTTCCCGGTCAGAAAGTCATTTTTCTGCGGGGAAGCAAAGAAATCTGCGGGGGACAGGAATTCTGCGCACGTGCAGTGGCGCAGAACTCCCCCAGGAGCAACATTCTATTTAATACATTCTCTTTGTCATCTTTCTACAGCCCAATGATGTTTAACCTTGTAGCATGGGACATCCTTTACATCAAATGGCATTCCAGAGACTGATCAAATAATGGAGGAATGATGTCCTGATATTATAACATATCAAAACAAACACTGCAATGCCAGGATATCACAACAATTTTTCTGGACGCTTCCAACAATTCCATTTTTCATCATGGGCCTTGATTTATACCTTAAGCAAACCTAACATATGTGGCATATGGCATAAGACAGGGCCGAATCTGATGCCTTATTTCCTCTCTTTCTGGCTGTGGCACTGAATAGCCAGAAAAATAGCTTTTCCCCTTCTTTGCCAGTTAATGAAGTGCAGACAGGTTGGAGGTATTTATTTATATCTCCCTCCCCTTTTCTCCTGGCTGCTGGGAAGGATGTGTTTGCTCAACCTCACATGTTCAGGCAGGAGAAACAATCTGGTCCTGAGAACTCCATTCACTCTAACTGATAGGAGCAGGAATAGTACCAATCAAACGTATGGACTCTACAAGTGCTACACGTTAGCTCATATGCAAGTCCCAGTATTACACATACAAGAATAAGGTATAATTAGGTCTTACAAAAAGAGCCGGTGGAAAATAGCAGGTGAGAAGTTTTCCATGGAAAATGTTGACTTTTACTCAAAAACCCCCAAAACTCGAAAGATGAAGATTTTAAGTTGAAAATCAATTGTTGAGGCTTTTCGGTGGTTTTGTTTAATTATTATTATTTTTTGTTGTTGCAGTTTCTGACTTAACATTTCTGATTGTCCAATGGGGGATTTTTTTTTGAGGAAAAGACACTTCCTGCAATAATTTTCAGTTAGTTGAAAGCCTAATTTTCTGTCCCCCGCAAAAAAGTTGATGGAAAAATTTCAATCAGCTCTGCTTACAAACTAATGTGTGAACACTGATAGAGACGTACCAAACACAATGTGAGATCTCACCAAGTGCTAAGGGTAGAAAGTTATTTACTTTTTTCCAGAGCTAAAGATTAAAAAAATAAATAGATTTATAAAAGATTTACTCTTATCAATGCCCTGCTGTATTATATGTTATGTTATCCTGGAATACAGATCAAATAATTGTTCTAAAACAATGGACTGTCATGTCTGTAAGTTAAATTCTAGTGCCATTTAGCTAAACTGAGTCATTATGTAGTTGAAAGTCTGATTCTCATTTACACAAATGTCCCTTTAGCTTATCTGGCAGTACAAAGAGGCTGTAAATTGAGTATGATGTAATTTACACTCATTTGAGGGGGCTTCTTATGCTGCCAGCGCAGTGTAAAGGGGGCCTTAGTATAAATGAAAACTGAGCCTCAAATAATAAAAGTTTTCCTAAATACAAAACATTATAACCAACATCTTGTATTAATAGCCTACACATTTCAGTAAACAAACAAAAAAAGAAGCCATTTTGGAGTGAGAGGATTTAGAAAAGTAGGATTGACACAATAAACTTCTAATCTTTTTTAAAAAACAAAAAATCTCTCACTAATATTTCTTCACTTTATGTCGACACATACATCCATATTATACATATAAAACACATGCATTCAAAAAAAGTACGAAATCTGTTGGTCTGGTTTTGAAAAGCCTTCTTTTTTCTCCTTTAGCTTAGACCTTTTAGGCCAAGTTTCAGCATGAAAACAAGTATTTATGAGAAAAATGCTGACATTGCCTTACTAATAGCAGCATTAACAGAGATTGTTACAATGTCTATTTACTCTGGTACAGTATTAAATAAGATATGTGAACTCACCATAGCAACCCTTGCATCACATAGCAGATATGCTGCTTCTAAGATACAGTGGAACCTTTCTGAAGAAATACATTCAGATAAACATCTATCAATTTCAAATTGTGTTTTTAAAATATATTGCTATAAAGTACAACACAACACAACTTGTTGCTATTTATCTGTTCTTGCACCTTTGCTTTTGATTGACGGTGCTTCATCTTTATTGTCAGGAAAAAAGTAGACTTGGATATCTACCCAATATCCTCTGAGGTAAAAACTGCTGCAAATAAATTATTTAGCATCTCAGAAATGTCATATCCTTAATGGCTTCCTTTGCTCCCTGACAGTCCAGAAGACCCACTATTTCTCTTGCAATCTTCCTCCTTCTGGATATCCCAAGATTCTGCAAAGACTTACATATGTGAGCAGTCCCATTAACTTCCATGAGGGAAAATGACTTCAGTGGAACTACTCTTAGGAGTAAAGTTAAGCACGTTATGTTTTTCCAGAACTGGGGTTATCAGAATGTATGGTTTACTTTTAAGTCTTTGGCTGTGTCTACACTGTGAACCTTAGAGCAGCATAGCTGTATAGCTACAGCTGTGCTGCTGTAAGGTCTCCCCTGTAGCCGCTCTTCGCTGGTGGGAGAGAGCTCTCCTGCTGGCATAATTAAACCGCCCCCAACGAGCAGCGTTAGCTGTATCGGCAGGAGAGCCTCTCCCGCCGACATAGCACTGTCCACACCAGCACTTTTGTCGGTGAAACTTATGTCAGTAAGGGTTGTGTTTTTTCACACCCTTGACCAACAAAAGTATTGTTGACAAAAGTGCTAGTGTAGACAAAGCCTTTGACTACTTGCTGTTCATTTTCCCTCTTACTGCTACTAATTTTCATCATGCATTTTACCTGCCATACTGTATGCTCCTTTTAATTGTCTTGATTGGGCTGGGTTTCCATTTTTGTGTAAATGAAAAATCTCTTGTACCTTGCCCTTTAACCAGGCAAGGGGTTTCTTCCTTTTTGTTTAGGGGTATGCATACTTTCTCTCAATCTACTAGGCTTAAGTAGCTTCCCAGGTGAATCTAATTTCCTCACTTTCATCTGTGAGGTCCAAACCTTATCATACCATAGGCACAATCTTGTATGTCAAAAAATTCAAAATCCTTGGCAAACTGCTCGTTCATAGACATGAAATCATTCATGCTGCTGCTTTCCAGTTATGCCTAATGATTATTCTTGATCATGTTCCTGGTTTGGCTAAACTGGTACCCAAGCCTCATCCAACCAAACTACATCCTTGCTGCCAAGCCGTCAACATACCTTCAGCCCAAATAGCTCCATGGAGGAATTTTCTTTAGGATTGAGAAGGAAGCCCTCAGTTTGTTTTGGTCCAACCATGGAAGTGGGGTGGCCATGTATAATATGGATGTATGTGTACACATAAAGTGAAGAAATATTAGTGAGAAATTTTTTGTTTGTTAAAAAACATGACAGTCCAATCATAGTCTGATCTTTCCTGGGAAATGGGTAGCCCTACATGCTCTCATATTGCTAGATAAGAAAAGGAAATGCTGACACTGCATATTGGTACATACCTTCCACTTTGAACCTTCTTGCACTGATTACCTAAGCAATTATTTGAATTGCCATTGGCAATTGCATTTTTTTAAATCTCTGCTGTATTTAAAGAAGGGTGAAAGATTATACTGGTCAGTCTTCTTCAAAATACTAGTTCTACATTTAGCTGTGTACAGGATATGCTACTCACTGGGGTTCACTGGAATAGGACTGCCAGTTTACTTTCTATAGAAATATAAAGCAACAAGGGTGATGTCCTGGTGGGCATCTGCTATAGACCACCAGACCAGGAGGATGAGGTAGACGAGGCTTTCTTTGGACAACTAATAGAAGTTTCCAGATCACATGCGCTGGTTCTCATGGGGGACTTCAATCACCAGGACATCTGCTGGGAGAGCAATACAGAAGTGTACAGGCAATCCAGGAAGTTTTTGGAGAGCATTGGGGACAACTTCCTGGTGCAAGTGCTGGAGGAACCAGCTAGGGGCCGTGCGCCTCTTGATCTGCAGCTCACGAACAGGGAAGAATTGGTAGGGGAAGTAGAAGTGGGTGGCAACCTGGGCAGCAGTGACCATGAGATGGTCGGGTTCAGGATCCTGACAAAAAGAAGAAAGGAGAGCAGCAGAATATGGACCCTGGACTTCAGAAAAGCAGACTTTGACTCCCTCAGGGAACTGATGGGCAGGATCCCCTGGGGGGGCTAATATGAGGGGGAAAGGAGTCCAGGAGAGCTGGCTGTACTTTAAAGAAGCCTTATTGAGGGTGCAGGAACAAACCAGCCTGATGTGCAGAAAGAATAGCAAATATGGCAGGCGACCTGCTTGGCTTAACAGAGAAATCTTCAGTGAGCTTAAACACTAAAAGAAAGCTTACAAGAAGTGGAAACTTGGACAGATGACAAGGGAGGAGTATAAAAATATTGCTCGAGCATACAGGGGTACAATCAGGAGGGCCAAAGCACAATTGGAGTTGCAGCTAGCAAGGGATGTCAAGGGTAACAAGGGTTTCTACAGGTATGTTAGTGACAAGAAGGAGGTCAGGGAAAGTGTGGGACCCTTAGTGAATGGGGGAGGCAACCTAGTGACAGATGATGTGGAAAAAACTGAAGTACTCAATGCTTTTTTTGCCTCGGTCTTCACAGACAAGGTCAGCTCCCAGACTGCTGCACTGGGCAGCACAGTATGGGGAGGAGGTCAGCAGCCCTCAGTGGTGAAAGAACAGGTTAAGGATTATTTAGAAAAGCTGGACATGCACAAGTCCATGGGTCCGGATCTAATGCACCCTAGGGTGCTGAGGGAGTTGGCTGATGTGATTGCAGAACCATTGGCCATTATCTTTGAAAACTTGTGGCAATTGAGGGAGGTCTTGGACAATTGGAAAAAGGCAAATATAGCACCCATCAGTAAAAATGGGAAGAAAGAGAATCTGGGAAACTACAGTCCGGTCAGCCTCACCTCAGTCCCTGGAAAAACCATGGAGCAGGTCCTCAAGGAATCCATTTTGAAGCACTTGGAGGAGAGGAAGGTGATCAGGAACAGTAAACATGGATTCACCATGCCTGACCAACCTGCTTGCCTTCTATGATGACATAACTGGCACTGTGGATATGGGGAAAGTGGTGGATGTGATATATCTTGACTTTTGCAAAGCTTTTGATACGGTCTCCCACCGTATTCTTCCCAGCAAGTTAAAAAAGTATGAATTGAATGAATAGACTATAAGGTGGATAGAAAGCTGGTGAGATCATTGGACTCAACGGGTAGTGATCAACGGCTCAATGGCAGCTGGTATCAAGCGGAGTGCCGCAGGTGTCTGTCTTGGGGCTGGTTTTGTTCAACATCTTCATTAATGATCTGGATGATGGGATGGATTGCACCCTCAGCAAGTTTGCAGATGACACTAAGCTGGGGGGAGAGATAGATATGTTGGAGGGGAGAGATAGGGTCCAGAGTGACTTACACAAATCGGAGGATTGGGCCAAAAGAAATCTGATGAGGTTCAACAAGGACAAGTGCAGAGTCCTGCACTTAGGACGGAAGAATCCCATGCACTGCTACAGGCTGGGGACCAACTGGCTAAGCGGCAGTTCTGCAGAAAAGGACCTGGGGATTACAGTGGACGAGAAACTGGATATGAGTCAACAGTGTGGCCTTGTTGCTAAGAAGGCTAAGGGCATATTGGGCTGAATTAGTAGGAGGATTGCCAGCAGCACGAGGCTAATGATTATTCCCTTCTATTGGGCACTGGTGAGGCCACATCTGGAATACTGCGTCCAGTTTTGGGCCCCCACTACAGAAAGGATGTGGACAAATTGGAGACAGTCCAGCGGAGGGCAACGGAAATGATTAGGGGGCTGGGGCATATGACTTATGAAGAGAGGCTGAGGGAACTGGACTTATTTAGTCTGCAAAATAGAAGAGTGAGGGGGGATTTGATAGCAGCCTTCAACTACCTGAAGGGGGGTTTCAAAGAGGATGGAGCGAGGCTGTTCTCAGTGGTGGCAGATGACAGAACAAGGAGCAATGGTCTGACATTGCAGTGGGGGAAGTCTAGGTTGGATATTAGGAAAAACTATTTCATGAGGAGGGTGGTGAAGCACTGAAATGGGTTACCTAGGGAGGTGATGGAATCTCCATCCTCAGAAGTTTTTAAGGCCCGGCTTGACAAAGTCTTGGCTGGGATGATTTAGTTGGGGTTGGTCCTTCTTTGAGCAGGGGTGTACTAGATGACCTCCTGAGGTCTCTTCCAACCCTAATATTCTATGTTTTCTAAATTTGAACAAATATCCTTTGCAGAATTACCACAACCCACTCAAATCTTAGCATCCCCATTACGTGTCAGCCACAGAATCACATCCCTGCTAGAGCTCTAAAATATCTAAAAAGCATAATCACAACTATTCATTATTAGTTAAGCTCCAGCAGTAAGTGCAGTGGTCTACATGGAACATCAACAATAATACTTGATAATAGTTTTACACCTCACTAGTGCCTTTCATGCAAGACTCTTACAATGCTTTTACAGACATGAATTAATTAAGCCGCTCATGTGAAGCTGGTAGTTTTATAACTTATTTTACAGATGGGTATGCTAAATGCTCCTCAAGGACATTGAGGAGTTAGATGAACTGGCCATGGTCAAAGATGGAGACAGTGACGAAGACCAAAGAAATAGATCCTCTACCCTCAAGAGCAAAATAAACCCTAACTTCTAATTTATGGAGATGTGCTAACTACAACAAAGGTGGTACCTCTGCCCATTCCGTTACCAATAGCAGACCAATAATGAGATCCATCTATATGACTAGAGTGACACATCCCCTACAATAAGCCAGTGGTGTGAGATGGTAGCCATTAAATCTTGAGCCAGCCCAGAAGAGCTATTGTACACAAAAATGTTAAAGTAATCTAGAATAAGCATGGGCAACCCCAGTGTCACAGGTGGATGGGAACTCTGATGAGGCAGAGTTTACACTATAAGTATTCTCATCTTAAACCTATCCCCAAACTCCCAAAACAGGATAGAATATGTTACATGAAGAATGTAACCCCCTAAAATTTAGAAACAAAATAAAGATAAAAATAGATACATAATGGAGTGAATTAATGAAACATTCTTCAGTACAACAAGTAAAGAAACAAAGAGTTTCACCTGGTAAAAAATATTGAGGTGTCTTCAATATTTGAAATTTCTCTTAAATGTTTGTTTCTAGCAAATATCCAACAGATTTACATTGCTGAAGTGTTCCAGGTTGACCCACTTAATTTTAATATTCCAAATGATGTGCTGTAATTATTACATAAAATAAATATCTTTCTCATGCGTGAATAGAGAAAAATCCTGTGATATATACAAAAACAGTTACATCAGCAAAAATATAAATTTAAAATTATGGGCATATTTCTGTTCTTTCCTGAGAAGAAACATAAAAATCAGGCAGCTTCACATCAAAGCTACAGAAATGCCTAGGAAACACCATAAAACTGCATACAAATAAATAAATATGACAAACCGTATACTTGCAGGTAAAACAAGTGTTCAGAGAGCTGTGTAATAATAATTAACAAACTGATCCTTATTAACCTGGAATTTCTGGTAATCCTCAAAGGCTGTGACTATACTTAGATGAAACAGGATCTTCCTCATTAGGCTTGATAGGTAGACTTGTTTGAAATAGACTCAGTCAAAATAAATTACTGCTTAGGAACTCTGCCTTTGTTAGTGCTGAGGGAAGTAAAATAACAGTCACAATAATAAAAAATATTCTCAGTTGCCTCTATCCTTAAAAACCCTGTTCTTATTATTGAGATGTACATGTTAACTGAGATCGTTTAAGCTCAAAATGACACTGTTGTCAAATGGCTGAAATATAGTTTGTATGCAGGTCTTTGTACATACATCTTCTCTTTCATTGTCACAGAAAGGAGATGGCATTTCTCCTCCAATGCAAAGCCAAATTCTGCTTGTCTCCATATAAATTCATAAACAGTTAAATCTTATTTTCATCTTATTGATGTTGTCATTTGTCCTTTGATAAATATTTGTTACTGACTCTACAGTTATGAATTTTTTTAACATGCAAGGACAAAGTGAAATTCTAGTCAAGGAAATATCTTTTTTCTTTTTAAAGAAATGCTTCTTTTTCAAGTTTGCTCCAGTGCAAGAATTCTTCTTTAACACCAAATGCAATGTTAATGGTTTCTGACCAAGGCCTCGATCCTGCAAAAACTTGTACGCATGTGAATAGTCCCACTGACCTCAGTGTAATTAATTAAATTACCTTTATAGGACCCATGCATAAGTCTTTACAGGAGTGAAGTTAAACTATGTCCAGGAGGAACTTGAATAATGCTAGTATCTTTCTCAAAAGCACAATCAAATTGCCTTATGGGCTGTTCAACACACTGATTCACTTAGGGCCCAATTCTGCCACCCTTGAATAGTCTCTCAGACTCGAAACCTATTCAGTCTATAACTACCTTAAATCATTTAATAATGGGTTTTCATCTAATTGGTTTTAAAACAGGTTTAGCTGAACTGATTTTAAAACCAATGTATAGGCCGTAAAGGCCCGTCGAAACTATAAAAGGTTATCATATCCAAACATGATTGTGGAAAGTTGAATCAATTAACATGATGCTGACCAGTAAAGACCAGTCAATCAGGCCAGGGCAACTCATATTCAGCATTCTGTTAGCTAGTCAGGATTAAATTCCACTACTACTATACTCCCCACCCCAGCATTTTGGGGCAAGGATCATGTAGGTCTTAACTGATTATTCAGCAGAATAGGGCCTAATCTAGATTGGGGCCTCTGTAGTACAAATAAGAATGCTAATGAGCTAAACTAGTAGTAAAATATATATACACATATGTACACTGTGGATGAATTAATGTTACTATGGAAACATTAACTTTTCATGCTCTAACTTTTCAATTGTACCCTCCTCCTCAATAGTGAATGAAGTTTTTTCTTTCTTTTCTAAGTGACTACAGTCATACCATTCACAGGTTAATGTTATTCCACTTATTTTTAAAGCAATACCAATTAATGGTCACCTGCATTCGGCAGTACACCTTATTCCCAATTTTCTGAAACCCTATTATCCAACCCTCTACATCAGAGGTGGGCAAAGTACAGCCCGCAGGACTGTCCTGCCCGGCCCCTGAGCTCCTGGCCGGGGAGGCTAGCCCCCAGCCCCTCCCCTATTGTCCTCCCTTCCCCGCAGTCATGCTGCCGCATGGGCAGCGCAGCTGGCTCCCTCTGGGCAGCGGGGCTGCGAGCTCCTGCCGCTCTGAGTGGCACGGTAAGGGGCAGGGAGGGCGGCGGATAGGGGGTCCCGGGGAGCAGGCAGGGGGCGGTTGGTTGGGGCAGAGGTTCTGGGGGGGGAGGGGGAGTCAGGGAATGGGGGGGTTGGATAGGTGTGGGAGTCCGAGGGGCCTATCGGGGTGGGGATGTGGATCGGGGTCAGGGCAGTCTGGGGACAGGGAGCGGGGGCGTTGGATAGGGGGTGGGGTCCCGGGGGGCCTGTCAGGGGGTGGGGGTGTGGATAGGGGTCGGGGGAGCAGTCCGGGGACAGGGAGAAGGGGGGTTGGATAGGTGTGGGAGACCCAGGGGGCCTGTCAGGGGGCAGGGGTGTGGATAGGGGTCAGGGCAGTCAAGGGACGGGGGGGATTAGATAGGGGTGGGATCCCGGGGGGTGCAGTTAGGGGTGGGGGGTGCTGGGAGGGAGTGGTCAGGGGACAAGGAGTGAGGGGGGGGTTGGATGGGTTGGGAGTTATGAGGGGGGAAGTCAGGGGGCAGGAAGTGGGTGGGAGCAGATAGGGGGCAGGGGCCAGGGGCCAGGATGTTTGGGGGTCACAGACTTCCCTCCCTGGCCCTCCATACAGTTTCGCACACCGATGTGGCCCTCAGGCCAAAAAGTTTGCCCACCCCCTGCTCTACATTATCCAAATCCTTTTCTTGTCCCCCAACATGGATTCATACAATGCAGAGGTTTGGATAATAGAGCAGAGACTCCCAGCCAAGCGGGAGGCCACCTTGCTGTTGAATGGCTCCTGCAGCAGAGCAGAGTCTTGGCTCCCTAAGCTGCTGCAGGTGCAACGTGGAAGAACGTCTGAGACCCTGGTGGAGCAGAGAGCAAAGTCCTGGCTGAGGGTCTCTGCTCTACCTTGCCAGGACTGCAGCCTTCCCCTCCACTTACAGTAATCGAGAGGGCAGGAGCACTGTGAAGGAGGTCGCTGCAGCCCTACTGTCAGAGGAGTGAGTGAGTGGGGCCATGACAGCAGAGCTGCCATGCGTGTCCCTGAGCTGCCACTCCTGCCGTCTTAATTATCTGAACTCCTGAATAACTGAATAAAACCCATGTCCCCCCATGCTATTTGGATAGTTGGGAGAATAGGTATATATCATCACCCTAAAATGCCCTGTCATGTCTCAGGAGGATTTTTATAAATCCTGAATCATGAGGTCCAGGGAGTGCTCATCAATACACTACAGCGTTGTCAAAATGTTCAGCCAAGTAAGCTGAGTTTTGGTGACTGAGGCACAGATTCAATGTCCTAGCAATTTTAACAAAGAAAGAAAAGGATTGACCTTCAGTTTCTCCTTTATCATCAGATGACACCTTTCTTCCCCTAAGAATTTTACAAATTATACACAGAAATCACTTGATTAAGACACATGGTCTAGCTAGTACATGCATCTCAATTATCACACATTTCAGTTGCACTGCTATCTTCCTTCCTACAAATTTGGTGTTTTCTGACTTTTCTTGTTCAACACTATTTACTTTTGAAATAAAGAAGCACGACAGTGAAGCTGACTAAAAGAAGGAATCCTACAGCATTTTAAGTTTCTTGCACAAATAATTCTTTTATGTCCCTCACTTTGGGCCTTTGTCATGTTGCTTCCCACATTTTGCTCCTGCATTATAATCCCAATTTGCTGTTCAACCTTGGCTAAATCAGTTAAACTCCTGGTGTCCCGATTGCTTCAGGTGTAAAATGGAGATTAAAACCCCTCTTCACAGCACTGTTGTGAGCACTAGTTAACTAGTTTGGATGCTGCTTTAGAGAAATAAAGTGCCAAATATGTTGTTATATGCAGTGTCGTTGTAGCTGTATTGGTCCCATAATATTAGAGAGACTTTAGAGATTAGGGTGAGGTAATATCTTTGACTGGACCAACTTCTGTTGGAGAGAAACAGATGCTTTCAAGCTTACACAGAGTTCTTCTTCAGGTCTGGGAAAGGTACTCAGAGCGCCACAGCTAAATCCATGGTGCAACAGATAGTTTAGCATAAGTAGTTTGCACAGTTGTAAGGCAGGGATTCTCAACCTTTGTCTTTGAGCCCCTCCCCCACCCCCGCTATAAAAATTCCATGGCCCACCTGTGCCACAAGAACTGTTTTTCAGGAGACTAAAAGACAGGGCTGGCATTAGGAAGTAGCAAGCAGAGCAACTGCCCAGAGACCCACACCACAGGGCCCCCCGTGAAGCTAAACTGCTCTGGCTTCAGTTTCAGCTCCAGGCAGGGGGGCTTGGGATTTGGCTTTCTGCCCTGGGCCCCAGTGAATCTTAACGCTAGCCCTGCACTCCAGTTTATTTTGGTGGACGCCTGAAACCTGCTTGCACCTCCTGCCCCAAGGGCCTCGGTCTCCCGGTTGAGAATCGCTGTTGTAAGGGACCATTCAAGGTAGAGTGGCCCATTAACACCCCTGCAAGTCATAAGCCAAAAAAAGGTTAGTGGGTTACAGTGTTGTAATAAGCCATAAATCCCCTATCTCGAGTATTTTACTGGCAGGGTGAAACACAAAAGTACAGGGATGGGGCTGAAGGGTCTTTACCACTGGAAACTGCAAGGGTACCAAACTGTCCAGTGCAATTACTCAGCCGGAGATGTGGGCAGACCACCAGGATCGACCCCCCCGGATGAAACGCCAGGGACTGTGTAAGAGCCACAAGTGCTTACAGTCGCCAAGGCCCCTCTCCTGCTGGTGTGGCCTGGAGCATCCCTTCCACACTGACCCCCCGGCGCCGGGGCTGTCCCTGGACTCCCCCCGGCGAGGCCTGCCCTGCAAGAAGCGCTCCGCGTCGCTCCGAAGCGGCTCGCTCTCCCTCACCGCTCGTGTGGACAACAGCGGCCCGCGCCTCCCGCCTTGTCTCCGCCCAGCTCCCCGCAGCCCCCCGCCGCGCGCCCCCCCGGCCAGGCTGCGCCCAGAGCAGACAATGGAAAGCTCCCCACCCGCCGGGCCAGCGGAGCTTCCGCCCCGCCCCGCCCCGCCCTGCCCTGCCCTCTAGAGCGGCCGCCGAGGGGAGCGGCGCGCAGGCGCCGGGCGGCAAGCCCCGGCGCTGGCCCCGGGAAGCAGCGGGGGTGCCCCGGCTCCCGTTACCGCCCCTGCCCAGCTGCCGCGGCCCCCGCTGGGCCGGTGACAGGTGGCGCTGGCTGCCAGTGAGGCCAGCGCCCGAAGCAGCCCAGCGGCCAGGAGATCCGGCGGCTGCGGCTTGCACGGAGCTCGCCACCGAAGCGCGTGGGTGGGGCAGCAGTGCACAGAGACCCCTGCCGGGGGGTGCGCGGAACAGCCGCCCTCGCCTGGCGCCCCCTAGCTACAGACAGTACCTGCCCCGCATCCACTGCCCCCCGGCTGCGGGAGCAGCGCGGCGCCCCCAGGGCCCACGCCACGGGCCTCGCAAGCGGCGAGTGCCAGGCGCCATCAGAGCCGGGCCAGGATCCTGCGAGGCCAGAGCCGGTGCCCCCGGCTTCAGCCGGGGAGCTGCTCAGCGTGGACACGGTCCACACCTGGTCACAAGCGTCCCCAAGAGCTCGGACAGGCGGGGTCCCTCCCTCCCAGGCACTGGCACAGCAGCTGCCCTGGTGATAGGGGGATGTCTCTGTTTTCGACGCTGAACGTGGCAGGGGTTATCTCTTCTCTTCCAGGCTGCATACACATGAAAACTTCTACACTCCTTCCTTCCTATCTAGCAACTCGTATTCCCCGCCGCCCGCAGCACAGTCTCCTTCCTCCCCTGCCCCCTCTCTCTCGGGCACTGTGAATTACTGCCCCTCCCCAAGTTCACTAACCCCTTGTAACACACACTCTAGCACGGGCCCGGTACAGGGCCACTCTCCCCGCCCCCCGGAATCCGATCCTGTGCAACCCTCTACCAGTGGAAGCCTGCCACCCTTTCGGTGGGGTGCAACCCGCACCCTAATCCCGTATTGCACTGTGCACCCCCCTCCCCCATTCCCCGTCTCCCACATCTCACTTTGCAAAACGCACGCTTAATACATTCTGCCACCCTTCCTAGCAAACCCTCTCCGCCAGCCCCCAGCAGCTGCACGACGCCCTCCGTGCACTCTGCAGCCCTTCCCCACAGAGCCATGAATAACTTCCCTCCCACACTAGTAGAGTGCTTTCGCTATGCACACAACGACAAAGAAGCACAATGAAACCACGAGTAAGACACAACTCGCTGGATTTCGTTTGCACTTCCAAGAATCGGGGTCACCGTTCCAATGCAAACGCCCACACGTACAATAAAAGCCATCCCCAGTCATCCTCGGTAGTTTGTGCCGTGCTGCATGCCCACAGTTATTACGGTCATTACACTTCAATCCACTCAAAGCGGGCTCATTTGAAATGGTGAAAGCCAATATGTTAAAAACAGCCGCTCTGCCAAGCATAAACGTAGGCTGCACTCACACAAGGATGTGAGTAAGAGATACCTGTAGATCCATATGTATAAATAGCTACATTCGTATTTAACAAGCTTTCTCGGTCTTTAGAAATCACGTAGAATTGTATTCAAAGAGCTAGAATTACCCACCTTGCTTTTGGCAAATTCGTTTAGGATGAAGCACATGTGAAAATGGCATGACCCTACGAGGAGTGTTAGAAAGTGTGGATTGAGACCCTCTCTTTCTTTTCTTTTCTTTCCTGCTTTCTAAAGAGTGGAAATTTCCATCATGTGATAGGGGGCAGCATCCCCAGCCTGCAGCCTCTCATTTCATCCGGACCCCTCCCTTTCAGAAAAACCACCAATGGTAGTAAGCTAGCAACCTGAGATGTAAACAAAAAGCATCCTCCCAGGTGGACGTGTTCAGCTGTTCTGCGCGTGAAAGAGACAAGAGGGAGCGTGGCTATGAAACAAAGTGGCACAATTATTTTCTAAACAGAATAGAACTGACTCTATTCCAAGTGATGTTATAATTTAATATACAGTTTTTAGGGAGTTGTGTTTTAATGTTTTTTTTTTTTTGCATAATGCACTGTGTTGTCTGTACATATTCAGGGCTTACAAAAGAAAGCACATAATGATGTTGAGTAGGGTGTATTTAACCTCATTTTCAATACTTCATCATAATTGTTTGTCCAGTAGAAGTTGGAACAGAAATGTGTAAGATGCAAAGCCTGAGTTGCAATCTATATATATCCAATGGCTGTATTATTTATCATTTTAGACGTTTAAAAGAATCCTTTAAAACTGATCCCATGTACAAATTTTTGACCATCCCTCTGCTGAGTCATAATGCCATTAAACTTACCTGTTTTTGAAGGAAAACCACTAGTTGCCAAATAACCCAGCGAGAGTTGTGTCTGCTTGAATTTGGTCCCCTTTGTTTTTTGATATTCCTGTGACAGCCCAGTTTGGCATATAGCATATTTTAGCTGTGGGCAGAGTAACAAATTGTTTAATATAGGACCACAACTCATTGATCTACATATTCTCCCTTGGAGTGTGGTGATCTCATTAATAAGAAGTATACACATATTATTAATATAACATAACTACCATTTTGCTATTTCAGATGAGCTCACCATGCCCTGAGACAGTTTGCCATTGCCATTCTTTGAGCCGGTGCCTCTGTTTTTATTTTCCCTTGCATGCTAATTGGACTCAGTGTAAATTAAATAGGTTGATACAGTGCATGGCCCCAATATGAGAACACCAGGGCCTTACCCACTCTTGACAATGTATTGCTAGGAAGGGCCCCCTGAGATTATTGAAACTGAAATAATTTTTATAAATCTAATGTATTTTTCAAGGTTTATATTGTTTGGTTAAACTTTTCATTCTGTTTAAACAATGGAACTGATTAGTCAGTTTCACATTTGTTCTAGTAAGTTTCATCAGGGCCAGCCCTAAACCAAATGGTGCCCCAGGTGAGGAGCATCTTAGGTGCCTACCCCCTCCAGCACTTTCCTTACATGTCCATTCCTTATCTTCAGGAAAATCTGCTTCAGGGCATCTTTTATTTTCTATGGGAGGGGAGGGGGACAGGCAGTATGAGGGAGAGCAAAAGCCTATGTTCTACAGTCTTAGAAAGTCATCAAACATTATGTGTTAAGCATGGCAACAGAAGTAACAGTATTTTTTTATATTGTTGCGTAGATAGCAGATACATAGATATCTCTGGTATCTCATTAAATATGTCCTTTATTAGTCTTAAAACACAAGTACACTTTCACAATTACACAATAAAACAAGGTTCACAATATCACAGCTGGGCTCTCACTTCGTTCTTATATCTCACTGACTGACTGGTGATGCCCCGCCACTTATATATCCACGAGGACATGGTTGATAACATTCTAGGAGGGTCAAGGAAAGTCTGGAAGGTTCCACGAGATTCTACAAAGGTCCAGAACATTCTAGGAGATTAGTGATAAATAAATCCACATATGGAATATCTGAAACATTTTACTTCAAGCATTCTATTTTCCCTTTTGTCACTAACAACAAAAACAGCACCCTGGCCCTGGCGCCCTCCAAGCCCAGCACCCCAGGCTGTTGCTTGGGTCACCTACCCCTAAATCCAGCCCTGAGTTTCATTTTGGTTGTTATACATAAACAGCAGGGCAGGCTCTTTTGATTGAATTCACAGATACTTAAATCCAATCTCCATGACATAGCTTGCCCTTTTTTTTGCTATAAAGTCAACAAAGTATTTCTTTCAACACTAAGTGTTTTTAAAAGTAGCCCCCCCACATCCTACCTCAAAAAGTTAAACCTAAATAATGAGCCGTTAAGATCTGTTTTGACAACTTAGTATGTATTGTTGTAGATATTAATTGAATAGTTCCAGTCCTTGAAAAGTCACATCCCTTTGCCTTAATATCCTCTCTCCTCACAACAATATATTTCCTCTCTCCTTTTCCTCCACCTGCATTACCACGACGGAAACAATCTATTCCACAGATCATTTGATCTAACATAATAAGTTATTCTTTTATAGTTTTATGCATGTTTTTTTCTCAAAAACTCAATTCCAATTTACTTTCTGAAAAAGAATTCACTACCTTAGGATTCAACTTTTTCAAGGGAAATTCTTCAGATAACTACAACATGTTGTCTAAATACTTTGTAATGGTGTATCTCTAGGTAGATTAAAATTAAATTTCACACACGATGTAGTTCAAAGCAGTATTACCTTTTTCACCATTACTATGATAGCTACCTGCTATTTTAGATTTTTGGTATACATGACAGATTCTTCTTTATTTTAATTCATACACCCACAAAAGTAATAATTGTTACTGTATTTTTTATATTTCTTTTGATTGCAAAATATTAAGAGAGTGAGCTCTCTTTCCTACAGTAGGTATTTCTAAGATTCCTAAGTGCTGATGATGCATATATCAAAGTGAGGTATATTATTTTTATTTAATATTCATGTTGAGGTAGCTAATGGCCAACCAGATTGGGACCCCATGATGCTAGGTGTTCCACAAACACAGAAAATGGCAGTCCCTGCACCAATCAGCTTATTGAGATAGCCAGTCAGTTTCCAAATGGTAATCCAATGTAAAGTTAATTAATTAAAATTTGGTTACTTAAGGTACTGGAAGCATTTTAAGTAATTTTTTTTCATTTATTCTTACCATTTTCCTCACCACTAAATTAACCTTTATATATATCATCAGTACAATAATTACAATATATTTTTCAATAGAGTAATAACATCGCACAGTTCAGTTACATCCATAACCCTGATTGAAATGAAATGTTTTCTTGGCTGAACCAAACAATAAAACTTTTATAACGCAAAATAAATTACATAAAGGATTGCTTCTCATCCAGAAAGTGACTATAAAATGGCATTGCAGGGTTCCATAGTTATTTTCTTTCAGTGACTTACTTACGAATCTTTTCTCAGTTTACAAATAAAACAGTTTTCCTGACTGCTAGCCCTGAAAACTCACCCTGGGATCTGAAAGTCAAGCTGTTTTCTTTGTGGCTCATGCCAAAACAGACTCCAGCTGACTGAGTTGCTCTGCAGTACTAACAAGAATGAAAAGCAATAACACATATTTTTGTCAGTAAAATGAGTAGATGTAACTCTGAATACACAAAGTGAACAAATTCTCTGCGAATAGTAGGATAAGAAGTTTGTACTCAGTTTGTAGAGAAGAGCTGTGCTTTAAAGCAAGTTCTGATACTGTTATGTTACAGGGGAGCTTCTTAAATCAAGACACTAAGACTCATTTACCTCAGTGAGGTACATAACTAGGCATTTTACTCACCCTTTTTGCATTGTATGAGTATTGACACAGCACTAAGTAAACTCACATCCTTCTGTCCCAGCATGCTATGAGTTTAGTATAAAACCTGAGATGGATTCCTTGGAGGACAGTCTCTCCACTGGTTTTTCCAAAGTCTTGGTCTGGAATAAGAAGATCTGTCATAAGAACAGCCATACTGGGTCAGACCAATGGTCCATCTAGCCCAGTATCCTGTTCTGACAGTGGCCAATGCCAGGTTCTTCAGAGAGAATGAACAGAACTGGTACTCATCATGTGATCCATCCCCTGTCGCCCATTTCCAACTTCTGGCAAACAGAGGCCAGGGGCACTTCAGAGCATGGTTTTCCATCTCTGCCCATCCTGGCTAAGAGCCATTGTTGGACCTATCCTCCATGAACTTAGCTACCTCTTTTTTTGAACACTGTTGTAGTCTTGGCCTTCACAACTTTCTCTGGCAAAGAGTTCCACAGGTTGACTGTGCGTTGTGTAAAGAAGTACTTCTTTTTGTTTGTTTTAAACATGCTGGCTATTAATTTCATTTGGTGATCCCTAGTTCCTGTGTTATGAGAAGGAGTAAAAAACGGTTCCTTATTTACTTTCTCCACGTCAGTCATGATTGTATAGACCTCTATCATATCCCCCTTTAGTCATCTCTTTTCCAAGCTGAAAAGTCCCAGTCTTATTAATCTCTCCTCATATGGGAGATGTTCCATACCCCTAATCATTTTTGTTGCCCTTGCTGTACCTTTTCCAATCCAATATATCTTTTTTGAGATGGGGTGACCACATCTCCACACAGTATTCAAGGTGTGGGCATACCATGGATTTATATAGAGGCAATATGATATTTTCTGCCTTATTTCTATCCTTTTCCTTATGATTCCCAACATTATGTTAGCTTTTTTGACTGCCGCTGCACAATGAGTGGGTGTTTTCAGAGAACTATCCACACTAACTCCAAGAATTTTCTTGAGTGGTAACAGCTGATTTAGACCCCCATCATTTTATATGTATAGTCGGGATTCTATTTTCCAATGTGCATTACTTTGCATTTATCAACATTGAATTTCATCTGCCATTTTGTTGCCCAGTCACCCAGTTTTGTGATATCCCTTTGTAATTCTTTGCAGTCTGCTTTGGACTTAACTAGCTTGAGTAATTTTGTAACATCAGCAAATTTTGCCACCTCACTGTTTACCCCTTTTTCCAGATCATTTAGGAATATATTGAACAGTACTAGTCCCAGTTCAGACCCTTGGGGGAGACCACTATTTACCTCTACATTCTGAAAACTGACCATTTATTCCTACCCTTTGTTTTCTATCTTTTAAGCAGTTACTGATCCCTGAGAAGACCTTCCCTCTTATCCCATGACAGATTACTTTGCTTAAGAGCCTTTGGTGAGGGACCTTCTCAAAGGCTTTCTGAAAATCGGCGTACACTATATCCACTCTTATCCTCATGCTTTTTGACTCCCTCAAAGAATTCTAGTAAATTGGTGAGGCACAATTTCCCTTAATATTTAGAATTGTATATTCCCTCCCATACTTTCCCCTTTCTAATTACACTTGTCTGTTCCGTCCAAAATTTCCAAATTCTCCCAGGTGGATAATAGCTCATTTACATTAATTTCAGACATTATAAATATTTTTAGACAACACATTTTCTGGAAGGTTTATGTATACATATATCAGTGCACACACATATATATGTATGTATAATCCCATTTCTGACATATTCTAATTAGTAATTATGGGTTCTTTATTGCATGCCGCTGAAAGAAATGCAGAGAGCTAAAGCTATGGCACTGAGAAATAAAGTTCTGTTTTTTCAAATGACTCTCCGTGATGCCTGTTGCAGGGGTGAGGGCTATGTTTTTGCTCAGTAGACAAATTTCCACGTAGTCCACAGAAATATGCATAGTACAGAGATAAGACATTAAGAACAATGCAGCAAATGAAAATAATGTGTTATGGCCATTTTTAGCATTTTTGGTTTCTCCGACTGCCAGCCAGGAATGGTGGTTCACGTGAATGTGCTTAAGAGCAGCATTCACAGGACAGTGAGAGCAGGTGCAGATGCGGGCTGGCCACTGACAGATGCAGCCTCCCAGCATTTTGGGGGTGGGGGAAATGAAATTGAGCCCTCCCTTCCGAAATGGTTACCTATGAGGGGAGGCCCAAATCAAGCCTGCCCCACCCTCACTCAGCAGTGATGGCTCCTTCCTCAGGAGTGGGCCCAGCTCCTGCTCTGAGCATTGTGACCTGGCATGTGGGGTTACAGTGCCATTCAGGTTTGGCTCCATGGCCCCTCAGTGAGACAGAATATCTTCAATATCTTGCAACTTTGGTATTTGAGGAATGGTGAATAATTTTCTTCCACGTGGTATATCGACTCATAAAGAAAATAAAGACTGGAAGCAAATCCTGGGTTTTTTTTTATGTTTCCTAATATTATACACTCCACTGTAAGAGAGACTGAGTCAAGGACTGTGTTCCCTGCCATTTACAATCCCCACTGTTTCCACCTTTCCTGTCTGTAATTTGATACCATTACAGTGACCACTCCAGGAAAGGCAGTATTAGAAATCCTGTTCAGTATTGTCAACCTCTTTGATTGTGATGTTGCTGCTGGAAGTAAGAAGGGAAACAAGTCAATGTGATCCTGGTTGAACAGTAGCAAGTACTACCTGACAAGTGGAAATGCTTGTACTCCACTGAGAGGATCTTTGGACTGTATGCACCGAGGTGCTTTTGTGTTAGTGGCGTTCTGTTATTTTCTTTGTTGGGCCTGTCCTGTAGTAGGTGACTTCTGGGAACTCTTCTGGCTCTGTCAATCTGTTTCTTCACTTCAGCAGGTGGGTACTGTCCTACTACAGGACAGGCCCAACAAAGAAAATAACAGAACGCCACTAGCCATCACCTTCAGCCCCCAACTAAAACCTCTCCAACACATCATCAAGGATCTACAAGCTATCCTGAAGGACGACCCATCACTCTCACAGATCTTGGGAGACAGGCCAGTCCTTGCCTATAGACAGCCCACCAACCTGAAGCAGATACTCACCAGCAACCACACACCACACAACAGAACCACTAACCCAGGAACCTAACCTTGCAACAAAGCCCGTTGCCAACTGTGTCCACATATCTATTCAGGGGACACCATCATAGGGCCTAATCACATCAGCCACACTATCAGAGGCTTGTTCACCTGCACATCCACCAATGTGATATATGCCATCATGTGCCAGCAATGCCCCTCTGCCATGTACAGTGGCCAAACTTGACAGTCTCTACATAAAGGAATAAATGGACATAAATCAGACGTCAAGAATTATAACATTCAAAAACCAGTCGGGGAACACTTCAATCTCTTTGGTCACTCGATTACAGACCTAAAAGTGGCAATTCTTCAGCAAAAAAACTTCAAAAACAGACTCCACGAGAGACTCCTGAACTGGAATTAATTTGCAAATTGGATACAATTAACTGAGGCTTGAATAAAGACTGGGAGTGGATGAGTTATTACACAAAATAAAACTATTTCCCCATGTTTATTCCCCCCGCCCGCACACTGTTCCTCACACGTTTTTGTCAACAAGTACTCCTTTTCTTTTTGCATCTAGTGGCAGTGTTTGTTATGGAGGGTTGAGGTACTAATCCCGAGTTTCTAGTAGCATCCCTACAGGGGTAGACTTAAGCTTAGTTTAAGTTAAAGTAGACATACACCTTTTTCTGTCTTCTCCACATGTGGGTTACATTTGCTTATATTCCATTAGGCACTGGTGGAGTAAGTTTAGAGACATTTAAGTAAATATAATGTAGTTTAAGTTAATATTTTGGGGCCTGACTTACCATCTTGCACATCACTCTGAATTTGGCCCAATGTGTGCATATATTAGACACTTTGACCTACACAAACATACTTTGTAAAGACAGGTAAGATAAAAAAAAAGAATATTAAATATTAAAATAAGCTCTAAGTGAACCAGCAGGATTTAGGCACAATGTATTTTAAAGGAAAAAAAGTCACTCTTATTTCAAGATATTTTAGCTTTGGGTGGTGTTGTGGGGCCCTTTAGTGGCATCTAATTTTTCTTTTTCTTAAAGTATTTTCACTGAATAATTATTTCTGAAAAACTAAAGTTGAGACTTCATTTTAATAATCACAGCAATGTGAATTTACACTTGCCTCTGCCTGGGGGGTAAACAGTTTCACTTAGATAATGTCTGCACACTGGAAAATGTATCCATGGCATAGAACTCCTCTCTTGTGCAAAAAGCAACCATCCAAAAACAAAGTTAATTTATTATTAGTGGCTGAAACTAAATGCACAAAAGTGAAGAAATTCAGAGTTAAGGCATCAGCTTTTTTTCTGTAACTCAACATGCTCTGTTTATGTATTGCAGCATCTGCTGTCGGTTATGTAAGATCTGTTGCAAGCACTTGCAGTATGTGGTGAGTAAAGGACAGAGTTCGTGTTTAACTCTGAATTTTCTGGGTTTTAAGTTTTCAAATTTAGACATTTCCCACCTCTACTTATTGTAATATAATTTAATTTGATTTATTAATGATTATTATTATCAGTGGCAGTAATAATACCGAAGTAGTGCCTACAGATTCCAGTCCCATTGTACAAACATAAGTAAAAGATGTTCCCTGTACGAAATAGTCTACCATTTAAGTAGGGTTAAAAAGAAACCTATAGATAGGTTAGCAATCAATGGACTTAATCCTGTTCACCATATTCAGATGAGTAGTCAACTGAACTACTTATAAGAGTAAAGTGAGCATGGTTTTGTCCAATTACTTATTAGTAGCTTATTTAGTAGTAAATAACAAGTTTCACCACTATGTGGTGAATTCCTCCTTTAACAACGATACCAAGAAGAGAAAACAGGAACTCAGTATCTACCTATGAACCAGGATTGTTTAACCTGAAGCAACTTGCAGAAGGTTAACACAGAATTTTTTTTATCAGTAATATCTGGCAGCATTTAGCATCAGAGAACAGAAAGGCTAACACTGCTGAATTACTGTAATTGATTAGGTCAACATTTTTAAAGTCTGTACTGACAAGTTGTACTTACAAAAACACTGAATTCTGCACTTGAGTCAAGTGTTTTGTAAACAACCTGTACATTCACCCTTTGAACTATGTAGACATTTTGCTGAGGAAAATCTAGTATATGATCATTTAATTAAAGACGTTATCCAAATGCATACATAAAGGGGAAGATTTAACGAAGCATGAGCAGCCTTAATTCGAGCATTTTCTAACTTTTCCGTGCTTGACTTTGCTATCTTAACATTTTATAAAACATCATCACGCTTTACACACAAACTATAATATCTATGCATTGTGGTAGGGAGGATAGTATACTCTCCATTGTTTCTCACTGTTTTATGTACATATTTAGGGTTGGTAGAATTCAAATTTTATTTTTTATAATGTTGACATGTAATGGTAGAAAAAGTATGATAATATCTTCTAATGCTTTAGAAGTAATATATGATCACATAAGTAAAGGCTATCTTACTACATATGAACAAGGGATCAGAGCAAAGGTTATGCACACAACGTTAACTTTGACATTTCCTTGCTTCTGACTTTTTATTTGTATTTGCAGCTATAACACACCCTTAACTTACTGCATGGAATTTCCTATGTTTTATTTTAAAGATATTTGGGGGGAAATCAATAGAAGAATTCTGAGACTTTAGGAACTTGCTGCTGTACTAATTTTCAGGAATAATGGATTGTTTTCACTCTCTTCATGCTAAAAACAGCCAAATTGTTTTTGCTTAAACTTTGCACAGTATTTCACCTTCAGTCAAAGCATGGAAATTTTCAGCCTGAATGAGGAAAATTTCATAAAGTTACCAGCTGTGAGGTAATATACCAACATGAATGTTGAAACAATAGATCTTTTACATATTAGGTTCCTGTTGTTCCATGATTTATGATCCATCACGGTTGTATGTGCAAATCAAAAACTTCTTATATTTTTTCCTTGAGAGTCTACAAGCCTCATTTCCTCCCTTCTCTCCCTCTCTCTCTTTCTCTCCCCTTCCTTTGATTCCCTCTGTTTCTCTTTAAGACAATGATATGGAATGAATGAGAAGGGAGAGTGAGTCAAGGGAGAGGGAATGAACGAATAAAGAAGTAGATGAAATGAAAGAGGGTACAGAGTGAAAAAGGAATAACCTGAATGTGGGAGAGACTGAACTTACAGGTTTTAAACTTGAACTCAGGCAGACATGCATTCTGCACACAGGACATATACAGAGGGAATATTTATTATATGCACGTTTATTAGCTATAAAACATAAATATATGATGACTATTAAAGTATAAACCAGGAGGATACAATCTATCATATAATTTATATAAATTAATATTTACAGTCTGATTAATTTAAATTCTTATGTCAGTGTTTATTTAAATACTAAGAGTAGAATAATGAATCTTTAATGGTGGGTGAGTAATTATATGTCAGAATAATTCAAGGCTTAGACACAGTGGTTCTGTTTATCTAACAATGAAGTTGATTTTGGCATCCATTCAGCTTTTTTAATACAAAGTTCTAATGCAAAGCATTTGAAGCACACCATTGTTAGGAAAGATGTTAAAAACAACCCATATATGATGGGGACTTTCCCCCCTCAAAATGGCCAGAACTTATTTTTATAGTCAGAGTTCACTTTTGATCTGTGAACTAAAAGAACCAAATGATGAGCCAAACAAAACCAATAGACATACAGCAACCCTAATAGTCTTCTGAGAATGAAAGGGTGAGACACTGAGTGACTCTTTCTTCAGGAATGTTTTCTTAAATATTCAGAAATGCCATTTCTGAAAGAAATATACAGTTTATAACATCACAGGAAATGGAATCATTGTTCTACTTTAAATACAGGAGTCCCAGAGTGTAGAATGAAGTAGAAAATGTATGTTTATGCATTAATTTATTTCAGTTTCAGTATATAAAACATAAAAGATTGCCTATCCCAGACTATAGGCAATCTGGAAAGTAATTAAAAATGTAATTCAAAGACATATATAGCAGTAGCAAAACAACAACTTTCTCTACACAAAAGAAGTCAGACCACAAAACTGGAAATCCTCCACCTCAGCTCCTACAAAACTCCAATTCTCTTCCCCTCAAATAGAATCATAGAAATGTAGGGACCTTGAACGGGACCTTGCGAGGTTATCTAGTCCAGCCCCTGCACTGAGGCAGGACCAAGTATTCCTAGGCCATCTCTAGTAGGTTTTTGTCTAACCTGTTCTTAAACCTTCCAGTGACAGGGATTTTACAACCTCCCTAGGTAACCTGTTCCAGTGCTTAACTATAGTTAGAAACTATAGTTAGAACTATAGTTAGTTAACTAACTATAGTTAGTATATCTAACCTAATTCTCCCTTGCTGAAGATTAAGCCATTTACTTCTTGTCCTTCCTTTAATGGACATGGAGAACAATTGCTCACCATCCTTTTCATAACAGCCCTTAACATATTTGGAGGTTCCCCCTCACTTCTTTTCTAAAGACTAAACATGCCCAATTTTTTTAACCTTCTCTCAGAGGTCATGTTTTCTAAATCTTTTATCGTTTTTATTGTTCTGGACTCTAATTTGTCCACGTCTTTCTTAAAGGGTGGTGCCAAATACTTCAGTTGAGGTCTCACCAGTGCCAAGTACAGAAGAACAATTATCTCCCGTTTCTTACATATTACACTCCTGTTAATGTATCTCAGAATTATATTTACCTTTTTTGCAATGCATCACATTGTTGAAAAGGAGTACTTGTGGCATCTTAGAGACTAATCAATTTATTTGAGCATAAGCTTTCGTGAGCTACTTCATTGGATGCATTCAGTGGAAAATACAGTGAGGAGATTTATATACACACAGAACATGAAAAAAATGGGTGTTATACACACTGTAAGGAGAGTGATCACTTAAGATGAGCTATAACCAGCAGGAGAGCGGAGCGGGGGGCGGGGTGGGGGTTGGGAAGAAAACCTTTTGTAGTGATAATCAAGGTGGGCCATTTCCAGCAGTTAACAAGAACATCTGAGGAACAGTGGGGGGGGGGGGGATAAACATGGGGAAATAGTTTTACTTTGTGTAATGACCCATCCACGCCCAGTTTCTATTCAAGCCTAAGTTAATTGTATCCAGTTTGCAAATTAATTCCAATTCAGCAGTCTCTTGCTGGAGTCTGTTTTTGAAGTCTTTTTGTTGAAATATTGCGACTTTTAGGTCTGAAATCGAGTGACCAGAAAGATTGAAGTGTTCTCTGACTGGTTTTTGAATGTTATAATTCTTGATGTCTGATTTGTGTCCATTTATTCTTTTACGTAGAGACTGTCAAGTTTGGCTACTGTACATGGCAGAGGGGCATTGCTGGCACATGATGGCATATATCACATTGGTAGATGTGCACATGAACGAGTGTGGCTGATGTGATTAGGCCCTATGATGGTGTCCCCTGAATAGATATGTGGATACAGTTGGCAACGGGCTTTGTTGCAAGGATAGGTTCCTGGGTTAGTGGTTCTGTTGTGTGGTGTGTGGTCGCTGGTGAGTATTTGCTTCAGGTTGGGGGGCTGTCTGTAGGCAAGGACTGGCCTGTCTCCCAAGATTTGTGAGAGTGATGGGTCGTCCTTCAGGATAGCTTGTAGATCCTTGATGATGTGTTGGAGAGGTTTTAGTTGGGGGCTGAAGGTGATGGCTAGTGGCGTTCTGTTGTTTTCTTTGTTGGGCCTGTCCTGTAGTAGGTGACTTCAGGGTACTCTTCTGGCTCTGTCAATCTGTTTCTTCACTTCAGCAGGTGGGTATTGTAGTTGTAAGAATGCTTGTTAGAGATCTTGTAGGTGCTTGTCTCTGTCTGAGGGGTTGGAGCAAATGTGGTTGTATCGTAGAGCTTGGCTGTAGATGATGGATCGTTTGGTGTGGTCTGGGTGAAAGCTGGAGGCATGTAGGTAGGAATAGCGGTCAGTAGGTTTCCAGTACAGGGTGGTGTTTATGTGACCATCGCTTATTAGCACCGTAGTGTCCAGCAAGTGGATCTCTTGTGTGTACTGGTCCAGGCTGAGGTTGATGGTGGGATGTGATTCACTGTAATGTCCTTTTCTGCAGTACTACTGCCTAGCCAGTTATTTCCCATTTTGTATTTGTGCACTTGATTTTTGACTTCCTAAGTGTAGTACTTTGCACTTGTCTTTATTGAATTTCACTCACTGAGTTGAGACCAATTCTCCAATTTATCAAGATAATTTGGAATTCTAATCCTATCCTCTGAAGTGCTTAAAAACCCGCCCTGCTTGATGTCATCTTCAAATTTTATAAGCATATTTTCCACTTCATTATCCAAGTCATTACTGAAAATATTGAAAAGTACCAGACCCAGGACAGATTTTACAGTACTTGACTAGATAGGTTCTTCCAGTTTGACAGTAAATCATTGATAACTACTCTCTGAGTATGGTTTTTCAACCAGTTGGGTACCCATCTGTAGTGGGGCGATCAACCTGCTCGAGTCAGAAAGGGGTTAAAAGCTGTCAAGGGAGGCGGGTTGGATAGTCAGCCACAGGTGTGGTTGCACCCAATTAGGGCACAGCTGGCCCTGATAAAAGGGCAGGCTGAGAGAGTGGGAGGAGAGACTCTTGCTCCAGCTGGGGAGCAGAGAGGACCAGGCTGCCTGGGAGAGCAAGCAGGGTACCTGAGGCAGAGCAGGGCTGGGGGAAGGCAGGCAGAGCTGAGGAGCTCTGGCCTGGGCAGTCCCCAGGCTGAGGCCTTGCTAAAGGTCAGGGGAGGTACTAGAGCTACAGGGAGGCAGCTGGGGCTAGAAAGGCAGCAGGTCCAACTCCCTTGCCAGTGATGAGGGGCCATTACAGACTGCAGATTGCCCCTGAGAGAAGAGGCTCGATGATGACTGGCAGTAGCCACTGAGGCAAAGTGGATATAGGGGTTTGGGGTTCCCCTGGGAGGGGAGACCCAGAGTGTGGCGGCACTGCTGTGGGGCAGCACCCCCAGGTAAGGGACATTGGGGTCTGGGAGGAATGTGGGGCCTGAAGTTCTATAAGTGGTGGAGATTTACAGAAAGCAGATACCAATAGGAAGACACCAGACAGCAGGAGGCACTCTGAGGCTGGAATCGAGCTAATTCCCAGAGGACCAGCAGGAGGCACTGCGCTGGTGTGTTGGCGCTTTGCTACACCACCTTATAGTAATTTCATCTAGATCACATTTTCCTAATTTGCTTATGAGAATGTCATGAGGTATTGTGTCAAAAGCCTTACTAAACTCAAGACTTATCATGTCTACTGCTTTATTCCTATTCAGTCGGCCAGTAAACCTGTCAAAGAAGCAAATTAGGTTGATTGGGCATGTTCTGTTCTTGACAAATCCATGCTGGTTATAATTTATAACCCTTTTATCCTCTAGGTACATATTATTAAACTGATTGTTTCATAAGTTGTTCCAATATCTTTTCCAGGTATCAAGTAAGCCCGACTGGTTTATAATTACCTGGGTTCCCTTTCTTCCCTTTTTGAAAGATAGGTACTATATTTGTTCTTCTCCAGTCCACTGGGACCTCACCCATCCTCCATGAGTTCTCAAAGATAGAGATCTAGAGAAATCTCAAGATTTCTTAAACTAGTTCTTTAAGTAACCTAGGATGAATTTCATACAGCCCTACCAAATTGAATATATCAACCTTATCTAAATATTCTTTAACCTGTTCTTTCCCTATTCTGGCTTGTGTTCCTTCCCCCTTGTTGTTGATATTAATTGTGTTAGACATTTGGTCACAATTAACCTTTTTAGTGAAGACTGAAGCAAAATAGGCATAAAACACCTCAGCCTTCTTGATATTGTGCATTTTTTGCTCTCCTTCCCTGCTAAGTAGAGGACCTACATTTTCCTTCACCTTTTCCTTGCTCCTAATGTATTTATAGAACCTCTTCATATTGCTTTTCATGTCCCTTGCTAGGTGGAATTTATTTTGGGCTAGATTCACAAAGGGACTTAGGTGCCTAACTGCCACTTTAGGCACCTAAGTCCGAGATATAGGTACCACTGATATTGACAAAACCCCCACTCAACTGCTGCCTAAACTTGCTGTAGGTGCCTAAGCTTGCGTTAGGCCTAAATTTTTGCAGTGAAAGTTCCTTAGGCATATATGTTTCTGGGAATGCGCACTGCAGCCTCAATCTAGGTGTCCAGACACACGAGCCCCAGAGAGATTCATGTACTGGGGGAAGATAGGTATTCTTCTGCCTAACTCATGTGAGGTGCCCAATCTGGTAAGCACACTCAGAGGCTGCCTAAGTCCACACAAAATGGGGGAGGGAGAGGAAGGGGAAGAAGGCCTTTCCACATAACTGTTAGCTCGGTGGTTAGGGCACTCAGCTGGGATGTGGGAATCCACTAGTTCAGGTCCCCAATCTGCTCAAGGATACATGAGTGTCCTAACCACTGGGCTATGGGATATTCTGATCTGGATCTCCCCCAATCTATGCTGTTGAAGCTGTTCGACTTTGATAAATAAATAGCCATTGGAGAAGGCAGAGTGGATCCTGGGTCATCCACCTCAGTGCTGTTCCCACCAGGCTAGTGTATTTCTCACTCTCTGCCTGCACCGCCCATGCTTCTTGCAAGAAACACAGTAAGCTCCTGACTCCAGGAGGGGGTTCACAGGAGAATATCCAAATCAGAGATAGGCACCCTCCCTCCAGCCTGTATTTAAGCAATGAACTCCCTGAAGGGGTGGGGCTTAGGACACACCGTTCTCATTGGTATCCCCCCCCGCCTGTGGCTACCTTTGACAGCTCTGTTCAATATGCTGGCTTCTGTGAATCCCATTCTCAGGCACCTATCTCCCTCCCTCCTGAGCCCCTAACGAGGAACCAAAAGAACTCTAACAGTGGCATTGGTCCATTATAAGATGGAAATGGTACAGATATCAATAATAATGCTGAAAAGGCAGAAGTGTTTTGTATTTGGGAAGAAAAAAGATGATATAGTCTCATCATATAATTATACTCCTGCCATTCCACCAGCATATCAGGAGGACGGGGGAGTGGTAAATAATGAAGAGGGTAGCTCTGTATCAGTGACCTATCTGGAGCACTTGGTAAGTTGGTCGCAAGCAAACAATATGCATTTTCATATGGCTAAATGTATAAATCTAGGAATAAAGAATGTAGGCCATACTTAAATTCTATCCAAGGAAGCAGAGACTCTAAAAAGATTTGTGGGGTATGGTGGATAATCAGCTGAGCATGAGCTCTTAGTATGATGCTGTAAACTAGTACATATTGTAACTAGTACATATTTATTCAAGACAGGCTTATTTATTGCTAGAGCTAGTAGTAGAGCTTTGTTGCTAAACAATATATTTGGCAAATTTAAGTCTTTTTTTTGGTTTATGAATTCTCTGCAAATTATTCACTGTTTTTACAGATTTATTTGTTTAGAAATTGTTTGTCTATTAGTTTTTATGAACATATTTGACCAATGAATGTTTTCAAATTCTTTGTAATGAGTACAGCTGGTTGAAAAGCTTTGAAATATTTCATTGAAATTTCAAATTTCATAATACAAGGACAAAATCTGTGTGAAAATCTTCACAAAAATTATGTCTTGTATTTCAATCAGTTTGGTTAGCTGGTATTCAGTTCATTAGATATTAGAAATCTGCTATCCATTACTGATCATCTGTTTCATATTTTATTTTTTTCTGTTTCCTGATTAGATGACCTAATGTTTATGAACTTCTTTCCAAAATTAATTTTTTCATTATAAATCTGATTTTATTTCTTGATAGTGGCTATGGATCCAAAATTTGTTGCTTGTTAACATTTCTATAAACAAAATTTTAGTCATAATCTTTTGTAAACAGGAAACAAAGCTTAGCGAAAATTATTATTATTACTACAAATAATATCAGTCCAGTATAAATCCAGTTGCTAGTTCACTAAACTTTTCAGATACATATTTTTATTCTATTCCATTTTCCTTCTTTGTTGCATTTTCCCTAGGATGATATGAAAACATTATACTGAGCAGCATGATAAAGCGGTTGGTTTCTAGTATTGTGAAACAGAGGGACTACATTTCTAGATATTCATGGATAATTTTAACTCACAGTGACTGTTACTTCATTCCTTAGTTGAGGGGTGTGGGAGGTTTGTCCCTGTCATAGGCTGGCTGCTGACATTTTAAAGCAAGTTAGGCTCGGCCATAAGAACATAAGAATGGCCATACTGTGTCAGATCAAAGGTCCATCTAGCCCAGTATCCTGTCTTCCAAGAGTGGCCAATGCCAGGTGCCTCAGAGGGAATGAACAGAACAAGTAATGATCAAGTGATCCATTCCCTGTGACTCATTTTCCTCACTAGGATTTAACTTCCACTTTTTAAAGGATGCCTTTTTGCCTTTCACTGCTTCTTTTACTTTGTTGTTTAGCAATGGTGGCACTTAACTGTGACCTGACAGCTATCTCCCAGCTGACTAAGATGGAGACTTACTTATAATGACTGACCCAGCTGCTGGGAAACTGAGAGATGACTATTTACTCATATTAGGGAGGAGACCCTGGAAAGAAGAATAAGGGGAGCTTCCTCTCTAGGAAGGCCCTGGGGAAGTCAGGCTTGAAGGCCCACAGGGAGCAGGGTAGGTGTAGAGATCGTCTCTGCAAAGAGCAAGGAAATCCTGTAGGGAAGCTGTCAGAATCCTGGGGGGATGGGAGGGAAGGGGAGGGGAGCCAGTGGGGGAAAGCCTGCTGGGAGGAAGCCACATGAGAGAAGCTCTACGGGGGCCAGGAAGTAGTGAACTTCAGGAGCCTGAGGGGGCAGAAGACTTATTAGTTTGGGTATTTATTTGGGTTTATAGTGGGACTTTTAGTTACCCTGGAAAGGGGCTGTAATTAAGAGGTGAGCTGGCCAGAAGGCCAGGCCATAGGAGACCCAGAGGCAGACAGGCCAAAATGCGGGGCTAAGGCAGTGGTCAAAAGATAGTGCGAGGAAAAAATTGCCTGTAATGCTGTGACTTGATGTAAGGGGGCACTTTGGTGGTAAGAGAAACTGATAAGTTCTACACAGCAGATCCATAAAGGTATGTCTCCCAGATAGGGTGACCAGATGTCCCGATTTTATAGGGACAGTCCTGATTTTTGAGGCTTTTTCTTATATAGGCACCTATTACCCCCCACCCCCGTCCCGATTTTTCACACTTGCTATCTGGTCACCCTACTCCCAGAGGATCTACTAGAGGTAGTAGTAGCATTCACACTACCAAGGGGTCCACAGTGCAAAGGATGAACCTGATCAACCTGCATAAATTAGGCCTTACTCCTGCAAGTGCTGAGCACTCTAGCCCAGTTCAGCAAACTATTTAATCATGTGCTTAACGTCAGTAGGATTATTGAATTATTTACTCACATACTTTGCTTTAAGCATGTGCTGATGCCAGGGCCGGATTAACCTTTTGTGGGCCCCCATGGACGCAGTGGAGCATGGCGCGGCGAGGTCAGTCCCCGGAGCGAGGGGCCAGCCAGAGGCAATGGGGCATGGCATGGCAGGGGCGGCCCTGCTCTGCTCAATATAAAGGCACTATTTACAAACCGGCAGTTGCCAGATGCACAGTGGCCTGGCCTGCCCAGCCCTGTGCTGCCAGCATGCCCCTTTCCCTTGGGGGTGGGCCTACGCTGCGCCACACAGCTCCCCCGGTCAACACCCCCCCCCGACTCCCTATGGCCAGAGGCCCCCCAGACCCACTATTCCCAGCGCCCCCGCGACCCACCCACAACTACCTCACCACCACCACCACAACACCGCCCTGCCCACAGCCCCACCACAACTACCCAACACCCCCTCACAGAACCCCCACTCCCTAGTGCCCCAACACACATAGATCTTCCCCTCCCCTTCACAGCCCAGCACCCCCCCAGACTCCCCACAGACCCACTCCACCAAGCCCTGCCTCCTGGCCACACTCACTGGACTTGCTGGGAGGTGACTGTGTCTGTCAGGCTGATCCAGCAGCGCAGCCAGGGCTGGTCTCAGGGCCGGGATTCGCTCCGGCCCCTCAGGAATGGTGCAATCAGCGAGGCCATTACCTGCCCCAGTGGGGATCTGGCCCAAAGGGCCTGCCTTTGCAAGCGCAGACTACTGGGTATAATCCCACAGAAGTCATATAAAACATGCAGCAGTGCTACATGTTTTATATGTCTACAACATCAAAGTTGCACTTTCCCACAAGTGACTAATTTATATGCAAGTGACAATTCAGAACATACTTTACAATACTGAGAGTCTGAGCCCAAATCTTATGACCTATTCTTTATAACAAGCACAAAACCTGGTATTAAATGTTTGCAAGAAAGGGCTCTAACAATAAAAAGAACACACAAGCAGTAAGTAATTGTTTGAAGTATCTAATATCTTAGTCCAGTAGATTAGCTGTGTTTACATTTTGAACCAAGAGAAATTTAATTATTAAATGTGTATTTTGTTGAGGTTTAAAAATGCCCTTAAAAATATGTATCTATTAAAGATCTGCTAGCTCTCCCCAAACATTGTGGGCCCAATTTATGAGTAGTTTAAAAGATGTTATAAACAATTACATGCATGTAAGTTAGTCTGTTAGGGGGAGGTGTGTAAATGAGGCTAGCAAAATGTAAATGCTGTAAAAATTCAAAGTGGTGGCTGTCTAAAATCCAACTATGCCAAAATGTTCTAAAATAGGGGTCTCACTAAGTCATATTTAAGTATCAAATGAGTAGCTTTAACTTCAGAAATGCAGGATACCGAACAGTTCCTATTCATGTCAATAGGTGCTTAGGACTTTTGAAAATCAGGCCACCTATTTAGTTACCTAAACATGGATTTGAGAGTCTGGTTTTAGATTCCTGTTTTGTAAAATCGTATCCCTAGGTGCTAGAGATACAGGATTGGGGGTGCAGGAAACAAATGGGGAGTAGTAAATGTCAGTGCCCTTGGCTACACAAAGGGTTGTGGCATTTAGTCAGATTTTAGTCACTTAGAGCCATTTAAAGCTTACTTGGATCACGATATGTAACCAAGTGAGCTGTTAAATGCTAAATATAATCTTAGTAATCAAATGGTGTTCAATTTGCAGTCTCTAGATCTATTTAACTAAATGTTAATCAGGAATTTTCTTAAATGTGTCAAGAAACAAAATAGGGTTAAGCCCAACCTCTGAAGCTAATAGTCTTCAAGAGTACAGCTGGTTGGTAAATTAGGAAAGAAAATGCAAACATTTTTGTGTTTGTTTGAACTTCACTTTCGTCAAAATTTTCTGGCCAGCTCTGTCCAAATGACATATAGATGTTCATAGTTACTCATCTGTCTCCTTCAGGTAGCATCTACTCATTCCTAATTTCTAACAGCACTTAGTCATGATCTAAACAGAAAAACATTTAAAACATTCTTTTTCTGTCTTAAAATTACTTTTGCTCTCTTAAAGACTCTTTTTTTAAATATATTTTTCTGAAAGAGACTTGCTCTCTAGGTGAAGCTATCTTTGACTATGCTTTATGAGTGCCTTATTTCTTTAGCTAGTAATGCCTTACAATACAATACAAATACAACAGTACCTTCTGCAGCTTGAATAAATGTAAACTTTCATAACATTTATTGGATCTATTTTTAGAACATCTATATATGTTTGACAGAGAAGCCAGCTATTCACTGAGCGTATGCAGCCCTTTTTCTTGGGGAATTTACAGAGCTTTCTTTGTTCATTTCAAGGGTAATTTTTTTCAGATTTTGTGCAGCATAAGTCATGTAGAGAATGACTTCCTCTCACACAGTGCAACTGTAAAAGTTAATATCAGTCTACTCCTTTGTGCTTGTAATTTAAAGTGAGCACAGGTACAGTAGAGCATTTCCACATACAGTCAGTCTCAAATTATTGTGGTTGATAAACTGGTATGGTAACAAATCCAATTCTCCTAAAATGGATTATTTTAAAATATATATAAAAGGATTCTACCACCTTGAAGCTTTCTCAGAAATTGTGAGAATAGTGGCTGTTATTTTTGGAAGGTCTGAGATGCCAGTAACTTGGTTCTCCTCTTGCAAGACAAAGGGAGAAAGCATGTAAAATCCATGACTAAGAACAATATTGCTTTAATCAATAGCTAGATGTACCTATCTAGTTATGCAACAAATCATCTTACACACACTGTAGTACCTTCTGACTCGCTTTTCAGCACAGAACCTGTTTCAGCACAGTCTTCTGCTCTTTGATTGAACACTGTAAAAGAGCAAATCAAACCGAAGCTTATAATTAAGATGTAAAATAAAACAATGTACATCAGTTGATTGAAAATAGAAAAAGTTAAACTAGGAAGAAAGATAATTAAATTTACAGGACTGACTTGCTTTGTAAATAAAAATTGTCCTTTTTCATTGAGTCTCTCTTCCCGCTTCCCTACTTTGCCTCAGCAACCCCAATCATGCTCTGACACTTCTCTCATTTTCTGTCTCATTTAGGTCCCAATCTTACACTTTTCCTGAGAAGCAAGTGCAATCTTTGGGTGCACAGAAAATACAGGATCAATTTTTATCAGAATGTAAAGTCCGCTGGGCAGGGTCTTTGAATGAGATTTTCAAAGCACCCAGTTCCCAGTGAGATTTGCACCTAACTCCTTTAGATGCAGCTCCCAATAATAAACTTAATATATTGGTAGGTGTCAATACAAATACATGTTCTGTGCTTTTCCAAGGCAGATTAATAGCTTACAAGACAATCTCAGTTCATAAGGTTCAACTCAACTGAGCTGAAAATTCAGAAAAAAACTTAGCCTCTTAATAATTATAGGTAATTCCTGCAAGTGTATATGTATATATATATTAGGGCTTTCAAGTGATTAAAAAGATTAATCATGTGATTGATCACACTGTTAATAATAGAATACCATTTATTTAAATATTTTTGGATGTTTTCTACATTTTAAAATATATTTATTTCAATTACAACACAGAGTACAAAATGTACAGTGCTCAATTTATATTTATTTTTGATTACAAAATATTTGCACTGTAAAAAACCCAAAAAAATAGTATTTTCCCATTCACCTAATACAAGTACTGTCAAGCAATCTCTTTATCATGAACATTGAACTTACAAATGTACAATTATGTAAAAAAACAAACAAACCTGCATTCAAAAATATAACAATGTAAAATTTAGAGCCTGCAAGTCCACTCACTCTTATTTCTTGTTCAGCCAATCACTCAAACAAGTTTGTTTACATTTGCAAGAGATAATGCTGCCCGCTTCTTGTTTACGATGTCACCTGAAAGTGAGAACAGGCATTCGCCTGGCACTGTTGTAGCCGGCATCGCAAGATATTTACGTGCCAGATGCGCTAAAGATTCATGTGTCCCTTTATGCTTCAGCCACCATTCCAGAGGACATGCGTCCATGCTGATGACAAATTCCGCTTGATAACAATCCAAAGCAGTGCGGACTGACGCATGTTCATTTTCATTATCTGAGTCAGATGCCACCAGCAGAACGTTTGATTTTCTTTTTTGGTGGTTTGGGTTCTGTAGTTTCTGCATCGGAGTGTTGCTCTTTTAAGACTTCTGAAAGCATGTTCCACACCTCGTCCCTGTCAGATTTTGGAAGGCACTTCCGATTCTTAAACTTTGGGTCGAGTGCTGTAGCTATCTTTAGAAATCTCACATTGGTACCTTCTTTGCATTTTGTCAAATCTGCAGTGAAAGTGTTCTTAAAACAAACAACATGTGCCGGGTCATCATCTGAGACTGCTATAACATGAAATATATGGAAGAATGCGGGTAAAATAGAGCAGGGGACATACAATTATCTCCCAAGAAGTTCACTCTCAAATTTAATTAACGCATTATTTTTTTAACAAGTGTCATCTGTACAGTCATTCTTGATCCATTCCAGTGGGAATCTAGCAGTGTTATTTGTCCCAACATGCAGCACAATCAGTAGATTTTTCCCTGTTCCCATCAGGGTCCTTTTCAGCCTCTTGTCCACATCTCATATCCTTGCTCCTGGCAGAGAGCACATTCTGTTCTCTGGATCTCAGTTCTCTGGATCTGGTCTGGTGACAGGCCTGTTGATTTTTGAGTATGGAACTCCCAATCACACAGACCTGTCTCTTCCTGGTGGTCTCTCTCACAGCCTCTGTACACCATCCTCATTTTTCTTTGGACTCTGGTCACTGATTACCTCCATCATCTCTTCCTCTCTTCTGCCAGGACTGCATCCCTTCTTTTATTTGCTGCGATCCCATCTTCTGCCTGTTTCTCTTCCTCGTGCCCCAGTGTAGCAAACTGTTAGTCAACTCATCTTCACCGCCACTAGCTCATCTCTTCCTGGGCTTTGTCCTCATGGTCATGTTCTTCCATGGATCACTCTCCTCTTCTGGCTGTCCACCCTGCAGATCCTTTTGTTCAACAGGTGTCTGTCTGCAAATATTGAGTTGTTTGTACCACCTCTTCTCTCCTCACCTGCATTACCTTCATATATCCATCTCAATTCCTATAACTGCATGTCTAATTCTTGGATGTTCTCTGCCATGAGCTCTCTCAGGTGAAATTTTATTCCCATTCAAGGATGATGGACATTCTGCACCTTCTGCATCTGACCACCTTCTCCCACCAAACTCCCACTGAAACTCTGCTGTTAGCTGCTACCTGTTCACTAAGTTTCAAAACAAACAAACAAATATTCCCTTTATGGCACAAACATTCCTGACATTCAAATGTTATCCGGATTAATATGTGGCCTTTGTGAAAAAGTTATGCACATGCCATGCAGAGAAACCAATGCTGCCTGACTAAGCTAAGTTGGCATAGAAAAGTGTGATTTGGCAAAGAAGACAGATGTTCTTCACTAATGAATGAATGTGAGCAATTCAGTATGGATAGGAACAAACTGGAAACTGCCAAGCAGCAGGAGCACTCCCAAGAATACAAAGCTGTTCCTATTACCTGGCATGACTTGGTTCTTTCTAAGTATTGGTGGGCCAATTTTCTCACTTTTCACTTTTTTTTAAATGTATACAAACAAAAATTATATAGTATTAGAAGTGTCAGTAAGTTAAACTCATTAGCCATGCAAAGCATCCACAGAGCAGGACTCAAGGTCCTCTTTAGCATTTGCTTAGACCCTAGCCACATGTCTCTTACCATTATTTCTGGGACACCAGATGTGCCAAGTATCCTGTCTTTATCTGTCTGTGCTAGTATTTACATGAATCTCATTTCTTTTTATGCAGACTTTCCTCCGAAAATCGCTAGAGCAATTTATAGATTGTAGGCCATAGTAAATTATTGGAGAATAAGGCTCAGTGTGGCTAATGTGAAGTATCTATATGCCAGTGGAATCAGAGGGACTTACAACTCTTCCAAGGATGTGACAGAATTACACAGGTGGGGAGGAGAGAGATTTGTTGCAAAGGTGCAAGCAAGCAACTTATTCATAACTAAAGTGAGGGGGAGGAGGGCATGCTCCACATGATCACACATTGCACAATTCAGCAACAGGATGTGACAGTTATAGGTTGAGCCACACTCTGCCCATGTGAATAAATGAATAACCACTGTCAACCTGTCTTATTCAGTGGATTAATACAGCTGTTAGTCTCTCAAAAATCAATTCTCTTTTACAAATATGGTAAAATATTTCTCTCCTACCTGTTTTTGTCTCTCACGTTTAATGTCACTCCAATCAAAATCATGTTTCCCAATGTTTAAAATTGAGAGCCCAGATCAAGGTAAGACAGTCAGTTACAATGCACGTAACTATCAAGACCCAATGTGGTGTATTTATTGATAGAATGTCATACATCAGGTATTTTGTTCAATATTGAGGAATGGAACAGCAAACAAAAAATGGAGATAGTTAAACAGTGCACACACGTCATGGACTAGTTTAGTGCATTTAAAAACAGCTTTGATAATCATCTGTTGAAAGTGTAATAATTGGGTGTAATTATATATTCAAAGCTAAAGTTCCCAAGTGGTGGATGGTGGAAGGAGAGCCCAGATACTCTGATGTTGAGCCAGATTCTTAAAGGCGTTTAGGCCTGACATCAATGGAAGTTAGGCTTCTAGGCACTTTTGAAAATTCCACTAAGTGCTTATCTGCCTTTCTAGGTGCCTAGATACCTTTTCCAATATATAACTAAAGACATAGAGCTGGCAAACTGAAAATATTAGAAAAGAGGCTTCATTTTAATACCTCAAGTCCAATGCATTTCAGTTTTTTATTGTTAAAATGTGAGGTGTATGATAGTGCTCCAGCTGGGCGTTATAAGTGGGTAAAAAAGTGGTGAGCCGGGGAGGAACCATCCCTTTCCCCCTCTATTACAACCACTGATTAATGCCATGTCTTAGGAATCAGTGAGATTCTGACGTATTTTTAATGGCCTCTGAGATCAGTTGTCCAAGTACCATCCGTGGCTTGAAATTGCACTTGGAGGTTATGGTATTGAGTGTGTTTCCTAGCATTAAAGCAGCCCCTTTTTTTCCTGGGCAAAGAGTAGGTTGGTCAGAATCCTGGTTTGCAAGGTTTGTTCTGGTCTGGAGGAACAGTCCTGGTACTCCAACTGGTTTTACTTAAATCAGCCTCAGTAAATCTGAGGGCTTCCCACCTGTTTTCTCCATTAGCTTTGCTGTGGTTGCCTCCTGAAGCTGCCTCCTCAGTTTCTCCCCATTCCTTTGCTGGCTAATCAGCTGGTGAGCAGAAGCCACTTCTGCTTCTAGTGACAGCAGAGAGGCACAAAGACAGCATCTGCTAAAGGAATGCGATGCAACAGCAGAGGGCAGCTCCTGACCCACTGGCAGGGAGGGAGGAGACCTGGAGAGTGTGCCCAGTAGCCATGGAGTGGGCTAAGAGGAAACAGAAAATATGGAGGTGGGGAGATTGAGAGGAAGAGGGTTCCTGCAGGGATTCTGGGCAGGGAAGAAGGTGAGAGACCTTGAGGTGAGGATTAGATCTGGTCAAAGAAAAGAGCAAATAATTGAAAATGCAGAAGTGGGACAGAGGATACAACCAGAAGGATCAGAGCAAGAAATATGTATAAAGTTGCCTATGCATCCTTCATTCATCTCCCTTGTGCATATGCATTATGATAGTCTTTGCATGATCACATACTACTTTTCCAGAGGCCCCCTGCCTCATTCAGTGTGGATGAATCAGGTGCAGTGGAAGAGGCTGTTGTTGGTCTGTAGGACCCCTGCCTCATTTGTTGCAGAAGTTGGGAATGAGGCAGGGGATTGCAGGAAGAGGCAGGATGGTTTCATGGTTAAGGCAGTTCAATACTGTCTTTGAGAATTGGATTCTACCCCTGCCTCTGCCCACAGAGTTCCTGTTTGATGCTGGGCCAATCACTTAAACCAGACATTTCACAGGTAGTCACTAATTGTGTGTACCTCATTTTTCGGGGTGCTTGACTTGAGACCCTGGGGTCTGATTTGCAGAAGTGCTGAGCACTCTCAGTTGCAACTGAAGTCAATGGGAGCTGTGCTTTGAACATATAACATGCTGTATAATGCTAAGAACTCTGAAAAATCAGGCCTTATACATCTCAGATTGGACACCCCAAATTAGTTGATTCTTTTGATCTTACTCTCTCTAGGCCTCCATTCCCCATCTGTAAAATGGAGATAATAGACCCCTGACCTCACAGGGGTGTTATGAAAAGAAGTTCATTAATGTTTGTGAACAGCTCAGATACTATAGTGGTGGGTGCTATAGGAAAGTCCAGGAGGAAATAATTCGGTCTTCAGAGTAGGGTTTGAATAGTGTTCAGTAAATGAGGACTGGGACCACACATTGAACAATGGGAACAAAATAAAATGTTGAATAGGGACTCATTGCTGGATGGCAATGTGTTGTGATTTATAGGAAAAAAAATAGAATCCAGAGTTGTGCAGGCCCAGTGGACAGTAATTTGTCAAAGGTCTTCTTCACTGGATCGGAAACAATGTTCTAGCTGCCATATAAGACACCCATCTCTGATAGAATCATAGAATCATAGAATATCAGGGTTGGAAGGGACCCCAGAAGGTCATCTAGTCCAACCTCCTGCTCGAAGCAGGACCAATTCCCAGTTAAATCATCCTAGCCAGGGCTTTGTCAAGCCTGACCTTAAAAACCTCTAAGGAAGGAGATTCTACCACCTCCCTAGGTAACGCATTCCAGTGTTTCACCACCCTCTTAGTGAAAAAGTTTTTCCTAATATCCAATCTAAACCTCCCCCATTGCAACTTGAGACCATTACTCCTCGTTCTGTCATCTGCTACCATTGAGAACAGTCTAGAGCCATCCTCTTTGGAACCCCCTTTCAGGTAGTTGAAAGCAGCTATCAAATCCCCCCTCATTCTTCTCTTCTGCAGACTAAACAATCCCAGCTCCCTCAGCCTCTTTTCATAAGTCATGTGCTCTAGACCCCTAATCATTTTTGTTGCCCTTCGCTGGACTCTCTCCAATTTATCCACATCCTTCTTGTAGTGTGGGGCCCAAAACTGGACACAGTACTCCAGATGAGGCCTCACCAGTGTCGAATAGGACATGACTGACCAAATTCTGTTCCCTGGATAGGGATGTGTAGGTGTAACACAGCAGAACTTGTCCCCTGTATGGTATTTCAAGACAGAAAAATGTTAGTAGAACCAATAAACTTACCCAAAGTCTTCCTTGTCCATTCCTGGAGGATCTAAGCTGTAATAATCATGTCAGATACTCTTCTGCTAAACCACTTATGTAAAGCGACAGTCAAGAACTATAGTATATGATGCAAAGTGGATGTCACACCCATTTCATAATTTCACTATGTCATGTCTTTGTAGAGTGAGAGTGAAAAGGCGATGTTATTGTCCTAAAGCGTGCTCAGTGATGTAGTGTTATGTATATACTGGACTCATGGATATTTTATCTGCTTTAAGATGAGGATGCCTATTGAGAGTTAGGTATGTATTAGCCAAGGATGCAGAGGGTATCCTGTGACTCCTGGTATCAATCATAAAAATATGAAGTACAAAGGATTTAATGAATTTTCCAACATCTCATTTGATACACATTTAATAAAGTGTCAGTAGCAGAGCTGAGAGAACCATCCCACTTCTAGTTTAAACAGCACTTCATTAATTTTTGGGTCTTGTTTGTAGAGCTGGTTGAAAAATTTCAACCAGGACCACTCATTTGCACACAAATGGCAAGCCATGCATTCACAAACAACATGTTTTTTGAAGGTTCCCTTTAGTTAGTCTTATATAGCATATCTCCTTATATAGATGTTATACAGGGACATAGATTTTTGGTAGTTCTAATAAAATAATAAACTGCAATCTAAAGAAAGATTGCATTTAGGAAATAAATGGGTTTCTTTTGTTCTGTTCACCCAGAATCTCAAACCCTGCAACTAATGATATGTTTGCAAATGGTGAATGACTTTGCAAATGGTGAAGTTACTAACCTTTAGTTAGACAGAAACACCTTTTTAAATAGAGAATTTTGATTAAAGTGTGACAGATACATGTCTAGGAAATAGTTCCTTTGTGACTGCAAGTTTAATGTCCCTTGATTTTGACAAACTGGCTGGTTATTTCCAAATCTTGAATGTTCACTTTTTAAGTAGGGGTATTGACAAGGTTGTGCTGACACAACATTAGCTTTGCCCTATGTCAAACCCTACGATTTTTCTGTTCTTTATCAACCTGGCTTTGAGCCTAAGTATGGCATGGGGCTTGAGCTAGTCTTGATGATGATGTCCCTCCAGGAATAGACAGAAGTCAAGTGTTCATGTTGATTCTTTTAGATCTATTGGGCAATGTTTGATAACCTTTGATTATCAGGTTTTTGTTAACTCTCCTGTGGACCCTGGAGGGGGTAGGCAGCATTGCGTAAGGGGCTCTGCTCTTTCTTCTGAGAGAAGGTCTGAGTAGACAAATCTCTTTTGTGGAGTTCCACAGGATTCTAGTCTTTGTCTTCCATTCAAAAAGAATGTGAGACCACTGGAGGAGATGAAATGATTTAGGCTGCAATGATATCGGCATGCAATGATATCAGCATGCTAATGACAAACAGCAAAGCTCTGTCTCCTTTTCTGTTAAACCCAGATGGTTCTTTTGCTTTCCAGTGTCTGGTTGAGGCAAGATCTTGACTGAGAATGAGTGGGCAGAAGTCCAGTCCACACAAGAGAGAGAGGAAGCATATAGAGGATACTTGATAGAAGATATGGTAAGGATGGTATCTTCTAAGTGGTTTCCATTTGCTTTGTCATCCTCAATTGCTTCTAGATTCCTGGATATCATTAGTGTCTCCACCTTATTTTTTCATTGTTAATGGTTTGCAGCAGTTTCTCTCTGGTGCAGACCTCACCGTGGTTCTGCATACCTTTGTAAACTCTGGACAACTGTTCTGTGTTCTATGTGTTGCTACCCCTGAAATCACTTAGAAAAAAACGTTGCTGGAGAATATGGCTTCCCTCTTAATTGGTATTAGCCAAACAGGGCATAATATACCAACTGTTCAAAGACTACATTAGCTCACTCTGGATTTCTGAGGGCAATGCAATGTGTTGACACTGATTATAGAGTCTAAATTGCTTCAGTCCTGCTCTCATCCTACATGTAATTGCCAACATGGCAGTAGAGGACAGCTGAAGTGCTTTTGCTATCAGTTTCTAGATCTGAAGTCTGGAGGCAGGATATTTGTAATGGAGGGCTCTTGACTATAAAATCTGATTTCCCCTCTGATCTACCAGAGCTTGCTGATCTTCAGAACATAGTGTTAAGGCCCATTGCATCTCTCAGGCTTTGGTCTGAGAGTGGTTGAGTTTTGGAAAGTATGTGTTGCAATGGGTGGAGAAATAAGTTTTTGGTGTTTATACTTGAAAAAGAGCAAGCCACCACTTAGGATGAGGGAGAACCCAAGTGGAGAGCTAGTCATATGTTAACACAGAAGGGTGTTCTAATTTAAAAATAATTCCCTGGAATATTATATGAAATAAAGAGGGAGAAGTTAACCACAGGGGCACAGCCTGTGGAGCTGTTTTTCCTCCTTCCCTTTATATTACAAGAAGTAAAAATCCAGGCATTCTTAATTCAGAGCAGTGTTTTTTAAAACTGTTCTGAGTTACCTCTGGATCCAGGAGAAGCTAGCAATACTGGATGGGGAACACCATCTTCAGTCCAATGAGTGGACTGTGGAGTGCTGCTGCTCTGTAGCCTCACACAGCATCACCTGGTAGCAGGACTGATACTTCCAATTTTTTTGGTTGGTTTGTTCTAAATCTTGTTTGACATCTTTGTTTTGTCACAGGTGGCTGGCATAGGTAGGCTGTTCCATTCTCCTGGCCAGAGAAACTTAAGGTGGTGACTTTTTTTTTCCTACTTAAAAAATAAAACAATCCAAATCCTGTCCTCCCTCCCCAAAAAAGCACATACAGAAAGGAGTGTGGTTTGGGTAGCAGGGACAGTGAAGTAATGGACGGAAATAGCTTGCGGAGGTGGAGTGGGGTTGATTGGCTGGAACCAAAAGGAGTCTGAGACAAAGGCCTATACAGCTGCTCACAGGGCTAAGCAAATTCCATCAGGCTAGGGCATAGTTCTCAGTTCAGGATGGAGCTGTCTAACTCTGCTTTGTCTGTGGAAGAAGTAATAAACAACTGTCTGAATGGATGTTACACTGACTTTTGTAATCAGAACTAGTGAACACTTTACAAGGTTTAAAAAACAGCCAACCAGATACTTTTGGTACATAATAGACCACGGCTATATTTCTGTCCTTCCTCCCTTCACCGGTTATTAGAGTGTATGGTGACTCATAATTCCCAAGTAGCAGCTGTAGTAAGACAATGCCATTCAACAGGTTGTTGTTTTTACAGTTTGTGCAGCTCTCAGACTTTGGTGGGTGCTTTAATAAACCGAAAAACAAATAAACGAGGAAAGGTAGAGCAGCTGTCCTTTAGGCATGGTGCCTCAATACCACTTAGCTGTTTAATATGACAAATAGTGTTATCAAAAAAGAATCTCCTCTCAGTTGCTCTACTCTGGAACAATCCTGGCAGGGATAATTTGCTAAAGACATGAGCTGTGGCATGATTCAAAGAATTTTGCCAGTCACCACAGAGAGCAACATTGGGTGCACATGTGTATCATGTCCATGGAGTAGTGTGTTTCCTGTTTCTGTAAGTAGCATTAACTATGCTGGAAGTCCTGAGGGATATACCAGTCCCATTCACTATGCACAGCACTGATGGATAATATGCTTTCTCATATAACTGGTGGATAATTTATTAGTTGCTTGTTTCTGACCACCTCCTCATGATACTGATGAAGTCCTCCAGGCTTGGGAGGCAGCAGGTTGGCTTATGGCAGATATAGTTCCCTGAGAAGACCCTTTGCTTAGACCAGTGATGACCCTGACTGTGACTGAGAGTGTTGCCATCTCCAGGTCCCCACTCAGCTCATCAGATAGGTGTCCATTTATTCTTTTACATAGAGACTGCCATGTACATTGGCCAAACCGAACAGTCTCTACGTAAAAGAATAAATGGACACAAATCAGACGTCAAGAATTATAACATTCAAAAACCCGTCGGAGAACACTTCAATCTCTCTGGTCACTTGATTACAGACCTAAAAGTCGCAATATTACAACAAAAAAACTCAAAAACAGACTCCAACGAGAGACTGCTGAATTGAAATTAATTTGCAAACTGGCCACCATTAAATTAGGCTTGAATAAAGACTGGGAGTGGATGTGTCATTACACAAAGTAAAACTATTTCCCTATGCTTATTTTTCCCCCCTACTGTTCCTCACACATTCTTGTCAACTGCTGGAAATGGCCCACCTTCATTATCACTACAGAAGGTTTTTTTCTCTCCTGCTGGTAATAGCTCACCTTACCTGATCACTCTTGTTACAGTGTGTATGGTAATACCCATTGTTTCATGTTCTCTGTGTATATAAAATCCCCCTACTGTATTTTCCACTGCATGCATCCGATGAAGTGAGCTGTAGCTCACAAAAACTTATGCTCAAATAAATTTGTTAGTCTCTAAGGTGCCACAAGTACTCCTTTTCTAGAATGGTAAGACCACTAGAATGGGAGTAGCATTTAAAAGCTGTGCTGAATAATGTTTTTAATTCTGTCTGTAAGAGTATCCGTTTTGAGTGAACACTTCATCATAGTTTAAATGTAGATGGTTTGGAAATATTGAAATGTCATTAAACTTCTTGTGAACCTTTCAAGTTCTGGGTTAGTGCTGACATCTGCTGTTTACTATTGCTACATACATCAGACAATGCAGGGAATAGCTGCTACTTGCTTTTCTTTCACTCAGTGGTGTTTCCTGCATACTTTAGTGTCCTACAAGGCAAAATTAGTTGAGAAATATCTTTTGCTAGATAGAGTAGGTCTTAAGATGGTCAATAAAGATGTCCAAGAAGCACTACTCCTTTGCCCATCAAACCTTAAGACACTAAATGAAAAGAAGAAAGCATCTCTGAGGAAATGCAGCAAAACCAGATATTTACATTTTAAAAAGTAGTTTGTTTTAATGTTTTAAAATGAATCTAGTGCTTGTGAAAGGGGCAATGTAGCGAGAGGGTGTGGTCTCCTGCCCTGACGGACAGGGAGAAACCCACAACCACCCCCTGGTGGGCAGATCTAGGATATCCACGGCCACCCCACCAGAAGCGGAGGGGCGGGACAGGAACTGAAACTATAAAAGGCCGGCCCTCTAGCTCAGTTGGGGCAGAGCTGCCAGAGGAGCAGGACGTCTCTCCCCTGCTGCTGGAGCCCGGACTTGATGGAGGCTGCTCCTGTGCCAGAGACCCAGAAGAACTGCTGCAGCTGCCAGACAGGGGGACACCAAGGAGCTGTTGGGGCTGCCACTTGCCATTTACCCGAGCGAGACTGACAACAACCCCAGAACCCAGGTACCCCCGGACTGGGAGTGTAGAAAGGAGCTCAGGGAAGCCAAACAGGGTTTGACTGTGTGACTGATCACAAGACGGCCAGACTGTTGTGGTTGGATTTCCTCACTGGTGGAACACTCCACCACGGCTAGGGCCCTGGGCTGGGATGCAGTGGAGCAGGAGGGGCTGCATCTCCTTACCCCCTGCCACCCCATGGTCAGGGGTGGAAGCCTCCCCACTTTGTGGTCAGGAGGCCTGCTTTGGTCTGGCCCCCACCTGAACTAGGACACTGGCTGGTTTGCTGACTCTCCCACCAGAGAGCTAATCTCCCCTAGACTACACTGTTGCTCTACCTGGCTGCAGGCCTGAGCCCCTTACCTGAACTGATTGCTGCACTGCCCTGATTGAGGGCCTGGGCAGATAGACTCGTTGCGGCTCTCCCAGACCACTGGCCAGAGCCATTAACTGTGTCACCCCGCCCTGATTGAGGGTTCCGGGCCTATAGACTTATCACTGCTTGGCCTGACTGCAGGCCTGGGACACTAACTGTGAGTTGATTTTCCCCTGAACCAAAGCACTTCGGAAGTGTCACAGCAAGGGGGCATGGCCTCCTGCCCTGACTGATGGGGAGAGAGCTGTGACCGCCTTACACGTGGTGGAGAATGAGGGCACGATCGCCCCAGAGACAGAGAGAGGACTGCCTTGGTGCTTAGACATCAATCTGCCCTAACACTGCTATGGAACTTGAGCAACTGAGGAAGTGGTGGGCCTAAACCCAACAGCAGAAGCAGGCCACCCTGCTACATCATCAGCAAAATCAGCAGCTACTTCAACAGCTGGGGGTCCCACAGCAGCAGCTCAGGGTGTTGGGGGCCCAGCAACAGGACCAGCAGAGGCAATGTTTTTAGCAACTGGCTGCCCTGCTACCCCACTCTCCCAGCCTGGGAGAAGTGCTGGTGACCCCTATGCTGCCATTACGGCTCACAAAAATGGGTCCAGAAGATGACCTTGTGGTGTTTTTGATTACCTTCGAAGGAGTTGTCTCAGCAGCTGGGTGGGCCCCGGAACAATGGGCCACGCTCTTGGCCCTGTATTTGATGGGGTTCGCCCAGGCCTCCTATCGGGGCCTTCCTAACGAGGAGGCCCGCGACTATGAGCAGTCAAGACCACCATCTTGGACACTCTGGACATTACCCCCGAAACCTTTTGACATAGGTTTCGGGGAAAGGCCTATCCGCCGGGGACACGACCTTGCATCATGGACCAGGAGCTTAAGGACACCTGCTGGCAATGGCTTCAGCCAGAACGGCACACAGCCACTGAACTTGCTGAGCAGGTGGTAGTTGAACAGTTTGTACACACCTCCCTCCCCAAGGGAGCGAGTGGGTCCTGCAGCACCGGCCAACCACCCTGAAGGTAGGCGTTGGCCTCATGAAGACTTTTTAGCTGCAGAGACCCCGGGAGTGCCAGGGCTAGTGGCCCCCATGTGGGCTCCCCTCCCGACCGTGGAGAAGCCTCCCAGGCCTCCAACTGCCTCCCGTCTGGCCCCAGGCCTCAAAGACATCCAACGAGATAGGGGCCCACCTTGTTCTATCCTGAAGCCCCATGGTGCACTGGCCAGCCGCAACCAAGAACGAAGGACCCCATCTAGAGAATCTCTGGAGCACCCTCGGAACCCTGAGGTCTGAAGAGACCCCACCAAAATCAGACCCTGTTTTAATTGTGGCTGCTTTGGGCACCTCCGGTGGCAGTGCCCCACCATTGATTGCTCCTTTGGCAAAGTCTTTGCTGGGGATACTCACGCCTGCCAGCACCTGTATCCCAAGGTGACTGTCCCTGCTGGCCTGGAGGGGAGACAGATAGTGCCTTAGTGGACTCTGGCTGCGGCCAGACTATGGTGCGGAGGTGCCTCATCCCAGACAATGAACTGAGCCACGGCCCAATATGACTTCGCTGCATACACGGGGATGTGAAGTCGTATCCAAGTGCTCCACTATCCCTCGCTATTGATGGGATAACCCAGCTGATCACTGTGGGGGTCACCCCGAACCTCCCATACCCATCATCCTTGGGCGGGAGTGGCCGGAATTCAGCCAGGTCCTACATACTGCGACCCTTTGGACTTCTCCAGAGAAGCTGGCCTTTGAGGGGGACCCCCTTGAGGATAACAAAACCTCCCTGGGGACCCTCCAGTTCCACCAGAAGAAGGGCTTATCAACCCTCCAGATGATACCCTAACTGGGCCCAAAGACCAAGAAACCCCCATATGGGTGAAGGGGGACTTCAGCTGAGACCAGAGAGAGGACCCCACTTTGAGTAGGGCCTGTGAGCAATTGGCCTCTGTCAACAGGATCACTACGGATCCACGGCGCACAGCTCAGTGGCCGCACTTTGAACGCAATGGGGAATGTCTCTACTGGATTTCCCAGGACCCTGGCACCCATGAGACCTGATTCCAGCTGGTTGTACCCCGTTGCCACCAGCGGGCAGTGTTGAGGATGGCCCACGACATCCATGCCACTGGCCATTTGGGCCAAGAGAAGACCCTAGCCCAAATACTGACCTGGTTCTTCTGGAGGGGGGTGCATCAGGATGTTAGAACTTTTGAGCACACTGCCCTGATTGCCAGTGGCGGTGCCCGCGGGAACCCCAAAAACCCCCCTGGTGCCCTTGCCGGTGATGGAGACCCCCTTCAAAAGGGTCACCATGGACTTTTCAGGACCTCTTGCAAAGAGTGCGGTGGGCTATTGCTATATCCTGGTAGTCATAGACTATGTTACCCGCTTCCCCGAGGCCGTCCTCTTGCAGTCCGCCACAGCGTGGAGTATCGCAGCTGAACTTCTAAAAATATTTGCTTGGGTGGACCTGCCTAGTGAGTTCCTAACCAACCAGGGAATCAGTTTCACCTCCCGGCTGCTACATGAAGTTTATAGCTTTCTGGGGATATGGAATCTGCAAACCTCGATTTACCACCCTCAGACCGATGGCCTCATCGAGCGGTTCAATCGGACTCTCAAGGGGATGCTCTGCAAGTTTCCGCTATAGGAGTTGTGCCATTGGGACAAGCTACTCTCACCTTTGCTACTTGCCATTTGGGAGGTACCACAAGCCTATCCTAAGTTCTCCCCCCTTGAACTGCTCTGTGGGTGCCAGCCACGGGGATTGTTAGACCTGATGTGGAAGACCTGGGAGCAGACCCCATCCCCGACCCAGGGATTCTTTCAATATGTCCTGTGACTGCATGAGAACCTAACATGAGCCAGTAACCTAGCAAAGGAAAATGTGCAGGCGGCCCAGGGAGCCCAAGCCTGAATCTACAATACGGGGCTCAAACATGGACGTTTGAACCCGGGGACCGAGTCCTTGTGTTGCTCCCCTCCGAGGAGTCCAAATTGTTAGCCCAATGGCAAGGTCCCTATGAAGTCATCCGCCAAGTGGGCCCCGTTAATTATGAGGTCCGCCAACCCGAGCAACGGAAGAAATGCCAGGTCTATCATGTAAACCTCTTGAAGGCCTGGCATGAGCAGGAGGGTCTGCTAATAACCCCGTATCCTCCTGACCTGGAGTTAGGTCCCAGGTCTCCACTCTAACTGAACAAGAGGAGCTCCTCCTCAGAGAAGCCCTCACCCCTGAGCAGCAAAAGCAAGCCAGTTGCCTGTTGGAGGCCTTCCTCTGGACATTCACGGCAACACTGGGATAGATCCGCCTGGCCCAGCACATCATCTGGACCCCCCCGGGAAGGTAGTCTGTGAAACCAATCGACCCTTCCCACACCGCCTGTGGGATGCGGTGGAACAAGAGGTGCAGGAGATGCTGGAGTTAGGGGTCACAGAACAGTCGCAAAGTGAGTGGTGCAACCCACTGTGCTTGTCCCTGAGCCAGACAGGACCCGATGATTCCATATTGATTTCCAGAGAATTAATACCATTTCTAAATTTGACGCCTACCCAATGCCCTGGGTAGATGAACTCCTCAACCGTTTGTGCGAAGCACGTTATATCGCCATCCTGGACCTAAGGAAAAGGTATTGGCAGATCTTGCTGGACCCGAGCTTGAAGGATAAGACAGCCTTCGCTACCCCCAGTGGGCTCTACCAGTTTACCCACATGCCTTTTGGACTCCATGGGGGCCCCCACAGCTTTCCAGTGGCTGATGGATCGCCTACTGTAGACCCACCTGGAGTACGCCGCTACCTACTTGGATGACATCATGATCTACAGCTGTCACTGGGAGAAGCATCTGAACCAGGTGGCGGCAGTCCTATGAACCCTCCAGGCCACATGCCTGATGGCCAAGTGCAAGAAGTGCTGAATCGGCTACCAGGAGACTACCTACTTGGGGTATATCCTGGGATGGATAGTGAGAAGTGAGACAATTCCTGAGCCTGGTAGGCTATTACTGCTGCTTCATCCCCAACTTTGCCTCGACTGCCGCCCCATGATGCAGCTCCTAACAAAGAACCAGCCACAATGTGTCAACTGGTCCCCTGAGTGTGCCAAAGTGTTCCAAATGCTAAAGGATCATCTCTGCCATGAACCAGTGCTTTATAGCCCTGATTTCTCTCGTACGTTTGTGATCTGGACTGATGCCTCTGCAGTAGGACTTGGGGCCATCCTCTCTCAGACCCTCGATGGAGAGGAACATCCAGTCCTTTACATTAGTCAGAAGCTATTCCCCCGGGAACACAACTATTCAACCATCGAGAAGGAAGCCCTCGCACTTAAATGGGCTGTGGAGGCCCTTCAGTATTACCTCCTGGCGGACTCCTTCATTGTGGTCATGGATCATGCTCCCCTCAAGTGGCTCCAGACCATGAAAGACACTAACGTGAGGCTAGTGAGGTGGTACCTTGCCCTTCAACTGTTTGCACTTACCATGCAACATAGGGCAGGTAGCGAGAATGTGAATGCAGATGGCTCTCACGGTTGGGGGAGGGGGACCATACCAGCCCTGGAGAGTTGGGGCTGGATTTGAGGGGGGGCTATAGCAAGGTGGCATGGTCTCCCGCCCTGATGGATGGGGAGAGAGCTGTGACTGCCCCCTGGTGGGCAGAACCAGAATACCCGCGGACACCCTGCCGGAAGCAGAGGGGTGGGGCAGGAAGAGGAACTATAAAAGGCCGGCCCTCTAGCTCAGTTGGGGCAGAGCTGCCAGAGGAGCAGGATGTCTCTCCCCTGCTGCTGGAGCCTGGACTTGATGGAGGCTGCTCCCGTGCCAGGGACCTGGAAGGACTGCTGGAGCTGCCAGACACCAGGGACACTGTGGAGCTGTTGGGGCTGCTGCTTGCCATTTACCTGAGCAAGACTGATGACAACCCCAAGCCCAGGTACCCCCAGTCTGGGAGTGTAGGAAGGAGCCCAGGGAAGCCGAATAGGGCTCAGCTGTGTGACTGATTGCAAGCCGGCCAGTGTGTTGCGATCGGATTTCCCTGCTGACCCAGTGGTGGACCACTCTGCCACTGTTAGGGCCCTGGGCTGGGATGCAGTGGAGCGGGAAGGCCTGAGTCACCCTACCCCCTGCCACCCCACGGTCAGGGGTGGCAGCCTCCCCACTTTGTGTGGTCAGGAGGCTTGCTTTGGTCTGGCCCCCACCTGAACTAGGACACTGGCTGGTTTGCTGACTCTCCCACCAGAGAGCTAATCTCCCCTAGACTGCACTGTTGCTCAGCTGGCTGCAGGCCAGACCACTTACCTGAACTGATTGCTGCACTGCCCTGATTGAGGGCCCAGGCGAATAGACTCTCTACTGCTCTACCTAACTGACAGTAGGTCAGAGCCTCTACTGGATTACTGCCCCTTCCTGATTGCCCCTGAACTGAAGCACTATGGCAGTGTTGTACTGAGCGGGGTATGGGCTCCCGCCCTGACAGACAGGGAGAAAGCTGTGACCACCTTACAGGCAACAATGACAGGCCTAGAAAATGGAGGTATCTGTGTACAGAGCACATCTTTTCAGGGCAGAGACCATTGTTTTGTTCTGTTTGTACAGCACCTAGCACAATAGGGTCCATGAGGACTGAGGGCTCCTAAGTGCTATTGCGATACAAATAATAATATCTTATGAGCAGCAGATGCCCAAGTTTCCTTACACACATTTATATGAATGTGGTACCAAGGAACCCCAGTCAGGGACAAGGACCTCATTATACTAGGATCTGTGTATACATGCAACAAAGACAGCCCCGGCCCCAAGGCCCTTACAAATTAAGTATAAGACAAGAGACAACAGATACAGACAGGCAAGGGAGTACAAGGGAACAGTGAGACAATGTTAGCCAGCATGATAGGCAGTGATCTCTGCACGCTAGCTCTAGTGTGCCTCAACTCTGGCCTAGGAGGCACCACCTAGAGTTGAGGGGATAATTCAGTCTTCAGGGCCATTCAGATCTTGGCCTCTGCTGAGATTACAAGCAAGAGTGTCAGTCAGTATCAAATGCGGTGCTGGCGGTGGGTCTTTTTGGTGTAGACTAGGTGTGGACTGAGACCATTACCTTATTTCACATAGGTTACTCAACTGTCATGTGGTAATGCCTGGTCATGTGGCCTGGACTCATACTAGCAACCAAGAGATGAAAGGCTCTTTGTCACTTTGGCAGTGCATTGAATCTTCCAGTTCTTGCCTGCCTCCACGCTAACCTCACCTCCAACATTTGTTTAAAAAAATATTTTGGTCTAGATATGCAAGAATTTTTCTTGAAAGGATTTAGCTGTAATTAGAGGAGTCATTAAACTGGGGCGCAGGAGAGGTGTAGAAAAATTCCCAGCATTTTTCTGTTGGGATGGAAACTTCAGGTTTCCAGTCCCAAAGCCAGATGAAAATTCTTCACATAAACTTCATGGCTAGGTATATTGGTGACATTGTGACGTACCAGGGCCTGAGCATTAATCAGATAGAGCCTCTCATTTTTGCATTCTGCTGGGACCTGCTGCCAGTATTACCAAATGCAAGTATTCAAAATTGCTTTTGTGAACACAACACTTCATGAATCGGGCTACAAAAAAATCATGATGTCTTTAAAATTTTGTGGTTTTTTTTTTTAAATAAATTTTGGATTCCTTCTGGTGTTGTAGCCCTGAGGTCCCATTTTCAAGCTTATCTCCACAGCCATGAGGGCTAAAAATTTACTTTTATTTAAATGAAAGCTGATATTCACACCTAACCACATGTCTTCAGGAGCCGAGGCTTTAAGAAAAGCACCAAATACCATGAGACTCAAATAAATCTTGAAAGTTGGCAACAGTGTCTCCTGTTCCCATGGAAGTCAATGAGAAAATTTCAGCACGGGGATCTGGCACAGATTTTACTGGCAGATTTTACTGCAGGAGCAGGGCATATCATTATAGCAAGGTTTAAATCGCTGATGCAGGGTAAAAAATTACTAATCTTAGGAAAAAGCTGTTGATTTTTGAAATACTTTGCATGACAATAGTGGCATTTGCATTGCAATTTCAAATATAGTGTGAACGTTGATGATGATATGATACAAAGCCAATAATATGTCAGATGCTAAATATATTAACTCTTTACCATTTTAATTACTTTCACAAATGAAGTCAATATCCACCCCCCAAAAAAACGTTTCTGTTCTCATGTTGTTCAATTATTAATAGTGCATTATATGAAGAATATAAAGCTCACTACAGATGACTGATACTGGAAAGTAGAAATATGCAAATGAATTAACAAAGCTTAACCCTATTTTGTTTCCAAGAATAACAAGGCTGGATCTTGGAATTATAGTTTCAATGTGTATTACTAATCTATATTCAGTGATAGAGCTATGAACTGCCCCTGTGAGTGATCATGAATAGTCATTGGTCCATGGAAAGAATAAAAATGTCTCTATAATTTGGTGGTTAGGGCTCACCCAGAATATGGGAGACCCAAGTCAAATCCTTGTCCAAAGGTTATTTAATTATACAAAGAAGAACCGCTTCAGCAGGAGAGACTGAGAGTGACTTGCATCAGAATATCCCAAATCTCTGTGGTTAGAGCATTCTCCTGCAATGTGAGTGACCCAAGTTCAAATCCCTTTTCCACATCCTAGGGGTGGGGAGTGAATCTTGGTTTTCCACATTCTAGGTGAGTACCCCTAGCCACTAGGTTGCTGCTCTTGTTTTGTGAATGTAGCCCATTCCAAATGCCCAAAAACATGTTTTGGATCAAACATGTTTTATTTGACCTGATATACATATTTTTGATTTGCTGGAACTTTTTGCATTTGGAACTAAATGAATGGGACAAGCACTTTCCTGAGTCAGGGCCATAATGCTTTTTAATGTCATCTTTTCCTGTTCCACACCGCTTTGTGTGTGCATCACTGCCTTACTAATTTACCTCGATTTCTGTAAGGCATTTGTTACGGTTCCACATGGGGAATTATTAGCTAAATTGGAAAATATGGGGATCAATATGAAAATTGAAAGGTGGATAAGGAACTGGTTAAAGGGGAGACTACAGTGGGTCACTTATTAACAGCCACGTTTCCTGAGGGCAAAGAGGCATGTGACAATCTGAAGGGTAGAACAAAGGGTTATATTTATTATAGTATTTTAAATACATGTAATAAGTGCGTCTTTACGCAAAATGCTCCCAGCAATTATCAGGACCGGAATGATAGCAATGGTTCAGTGAATAGAAAACAGTAAGACATGAGTGGCTAAGACATGAGTGAACTGTCAGGCTGGAAGGAGGTTACTAGTGGAGTTCCTCAGGGTTCGGTTTTGGGACCAATCTTATTTAATCTTTTTATTACTGAGCTTGGCACAAAAAGCGGGAATGTGCTAATAAAGTTTGTGGATGACACAAAGCTGGGAGGTATTGCCAATATAGAGAAGGACCGGGATATCACACAGGAAGATCTGGATGACCTTGTAAACTGGACTAATAGTAATAGGATGAAATTTAATAGTGAAAAGTGCAAGGTCATGCATTTAGGGATTAACAACAAGAATTTTTGTTATAAACTGGGGACACATCACTTGGAAGTAACGGAGGAGAAGGACCTTGGAGTATTGGTTGATCTCAGGATGACTATGAGCAGCCAATGTGATATGGCTGTGAAAAAAGCTAATGTGGTCTTGGGATGCATTAGGTGAGGTATTTCCAGTAGAGATGATGAGGTGTTAGTACGGTTATACAAGACACTGGTGAGACCTCACCTGGAATACTGTGCGCAGTTCTGGTCTCCCATGTTTAAGAAAGATGAATTCAAACTGGAACAGGTACAGAGAAGGGCTATTAGGATGATCCGAGGAATGGAAAACCTGTCTTTATGAAAGAAGACTGAAGGAGCTTGGCTTGTTTAGCCTAACCAAAAGAAGGCTGAGAGGAGATATGATTGCTCTCTATAAATATATCAGAGGGATAAATACCACGGAGGGAGAAGAATTATTTAAGCTCAGTACCAACGTGGACACAAGAACAAATGGATATAAATTGGCCATCAGGAAGTTTAGACTTGAAATTAGACAAAGGTATCTAACCATCAGAGGAGTGAAGTTCTGGAACAGCCTTCCAAGGGAAGCAGTGGGGGCAAAAGACATATCTGGCTTCAAGACTAAGCTTGATAAATTTATGGAGGAGTTGGTATGATGGGATAGCCTAATTTTGGCAATTAATTGATCTTCAACTATTAGCGGTAGATATGCCCAATGGCCTGTGATGGGATGTTAGATGGGGTGGGATCTGAATAACTGCAGAGAATTCTTTCCTGGGTGTCTGGCTGGTGAGTCTTGCCCACATGCTCAGGGTTTAGCTGATCACCGTATTTGAGGTCGGGAAGGAATTTTCCTGCAGGGCAGATTGGCAGAGGCTCTGGGAGTTTTTCACCTTCCTCTGCAGCGTGGGGCACGGGTGATTCTCTGCACCCTGAAGTCTTTAAACCATGATTTGAGGACTTCAGTAGCTCAGACATAGGTTAGATGTTTGTTACAGGAGTGGATGGGTGAGATTCTGTGGCCTGCGTTGTGCAGGAGGTCAGATTAGACGATCCTAATGGTCCATTCTGACCTTAAAGTCTGAGTCTATGATTCTGTGAGCAGAGATAGTTGGGGATTTGCCAGCGTACACTCTACTGGTCTAGCCATGTTCATTCTTGAATCCTGAGCTTGTGCATGTGTATGTGTGTGCACACACATGTGAAAACATGATACAAAATAGGCAGGTAGTCCTAGAGTGAAAATCAGGACTTGAATTTTGGGATTGTGCCATCCCAGCAGCCTTGGTTTGCTCTGCTCTTGTGAGAAGACAGGTTCCAGATTCAGAATCTCTGAATGAACAAGAATGGAGCAGAACATGAAAACTGTCGATACTATAATGTGAATGTTGCACCTGAGAAGGCCCTGCAAAATCTTCATTAAAAGATAGTTACTGCTGGGAGGGTCTTGAAATTTATTTCAGCTAATACCCAGTCAAATATTTTTAAATCTATGTATCCTGCACTATTTAAAAGAAAAAGATCCTCCACACCCATATTAGAAATGAAACTGAAGCTTTCAGATGCCGAGGCAATATCACACAGAAGAGGTGGCATGGTAAGATGTAAAGGTGCTCCAGCATGTGAAAGGCAAGAACCCAGTAATTTGTCACATGGCTGATCTGGGTGGGGCTAGCTGGGAAGCCAGTGCAAAAGGTGGCTTGGCTCTCCTAGGTGAGTGATATATCTGTATCCTATTCCATCTGGCTGAAGTTGGAAAGGTAGTTTGAGTTGATTTCTTCTGGGTTTGAGTTTGTGCTTTTAGAACTAAAGTCAGCCCTGAAGAATGGGATGTGAAGAGACCTGTAGTTGACTGTTTTGCCTTCTGTGGCTAGGGAACCTGCATATTGGCTTCCATGTGGTCTCTCGGGTAGGAAGGTCCGGGGTCAGTTAAGGCTTTCAGAGCCAGAATCAATGCCTTAGTGCCTGCAGAGCAAAAAGCAGCTAAGGTAGATCCTGGAGCACTTTTAATCACTTCAGTGCTTCTTAATGGCTGGTAGGGTTGTTTGGTTTCTTAACTGTAACATTCATGGATAAAGCCCGTAGTGTTACAATCCATCTTGACTGTAGGATGGTATCTCCCAGGAACAGCCCAGAGAACAAACTGTGAATTGGTCATAGTTCTTCTCTTCTCCTTATGCTCTGAGCAGGGGGGTGAATCACTTCACTCCTTTTGAGGGAGCAGCTTACTTCCTGGTGTGCACTGAGCCAGCCACCCTAGCTGGGGAAAAGTGGGGAGGCAGAGGTAAGGTTCATCCCATTCTCTACCCGCTTCAGACCCACTTGCGTGTAGAAGAGAGCATTGGGTGAGCAGTCTCTGCTCTCCTCATGCACTGCTAGAGTCCCAGTTTGAGCAGGCCCCTCACTCTTTGAGCCATTGAGTAAGGGTTCTGACCATCAGGATGTTGGCTTTTCTGGTATTTCTCTTATTTTTACCAGTTTTAACATCAATTTAACAAAGATTTGTGTCTGGGAATTATAATAGCTCTACATTTACCCATCTGCCTTCCCTGCAGAGGTAGGGGAGAATTCACATCCTGTTATGCTTTCTACTCTAAAGGTTATAGAGGCAGATTTCCGCCCCTCCCTCCCCCGCCCATGCCGAAGCAGAGGTGGAATACATCTCTTGCTAGCAGTGGCTGAATTGAGAGTGTAGCTCAGTGATAGAGCAATGGACTAGGACTCAGGAGATTAGGGGACTAATCCAGGCTCTACCATTGACCTGCTCTATGATCTTGGTCAAGTCACTTTGCCTCTGTTTCTCTCATACCTTTGGTCTTTTGTCTATTTGGATTGTAAGCTCTTTAGTCCAAGACTCTCTTGTTGTGTGTTTGCACCCTGCCTAATACAATGTGTTCCTGACCTCATTTGGTGCGACTGTAACACATGATGGTAGAGGATAGCTTCCATATAAATGTTATAAGGGTGTTATCTTCAGTGATCCTGAGGAATCAGGGATTTAGGAATGGGCTTCCATCCTATTCCATTGTAATAAGACACCTGAGAATATGAATTGCAGGTCACTTTCTGTTTCATGTTTGCTCTGCTTTAGTGCTCGGTAGTGGCTTTTAGAACCTATTCTGAATAAATCAAACAAAAGGCACAGGACCTGAGAGCTACATAGTGTGTTCTGCCTCTGGTTTATGGTTAGCACACTAACTGCATACAGTAGATAATGATTTACTGACACACAATATACAAAACCTATTATGCAAGTTGCCTAGAGTCATGGCATTTTAAAAAGGGACTCTAAAAATATTGTATCAATATAAGAGACAGAATATGCTTAAGATGGTACCGTGGTTTGGTAGTAATCATTTGGCAATAGTTTGTATTGGACATAATAATCGTGATGGCTGTTGTGTGCTTTCATGCTATGCTACATTTATGGAATTTTCCATTGAGCTTTAAATATGCAGGTCACATATACAGTTAGATTTCCAGCAGTGGTAGTATAGGTAAAAGCACTGCAAATGTATGCCATAATTGTGCTCTATATAGGGAGAGCAGCAACTCGTGCATTTTCACAGCAGTCATCTCAGATGTGTTGTACATTCTGTTTTATATGTGCCAATCCATTAGCACAAATAAAACATAGTGGGTGGTTTTTCAAAATGCAGTGTTACTATGAGGAATAAACATAGTGATATACCTTGTTTTAATAACAATAAAAATGTTGACTAGCTAATACAATCCCTTCTCTTAATCTAAGATAAAGAACCTGTGGAAGATCAATGCTTATTTCAAAGGAGGTCTGAAGCACTAGCAATTGGAACTATCTGTAAAATAGTTGTAAAAACATATAATAGATTGCTAAACACTGTAAGAATTTAAAAATTACAACAGATAACATCTGTTGTAGAAGTAGTGTATCATAGACAGGAACCTATTTCTTTTGTAATAAAGTGATCAAGCCCAGGATGGCTTCCAAATTATTATTAGTAATGCTGATCTATCAACATTTTTAAAAGACCATTCCAAATCAAAGGGAATAAGAAAATACTAAGTTTATTTTAAAACTCCTTAAAGTAAAAGGTATATTAAAGTATTCCATTAAATAATTAAGCCATTAAGTCTTTAAGCAAAAAATGTATGCTAAGATCACAACTAGTACCTGTATAAATTCAGACAAAAGCTGAAAAATATTTGTCAGTTTACAGCTATTTTAGCTTTTTATAAAGAGTGAGCAAGAAGAAATGTTCATCTACAGTATTAGAAATTTTGAGACATACAAATTAAACTGTATGGGATCAGGTACTAATGAAAAGTAGGTCAGCACAATCAATCATATTGAGTTACAAAACTTGTGACACTTTAATAACATTTTGTATCTTTACCTACTTACAAACAAGCTCTGTCTTGCATGGCAGATATACTAATTGCTTTTAAGATTTATTATTATAATTGCAAAATCTGTCAACAAACACAGGCCTAGTGATTAATCTGCTCACTAAGGTGCCCAATTTGTGAGGGGGAAAATGTACTAAATTCAGATTTCAAATTTAGAGGACAGGTGGTAAAAATACAATGGCCTTGCTCCTTCCCTGTGCTATTAGCTTTCTGGCTGCTTTGTGCCATCTTAATTTGTCCTCTCAAGATTCACATTGTATATGATTAATTTTTGAACAGTGTTACAACTGAATTCCATCCCACTTGAAAAATGCCCCTCCTGGGCCCCTTGGAGTGGGTGTAGCCTGGAAACAAGGCCATAAGTGGAGCATATCCAAAATCTCTAGTTGCTGGATCAGTTTCTCGGAGCCATGGAAAGCCAAATGTAACTTAGGGCAGGCTCAGTGCTTCTTTCAGTAGTGCCAGAGTACTGGCCCAGCATGTGAACAGGCCAGGATGGCAATTTTTGCAACGGTGCTATAGATACTTCTCTGAACCTTCTTGAAGAAGAAGGATGTTGCTTGGGTTCATTTTGCCACTTTGGCACATATGCCCAATGAAATCGGTGTTTACATGGGGTTCTTTCCCTCCACACATGTATTTGGTTGCTATGACTTAGCTCAGAGAAAGCATGCCAGAAAATAATATGAGATATATCAGAGTGGACATAGATTTCTTATTAGAAAACATCCCCAGAGACTGGTATGTGTATCTTTCCGTTTTTGACATCCACACCATTGAAGTAACAGGAGGATTAGGAGGAGATATTTCTGTTGTGGGATGCCTACTTAAGGTATTATTTTAATTTAAAGAAAAGGAGAGGCCAGAGAAACTGCACGACAAAGGAGTTAGTGCACTTAATGCCCTGGCTTGAAGATAACAAGATCCATAAGGCAAGTATAGCAACTTACTCTGATCTCAGGACAAAGAACTGATAGTAAGAGACAGCGGAAAACTACAAAAATGCATTTTAATATAACCAGTTATTGTTATGTCTGGACCTGAGTAAGAAACATTGAGAAACAGAGATGAGCCGTTACCAGGATATCTTTGTGGTTAAAGATGTTTGGTATCCTGCCCAACTTCTGAAGGGAAACAATTTTTGGGGTGGGGAAACTGCTGCACAGGACATGAAGCTTTCACACAGACACACCCAGGTTATGATGCACAAAACCCTCCAGATATCTCCAAGAAGCCCACAAAGCAAATATCAACTTTTATTCCCATTTAATTGACCCAAGTTTTCAGAACAATTACAGTAAATTAACATCAGTCAAAAAAGACATATTAGAGCAGTGGTTCTTAAACTTTTGTACTGGTGACCCCTTTCACGTAGAAGCCTCTGAGTGCAACCCCCCCCCCTTATAAATTAAAAATACTTTTTAACACCATTATAAATGCTGGAGGCAAAGCAGGGCTTGGGGTGGAGGCTGACAGCTCTCATCTCCCCATGTAATAACTTCGTGACCCCCTGAGGGGTCCCGACCCCCAGTTTGAGAAACCCTTTATTAGAGGGTGTCCATACAATAAAAGCATTGCCCAGGCCCAGATGGCTTTTGCACAGAGTTCTTTACAAAGCCATTTGCTCAAAGGGCCACATTTATATCTCGAGTTAAGTCTAGTGAAATCAGTGGATAAATATGGGCTATAAAATTGCTGCTTTTTTCATTCATATTTATTGCATCTTTAAAAAAAAATCAATTTAAGGCTCACAGGTATAGAAAAATACATACCTTTGATAAAGGTAAGATCATTTAACATAAGCAAGGCACTGTTGCAATTAAAAACTTCAATAAATAATACCAATGTGGCTCTATCATTTAAAGGAAGGCAGGTCTCTGGATTATTGCTCCAGTTACATTATGTCAGTTTGCAACACTGACAGGAGTGGGACAGAGGGAGAAATGCAGAAAAATTCTGTTTCTGGACAAAATTGCAAATATATATAAATTCACCAAGACCAGGATTGATTTATGAATGATAGGTATACAGCAGGCAATGTTTGAAAAAATCATTCAACCTGACCATTCACTAAAATGCATCACATTATATCATTAGAGGATGAGAAGGCAGTTGATTGAATCAAGCAAAACTTTTTAAGATCTTTCCAATATGGTCATACAGTGGGAATTTCTGTTTAATTCAGGGCACCAGCGCAGCTCCTAGAACCTCTCTCATAGCTGACAGAGGCAAAACCAGCCATTTCAAGGGAGGCCTGGGGAATAGATAGGGCATCTCCATCTGGCCTCTTTGCCATGTTACCCTTGGCACAAATCATTAAGTTCAACCCTAAAAAAAAAAGGAATTAAAGTTGATCATTCTAAATATTCTCTGTGTGCAGGCCACCTGATTACTCATCTGACAGACCCTGAAATAGCCTATTCTGAAGTAATAAACTTTGGAACTGCATGGCTTAATTTTAGGCTTCAAAGTAAATCAGGACTCTCTCCCTCAACCCCTCATCCAAAATCTTGATCTCCAAAGAAACTAGATTAAAGGATATCACCTTTCAAAATTACACAGATACTGGATTCAGATACCTAGAAATCCAGCTTACTTTACAAATTTGACCAACTTTATGAATGAACTTTCATAGTTCATTCATATAAAACAAATATTGCTGGATTGGAAAGATTAGTCTAATCTTATTATCAACTGGTTTAGCAGGATTAACGTTATAAAAATGGTCACTCTGCCAAGATTTTTACCTTAACTTTATTTTTTGCCAATTAAAATGCAAAGTACTCCTTTACAAAACTTATCCAGATAGGTAATGAATTAATTTACTGAAGCAAAAGACCAAATGAAAGAGGTTTACTATGCTGAACTCCAAAGAGGTGGGTGGTCTTACGTACCTAAGCATTACTGCTGAGTAGGAGTTATTGGATCCCAGCATTAATGCTGTAATAAATCCCAGATCCACACAATGAAAATCTCAGATCCACAGGGAAAAAAAGCAACTACATGACACAGATCTATATAAAATAGAGATTCTTCATCCCGACATGCCCTTTTGACCGGAGTTGCCTTGGCCACATATGGTGACTAATCCATGTGCTCACAAATTGAGCAGAGATGTGAAAATGTCTGGTATTTATCTAGTTTCTAGGAACCCCTTTTACACCTACAGGCTTGCTGTCAAACATGGTAATCTGAAGAGATGTTTTCAGATCACAAAAAAGATGGTTTTATTATTGTGTGAACACAGAATCCTCAATTCTATTTATCTTAAATAATTTTTATAAATAAATACATAGCGTATGGACAAAGATTTACAGATGACTTGTGGCGTTATACATCAGTGTACCATAGTATACAAGGAAACACTATTGATAAAACTGGTATGTAGACTTTACACCAGCAGTTCTCAGTCAGGGGTCCGAGGCCATCTGGGGGGGCTGTGAGCTGATTTCAAGGGGTCCGCCATGCAGCGCCAGCATTAGACTCACTGGGGCCCAGGTCAGAAGACCAAAGCCCTGCCATCTGAGGCTGAAGCCAAAGCCTGAGCAATTTATCTTCACAGGGCCCTTTGTGGTGTGGCGTGTATGGCACTTGCCCTGCTTGCTACTTCCTAATGCTGGTCCTGGCTTTGATATGCAGAAAACCAGTTGTGGCACATGTGGGCTGTGGTGTTTTTATAGCATGTTGGGTGGCGGGGGGGTGGAGCTCAGAAAGAAAAGGGTTGAGAACCTCTGCTTTACACTATTAACAACAAGAAGTTAATGATGCTATTTTCAGGTTGCTGGAGATGTATCTGTGTTCATCTGGTGGACTTGGCCTTACGTTAAAAAAAAAAAAATTGAAAAAAGTCCACATTTATTAAAAGACTTGTCTTTGCTTTTTAGCCATCTGTTCTCTTGCTTGCTACGACAGACTGCCAATATCCTGGACAAACTTTATGGACTTACGATAAATTTTACTGAATTAAGCAAATCTTTTTGAATTAGGTTTAGTAACTTTGGGGACCATTGTATTAAAAAAGCAATTGTGTATGTGTTTTTGTGGAATTGTATGCCCCTTTTCCAGTAGGGAGGGGGATACTAATGTAATTCCTCTGCCATCTGTCCTTTGACATCACCCGCTGGAGAGGTGCACCAGCTGGAGAGGATGCTTTGGTGGATAAAAGGAAGCACTGGACTGGGACTCAGGGCTTTTCTATGCACAGTTTTTGGGCTGCTGTAACTATATCGGTATAAACTTACAGGAATCAGCTCTACCACTACCACCTCTAAGCTCTGCCACTAAGCATCTCTATAACTGTTTTTAGCCATGTCCTGAACTATGGGTTGAAGCTCTGTGGCAATATCTTTCTAAACTGATATAGTATGAAAACTGATCAGTCCTGAGGAGACCTTGGTTCTAATCCTGACCCAGCCACAGTCCTCCTGTGTGAGCTGGGACAAATCACTGAATCTATTCTGTGGGTAGGTCTACACTACAAATTTACAACGGTGCAGCTGCACCGATGCATCTGCACTTCTGTAGCACTTCTGGTGAAGACGCTCTAAGCCAAAGGGAGAGAGCTCTCCTGTTGGCTTAATAACTCCACCTCCATGAGGGGTGGTAGCTATGTCGCTGGGAGAAGCTCTCTCGCCAACATGGTGCTGTCTATGCTGGCGCTTAGGCCAGTATAACTACGTTGCTCAGGGGTGTGTATTATTCACACTCCTGAGCAACATAAGTTATAGTGAAGTCATTTTATAGTATAGACTAGGGCTCAGCCTCAGTTTCCCATTTGTCAAATGAGTATAATACCTCCCTACTTCACAGATACGTTGTGAAGATAATCCATTAATGACTGTGAGACACTCAGATGCTATGGTGATAAGGGCCTCATAAATACCTAGTTTAACATGTTTCAGAATCGTGGGGTTCGTTTTAGGTCCATCTAAAAAAAATAATTTTGATTTTACAGAGTTAATAGGTTAAGATCACATCCTGGTAACAGATTGCTAAACTGGTATTTCAATTATTTTCTTTGCCCAGGGATGTTTACAAAGAGAGTACTCTAGACTTTAGTAATAACAGAAAACCAATAGCTATTATATTACATGACCAGTCTTTAGAGACTCTCCTTTCATTCTACTTAATGCATTGAAGTAGCACTTTTTAAATGCACATTTAGTGGGCGTGCTTTGCTTTTCCTGTAAAATAAATGGCAAAAATAAACATAACTTTTTTTTCTTTCCTGTTGATCACACAAATTGTTTTTCATTATTGATTAGAATTTTAGATAGTTCAGACTGTAATGCTCCATGTAACTAAGCTTGGGGAAGGAAATTATAACCCAAATGGTCTCAATATTTAATCCCAATACTTGAAATTATAATAAAAAATTGTTGCAAAAATAGAATATAGCTGGGGCTGAACAAACTGGAAGTTCTGCCTCCTGTCTGGATTGTCTCTAAAACTGGGACACTGCTATAGATTTTACTTGCATCTGTGTTGATGCTAAAAATTGACTGTTCTCTTCCAGCAGATCTTGTAGGTCCCTTGAGATGGATGCAGTGGTTGTGTACCCGTGTTGATCCCAGAATATTAGGCTTTGTCTACACTGCCAAGTTGTCGACAAAACTTTTGTCTTTCATGGGTGCTTAAGCACTCCCCCGCTCCAAAAGACAAAAGTTTTGTCGCGGCAAGTGGCAGTGCGAATGTGGCTTTGTCGGCAGGAGCACTCTCCTGCTGACAAAGTGAATGCTGCTCACGGGGGTGGAAGTATTTTGACAGTAGAAGTGACGACAAAGTGCCAACAAAGAGCGTTTACACATGCCAGCTTTTAGCGACAGGGCTGTGTTGACACTGAGCATGTATTTAAATATGCTCGCTTAAAGAAGTTGAGGAATCCCTTTCCCCTTTGACTTTTGTGAAAGAATAGTGGATATTTAGAGAGAAGCTCTTCAATGGCAAAGAAAACAGATTTCTATTAATGCTAGATTTATAATGAATTTTAAATTGCTTCACCAGGGTTAAATTGCTGCTTAGATTTTTTTTCATATTATATCATCTAACTTGTATAGTATACATAGCCAAACTTTCAGTCTGGTAATAACTTCATTGTCAGACATCGTTATCATCGAGCAACAATGGACACAACAGCTAATTGTTTTAACTCAGGAGCTAAAACATTTGTGCCCATAGCACTGCTGTTGCCAAATGTAGAATAGCTCTCCAAAGTCACTGATTGAATCCTTGATCCTCAGTGAGATGAAGGCAATGGCAATGGAGGAAATTATGTATCATATGGAAAAAAAATCATATATATAAGATGGGGATTCAATTTACTGAATAGATCATGTCAGTCAAAACACCCACCTTGTTGCATGTTGATATGTATCCACTGTTCAGTGTGGTCATTATACTAAACTATATATCACCACTAAAACATGGGCTTTAATCATAGGATACCATACACACTTCTTAGCTACATTTAAATGAGGCTCTATTCTGAAATTTATAAATTTAGCATTATGCACTTGCATAGTTATTGACTCTCAATGAATCCTGAATCAAATATGCTCAGTTTATTTGGTTTTCACAACCGCCAGCCCTGTAAACTTATCCAAGGCTCTCAGAATCAAGCGGGGTTCATTCCATCTCATGCATCAGCCTTATTGATGCTTCACTGATTGGAACCGAGGGCAACATTGTCAGCCTTGGTGCCTAAAAGTTAGGCACTTACATCTATATTTAGGTATCTAAATAAAAGGGACCTTGTTTTTGCGAGGTACTGAACACCTGAAGTTATTTTTAAAAAAAAGTGTGACAACAAAACTGAAAGTCATTCCACTCTGAAACTACTGTACAAATGTCATGTTCATACTCATTTGCAGTACTATTGGAGCCATGTTGGTCCCAGAATCTGAGAGATGAGGTAGGTGAAGGAATATCTTCTACTGGTCCAACTTCTATTGGTGGAAGGTACAAGCTTTCGAGCTACACAGAGCTTTTCTTAAACTCTGGAGAAGGAAGCAGAATGTCTGAGTTAAATACAAATTCTGACTGAGCAGAAGGGGAAACATGTTGGAGGCGGTCTCTTAACAGATCTGCTCCTTGGGGTTCAGAGTTCCATCTGCTTATTTAGGGACAAAATCAGTTTTTAGTCTTAGTCCTGAACAGTCAACAAAGCGAAGAGTGTTGGATTTTATTTGATCTCATGTATCATCAGCTGATATTTTTATTAGGGCCAAAATATTCAAAGTTGGGTACCTAAAGTTAGGTACCTAAATCCAAATCTCTGAGTAAGAGTGACATTTTTACATAGTAATTTTTCATATTTGTTTTGTTGTGAATCATTATGGACCTGATCCAAATCTCAGTTATGTCAATGGGCTTTGGATCAGGTCCATTACATTTGCTTTTTTCCTATAATTTACCTCTGTGTATACAAATGTATGTATCTTTGTATAACATGCAAGGCATGTCTGATGTGTTGGACCTCTTGGGAAGTCACCTGATGTGTTGAGATGCTACTGAGTCTACCTGTTCTGCCAGCATGGGCCCCCTTTTACCTGTCTTGCTGAGCCAGGCTCTTAAAACCTCCTTTAACACACACACAGGCAGGGCCACACCCAGTTGCAGATCAGCTCTAGGAAGACTTATCTTAAGGGACTTGCTCCAGCACTGAGATATCCACCTTCCTTGGAGTACAGACCCAAAGATATATTATATTTGCCTCTTCCCTCAATGTGGAAGAGGGTATGCACAATTTCTTGCCCCCCCACCCCCCAGTTAGAAATTACCTAAACTGGGTTGTATTTCAAACCAGAAATAAAGTTATTAACTATAACAGATGTATTTTAAGTAGTTAAGGTGGTAGCAGACAGAACGAGGCAGATTACCAAAAAAACAAAACAGAGCACGCAAACTAAGCTGATGTTGAGAGAGAGAGAGACCCAGGCTGTGATAGGTATCTGCAAAAAGATTTAGGGTACTTTGTAGGTTGCCTCTGTGTGTGCAAAAATGACAGTCATCTGCATACTGAAGGTCAGTGATGTCAATTCTCATGATCTTAGATTTTGTTTGGAGAAGTCAAAGATTGAGGAGTTGGCCATCCATACAATACTCAATCCTGATTCCATCGGGAAGGCAGCCTTGGATGAGAATCAGAATCACAGCTAAGTAAATGGAGAATAGTGTTGGAGCAATGACACAGCCCTGCTTGATACCGGTGCGATTGGTGAATGGTTCCGTCTCTGAGCCTTTGCACAAAATGGTGGCAGTCATCCCATCATGGAGTAGTCTGATGATGGAAATGAATTTCTGTGGACAGCCAAACCTACACAGCACCTTCCATAGGGCATCATGGTTGATAGAGTCAAAGGCCTTGGTTAGGTCGATGAATGCCATAAACAGTTCCTGGTGTTGCTCTCTGCACTTCTCCTGAATCTGTCATGCCATGAAGATCATGTTGGTTGTGCCTCGGGATGGTCTGAAGCCACACTGTGACTCGGGGAGGAGATCATCGGCAAGGGGGAGGAGTTGGTTTAGTAGGATCTGGGCAAGAATCTTCCCTGCGATGGAGGAGAGCAATACCTCTGTAGTTCCTGCATAAAGATTTGTTCCCTTTTTTATGAATATTGTAACAATGTTGGCATTCTTAAAGTCAGGTAGAATTTCTTCACAGGTCCAGATTTTGTCAAGGAGTTGGCAACGTTTTTGTGCTGGAGCATTGTTCCACCAGCTTTAAAAACCTCAGATGGGATGCCGTCTGGGCTTGGTGCCTTGTGATTTTTTTTGTCTGAGGGATGGCATGCCAGACTTCCTCAGATGAGGGATCAGCATGGAGTTCCATTGTTGAGCATTGTGGAATAAACTTCAAAGAGCTATCCAACCGCCGTATAACAGCTTAAGTTGTCCAACCGGGACAGGCATAATTTCCACTGCCCCACACAATGGTGTCCATGAGATCTAAAATTATCTTAGCACCAATAAAACATTTGTGACAGGATTTTGGTCCTTTTTGGAAGGAAATCCCCTCTTCCCAAACACAATAAAAATATGTTGGGTTATTCAGAGGTGGTTCTACACTTTTCAGAACATGGGCCTTATCTCACTGGAGAGAGTCTCATGAAACACTTCCCCACCCAATCAGAATTGGGCAGACCATCTCTTCACCAGTTTATGATCAGATAGCATTCCTGCAGCACCTAGAATAATTGCTTATATGGAAAAGTAAAGTATTTTTCTTTGTCTTCTAAAGATATTTAGTACCTGGAAACAAATTAAGTTGCCCATGGACCATCCACAAGTGCTTTGCTAGTCCATGAATTGCAGTTTGCAACATCTAGGTTATAACATATCACGTGGTAACATGCAATGGGACAACATAATTTGTCTGAAACAAAGTGGGTTTTGAATTTGTTGATGTATTTGCCATGTACTGTGTATCTCCTAAACAGAGAGCAACAGATTGATGGTGTTTTCAGGGTCCTATCCAGACCAGCAAAAATGGGGAAGGAGTGGGGTTGGTGGAAGGATTCTCTTAGCCCTTTCCACTCTCTACTGTAACTTGAAAGCACTATTACTGTTAGTGTAGTGGGACTAAATGGAAAATTTCCTCATTCTCTCTACTGCCACATGGGGGCTGACAGCCCATCCACACCAGGAAGATTCTCTTCTTGAACTGGGGTTGAGTGGGCCTCCTTACTAGCTCTCTGGATACAGAAGATTGGGGTGGGGGAGTACAGGCAGCGTGCTGTCCTAAGAAGGAGCAGCAGGGAGGAGACAGCCACTATGCCAAGATGCCCAAAAGACATCATGGGTAAGACCATGGGGAGTGGCTTGCAGGGAGGATTGTTTAGCAGAAGAGAAATCATCACCTCCTTGTCTGGGAACAAGGAAGGAGCAAAAGGGATGTTCATTATTGCACCAAAGTCAGTGCTGCAGGGGTGAACCTGTTTTTTTGTTTGTTTGTTTGTTTTTTTTCCCCCCCAAAATTGTTCTGGTCTCACTGGGTCTTTGACTTGGCTGAATTTGTTTTGCAGATTGTAAACACTTTAGAAAAATACTTTGAGAGGAGTAGAGAATCTCAGACTCCATCGGGTGGACAGGTCCTGTATTTGACCCTTTGAGGCTTTTTATTTTTCTCTATATACAGGAAAGACAGAATTTTTTTTGTCTCTTGTGTAACTGCCTGCTACAGCATGATTAGTACTTTCTTCTTAAAAGCCTCCTTAATACATGTGGGTTTGGGACCCTGCAGTGCAGTGGGCAAGAAGCAGACTTTGCTTGTCTTTTAATTTCCTTTGGAGAGGCTGTCACTCCCCTGGCAGTCTGCTTTTGAAGCCCTCAGGTCCCTGAACAAACCTGAGCAGTGAGATAAAGAAAGAATAACTCCTACTACCAGCTTCACACAGTGAGTTTATTGGTTTACCCAGTGGGAGGTTTCTCTTTGCCTCCCTTTGTAACATATTGGCTTGCAGACCATGTTGAAGAGTCTTAGTTTAAGTGGCAGCTGTAGTGCATTGTGAGACACACATGCAGGAACATGGGACCTGCTAATTTCTTTACTTGACTCTAGCGTGTGGCCACCGGTGGACAGGCACAGCATGAGCTATTTATGCATAGTATGTTGACAGATCAATTTTATATCCGATCAATAATGAGTTTTGAAGACCATAAAAACTCCATTCTGGGGAGAATAAAAAAAAGTGCATTGCTTCAGAAAAGCATTTTTGTTAAATAATCAAAATCTCCCCTTCAGTGGCCTTGGTTTCAAAGGGAGCTGCCAGTTGCCAGCATGACAGCTACTCTGATCTAAACTGAAAGACCCCTGATGGTGTTTGGCAGATTTGGGTCCTAAACTCATCCAGGTTTCACTCTCATTTAAAATACTTTACAAACAAAATCAAAATGTAGCTTGGAAAGCTCATTGTTCCTATGGGCCCACACCCACCCACCCATTGGGTTCTGGTACTCCAATATGAATTGTGTTATGTGGCTGAAGAAAAGGTAGGGCAGAAGACAAGTTTTGCTCCCAGTTATGCATCCACAAATCTTATTGACTTAAATGAGAGATGCGCTCATGTAACTAAGAGCTAATTTGATTGTAAAGTTTTAAAAACAGTACAATAAATTTGTGCTTTTTTCCATTTAAAAACTTACTATTGAAAACATTTTCAAATTTCTTTATTTACTGAGGCTCCAGGGTTGCTCTAGTTCATACTCATTGCTTATGACCCAAAGGGGCCAGTCTGGCATCTGGGGATTAGCAGGAGCTATGGATGCCCTGGCCACCCCACCCTTTCTTTTTGGCCTTACCCTAGGCACAAGTGACTGCCATTGGGGGTGGTAAAAACATGGAAGCTTTACACTTCCCAAGGATACCCCCCTATGCAGGAGGAATCCTTAAATAGTTAGTTCAACTGGTTTTAGAGATTCTTTGCTTTGCACTACCAGAACGTGTACTCTGTTTTGGCAGTCCTACCAGGGACTGGTAGTAGACAGCAGATATTGCATGTTATTTTCTTAAAAAGCCTAGGGTAAACTCTTCCACATGACAGAGCTTAGAAAATGTGAACTCTAGGAGGGAGCCCTGCAGAGCTCACCTCTCTAGTTTGTGAGATAACAGGCCAAGTTTATTCTACTGAGTCAGCAACTGACTGTTTCATGGGGGTTGGGGGAAGGCAACAATAAAATTGTTCAGACCTGTAGCACATCAGTCAAGTTAATAAATACGGCCCCTGATAATACTGCAGCTCACCACAGGTCACTGAAAACATAATGATGTTACCATTTAGGGAAAAAAATTCACTATCCTATGGCACACAAGCTGATGTTCACCAACTCAGAGGAATTTATAATTAGCCTAGTAATTTGCTCTAGGAATATTAAGGGACAACATTTAAACAATATTTCTTTTTCATTACTTTAAGCCTGTGCTTGACTCATATTGTGTCATATTCAGTTCCTCCATATTATATTTGTATATCTATTGATCATGACACAATAGTAATTTCTGTCCCATCATATATGACATGCTAGAACTCACTGGGCCTGTAGAGACTCTGTCTCTGGGCTGGCAGGCAAATGGTTAACCATTTTTCTGTGGGAAGGACCACAGCTGTTCACCTTTGCTGCACAAACCCTCAGGAAGGGGCAGGTAGAGCTGTGGGCAAGGGCAGACCCTTCTTCTGTTCTATATAAGAGCATGGATGCTGAAAGATGGAGTTATGTTCATGGATTCAGGGAAGCCTAAAGCCAGCCTGGAGTCTTTTGTTTAATTTCTTTTGATAACTGGGCTGAATGAGCCCTTTGAATCCCCCTAACCACCAGGGACTGAAGCTGGGAAGTAGGCTGGAGGTCCTGACTTGTTTGTTTTTTTTAATCTTGTGCTCAGGTAAGCCATGCTCTGTTGGTCCCTTAAAGGGGTAAAACTCTTTTTAGGACACATCTTTAGTGATTAACTGGCAATAAAACCAATTCTTTTTGTCCTGTGGGTCTCTGACCCAGTGTGCTTGCTGCTGTCTACTCCTCCCATTCAGGCCCCATGTGTCAATACCAAATTCACACCTGGTATAATTATCCTCTGGAATTATACCAGTGCCCAGTATTCAAGGTATCATATAAATTGATATAACAGCTACTGCAATTAATGTTTCCTTTTAATCTGCTGTTTTCACACACTCACCATCACCTTGAGAGAAATGGGCATGTAGGTAGCTCTAGTGCTCATGAAAGTGAAAAAGTGAATCTACTGGCTGACTGAAGACACACAAGTGATAAGTTCTGTGCAAATTCTCCACCTTATGCTCAAGTTACTCTTCTCAGTCCTAGCTTGAGTGAAAGTGGTCACACTGCAAAATAACAGTTGAGATGCTGTGTCCACATGGGCACTGAACTCATTTGTGTGTGGTGTTAAGACTTCTGGGGGCACATCTCCTAGTTCTTTGGAAAGTAGTAAGCTGAGCCACTCCATGGATTCTTTCCCAGTAATTGTGAGAACTCGCCTGTCCTTTCTGGGCACACAAGGGGAATTGTGGGAAGGCATTGGAGAACTAGTGGCACTCAAGCAGCACTAGCCTTCAGCCATACTATGGGATCAGTGTGCCAGCAAGTGACAAGCTCCGTTAATTTGAGTGTTAGACTATACTGCCTCTCAGGCTGGCCAACTCAAGTTTAAAGCACCAAATGCACTTGAGGGTTTTTGTTTGTGGATAGGACTCAAGATAGGGGTAGCACTTGAATTATTGCTCAAGTAAACTTTGAGAGTCAGAGAGAAGGTGTCCTACATAAATGAAGCAGGGATTGGAGCGTCAAAGAGTGATGATTAAAAGACCAAAGTAAACTGCTGAGTGAGGTTTATTTAAAAAACCCCCAACAAATTAGTGAGGGGAAATGAGAAAATGTAAGAAAAGGTCATAATAATAAGGAGAAACTAGATATGGCATTACTCACAGCTCTCTTGTGCTGTTTTTGTTAATACTGGTGTTTTATATAATTTCATAGGACTGGCTAGCTCTTTTAGTCAAAGACACACAAACGGTGCTACTGGAATAGACCAGTTAATCCTGTGTCTTTTCTCACAGAGTAGCTGAAATAAAGTAGGATATTTCAGAGAAAAGATAAAAACTTAATTCCACCTAACAATGCAACTAATTCTACCTAAAAATTACTGCTTTCCTAGCATGGCTAAGTCTGTGATTAGAAATCACAGTTTCTTGGACTGTCAAAGGCACAGACATAAAATTTACTGAACTAAAACATAAGTTAGTAGAAAAGCTTTGATTCTCTCTCTCTCTCTCTCATCATTGTGTCAAGCAGCAATGCCCTTAGGGCCTGATTCTGCTTTATGGCTGCGATTCACCCACTGTGTGCAGGGTGAGCAGAATGTGGCAATAGTATCAGATATGCAAAAAAAAAGGAGCGTAAATGAGCAGATATGCAGAAAAATCCTTGGGCAGAAATCTTCTCTTCAGGCACCTGGACATACCATATGTGAACCCTACATAAGAGCATTGTATCCGTGGCTCACTGACTGCCAGCAAGATCAACCTGCAGCCAAGCAGCTTTAAAAAACCCTCAGCGGCTGCGGCCAATTGGGAGTTTGTGGAGGCAGCCATGCTGCAAAGGAAGCAAACCCAGACTGTGCGACCGCCTCCTGCTGATATTTAAAATCAGTGTAGATGGGAGATACAGTGATGACACAGGGCACCCTAAGCAGGCCACACATCCGCCACTGCAGTGATGCTATGCCAGGTCTGAAGTTGAACAGGAAAGTGAGGTTGATTACACAGATTGAAGCAGAAGCTGGCAGCAGGGCCATTAGGGTGCAGTTTAAATAGATGCAGTTGGTCAAGTTTGACAGTTTTGACTTGTCTAAAAATGACCAGCTGGTAAGGACTGTTTCCAGAGGAATGGACCATCCTCTTCCCTCCAACCCAACCTGGCCGAACTCTACTAGCTGGCAGGCTGTGAGGGACAGATCCATGGCGCCACCTACTCTCCATTCCTTCCCTGCTTACTTTCCACTAAGTTGCACCTACCTGGGTATCAAGCCCTGCACTCACCTCACCTCAAGGGCTGAAATTCTGGGCAGCCTCAAAATGGTAGGAAGGCTCCTTACTTCCTCTTTATCCTTCCCTCTTGGCACACATATACTTATAAAATGCAGCCAGATAGAGGCTACCCCCAGTATAAAGCTTGCTGTGGCTCTCAGCTGTATACTTTATTTGGCCCATCTTGACGTTCTGCTTTAAAGGTTGTCTGCACTGCAATAAATAATCCACAGCACTGAGTCTCAGAGTCCAAGTCAATTGACTTGCATTCACGGGGCTCGGGCTGTGGGGCTTAAAATTGCAGTGTAGATGTTTGGGCTTGGACTGGAGTCTGAGCTTTGAGACCCCACCCCATTGCAGGGTCTCAGAGCTAGGCAGCCCAAGCCTGAATGGCTACACTGCAGCTTTTAGTCTGGCAGCCTGAGCCCTGCAAGCCTGAGTCAGCTGACCTGGGCCAGCAGCAGCTCTGCAGGGAGGCTTTGTTGCAGTGTAGATGTACCCTAAGTGACGTGTGTCTCCTCTTTGTCTTTGCAATAATTTCTTAGCACCAAAGGCCACAAAACCACAGTACACTTTCATATCATCATCTTTAATCATTAACTGTTATCTCCTAAACTAATACTTCTGACATTTGTCAGTCTATTTATATAGCAGACTGTCCCTGAATTTTGAAGAGTCATTTAAATCAAACAATTTGGGAAGGGTTCCAAAAGACATCCAACTGCCCTGTTCTTAAATAAAGTAAAAGTGCTGGCACAATACTGTTTTATCTAGCAAGATTTTTTAAAATAATAATAATATATTAACATACATTGATAGCTATTTAAAATATAGAACTTCAAGTGCAAACAGAAACTTGTATCCAAGTCTTATTCCTTAATTGTATGATTAACTAGGTGCATCGAAGTGATGAGTGCTCCATCTGAAAGCAGTTAAGGGATCAACTGAAATCTTAAATTGTGTTTATATTAGAATAAAGTATCAGAATGGCAGAAGACTGGCTGGAGGATTATCTATGTCTGTAACTCTTACTAAGTACATTGTTATGCCTTTTTTAGTTTTTATTTGTATGTTAGATCTGATAAACCCAGTGCAGCTTTTGTCAAGATGATTACTATACTACTCCATGTTTAAAAGCTACTACTTCTCCTTCAGCCTCAGGCCATTTACACCAATATAACTAAGGTATGATAATTTCTTGATCAGCAGTTTTTGAACTGTGGAATGTGAGTTGGTTTAAAAGTACAGCACTAGAATGAGAATGCATACCTATCCTCATTCAAATTACAAAAGGTGGGTGTGACAGGATCCCCAGGGTACAACTTGGAACTGTGGGACTGCTGTGCCGCCTTAATTCTCCAGCCTGGGCTATCTCACACAATGCTATGCCAGTGACAAAGCAGCAAAACCCCTCCAGGCGCTGTGATCTCTCGGCCATCAGCATGTGGAGCCGCGCACCCAGCTAAATTGCATGAATGCTCCCTGAGCCACTCAGTCTTACAGAGAGAGGCAACAGCCAATCACACCAGCCCCAGTCTTGCATCCCAGAAATATACCGTCTTACACTGCTCTAGACTTCCCTGGACAGTGCAAGCTCATTAATGAGTTTGCCACTCCGGCAAAAGGCAGTGGATGTGCAACAGCCCTTGTTAACCTGAGCTGAGATTCCCCAAACATTTCAACCAAAACCACACAGTTTTAGGTAAAATATAAAACAAATTTATTAAGTACAGAAAGATTATAACTAGCAGGCAAAGAGATCAAAGTTGGTTACACAAGAAATAAGAATAAATATGCAGTTTAAATTCTACAGACTAAGCAAGATTAGAATCAAGTAAAGAGAAAAGGAGTACTTGTGGCACCTTAGAGACTAACCAATTTATTTGAGTATAAGCTTTCGTGAGCTACAGCCACAAGTACTCCTTTTCTTTTTGTGAATACAGACTAACACGGCTGTTACTCTGAAACCTATAGAATCAAGTAGTCTCTCACCCTAATAGATGTTACCAGCAGCTCAGAGTTCTCAATGCATAGGCTGGATCTTTCCTAGCCTGGGGCCAATCTCCCCAGTTCAAAGTCTTTGTCTTCCAGATGATTTTCCAGATGTTGAGATGGGAGAGGAGAGAGAGGCAAATGATGATGTCACTGTCCCTCTTTTATACTTTCTTCCAGCTGCTAGAAAGATCCTTGCTGTGACGTGGGGGTCAGGCAGTCCCCTTGCATATGTGCCCTCTCTAAGGATCTTCTGGGAGAGTGGATTCTTCTTGATAGGCCATCAATGCCTGTCTGGCCATTGATGGTTGCTCCTTTGTCCCTACTGAAAGGCCAGCAGTGGGTGTCTCCCAACCTTACAATATATTTCAGTAACACATACAGCAATTCTTCATAACTTCACATACAATAATAGTACATACAATCTAACAGGATATTAATGTTCAATAGATCAAGATTTTTAAAATGATACCTCACAAAACATGCATTGTACAAAACGTATCATAATCATATCACAGTGGTGAATAAGGGGGGGTCCAGGGTACTACTTTGAGGTACAGCATGTCATAGTGGGGCTCCAAGCACCTTTGAGTTTTAGATATGGAACATTAAGTCTTAGCAGCCAAGAACCGCAGCTCTGGAGAAAGGTAAAATTCCCATAATAAAAAGGGATTTCCCTCTCCTCCTTCCTGCCCACCCACCATATTGCAGCATTTTGGGTAGAAGTTCAAGTAAACTTTGTGGGGAGTCTGTGAAGATGAAGTTGCTTTGTGGGTGGGACTGAAGTGGACATGGGGCAGGATTTACTTTGGTGTTTGGGCCAGTGTTGGCAACCCTGCTCCATGCGTACCACTTTGGGTTTGATGCCATGAACTCTGAAAAGATGGATGTGTTGTTCAGCAGCTCATATAACCCCTCTCCATCCTCCCACTCCCAATTACAAGCAGTTTTTGATTTCAGGAAACGGCACAGTGTGTGGCATTCTGCCTTGTTCTAGGTTCTCCCTAAAGCAGCCCCAGGTTGGCTTCCACATACAGTGTTAGCTGTCTGATTACTGGTCCGCAGATCTGCAGTGTTGTCTCTGTAAAACACCTTCCTGTGTCAACAATGGAGTGACAAGAAATAGAGTGCCTGTGTTTCTTTAAGCAAGAGGGCCAGAGGGTGCCTAACCATTTGGAGTAGGTAAATATTATCCCTATTTTACAGATGGATGGTTGAGGTCACTGTGCAATAGGAGGTAATGAATGCTGCAGTATGTGAGTATGTATGACTATATCCTACCATTTGAACATCCCCAATGCTAGATTAGACCCCGCAAATGGAGTGGTTTTTAATTATTATTTTGCTTTATGCCTACATTACAGGAACAATTAACCTAAGCATTCAGTACCTTTAATGTATCTTTATAGCCACATGAACCCCTACAGAAAATAACAAACCAACATCTTATCCTTACTACAGATATTACAAAACAATGGCTTGCAGTGTTTATGTACTAGGCAGCATCCTGAGCAATAATGTTTGTTTAAACGGTACTTTTAATCTGCAAAGTGTCTTGCAGCATTAGAATCATAGAATATTAGGGTTGGAAGAGACCTCAGGAGGTCATCTAGTCCAATTCCCTGCTCAAAACAGGACCAACACCAACTAAATCGTTCCAGCCAGGGCTTCGTCAAGCAGGGCCTTAAAAACCTCTAAGGATGGAAATTCCATCACCTCCCTAGGTAACCAATTCCAGTGCTTCACCACTCTCCTAGTGAAATAGTATTTCCTAGTATCCAACCTAGACCTCCTCCACTGCAACTTGAGACCATTGCTCCTTGTTCAGTCATCTGCCACCACGGAGAACAGCCTAGCTCCATCCTCTTTGGAATCCCTTTAGGTAGTTGAAGTCTGCTATCAAATCCCCCCTCATTCTTTTCTTCTGCAGACTAAATAAGTCCAGTTCCCTCGGCCTCTCCTCGTAAGTCATGTGCCCCTTCCCCTAATAATTTTTGTTGCCCTCTGCTGGACTCTCTCTCCAGTTTGTCCACATCCCTTCTGTAGTGGGGAAACCAAAACTGGACTCAATACTCCAGGTATTGCCTTACCAGTGCCGAATAGAGGGGAATAATCACTTCCCTCGATCTGCTGACAATGCTCCTCCTAATACAGCCCAATATGCCGTTAGCCTTCTTGGCAACGAGGGCACATTGCTGACTCATGTCCAGCTTCTCATCCACTGTAATCCCCAGGTCCTTTTCTGCAGAACTGCTGCTTAGCCAGTTGGTCCCCAGTCTGTAGCAGTGCATGGGATTCTTCCTTCCTAAGTGCAGGACTCTGCACTTGTCCTTGTTGAACCTCATCAGATTTCTTTTGGCCCAATCCTCCAATTTGTGTAGGTCACTCTGGACCCTATTTTACCCTCCAGCATATCTACCTCTTCCCCCCAGCTTAGTGTCATCTGCAAACTTGCTGAGGGTGCAATCCATCCCATCATCCAGATCATTAATAAAGATGTTGAATAAAACCGGCCCCAGGACCGACATTAAGCCTCACAGTCCCCCTGTGAAAGAAGTAATTTAGCTTTCTCTTGCAAATAGGGGAAATGAAAGAGAGCTAAGTGATTTGTCCACGGCCATGGAGAGAATCCGCATCAGTGAGAATTAGAATACAAGGGTTCCTTGCGTCTAGTCCCGAGCTGAGAGCACTTGTCTGTGTCTCTGTCTATGTATAGACAAGCGTAAAAGTACTGATTGCCTGAGGTGGTAGAGAAGGGAATAAACGAACATGTTCAGCAGTGGAGTCCTAGCTGCATGTGATTTATTTTGATTATTATTATTTGTATTATGTTAGTACCTAGAGGCTTCAGCATGACTGGGGCCCATTGTGACAGGCAATGTACATACGCATAGTGTGACACTGCCTGCCTCAAAGAATTTACAGTTTAAAGGGAAATTATCAATGGCACGAAAAGGAGATAGGCACCTATCTCCCCCTGCACTATCACTCCAAACGGGTGAGACAAAGAATGGGAGAAAGGAAAAGTCATCATCTTCAGGAGACTGAGGTCCAGAGAGATTTAGGTATGTCCACACTGCAATCGGAGGTGGGATTGCAAGGCAACCCATGTAGAGATATCTGCACTTGCTTTAATCTACCTAGCAAAACTAAAAATAGCAGTAAAGACACAGTGTATAAGCCCACCCAGAATCCTTGTTACATATTCACATTGTAAGCCCAGACTGTCTTGCCAGGCCTTCACTGCTATTTTTAAACATGATAGATTAAAGCTAGCATGGGTATGCCAACCTGAGCTGTAATACACCTCCATTTGCAGAATGGACATACCCTCAGTGGCTTGTCCAAGGTCATCCACCAAGCTTGTGGCACAGCCGCATCAGTTATGATGGTATTACAGGACCGGGCAACGGGCAGATGCCATGCTTGCCAAACGTGTGTTGGATGCACCTTGCATTTTTCCATCTGTACAGTAACTATTCATTTCACATATATACCATCATCCTGTAGCCCTTCCTTGCAGTTCGCTTGCTTCAATTTCTGTAGAGTGACAACTAATATGCAGATGTATTGCTACTGCTTTGCCACAACTGCTATTTTTAGTTGTACCCATCTGTGGGACACAGGTTGTATTAGTGCATGTGTAATCCCTTTCTTTTTTTCGTATTTTCTGGTGTTCGGCCAAAAACCTTATTGCTGTAATTACTGCTGCTGTTTCTACATGCTCCGAGTTGATATGGAAGGTGGCAGCATAGAGGCTTGGTGGCAGTGTAGACCAGTGGTGGGCAACTTGCAGCCCACGGGCTGCATGCGGCCCATCAGGGTAAGGTGATTGCTGCGAGACATTTTGCGGATGTTGACCGACCATAGGCACGGCACCCCACAGCTCGCAGTGGAATGGGAGCTGCGGGAAGTGGCAGCCAGCATGCCCCTGAGGGCTCATGGGTGGGGCCAAGATGAAGCGTTTGGAGTGCAGGAGGGGGCTCTGGGCTGGAGGCAAGGGGTTTGGAGTGTGGGAGGGGCTCCGGACTGAGGCAGAGGGTTGGGGTGTGGGAGTGGATGAAGGCTCCAGGCTGGGGGGTGCGGGCTCTGGGGTGCAGCTGGGGATGAGGGATTTGGGGTGCAGGAGGGGGCTCTGGGCTGGGGCCGAGCGGTTCAGGGTGTGGGAAGGGGCTCCGGGCAGGGTCAGGGGGCTGGGGTTCGAGAGGGGGTGAAGCTCCAGCTGCGGGTGCTGGCTCTGGGGTGCGGCCAGGGATGAGAGATTTAGGGTGCAGGAGGAGGCGCTAGGCTGGGGCCGAGGGGTTTGGAGTACAGGAGGGGGCTCAGGACTGGGTCAGGGGGTTGGGTCTGGGAGGGGATGAGGAGTGCGGACTCCAGGAGATACTTTCCTCAGGCGGCTCCCAGGAGGCGGCTGGCATGTCCCTCCAGCTCCTAGGTGGAGGTGCACCCACAGGGCCTTCGCGCACTGCCTCCGCCCTGAGCACTGCCCCCGCAGCTTCCATTGCCTTCGGCTCCCGACCAATGGGAGCGGCGGAGCCAGTGCTTGGGGCAAGGGCAGCACGTAGAGTCCCCGTGGCTGTCCCTACAGCTAGGAGCCGGAGGGACATGCTGGCTGCTTCCTGGGAGCTGCACAGAGCCGGGTAGGGAGTCTGCCAACGCCACTGTGGCCAACCAGACTTTTAACGGCCAGGTCAGCACTGCTGACTGGAGCCACCAGGGTCCCTTTTCAACTGGGTTTTCTGGTCAAAAACTGGATACTGGGTAACCCTACATGGCTTCATTGTTGTTGTTTTTCAAGCTAGTTAGATCAAAGCTAGTTGAGGCATGTCTACATGTGCTGCAATCACACCTCTGCATGCAGTGTAGGCAGCCAGCTGAGAATTCCTCCAGGAGAGGGGAATCCTCAGATGGCTTAAAAAAATTTAGGCAACAAAGATTGTTTTTGTGCAAAGGTCATAAAGTTTAATAAACAGAGGTGGGGGAAAGAGGAGGAATGTCTCAGTCACAGACAAATGCATACCACAGTCTGTCAAAATGGAATGTTTCCAAGTTTTCCATGAGGTGCCAGGAAGTGTTAAATGTTTCCAAAAACATCCTTTAAAGGATCCTTATTTTCTGGGATTGAAAAATGTAGAGGGTGATTTGAGGTCAGTTATAAAATAAAGAGTCCGTTATATGGTAAAAGGTGCAAGGCCTTGAGGAGTTACGCCAGACACTAGCATTGTCACAGTGTGCTTATCTAATGACAAAATACTTGACAGAGTAAAGCAAAAAAGATGGAGAGATAAGGTACATCTGCTGTAATAGAGAAAAGAGATAAAGGCTACCAACGACAGAAGACTATGTACTTTAAATATTTTGTTGGTGGTTTCTGGAAGCCAAAAAATTCTGAAGGCCTACACAAAGTAAAGGATCTCTTATACAAATATAGGTATCTAGTGCCAGTATTTACTCACAGTTAATCCTCACTCAGGTACCAAATTTATGTCTTGTTTAGATTCTCATTCAGTCAGGACTTTTTTTCTAGGTTCCAGGGGAGCGAATTGCTCCAATAATGAAGGGATTTTGAACATGAACAGTTAGATTTGTTCAGACACTGTACCTAATTCTCTGCTGGTGTAAATGGCATTAGAATAAATGGGACTTTCCAAGACTCCTAAACTGGAAAAAGCAGCTGTTCTGTTTCCATTTATCCAAGCTACCACCAGCCAGTAAGTTCCTAGAACAGAATAGTAGCTAATTCTTTCTGCCAAAGCAAAGCTTCATGGCTAAATACAGAGAATAAAACACCACATACATATTGCTCTCCATAAGAAATATTTCTCAGTGCTTTATGACATGTAGAGTAGGTAAATCAACAGAAGGAGACTGAGCAAATACAAACCAAAAGCAGCATGTTAATCTATTTTAAAAACATTAGTGTGAGCCAGTTTTTGTTGACAATAGTCAGTAAATTTCACAAGTGACCAGTATCTTGAGAAAATGTCTGGCCCCAGGGGACTAAACATAAAATAAATAGATTTTAAGGCCAGAAGGGGCTATTATGATAATCTAATCTGACCTTCTGCATAACACAGGCCATGGAATGGAGAAATTAGTGTAACTGCTTCTGTTCCAAAGCTCAAGAAGGACATAGAGGAGAAGATAGAGTTAAACAAACCAGAAAGGTCAGAAGAATTGCCCAATCCTTGGAGTGTTTCAGGAGCATAATCTTCATTACCATACTGCTATCTCCATTGGCAGCGCTGTGTGAGGAAGATTGCACAATGCCTGCCCACAGAAATTTAGGGTGAAATTTTTCAAAAGCTCCTAAGGGATTTAGGAGTTCCTAAAACCCTTAGGCATTTTTGAAAGTCTCCCCCCAGAAAATAAATTACTTCTGACTTTTCTGTGGGTTTTCTTCTTGAAGAAATATGTTGGAAATTAGTTTTATATATTAAGACAATTTTTTAAAATGAGACTAATTTAAAAGTTTAACATATAAATAACATGAAAGGCTAAGTGTTAAATGTCTCTTACAAGTCCAGGTCCAAGCATTATGATTAATGAACATCATTAAGGTTGGTTGTCATGGGGGACATGGATTCTGTGACTTCCTGTGTCTTTCAGAGATGCCTGTGACTTTTTTCTATGCCCTTTTGTAGCAGTTGAACACAGAGGTGAAAAGCATGTGAAAGTCCTGCTACACAAGACAGCTCAGAAATTTGGAAGGAAAAAAAATCAGTCAGCTCACAAATCCATGTCTTTTTCCAAATTTGACAGGACATGCCTGTGATGTTCCACAGTGTTTTCCATGACCTAGCAACAGTCCTAGTCATGGCTTTCTCAGTATTTATTTTATATACTGCCCTAAAATGGGGACAAAACCAGTAGATTAGTTTACATTTACCTCCTCATAGTGGTTTTGTTTTTTTTCCTGTCTCAGGGGTCCATGAACTTGACAGTTTAAAGAGTGCCACCTATTGAATTGCCAGCATCACAGCCTTCAGTGCCTGCATTGTCCTTTGTATTGACATATGAACCAAGCAAGCCTCACTGCTTTCTTTGAGATCTGATGACATTCGAGCAGAGGTTTTCAACCTGTGGTCCGCAGACCCCTGGGAATCCGCAGACTATGTCTAAGATTTCCAGAGGGCTCCGCACCTCCATTCAAAATGAAAAAAAGTTGAAAACCACTGCATTAGAGCCTGAGATGACATATCTACAGTACAATTAGTTCATTCCTGGGAAGATCATCATCAACCCTTGTTCACATTGGTGAAAAGTTACTCAGACAAGAAGTCCCACTGATTTTATACTCATAAAAACCAGTGTTAGCAAGGGGTTGATAATCTGGCCCTCTAGGAGGATAAATTCAGGATTTCTGTCTGTATCTCAGAATGTCTTTGCTTCAGTTTTGCCCTCACCGTTACTTTAACATAAAGTTTGGTGCTTTATTGTAATTGTGTATGGGTGAATCTCTTGAAGTCTGAGGGTTTGTGGATATCGTGAACTATTTTTGGTGCTTGAAAAAACAGTCTGCATTTCTAATTTTTTTTCTGTATAATTTAAACCTATGTGCTTTTTTCACTCATGTTTCAATTCAATTCTATTGGGTAGTTCAAAAATCTATAGAAAGGTTTTCTATTAAACCCTCTAGGTCTTTAAAGTGTCTCTTAAGTATAGTGCAAATGTTTGAATCTGAGTGAGTTTCAATCCCACAATATTCAAGTGAGTTCAAAATTAGGAAAAACTAGTTAGCTCATTCTTAATTATGGCCTCAATCCTGCAGTTTGATTTGCATGGAGTGACACATGAGCTCTGTTGCAGGATTGGAGCCTTAATTATCAGCATTGCTGGCTTCAACTGGAAATTCTGTGATAGTTTCTAGACAAGGAGCATTCATAAATAATTTGTCTATATCAGTGTCATCTTTAAAATGAAACTGTCCCACATGGTTAGCTATTAGAAATGGGAGGTCTCCGTCAGGTTCTGGTTCAAATTTAAGTTTTGCTGTCTGACAAACTTCTTGAAAATCCATATTCTGAACAAAAATACGTATAAATAAAAGTAGTAAAACTATTTTTAAAAATTATAGTAATTGGAGAGAAGTAGGAAGACTGCAGTAGAATATAAAATAGTGCCCAATAACTTGATCATATGTAAGATGACTGAATCAATAATCATTACTTTTAAAAGATGTATAAATGAAGATTGAATATAGAAAATACTGCCATGTTGACAACATGCAACAGTTCAGAGCTGCAGCTACGCACTGCCAACAGGCTATTTCCACAGGTTTTTTAAGGCAAGGTCTGTGATTTCTCTATTTGTTTTTTTTTATGTTGACTCCATATTTTTCTGGGTCTGCAGGGAGGGCGTGGCATGTCTCTGCAGCTCTGATCTGACGTAGCAAGATACGAGGCTCTCTTTCCTGTTGGAATTGTCATCAAGCCCTTGGGTATTACACAACAGCCCAGTTTATATTAATAGAATATTTGAAATATTTTCAGGTATTTTTTAAAAAGCCTCATGTTTTCCTTGTTTAACTTCTGATTACATTATTTATTTTTCTATCGTAATCAAAGGCAATAGTAAAAATAGCTAGTTTTCCTTTATAGGGGAAAATATTTTTGGCAAGCTGGTGAAAGTGGCTATTGCATTGTGTCTGGTCAGTTTGCTGTTTTCTTTGGCCCTATACTCCCACTGAAGCCTTAAGGATTTACCTACTGTGTAAGGGATTTTATCTGTATTTCTGGAGTCGTGTTTGTTGATGTTTGTTCTGGACTAATGTTGCCAAGCGTGCTTTGGAAAGTATTTTTTTTTCTCTTGTATGACGTCTTGTCCCAAGCATTCTGCAAAACATTTATTTGCTGTGCTCTAGTCACCAAATAAGACTTATTTGATTAACTGGGAGGGCCTTTTTAATACCAGGGTTTCCACAAATGCTCACCACTATCCAGTCCTTCTTTTTCATGAATAAGATGCGTATTACAATTGCTCACTGCTCTGCTCTTCTACTCAGGGTTGTCACATTTTTACCATACTTAAGGTATTTTATGTAACAAGATGAACCCACAAACCTCTCTTGACCCCAGTAAATCTAGGGTCTTGTCTACATTAAAGAAACGTATTGAATACTGCCAACTTATCGAATACTGTCATTAGCAGATGTAAATGGTAGGTAGAGCTCATGAGAAGATGGAACTGTCTACCTCTCTCCTTCACTACAATTCCCCTTTCCCCACTCACTCACCACCCCCTGCCTTCACCATTCATTTCTCACTCCTCCCTGCACCTCCACAACACAAGCAGCAGACATCAAGGCCATTTGCAGCACTCCTGCTTTGGTTTTCCCATAATTCCCAAATCTGTACATTGTTGCTGTATGGGTAAGGGAGGGATGGGGGCGGGAAAGGGCAAGGTTAAAAAATTCCAAGGTTAGGTAAGTCATTGCTGTTAAAAGTCCAGCTGATACCATTCATTTGGATACACAAGAATTGCCCTTTGGCTTTGAATTATGTAACAGAATTCACAGAAATGAGTAGTGCATGCTGCAGGATTCGAGAGCAACGCCTCTAACTTCCAAATTTTCAGGAAGTTGTGCAACTGTTATTACCACAATCAAGAACTGGTTATGCCCATACATTCTATTCCACAATGTATTCCTGAAATATCATCATCAAGTTATTTATTAGTACCATTCTGCTAGTACCCACAATGGGCTAGATGATGTTCAAACATATATAAAGGTATAGTCCCTGTTCCAAAGCGCTTACAACCTAATTAGGGGTTTACCATAATCAGCCTGCTAGGAATGCACAAACAAAGTCATTTTCTATCTTTAAAAGTTCCAAGGGCTATTTTTTTAGTTAATGGAAAATGCCAGCATTGTAGATGCTCAGGTTTCTGCATCTGAAACTGCTAATTTATGTCTCTGTGCACACTGCAAGATTTAGTGCACCATGAATGCATTGTTACAAATTGCATACTTTTTAGACAAATCCTTTGCTGTCTTAAGCATCCATTTTGACAGTAAATGCTGCTAAAATGAAGATCTGTCGATAGCTGAGAACTTTACTTGGAATTTCAACTCTGACGCAGTATTCAGAGGGCAGATATGACACTGCAGATTAGCCAGATCAAACGTCTAACTTGGAAATGATCACCAACGCTCACTGAACATGTGATGGGATCTAGTGCATCAGGTTAGCTTGACACATTAATTTCTACTTTAGGGCCACTTCATGATATCCTTATTCACACTGAGGAGTACTTTTTATCCTCCAATAATCTCAGTGAAATAACTAGAACTACTCTAGGAGTGAGGTATTACTCAATGAGTAAGGGTGTCAGAGGTATGCTGCAGGAGAAAAGAAGTTGCTGTCAGATAAGTCTGTATTTAGGATTAAGCCAAGAGTAGGTTTCCCTGATGATAAAAGATGTCTGTATGTGGTATGTTTTTAAAGGGCTCAGGAGATCAGGGTCATTAAAAAAGGGTGGTTAGGAGCTTCTCCTTCCCTCTTCACTGATTTTGGCAGTAAGGGTTTGCACCATCAGATTTAGGTAAATTTAAGCCCAAAATTTAGATTTTTGTATACACAAAGCTATCCAAGTTAAAAGACCAAAGTATTTGTTAACATAAATTATTGTGGGCCCCACCCTCTAAAAAAAGTGTGTGTTTGGATTTAAAACAGTCCCTTGGAATGTTTGCAACCAAAGCGGGGAGCATAATGGAAAATTGTATTTACAAATGTAATAAAACATGACTCACAAGAGCTGGGAAGAGACAATGGAACTTTATTTGCTGCTCCCAGTCACCTGGTCCGGTCAGAGTTTGGAAGGTTAATAGCAGTCATAGGTCAAGTATCCAGTGATACTAATGGCTATTGTTACAAATGTGTTCCTCAAGTCTAAGTCTTGAATCAGTCTGGCTATGTTTTTACCCTTTTATTTTTGTTATGTTGAATCAGTATGAAAGATAATTTTGAGACAACAGGGGGGTTCTAGAAAAAGCAAGTAGTTTAAAAATCAGTAGGTAGCACAAGTGGTCTACCAAAGCAGTTTCATAGTTGGCAAACAAGAGTAGGTCACTGCTGCCCATAATAAATACATTCAGTTTTAAAAAACTATTTGATTCCATTTTATTGAAGTAAATGGTTGATGATGCAATTATATACCTTATGTAGCCATATAAATTGTTAAATGCAGGGTTCCAAGAGACTTAAGATTCTAATGTCATGTTGCACTGTAATAAAATATTGATAAGCACACATGCATTTTTTCAGACACACCACAGATGAATACATATCAGAAAAGAATTTCTTTCATTCTCCTGCAGCAAGACATCTTCTAGAATCCACAGTCACTCAGTACTTTACCAGATGAATGAATAAACCGAGCTCAGCAGAACACAAGACATTTATCACTGTTAGCATCTGAATAATCCCATTGAATTAAGTACATGGTTGGAATGGGCTAATGTTCTCAGCATCTTGAAGGGTAGATCTTAAAGCCTGCAAATGATATACAGTCATAGATTTTAAAGCCAGAGGGGACCACCAGATCATCTACTCTGACTTCCTGTGTATCTCAAGTCACCTACACCACCCAGCACCTGCACACTAAACCCAATAATTGAAATTAGACCAAAGTATTGCAGCCCACAGAAAACTAGACTGTTATATGCCACAGGGAGCATTTAGGGGCGACTGCAGTGACCATTGCCCAAGATCCCAGCAATGGCAGGGAAATGGACATACCCAGATAATCCTGGTGGGCAACTCGCACACACTTACTGCAGAGAAAGGTGAAAACATCCCAAGGCAACTGCCAATCTGACCTGAGGGAAAATTCCTTCCCAGCCCCACATATGGTGATCAGTTTGACCCTGAGCAGGTGAGCAAGAGCCAGCCAGCCAAGCACCTGAGAGACAGAATGCTCGATGCCACCTCACACCATGGGCCCAGCCTTGGCCATCTATGATGCTTCAGAGGAAGGAGCCGAAACACACACACAGAATAGATTTGGCAGGGGAATCCCTGCCTTACCCTTGAGGTGGTTGGCTGAAGCTGCGAAGCATGAGCTTTTTAGGAATATATTTTTTAAGGCCAGATCCTCAGCTGGTGTAAATCTGCCCAACGCCATTGAAATCAATGCAGCTATATCTATTTATACCAGTTGAGTATCTGAACCTCAGAGTTTACATTGTTTATGTGAGAGGTTTAGTTTTTAAAACTAGTCATAACAAAATGCACTCAAACTGTATTTATTATGGACTGTATTTTAACGTGGGATCAGTTACAGTGCTATGAACGAACTACTCACATTTAGGTCTCATAGTGTCTCTAGTCACCAGAAACCGTTAATAATATACCATTATTATCACTTACTCTCTCTTTTCACACATGCACATATAAATACAGTTTAGACAGAGAGACATTACTTTGCTGGGAGAATCTAGTTGATGTGGACACAATGGCAAAATGAGGACAGATACATGCATGGAATTAAGTGGCAGGCTGCAACTTTTATTAAACTTTTAACACAAGGGAGGGGCGCTACCAGCCCATCACCCATACTCTGCTAAGCCAGAGTTTTGATTGGTTCCAGTGTGAGTTACAGGGCTCCTTACCATATAACTCGTAAATGGTGCCAGAGTTACAGGGGTCCTTCCCATATAATCCATAATATGGGGTAGGGTCTCAGCCAATCACTCAGGACTCAGTTCTCTCCGAGGGGGACAGAGGGTGCAGCACCTTGGCCCACGTGGCCATCTTGGCCCACAAAGTTTTACCTTGACCACAAAGGCCACAAGGTCTGATCCTATCACATGAGCCCAAGACCTATAACCAAAATCCCAGGTCTTTTACCTCTGGGAACCATTCACTTTATTCTCTTAACCCCACTGGAAACCAGCTGCAGGGTTGCAACAAGTAAGCAACACCATCCCAGTACTGCAGTTAGATACCATGTGTGTTCCTGCTTAACCCACTGTGACTTGCAGGTGCTGTGAGGAAGGCAAAAAACTCCTTGGTCCTCTGGAATTTGGCCTATGGGAGAAAAAATTCCTTCCTCACCAACTAAATAGGTGATCGGCTAGACCCACAGCCTCTGTCAGGCTGGGTTCCCATTCCTAGTTCGGGTGGGTAGGGTGGGCTGCTGGAAAGGAGCTGAAAGAGGTCCCTGTGCTGGGCTAAATCCTGGGAGCTGGGCAACGCTCTCCAATCAACACTCCTCTCCCCCAGCTGGCCAATGGGTGCCAGAGACTCCCATAGGAAGAGCTACATATTGTCCCTTGGCAAGTGCCTCATTCCCTTGCTATTGAGATTGTCCCTCTTTCACTAGTGGCCCCATCAATTTCTCCACCTGCTGATGTGGGTGGGTGACATTTCTACAAATTGAGATCCAAGTTGTGAAGCCACAGGGCTAGATTCTGACACTTTTCTTCAGGCTGAATAGCATCTTGCTATACAATTAGTTCCATTGAAGTCAGTGGAGCCATTCATGGAGTAAGTTGCTGTCCATTGTGAGGAATGACATCAGAATCTGTCCCAGGACAAGCAATTAGATTGTTTGCATTGTGAGATGCAGAAGAGGGAAACCCCTGCTGTACCCAGTATGTGAAAATACAGTACAAAATTCCAAGATGGATTTCAATATTGAAACCCAAAAATTTGTATAAACTTTCAAGATATCACTGAGATAACAGTAGCAATGTCCTGTCCAGATGAGTATTTACAACGAACACCACTTTTGTACACCATACATTTATTAACCTTTAGGCAGTGATGAGCTGCCAAAATCTTAACCGGTTTCCTCCTCACCCCACGAGGGGGTCATGGCCCATCCCGGCCCCCCGGGGACTCCTGCCCCATCCAACCCCCTGCGTTCCTTGATGCCCCCCCCCCGGACCCCTGCCCCATCCACCCCCCTCCCCTGTCCCCTGACTGCCCCCAAAACTGGTCAGGAGGGTCTTGTGGGCCACAACAGTGGGTGCCCACCCCGCCCCTAAGAACCAGAGGGACCTGCCGGGGGGTGAGGTGGGGAGTCCCGGTGGTGCTTACCTGGGGCGGCTCCCAGGAAGCATCCAGCAGGTCCCTCTGGCTCCTAGAGGTGGGGTAGCATAGCTGGGGGGGAGCAGGGGGAGCGACCGCTCCCCCCACTGATCACATCAAAAGTGGCTCCTTAGGCGCCGACGCCGTGGGTGCTCCAGGGCTAGAGCACCCACAGGGAAAATTTGGTGGGTGCAGAGCACCCACCGGCAGCTCCCTGCCCCGCTCCCGGCCCCAGCTCACCTCACCTCCGCTCCGCCTCCTCCCCTGAACGCCCTGCCCTTCTCTGCTTCTCTGCCCCCTCCTCCAGCTTCCCGCGATTGCTTGCTGCGGCGTGGGCGGCCCTCCTCGCGCCTCCCGCCCCAGCTCACCTCCGCTCCACCTCCGCCTCCCTGGGTCTGAGTGCGAAGCCGCCGCCTGCTTCTCAGCCCCCCCAGCTTCCCGCATGAACAGCTGATTTGCGGGAAGCTGGGGTGGGGGGGCAGAGAAGCAGAGCGGGGCGGTGCATTCAGGGGAGGAGGTAGAGGCGGAGCAGAGTGCTGGGGCTGGGTGCGGGGCGGGAAGCTGCCGGTGGGTGCTCTGCACCCATCAAATTTTCCCTGTGGGTGCTCCAGCCCCGGAGCACCCACTGAATCGGCGCCTAAGGCACCACTTTTGGTTGGTTGTTAAATTTAGAAGCCCTTTTAGAACAACCGGTTCTGAAAGGGCTTCTAAATTTAACAACCAGTTCTAGTGAACCGGCTCCAGCTCACCACTGCCTTTAGGTGAAAACTCTCTCCTGCTAGGGTGACTTTGTGATGGTTACATGTAATTAAGGAGTAGGAGGGAGCCTGTGGTTTACTGTTGAAGGCTGATTGACTCTCGTTCTAAAGGACAGTGAGCCTGTAATACAAAATTCTTGGTGAGCAATAGGAGTGCAAATATCTGTGTAACTGCCGCACGCATAGTATGGTTTAATTGATGTGGTGTGGAGTGGGTAGAAGAGAGAACTCCTGTGAATGTTTCTGAACTCACTGCATCTGTGACTTGTTTCTATCATGGATAATAATATGACTAAGCTACACATGGCAATGTTTTGCTTGCACAGCTGACCCTTCTAATTTCAGGGTATAAAGACAGGGAGAAGAAATGTGATATCATTGGAATAAATAACATTTCTTGCAGGAATCAGTATTTTATTTTTATGTTTCATTTATAAAGTAACACAAACTGATTCAGTACTTTACAAACAGAACAGGCTCCATTCTTACATGCTGAGAGACAAAACTTGACAAGAAGAGACAAAAGGAAACTGTTTAAGTCAAGGACGGTACTCAGAAATTATCGGTGAAGAAAAAAGGTAAGCAGCGTTTTGAGGAGAAATTAGTTTTCAAGGAGAGAATTGAAAGAGGGCATTTATGTCTATTGAAGCCAGTAAGGATTCAACACCTCTAAAAATCTGGTCATTGGTGTTTTTGCTTCTGGAGACTGTCCAAGCATTAGGGTCAAGTTCAGCATGTAACCAAGCGTATGAGTAGGAGATGAAGGGAACAGTGAGGAAAGAGGATTGATAGGAGAGTAGGAGGAAGTCACAACAGAGATAAAGATAGGGCCTTGAGGTAGAGTGAAGAGAGGTGTAAAGTCATGGAGGAAAAATCTACTGTAAACAGAGCAAGTGTTGAGCAAGGTATGGATGAGACTCTATCAGTGAGGAAAGAGTAGATTTCAACATTATTTTACAGGAAGAAGAGACCAGACTTGGCACAAGCTTGGATTCAACAGGAGAAAGAGTGAGGAGTTGAAGATAATGTATAGGTTCCGGTCCCAACATATTAGTGAGATAATCAACTTGTTAATCAGAATATGGAAGGAAGGAAGAGGAGAGATGAGAAACATTATTCCTGTTCCTTCTCAAGTCATCCAATAAAGATGTTAACAACACTTACCTCAGCTGTGAAAAGGCAGCACTAAGAGGCCCACAGTTAATTAATTTCTGACCCAATTTGGGCTGCTTCAAAATTGAAAGAATGTTGTAAAGATTTTCTTCCACATTCTCAATAGCAGTTTTTTAAATCCACCACTCTGGGGGCAAGCTAGTAATTTTGATTTTTCTTCGAGTTCTTGCTCATGTTGATTCCATTCTAGGTGTGTGCATGTGCAAGTTGTCAGAGACTTTTGCCTTAGCAGTATCCATAGAGCTGGCTGTCGTGCCCCCTTGAGTGCTGCACTCATGCGTCAGTATCTCAGGGGCTGCCAGCCCTACACCCTCTCAGTTCCTTCTTATTGCCTGTGGTGGTTGGTTGGAGTGCCTCTTTCCCTTGCTTTGCACGTTGTCAGCGTTTTTTTTCCTATTCTTTGGACCTCGTGTTCCAGCTGTAAATAGTTTGTTTAATAGTAGATTAGTTAGTAAGTAGTGTTACCCTCAGATTTTAGATGCCAGTTATGTTACCTACAATTTTTGTCTACATTTTAACTAAAGGATAAACAAGGTTGCGGCCCACTCTAAAGGAATTACCAGAATATTACTAGGGGGCTTGTCTCTGACCCGCAGAAGGCTCCCCAGAGCAAGCTAGTCTTGCTAACCCCTGGAAGGATATGGATACAGCCTTCCACTCAAGGATGGACACAGAAGCAGAAATTCTTTGAAAACAGAAATAGTTTATTGAAGGAATTAGGTATTTACAGAAAAAGAAGAAATGAGTAAAGCATGATAAAATGTAACGGAATTACATTTTAAAATAAAGTGGCGCAGCAAATAAAAGACACAGGCTATATACCATACATAACATATAACAGTGTGATCATTCCCTTAACGCTAGCATTTAACATTTAACATCCAATAACCACTGGGTAGGGGAAGATCTCACTCAAACCACTGGCATCCAGCTTTATTTACAGGCGAAACCCACACATTCCTGAATAATAGATGGAGAATTGCACTTCTGTTATTCTTAAGTACCACTGAACGGTCAAAGGTCCTTCTGTCTAAAAATGGAGATGTTGTCAGGGACGTTGTCTTCCCTCAGGAAGCTGTCAGAGCTGGTTCTGGCAGACGACTGAGGCAACAACGGTTACCCTCCAGCGGCAGTTAAGAGCTGCTGCTAAGGTAGACTGTTGGTTTGGTTGCTATAGCAGCCGTTGTCAGGGCAACCTCAGGAGTCTCCTGCTGCTGCGACTGCTGCTTGAGGCTCCTTGCAGGCAGTGGCTCCCACAGACCCCAAAGCAAATCCCACCCAGAGCCTTACAAGACTTCACCCAAAACCTGGCTAAAACCCTTTTCTTTCCAGGTAGATGTTCTTCAGGTAGCTTCTTTTCTTCAGAGGAGTCTTGCAGCTTCTGTTCTTCTTAAGGATCCCAAACCCACTACAACGTGCTGGCTGTCGGCCTTATATACTGGTTGCTCTCTCCAGGTCTGCTCATTAACATAATTTATTGGCCTGTCTCAGCCATCAGCTTCTAGCTTTCCAGCTCCTCTCCTATGACATCACATGGTCACATGTACGTACATGTGCTTGGTCACATGTACCCACATATGCTTGCCTGCCTAGCTTCACCCCCCACAAGATGTCATCTTGGATTCCAGAAGTTTCTAAAAGGTTCTAGAAAGTTCTGGAAGATCATTCTCTACTACTACATCATCCCTATATCTACCATTTTGGTCCACCATATTGTATCTTCTAAATTTAAACTATCACTAATTTCTACTTAATTAAAGCCTTAATCTTAAAACTAACTATTGCTTTATGCAAACCAAAGTGCCCTGATACTGTCACCACCCTAATTATGCAATTTGGAAAGATAAGATTTTTATGCTATTTAAATCCTTTATGAGGTTTTACTGCAAGCCTCTATTTAAGGTGCTGTAAGGTATTTCTAAACAGCTAAAAGCAAAATCTCTCATTACAGTAGCTGTTAAGTACTGTAGTTGGTCAGTGAGGGTCCCAGTGGGGACTTTGCCCCAGGCAGGGCATGCCCCAGTCCCTGGGTTTTAAGCCCCGTTCTGACTGCAGCAGACCTATGCCTCTTAATGACCCATATGGTAGCTGTCTGAACTGTCCGAGAGAATCTCACGCTAAAGAGAAGTGTTGCATCTGTAAGAACTTTCATCCCAGGACACAGAAAGAACGTGACATTTGCTTGAGGGCCCTTCTAATGGAGGCCGCTCACCGCCTAGCCTCGGAGTTGGCCTGGATGGACGCAACGCCCAGCACTTTGGCCTTGGTGCATAGCGCACCCCCAGTAATGGGCTCTTCCCGGCACCGATCCCCTTCGCCGGTGCCCAAGAAGAAGACTAAGAAGAGGGACCTAGCACTGAGCAAGTCGGATCAAGGGGCATTGGGCAAAGGACGCTGCTTGGGCCACCTGCCCATGCCTGAGCCGCAAGGGGGCATGCCTCCATGGATACCTACTACCCCTGTAAGGGATCCACAAACTGACTCCGGGGAGCAGTAGGTGACCCAGGCTGATGGCACAATCAACAGCCTCTCAGCCCCTGGCACCCAGGGAGCAATGGACTCTTCCACCACAGCCAGCACCGCGTGCAGTGATGGACTCCCCTGGAGTCGTTGGTTGTGAAGGCTCCATACGAGGGCAAGCCAGTCATGAAGGCCTTTCGGAAGGCAATTGAGTGCCGCTGGTCTCCGGAGCCAAGGCAGAGCCCTTTGTTGCTGCGTGCTTGGTCTCCACATCAGCTCAAGTCACTGGTTCGCTGTTATAGATTGCCAGCACCCAGAGGGAGACGCCAGTTGCCTTACAGTCGGCACTGGTCATCTTCGTGCCAATTTTCACCATCACTGAGACCTCAGGGACTGTCTGCAACACGGTGCTTCTCCCCCAACTCCCGGCACCGATCTGACCATTTGAGGCACCGGTCACCATGGTGATGGTTAGCCGCCAGGCTCAAGAGTCGATGGCCCTGCCCTTGTCTCCAAAGGAGGATTTCTCTGGCATGGAGAGGGAGTTCAGTCCCTCACCGAGACAGCACCATCATGACTGGGCTCCAGAGGTTGCATTTGCCACAGCAAGGCCAGTGGACAGCACAGTGGCCTTACTGGAATACCGGGGGCATGCCAATTATGCCAATGCCCCATCTCACCAGTCCTTGGTCACCACAGTGGACAAACCCCAGCCAGCACTGACAGCACCGGTGGCACCGGGCTCACTGCAGGAAGTGCTGGTGGGTGCTGAGGTGGAAGAACAGGTGCCCACCCTGAGACCCTCTTCCCCAGTGGGGGATGATGCCCTAGGCCCTCCCCGCAGTGGTTCAGTCATCCTCCTCTTTTTCAGACAAGGTGGTGGCAGGGCCCTCCCATACTAGCCCACTGGATGACTTTAAGGAGCACCAAGCCCTGCTCCGATGGGTGGCCACTAACTTAGACCCTGAGGTAGAAAATAATGGCGGAGCAATCAGATACTTTGTTCAATGTGCTCTCTGTGTCTACCCCTGCACGTGTTGTGCTCCCAGTGCATGAAGGGGTCCTGAACATTGCCAAAGCCTCTGGCAAACGCAGTCCGCCATCCCGCCCACTTCCAAGAGGGCTGAGAAAAAGTATTTTTTCCCCGCCCAGGTGTTCGAATATTTATATACCCACCCTTCCCTGGAGTCATTGGTTGTGTCGGGCCAACAAAATGGATAAGCAAAGACATGCCAGTTCCACCCCCAAAAATAAGGAGGCCAAGAGACTGGAACTTTTTAGAAGAAAAATTTATTGCGCAGCTAGTCTCCAATTCTGGAATGCGAACCACCAGGCTCTTTTGGGTTATTATAATTTTAACTGGTGGGACTCCCTCCACAGATTTAAGGACTCCATGCCCCAGGAGGTGGCCCAAGAGTTTGGGGCCCTTGTGGAAGAGGGTGCCGCAGCAGCTCAGTGCTCCCTCCAGATGGCCTGGGATGTGCAGAGCAGCCCACATGCCGTGATGTGGGCCTGTTAGTAAATGAAAATAAATCGACCCTCGTACCAGTGCAACGGATAGAGTTTATCGGGGCGGTTCTCGATTTCATGCATTCCTTCCAGAGAACTGTTTCTGAGCCATGTCGGATGTAATCTCCTGTGTGAGGGGCCACCCGCTCACCACCACCTGCACTTGTCTAAAGCTGGTACACCACATGGCTGCCTGTACTTACGTGGTCCGTCGCGCCCAGCTGTACCTCCAGCCACTGCAAGCGTGGTTGGTGTCGGTCTACATCCACAACAGGCTCAACCTAGACCTGGTGGTTCAGGTGCCAGATGACATCCGGGCATCACTGGCGTGGTGGTTGGATCCCGCATTGGTGTTGCAGGGAGTCCCCTTCGCGGCCCCGTCCCCTTCGCTAACTCTGGTGTCCAATGCCTCTGCCCTGTGCTGGGGAGCCCACCTGGGCGAATTCAGTCCACAGGGTTGCTGGTCTGGGGTCGACCACTCCTTCCACATAAATGTCTGAGAGCTCAGGATGGTTTACCTGGCCTGCCAGGCTATTTGGTCTCAGTTACAAGGCCCAGTGGTTCAAGTCCTGATGGACAACATGGCCATGATGTTTTATATCAACAAGCAGGATGGAGCCAGATCATCAGCCCTCTGCCAGGAAGCCCTCAAACTATGTGACTTTTGTGTGCATCATGCCATTCATCTCGTAGCAGCGCACCTTCTCGCAACCCGAAACATATTGGCAGGTTGCCTCAGCAGGACCTTTTTGTCTCGCCACCAGTGGTCTCTCCACCCTGATGTGGTCGGCCAGATCTTCCGAAAGTGGGGGTCTCCCCAGGTAGACTTGTTCGTGACTCACCAGAACAGGAAGGGCCACCTATTCTGCTCGTTTTGCGGGGTCGATAGGGGCTCCTTTTCGGACACCTTTCTACTTCCGTGGTCAGGGGCTCTGATGTGCACTTTCCTGCTGTTGTTGTGGCTTCACAAAGCCTCATGAAGATCACTCAGGACAAGGCAGGACAAGGCCAAAATTATCTCGATAGCCCCAGCTTGGCCTCTCCAGCACTGGTTTGGCTCACTCATGGACCTGTTGGTGACGACTCCGCTTTAACTGCCCCTCTGGCCAGATCTCCTATTGCAGAATCACAGCCGGTTCCTCTTTCTACGGAGAGAGTGAGAGAACAAACACATGACAGATGGGTAGTCGTGTTGCTTAATGCATTACTGGAAGGTGCTCAGGTACTATGGTGATGAGCGTGTAGGACTTCAGATTTTCAGTTTTATCCAATAAACACTGGAAAAACACTGGAAATGATTACTTATATCTAAGGGCTTGTCTAGATAGAGTAGTAATGTGGACTACGGGAGTGTGATTTCTAAAGCATACAAACATGTTGTGCATTAATTTGTCCACGTAGGCCCTGCTGGTGCCTACTAAAGATTTCCTAATGCAGTTTAATGTAGTGCTGTTTGAAACACTCCAAGCACCCTGGTAGGCTGTCTGTCTTTGTGTGCAGCTCAGCCTGCCAGCTAAGAAACATCTAATTCAGGGTAACAGATGCTCAAACTAGTATCCTAAGTCTCTCAACACATCAGCCCTTCCTCTGGACTCTTCAAACTCCTTGCTCAGCATTGGTCCCGGTTCAATGGGTGTAGTGTACTAAACTGCCGAGTGACTGACTGACGACCATCTGCAGCAGCACTCTCCACCCAGGCACTGCAACCCTAGTCCTGACCTGGTGAAGAGGGGAGGCCCCAAAGTGTGTGTGTGTGTGTGTGTGTGTGTGTGTGTGTGTGTGTGTGTGTGTGTGTGCGGAGGGGCTGGAGAGAGAGCCTGCCCTGCGCTTACCCCATAGCTGTGGCTCCTGTCAGAAGGGCTGGGCCTAGCTTCCTGCTCTGGGCATTCTGAGCTGGTATATTGGGTCACAGTGGCACTCAGGTTTGGCATAGCAATCCCTCAGTGATGCTTTGACCCAGTGCACCAGGTTGCAACGCATGAAGCTGGGCCCACTCCAATAGGACAGGAGCTGCCACTGCAGGGGGGTTCATGATTTCTCTTGGTGCAATTGAACCCGTGAACCCCCACTAAAGCCACCTCTGTTTGTCAACTACTCTGGAGTCTTCTCCCCAGCTCTGATATTTGAGCCTTGGCCTCTGAGACTGAGTCTCCCTGAGGTATCTGTTCTCCTGCACACTCTGGCTCAGGTTCCTTCACAGGAGTCCCTCTGCTTCCTGTGGTTCCTCCCTTCAAATTGAACTCTCTCCCTTCTATGAGGCCCAGGTGGCCATTAAGTTATCACCTGATGTCTCAATTCCAGCCCCTCTGGCTAAGAAGGAACTAATTAATTACAGCACAGGTGCAGTAGATGTAACTAATTGGTTGTTAAATCTTTCTATCCTATGATAAGATTTTCACCCCATCACGTGGCCCCAGTGCCACAGAGCCATAACAAAGAGATGGTCCCTGCCATGAATCCGATAAAGTGAGCTGTAGCTCACGAACGCTTATGCTCAAATAAATTTGTTAGTCTCTAAGGTGCCACAAGTACTCCTTTTCTTCCTGCCATGAAGGGTTTACAGTCTCAGTATAAATCTTTACAGTCACAACCTCTGCTTTTCACTGTCACTATGGAATTCTTTGCCCAAGCAATATGGCAGGAGTTCATAGAATCATAGAATCATAGAATATCAGGGTTGGAAGGGACCCCAGAAGGTCATCTAGTCCAACCCCCTGCTCGAAGCAGGACCAATTCCCAGTTAAATCATCCCAGCCAGGGCTTTGTCAAGCCTGACCTTAAAAACCTCTAAGGAAGGAGATTCTACCACCTCCCTAGGTAACGCATTCCAGTGTTTCACCACCCTCTTAGTGAAAAAGTTTTTCCTAATATCCAATCTAAACCTCCCCCATTGCAACTTGAGACCATTACTCCTCGTTCTGTCATCTGCTACCATTGAGAACAGTCTAGAGCCATCCTCTTTGGAACCCCCTTTCAGGTAGTTGAAAGCAGCTATCAAATCCCCCCTCATTCTTCTCTTCTGCAGACTAAACAATCCCAGCTCCCTCAGCCTCTCCTCATAAGTCATGTGCTCTAGACCCCTAATCATTTTTGTTGCCCTTCGCTGGACTCTCTCCAATTTATCCACATCCTTCTTGTAGTGTGGGGCCCAAAACTGGACACAGTACTCCAGATGAGGCCTCACCAGTGTCGAATAGAGGGGAACGATCACATCCCTCGATCTGCTGGCTATGCCCCTACTTATACATCCCAAAATGCCATTGGCCTTCTTGGCAACAAGGGCACACTGTTGACTCATATCCAGCTTCTCGTCCACTGTCACCCCTAGGTCCTTTTCCGCAGAACTGCTGCCTAGCCATTCGGTCCCTAGTCTGTAGCGGTGCATTGGATTCTTCCATCCTAAGTGCAGGACTCTGCACTTATCCTTATTGAACCTCATCAGATTTCTTTTGGCCCAATCCTCCAATTTGTCTAGGTCCTTCTGTATCCTATCCCTCCCCTCCAGCGTATCTACCACTCCTCCCAGTTTAGTATCATCTGCAAATTTGCTGAGAGTGCAATCCACACCATCCTCCAGATCATTTATGAAGATATTGAACAAAACCGGCCCCAGGACCGACCCCTGGGGCACTCCACTTGACACCGGCTGCCAACTAGATATGGAGCCATTTATCACTACCCGTTGAGCCCGACAATCTAGCCAGCTTTCTACCCACCTTATAGTGCAGTTATAGAGTTACAGAAGTTAATGGTATAACACACAAAGTTGTACAATATGGTCATAATACTATGTTTTTAAAATATAACTAATCCTATTTCAAATCCATTAATGGATCTTTGCAACTGTCTTGGAAAATATCTGGGCTTATATGGAATTTGCAAAAAAGGGGGAGCATTAGCAATTTCCTTTCCTCAAACTAATTTCAGTGTTTAAAAGAGAAGTGTACCTACGCAAAGCAATGAAAGACTGTGGAGTTCAGATCACTGACTCTTTCATTTGAATTAGAGCTCTCATCTTGCTATACTGATTAAAGAGCTTGGTCACTGCAGGTCATATCTTTCATGGTACCATGAATAACCATGTTTAAAAATGAATATTTATTCTAGTCTTATTTATCTGTTTTAATCCTTCCAGATTCTTTTAAAATCATACTAAACACATAATTAAATTTACTTGGGCTAATAGCTACGCCCCAATCAGTGAAGACTGCTTCTGGCAGATAAAAAAAAATGGAAGATTAGCCGTGCCCTAAATTTGTATTGCTATTTTCTAGCTTAAACAAAAACTCTATTTGATTTCTATTGTTTTAATTCTCAACAAAAGTGGACTGAAATGGAGACATATGGTCCCTAATTTTACTTTAAATATATGGGGCCAGATTTTCAAAAGAGCTGCGACCTTTGGATGCTGAGTTCTTGAAAATAAGGGTAGTTGAAAAACCTCTCTAGATAGCTGCTTCCTTCATACCACAAGGACACCCATCAATATGTCCCCTTTAACTTTCTGTTCTGTTCCTCCAGAGCGTGGTTCCTAGTAGGTTACTATCTGATAATAATTCAGTGCTTCTTGTCAGGTTGAAAGCCTTCTGGTTCTCTTTGCCCTTTTGGTCACAAATTACGAGTTGGATTCTTTGGTTTCAACATTCTCTAGTTCTCTTATCATCGATCCTTCCTCTTGTGGTGCCTGTAGCAGGGATTTCTGAATCTGGATGCCTAGAAAGTCTTGTTTTGTGGATGCTGCACAGTGTTGATATTTACACTTCCAGACCACATACCTTCTTCTCCAGTATGGCTACTAACTTGCACTTCATACACCAGAAAACTCTTCAGGTCTTCTGGCAGAAAGGAAAACATAGCACATCTAAGGCAGGCTGCAGCAGTGGTTCCCTCATCATCCATATCCACTCCCTGGTGCAGAGCCATATCTAGAAGGAACACTCCATCTCCAAACTTTCTCTGAAACTGTCCTGTTTGCTCCTCTGTTTACCTGGCAACTGACTTATACGTTAAACCTTGCTGCTTAGCTCCAACCCTTTACTGACATAGAGAGATTAATCTCTGAGTTCAAACAGGGGGTCTTATCATACAGCCAAGGGTTTGAGCCACATGCTCCTCACAGAGATGCGAACAAACAGAACATTCAACAGTGTTCTGGAAGTAAATACAAAATCATGGCTGATAAAATTTGCAGCTGATCCAAAGATTGGTGAAGTAGTAAGTAAAGATGTCAGGACAGTTATACTGAGCAATCTGTATCAGTTGGTAACATGGGCCCTTTCAAACCAAATGCATTTTAATACAACCAAATGCAAATTTATACATCTAGGAACGATAAGGTGACCAGAGAGCAAATGTGAAAAATTGGGACAGAGGGTGGGAGGTAATAGGAGCCTATATAAGGAAAAGACCCAAAAATTGGGACTGTCCCTATAAAATCGGGCCATCTGGTCACCCTAAGGAATGAGGAACTTCAGGCTAAACCTACAGAATAGGGGACTGTGTACTGGAAATAGGGTGACCAGATGTCCCAATTTTACAGAGACAGTCCCGATATTCAGGGCTTTTTCTTATATCGGTGCCTATTTATGCCCCCCTCCCCCCCACTGTCCTGATTTTTCACACTGGCTATGGTCATCCTACCTGGAAAGTAGTGACTTTGATAAGGATTTAGGGGTCATAGTGGACAAGCAACTCAATGTTGAGCTCCCAGTGTGATGCTGGGGCAAAAAAGGCTAATGTGATCCTTGGATGCATAAACAGGGGAATAGGAGTAGGGAAGTGATTTTTCTCTGAATACAGCAGTGGTGAGACCAATGCTGGAATACTGCATACATACAATTCTGGTGTCCACGCTTCTAAAAGGATGTTAAAAAATTGGAGAGGGCGCAGAAGGGGGCCACAAATTGATTCAAAGGCTGGAGGAAATGCCTTACAGGAAGAGCCTATTAAAGAGCTCAGTCTGTTTACCTTATGGAAAAGAAGACTGAGGAATGAATTGATTACAATGAATAAGTACCTTCATGGGCAGGAAATACTGGGTACTAATGGGCTCTTCAATCTTGAAGAGAAAAGCACAATAAGAACTAATGGCTGGAAGCTGAAGCCAAACAAATTCAAATTAGAAATAAAGCACAAATTTTAAACAGTGACAATGATTTAACCACTGGAATAAACTACCAAGGGAAGTGGGGGATTCTCAGTTTCTTGATGTTTTCAAATGAAGACTGGATATCTTTCTGGATGTTATGCCTTAGCCAACACAAGTTATGCTGAAGTCAAACACAAGTTATTGGGCTCAATACAGGAGAACTGGGTGAAATGTATGACCCGTGTTATACAGGAGGCCTGACTAGATCATCTAATGGTCCTTTCTGTCCTTAAACTGTATGAATCTATGAAATGTCAAACCAGAACCAGCTGGGTGGAGCTGGTTGAAATTGTAAGGGTTTTTTTAAAATAGCCCTTTAATTGATAGTATCAAAGTGATTCAAATTTTTCATATACTGAAAAATTGGAATTGCTGCTTGTTGCAGCTTCCTGTGGTTTTTTAATTCAGTGAGACATGAATGCAGCTGTGTCATCTTGAATGGTGTGGGAATTTCTCTCATATACATGGTTTATTTATAGACTTGGCAGAATTCATTTTTTAAAAACAATTTTGATGGAAAATATCACAATTTATTTTAAGCATTGTTTAAAAATTTACATCTATTTAAATGTTCACAGTTGTACAACATTATGAGTTTTAATCATTTTTAAAAATATTTATCAGTTGAAATTTTCACAGTGGTGAGAAATTATGGGGGAGGTCAGACAATAATTATTTAATGACATTGAGATTCAATAAGTTAAAGCTTTATAACTGTTAAAACACAAATTGTCAAAATTGTGAAAAATGTTGCACAGTTCTGCCTCTGAGTGAATAACAAAATCATGTCCCGACTAGAGCAGAGCCAGCTGGTTCAGATAAAATAAGAACCAATCCAAATCTTCATCTATCTCTAGTCTAATCAAACCTGAACTGCCCCAGGTATTCTTATTATAGCAAGGGCTCTGTAGAAAAAGTAATACAATTTCTTGCTGTATTACTTTCTTTTTCTGAGGAAATTGTCTTCTTTTCTTGCCCCAGTCCCATCCTGCAAATTATTCCAGTTCATGCTTCCTGCTTCCATGAGGAATTTGGACCCATAGACTGTGCCCCTCACCTTTCTGATAAGTTCAAGAAACAGAAACTTCTGATAGTTTTAGTCTAACAGTCTAATGGTCTATTTTTAGATCCCGTGTCTGTTGTCCTTCTTTGAGTAAAGCAGAAGCAGGTGTCAGTATATAGCTGGTTTCTTGGGGAAAAGTTCGAGAGTTGTAAAAAAAAAAAAAGTGACATATCCTCCTAGTTCTTCTACATAAGAACAAACCAAGGCCCCGATCTTGCAACTAGTTGCATGTGGGCAGAGCCATTGAAGACTGTAAGTGCAGAGCTCCACAGAATTCACTGGGGTTCACTAGGGCCCGGAGGTCCACCTGCAGGCATCATGTCACAAGACTAGAGCTTAAGGCCCTGATCCCACAATCAGAACCATGTGGATGGACTCTTGTGTGATGTTGCACCCCATAATGCTTTATAGAAATATGCTTATGAGTGTAAATATGACATAACTGGAATATGTTTTAGGCTAGATATGCCATGTAACATATCTTTGCAAAGATTATGATCTACTGAATATATTCATCCTACTTGCATGCATGTATCATTTTTATAGCTGAAGTTATGAGTTAAATACAAGTTATTCTTGTATTTAAAGTGTTTGATGTAGGACACACATAAGGCAGATTTGGTCAACATAGTGTGAATGGGGTTATTCAAGTAATTGGGAGTACTTAACTAGCAATGGACTTTGGGAGATGCCAATCCACATCTGAGCTTTCCTGGCAACGTTCAAACTAACATGTAAACAATGGCGTCAGCCTGCAAAAAGCTGAATCATTCATAGACATTTGACTTGCCCAGGTGGCTACAGACTCCATCTTGTTGCTGTGATTTTGCACAGGAGAACAAAGGGGTTTATGCCCACAAGAGAGAGAATATAAAAGGCCCTGGAAACCCCTCTATTTTATCTTCAGCTGGCTCAAAAGATAGCCTCTCCACCCCAAAGAGTTGCCTGAAAGAAACTGGAACAAAGACAGTAATTACGGGGGTGTGAATGATTGCTGGGCCCAGACTAGGAAGGAGTCTAATCTGTGAAAGAAGCTTATTGGAACATCTGTGAGGGTGAGATTTACCAGCATTTAGTTTCCTACTGTATTAGGCTTAGACTTGCGTGTTTTTGTTTTATTTTGTTGGTAATTTACTTTGTTCTGTCTGTTATTACTTGGAACCACTTAAATTCTACTTTTTATACTTAATAAAATCCCTTTTGCTTATTAATTGACCCAGAGTTAGTAATTAGTTTCTGGGGGAGCAAACAGCTGTGCATATCGCTCTTATATGTTATATAGTGTTATAGAGGGCAAACAATTTATGAGTTTACCCTGTATAAGCTTTATACAGAGTAAAACGGATTTATTTGGGGTTTGGATCCCATTGGGAATGGGGTGTCTGAGTGCTAGAGACAGGAGCACTTCTAAAGCTGTTTTCAGTTAAGTCTGCAGCTTGTGGGGGACGTGGTTCAGACCTGGGTCTGTGTTTGTAGCAGGTTAGTATGTCTGGCTCAACAAGACAGGGTACTAAAGTCCCAAGCTGCCAGGGAAAATGAGCTCAGAGGTAGTCTCAGCACATCAGGTGGCAGGGGATCTCTGTGACCCAACCCGTCACACCTTGTACCAGTATAGAGTTTCAGTGAATTCAATAATGAACCCTCAAAAGAGAGAGATAGAGAACATTTGGAAAATCATCACAGGTATTTGGGGGAGGTCAGTAATAAGTTGCCTCTGGAGATGTTTAACAGTTCACTTGAAGAAGTACTAGCAATCAATGAGAAATCTTTCCACTGACAGCAAAAGGTTTCTAACAAGACTTTCAAAGCAATCTACACCAACAATGCAGGTCAGCACAGGTGGATTTACTGTCTGAAATTGATCCAGCTTGGCAAGGGTTAGTCCATTTTTTTAAAGAATAATTTTATTTTGTCTTCTGTAGTGTCATCTGATTGTGACTGCATTTTTAAGATTAATAAACCAGACAGCGATGCTGAAGTTTAATTAAGGCTATAAAGTTTTTGTGCTCTCTGATGTGACTCAAGCAACTATAACCTATAGGAAAAAGTTCTGGTTCTTTCAACCAGAAATAAAACATATCAATGGAGAATTTAGAGTTTTATACTCTTCTCACTATTGGATTAAGGGGAATAATCAAGGTTTATTTTGTGATCCCTATGAAGGTTCAGACTTTCTGAGGGAGAAACTGGCTAAACACTTTAGTTATTTTTCTGAGTTTAAAACAATATCAGGCAGGGCTGATGAGAAAAGATACTTAGGGACACCTCCTAAATCTAGATTAAATCTAGAATAATATCACAATACATTGGGACAAAGGGAAAGATGCCTGTGCGTAGTTCTGTCCTATTTCACTTTACTAACATCTGATTCATCTACTAAATTGCTGAGGGAAGCGGTGGCCAGCACATTCCTCGGCCCGCACCACTTCCTGCAGCCCCCATTGGCCTGGAACGGTGAACCGCGGCCAGTGGGAGCTGCGATTGGCTGAACCTGCGGACGCTGCAGGTAAAGAAACTGTCCCGGCCCGCCAGCAGATTCCCCTGATGGGCCATGTGCCAAAGGTTGCCAATCCCTGCCATAGACAAATGGCCTAAGTCAGTGGCTTTCAACCTGTGGTCCGCAGACTATATCTAAGATTTCTAAAGGGGTCTGCACCTTTATTCAAAAATTTTTAGGGGTCTGCAAATGAAAAAAGGTTGAAACGCACTGGCCTAAATCCTCTAGTACAGGCTGATGTGGCAGTACCTGTTTTAAAATAGTGAGTACCCCAAAGCATTGAGTGTGGTAATGAGAGGGGCATTGGAAGGCTGTCTAAGAAGTGGCTTTGGGTTACGATTTCCATGGAAAGAGAGAAACCGCTCTCCAAAGAGACCGTAGGAAAGGTAATACTTGATTGTGGCAGGCAGACTCCATGTGGCACCTCAACAAATCCATGTGTGATCCTACGCATTTCTGATATGCCTTGTAAAGATACAGATGCAACTCTGAGTGTTCTATGCCCAAATGCAAGTACGTTTGTATGGGTAAATTTGTATGGGTAACTATTCCTCTGGAATGTTTTGAAGCACAGTATTCATCCAGCTTGCCTGCAGTCCCTGTAGATGAACTGGCAGAGATAAGTCATTCCCTTACAAAGGGCTGGCTTTTGGCTACCTGAAGCTGGTCCAAGACTCTGTCCAACCCAGGCATAACACAGCTTGTCACCCTTTCACTGGATGTGGCTGATTGGCCAGAGATTATTAGGGTGGTGTTGTTTATTTCTAATACGATAGCACCTGAGATCCCAAAGAAGGATCAGGACCCTATTGTGTTTGGCACTGGTCAGATAAATAACAAAGAAGACAGTTCCTGCCCCAGAGAGCTTACAGTCTAGGTATCAGACAGGATACAACTAGTGGACAAAGCAGACAGAATCCAGGAATGTGGGAAGATGACATAACAAAGAGTGCCATATTAAGGCATTGTGAGGTCCCCTATGGCCCTTCACCCCACCATTGCAATGCCAATGCCCCTGCTTCGAGTGGTGTTGGCAGAGGGTTTCCTCTTGTGCCCAAGAAGCAGGGGAAGCAGTATGGGTTCCCCTTCTCTGTACAGATACCACTACCCACACCCAATTTTTACTCCAGCAGCAAGAATATATCTGAGTGAGAGGGCTGGGTCCACTGCATTTTCCTTCTCCTTCTCCTGCCATTCAGAGTCCTCTGCAAGGGTGTGTTTGGCAGAGGCCCCCAGAAAGGTGGAGTTGGAATTGATATCCCATGAAGATGAGTGGGGTAGTTCATATCTCTTTGAGATTTTGGTCCAGGCTGTCTGCAGACTCAGGCATACTCTACAATATCGGTTATACTTGGTCTAAGCCTTTCTCTGCACCCATGAAAATTACTTTTTTTTTAAGTGAAAAAGCTTCTCTCCCGATGTACTTGCTTGACTTCAGGGACTGAGGTCCCAGACATAGGACTTAATTTGGCCCCAGGGACAAAATGAACAGAATTTAGGAGAAAAATTGAAGTCTTGGCTCAGAACTTGCCCAACCGATGACATAGTTAAATAATGATTGAAAGGCTGATAACAGATTGCTTATTAGCAGGAAGTAATCAAGTTCACAGATTCCCATGCTGTGTCAATGAGGAGAAGGAGTAATTCTTTCTGGAGGGGTTTTGGAGTGATCTGTAAATCGGTCCACAATATTATTCTAGTACCTACCAAAACATTCCTTTAGAGGACCATTATCTATTCTGTTTTCTAGAAAATGTTGGTGAGAATTCTGCTGGGATTGTAGATGCCTCCAGTGATCATGTACACTGTATTTGTGACAGGTTTCAGAGTAACAGCCGTGTTAGTCTGTATTCGTAAAAAGAAAAAAGAAAAGGAGTACTTGTGGCACCTTAGAGACTAACCAGTTTATTTGAGCATGAGCTTTCGTGAGCTACAGCTCACTTCATCGGATGCATAGCATATCGTGGAAACTGCAGAAGACATTATATACACACAGAGACCATGAAACAAAACTTCCTCCCACCCCACTCTCCTGCTGGTAACAGCTTATCTAAAGTGATCATCAAGTAGGGCCATTTCCAGCACAAATCCAGGTTTTCTCACCCTTCCCCCCCCCCCCACACACATACAAACTCACTCTCCTGCTGGTAATAGCCCATCCCTCTTTGAAACCTCTCAATGGGCTATTACCAGCAGGAGAGTGAGTTTGTGTGTGTGTGTGTGGGGGGGGAAGGGTGAGAAAACCTGGATTTGTGCTGGAAATGGCCCTACTTGATGATCACTTTAGATAAGCTGTTACCAGCAGGAGAGTGGGGTGGGAGGAAGTTTTGTTTCATGGTCTCTGTGTGTATATAATGTCTTCTGCAGTTTCCACGATATGCTATGCATCCGATGAAGTGAGCTGTAGCTCACGAAAGCTCATGCTCAAATAAACTGGTTAGTCTCTAAGGTGCCACAAGTACTCTTTTTCTTTTTTCTTTTTACTGTATTTGTGGATGCCTCAACTAATACAAAGGTACCAGCTATTTACATACTTGAACAGGGTGTTTCTAATTATCTGAACAGCCACAGCTCCACTGTTCGTATGAAGGAAAGTTTGGGAAGCCCACTTAGCACATTCTTACTTCACTTCTTGGGAGAAAGGAAAGTTTCTGGAAATATAATAGTAAATAATTATCTGTTAGTTTTTTTAAAAAAAAGATGTTGAAGAACTTGGGATCTTTTTATTGGTCTGTTCAGGCTTCCTGCATTCCAGGAAGTAGTTGTGTTTGGACAGTAAATGTTAGTGCTTTGTCTTTGGATCACACCAAACTCTACTGCCCTCGGAAGTTGTACACAGATAGTCATTTCCCTCTCTCTCTGCCTTATATTTATACTACTTCGAGATGCCAGGGATTTGATGGAGGAAAGTGGGTATAGTTTGCAATCCAGGCTGGTTCTGTGATGTTCTCTCATTTGAAGAGCAGGTAACATCATGTAAGGGGAGGAGAGAATAAGGACAGTAACTTAACCTTCAAGTTTCAGGAGCTGAAAAGTAAATGTAGGAAGATGGCTCCAGAGAGAGGAGAAAAAAATAAAATAATTGTTGTGTTACAGGAAAAAAATTATGACATTCACTTCAAAGAGTGAAGCAGTTAAAAAAACAATTGAGACATTAAAATAAAAATACTGTTGCTACTGAGAGACGTTTATGTTCACAGCTAAAGGAACTTAATGCATCACAAAAATCCTTTCTCCTCCTTGAAGAATGAAGCAGCCTCACTCAGTGTTTTTCTGATTGGCAGAAGGCATAGGGGAGTATATATTACCAGTGCTTGCTAGTGGCTGAAGGCAGAAGTTATAGTTTTGTGCAGAACTAAACTAATGTAAAATACAACTATGACCATTCTTGCAATGGATAGCATGAAAATCGGCAGGAGTTACAGTAGCAGTACAAGTCTTATCCTCGAATGAATGAAAGGAAAAAATAATAATTATAATAATATTTGAATTACCATAGCACCTTTGAACCCCAAACACTGTCTAGGACCCCATTGTGTTGGGTGCCGTAAACACAGAACAAAAAAACCCAGCCTCTGTCCCAAAGAGCTTACAGTCTAATTATGGATTAAACTCTACTTCTTTTACTAATCCAAGTGTTGCCATAGTCTCCTGATTTTTATAGCCCTGTAACAGTTCCTTTGAGTTCAGTTGTTGCCTGACATTTTAGAGGTTAATAATGTTTGTACTGCTGGCCAATTGACCTGACTGCTCCAGAATCAGGCTACACAGAACTAAAACTACGGAGCTCAATATCTTGTGGGGAGCCTCGGGGTGGATGGCAAGGACACTCACACTGAGGACAAAGTAAAGCCTTAGATATCTTTCTTAGAATAATGGACAAAGCCAGAAAAGCTCCAAGCCTCATCAGAAGATAAGAGGAATACAGTACTGAGGCTCTCTGTGGTTTCATTATATGCATAAGCTCTTAGATCTGCATACTCACACCCTTCCTTGAGGACCTGGTAAGAAGAGACAAAGTAGCTGCCCTGTCTCTCGTATACTAGTGATTCCAGTGGCCCAAGTTCCTCAATGAGTTGAAGGGTCAGATGGTAGAAAGCGCAGAGCAAAAGATGGAGAACTGCAAAAAAACCTCCTCCACATGGTAGGTGGTCCTGTTATCGGGCCTGAGCTACTGTCCAACCTACCATGCCCAAATCTAGGTTCCTCACTCACATAATGTTAAGATGTACTTATTCTATAGGTTAACATATTGATATGTCTAAATGCCATCTTAACTCATTGTCATGCCTGTCACTTCTTGCTTACCCAGAATTGCAGCTATTACTTCCATCTTCCTTGCAGTAGCATTTACTGGTAAATTCTAACTCCTACCAATTGAGCAAGCTATCCTTAGTTCCTAAAATCTAAAGGTAACCGTTAAACCATTTATCTATGCCAAAGGTTACAGACCCACTTAACCACACTTATGCAAACATATGCTAGCTTGCTTAAGCTAAAAGTTTTGCAGGGTACAGGCCTGCATTACAGTTTTCCTGCATTACAGCTGAATATAATAAAGGCAGAATATAATAAAGGCAAGGCAGTAAATATAATACAGGCATGCTAGCCCTACACAGTTGATTTACAGACATGAGTAAGATTAGCCCACAACAGGAAGTAATTATAAAAGAAAGAGAAAACAATAACAGAGTAATATTTAACTAAAACATTATTTAGCAGAGTTTATTCCCTCAAATCCCCTTCCTCTTCCTTTGCCATCACTGTCATAATAGTATGGTTGAGGTCCTGATCAAGATCAAGGCCCCATTGTGCTATGCCCTATTTAGAAAAAGAATAAGAGTGATTCCCTGCCCCAAAGAGATTACAGTGTAAATAGAGGAGAAAAAAGACAAAGGTTGGGAGAAAGGAAATAATATCCCCATTTTACTGATGCTGGGTTGAGGCACATAGAAAGCAAAGAACCTCCTCAAGATCCAGTGCCCTAATCACAAGACTATCCTTCCTGGGATTGCTTGCAGAAGAAGGTGTGATTGGGTCCACTGTTGTTCTTGTTAGGCAGACATTTGTTTCTCTTTACTCACAGTATCCACATTTATAAATTTGAAATAATAATAATAATAAATGATAATTAATCATAATTAAAAATGACAAAAAAATCCTCATTTTTGGATCAATGACAGACGGTAGAATTTTTTTAAAAGGTGGTGGGAAATTGTGAAAATGTCTCCCTCTTTCCTCCCAACCAGGTTTAATCTGCACAGTTTGTTACCATGCTGTATTTTACTACTTCATAATAGTGCTTTAGATGGTACCTGCTCATCCAAGCTTATGCTGAATTACAGTGTACAGTATTACATGTTACAGTTACCCACAATGAATTCAACCAGATTAACCAGATTAACATTATTTCAATGAGCAAATAAACTTGACAACCTTTCACAGATTTCTGTGTATTTGTCCAGCTAATCTCTTCACTGGATTTTCATTAATTTTCGTATATTTATCCAACTAATCTCAGTTTTAATCTCTTATATTGTAGTTGTAGTACTATGTTCTCTATAGGCTTCAATACCTATACAGAAGTCTCTTTCTTGGAAGATGTAAGGAAACACACTGACAGAAAACAAAACTCCCCTATAAAACATGTTACACTGTGCTCTGAACAATGGATCACATCAGCACGTAAGCCATCACTGTCTCACAATATTGCTTTTGTGAATAGTTGTTACATTTGCATTCTTCATTCATTATACAAAGGAAGATTGACTAAAAGCCTGCTAAATGGTTTGGAATTATTCCAGTCTGTGAGGGCATTGTTTGCAAATTTCTATCTAGCATAGTACGGAGTAGTACTGAACCAAAGGAAAGCAGTACTAGAGTTTATGCAAGGACATGGAATTTTCCACTGATCAAGAAGAGTTCAAAATCCTGCAGGGACATACAGTGGTAGGAGACCATACAAATAACTCCCTTGTGCGCTGAGTAACATTCAGGTAGAGGTTAATGTGAATTGCAGTTACCAGAAAAATTCAGGCTGTCCAAGCTTTTGAAGCTATTACAATCTCATTGTTTTAACCCAACTTCAGCTCACTTAATGCCATATGATTTTTTTAGTGGTAGCACTCATAATATATAATGTACTTTCCAAACGTACAAGAAGACACAGCCCCTGTGTGCTGTATCAATGATCTAACATTTTGTTAAAAATCCTAACAAGGGAGGAAAAAAACCCCTGATCCATAATTTTAGTCATTTGTTTGTAAGCATTTTTATTGCAGTCCACAACTGTAAAGTAGGTATTGTGTTTTTTAAAAGCCTTGAAACCTTATCCTATTATAAAGGAAGCCCCGGAAGAATGTTATTATGCTGGAAGGCGGGTGTCTTTGTTCTCGAGCAGGGGTTCTCAAACTTCATTGCACCGCGATCCCCTTCTGACAACAAAGATTAGTACATGACTCCAGGAGGCGGGACCAAAGCCTGAGTCCATCCAAGCCCCACCACCCTGGGCGGGGGTGGGGGGCAAAGCCAAAGCAAAAGGGCTTCAGCCCCACACAGGGGGCCTGTAACCTGAGACCATCCACCCCAGGCTGAAGCCTTTGGGCTTTGGCCCTGGGCTTGGGCTTCAGCTTCGGCCCCGGGCCCCAGCAAGTCTAATGCCAGCTCCGGCGACCCCATTAAAATGGGGGTGGCGACCCACTTTGGTATCCCAACCCACAGTTTGAGAACTGTTGATCTAGAACAATCAGAAACCTGAAGAAAAGTTCTGTGTGGCTCTCTCACCAACAGAAGGTGCTCTAATAAAAGATATTACCTCATCCACCATGTCTCTCTAATATCCTGGGACCAACAGAGCTACAGCTACACTGCATGAAACTGATAGGCATTCTAACCACATTCCATTCAGGTTAAACTGAGGGAACAAGTAAATATGCCTTTGTTTAGTGAGTCAAGGTGGGTGAGGTAATATCTTTTACTGGACCAACTTCTGTTGGTGAGAAACAAGCTTTTGAGGCTACACAGAACTCTTCCTCTGGTCTGGGAAACGAAGTCCCTGTCTACACTGGTAAGTTTGTGTGCAGTAAAGCAGTTTTGAGCGCTGTAACTCCTGAGGTGTACACACTGCCAAGCCACTTAGTGTGCAGAAGCTGTGCAGGTGCAGCGCTCTAAAGAAAACACCCCATTGAGAGGCGTAGAGCTTTCTGCGCCGGGGCTACAGCACTGCGGTGCCAGTGTAGACACCCTGGTCAATTACAGCATGGTGATAGGCCTCCAGGAGATGTCCCACAATGCCTGTTCTCACCTCTCTGGCCATCGGTTTGAACTCTACTGCCCTGGCCTCAGGTGACCAACCTTCATTCCCACCCCATACATTCCTTTGCAAATTTGAAAGTCCCCTTCCTGTTTGCTCGGTGATGCATGCAGTGGTCACAGCACATCTTTCCAGGTGGCCACGCCTGCTCCATACACCAGGCGATCCCCCGTTTGGAGCAATGCTGAGCTGCTGGACCTCATCAGCATTTGGGGAGAGGAGGCAGTGCAGTCACAGCTGCACTCCAACCATCAGAATTATGATACCTATGGACAGATTTCTAGATGTATGATAGAAAGGGGCCATGACCAGGACACATTGCAGTGCAGGGTCAAAGTGAAGGAGCTGCAGAACACCTACCATAGGGTATGGAAGGCAAACTGCCTCTCCGGTGCTGTGCCCATGAGCTGCCGGTTCTACAAAGAGCTGGACATGATACTTGGTGGCGACCCCACCTCCTCTGCAAAGGCCCCTGTGGATACTTCGTTGGCTCATGTGCCAGTTGAGAGTGGAATGAGCCAGAAGGAGGCAATCTTGGATGAAAAGCGGGAGGGGGAACCAGAGGCAGAGGATGACTCAGAGACCAGAGATGCATGCCGTAGGGAGCTCTTTTTTACGCTGGAGGAGCCTAGCCTGTCACAGCAGTCAGATCTTGGTGAAGCGCAAACAGGAGTGGAAGCCCCTGGTAAGTGGATCTGATTTTGGGAATTGCTGAAGTGAGTTGTTAGGGGCAGGAGGGTTGCAGAAAGCAGGCTTAGCTCCCACCTCATGCCTAGTTTGAGCGGCGGAACAGGCCGTTGATACACGCCCTCACTTCGCGGGAATCTCCCTCAGATCTCCAGGAAACTATCGTGGAGATACTGGGCAATCTGCTCCCGCAGGTTCCTCAGCAGAGCTGCTTTGTTTCTTGCCCCATTAAGGATAATTTTCCCTCACCAATGTTCTGTCATGGGAAGGGAACCATAGCTGCGCACAGGCTAGCCGCATAGCGGCCAGGGCGGAAGCCGCAGGCTTGGAGAAGACCCTCCCTTGATTCCCTGCTCACCCTCAGCAGCGAGATATCTTCCATAATGATCACCTCCTGTGGAAAGTGTGGGGACAGGAATGATTATCAGACCTACCCTACAGTGCTGGCTCTCCCTAAGTGCCCAAGAGCCATGTGCCCAGTGTACAGCGGGGTCAGAGAACAGTGATTTACCCTGTCCCTGTGGCTACTCGCTATATTGGGGGTCTTGTGGCTTATGTGTGCTTGCCTGGGGTCAGCCAGTTAGTGACAGGTGTGTGAGTATTGGCTGTGTTTTAAAGCACTGAAACAGTGTTGTCTCTGTTGCAAACAATACTGCTCTGTAAAATGTTGTATTTAAACTTCACAGAGATGACCTTGGGAGCATAGCCTCCCTCTTTGTGATCGGCAGCAGAATGGTTGCAAAAAATTAGGAATTAGATGGGTTTTAGAGTAGCAGCCGTGTTAGTCTGTATCCGCAAAAAAGAAAAGGAGGATTTGTGGCACCTTAGAGACTAACAAATTTATTTGAGCATAAGCTTTCGTGAGCTACAGCTCACCAATGAAGTGAGCTGTAGCTCACAAAAGCTTATGCTCAAAAGCTTATGCTCAAATAAATTTGTTAGTCTCTAAGGTGCCACAAGTCCTCCTTCTTTAAAGAATTAGGAAGCGTCCAAGAAAAACTAAGGAGGACTTTATGCGTGAGGTTATGATGCACTCCGCCACCGAGAAAAAGGAATTTGAAGGAGTGGTAGGACAGCGAGAAGAGGGAACAAAAGGAGAAGGCGACACACCAGAAAAAAGCCACAGAGCGGCTCTTAACAGTTATGGAGTGCCAAGCAGACATGCTCCAGGTAATAATAGAGAAATACCTCTTGCGATTAATGTACTTGGTGGCTAGGTGGTCTGGTGCCAGAATTGGAATGCGCGTGCCATGTATCGCCCCTCCGCAGTTAGGGAAGCCCATTTCTGCAAAGCCATCCACAATCTCATGCACGTTGCTCAGAGTCACGGTCTTTCGGAGCAGGATGTGATTAATGGCCCTGCACACTTCCATCAACACAACTCCAACGGTCGACTTTCCCACTCCAAACTGGTTAGCGACCGATTGGTAGAAGTCTGAGGTAGCCAGCTTCCACAATGCAATCGCCACGCGCTTCTCCAGCGACAGGGCAGCTCTCATTCTCATGTCCTTGAGCTGCAGGGCTGGGGCGAGCTCATCACACAGTCCCATGAATGTGGCTTTCCTCATGCGAAAGTTCTGCAGCCACTGCTCGTCACCCCAGAAGTGCATCACGACGTGATCCCACCATTCAGTGCTTGTTTCCAAGCCCAAAAGCTGAGCTCCACTATGGTCAGCACCTCCGTGAATGCCACAAGCATTCTCGTGTCACAGTTACTACGCGTGGCGAGATCAACGTCGCACTCCTCTTGCCTTTGTAGTTTAAGGAATAACTCCACTGCCACTCGTGATGTGTTGGTCAGTGCAAACAGCATTCTTGTCAACAGCTTGGGATCCATTCCTGCAGCCAGAAAGAGGCAGGGCAGGGCGCGGAGTACACAAACTATTGAAAGGTGGCGCCAAATATGGACAGAAGCACAGGGATCGCTGGGATGTGAAACAATGCATCATGGGGCATTGGGACAGGACCCAGGATGCCCTGTGACCTCTTCCACCTTCCCACGAGTCTTAGCGGCAAAAGAGAAAGAGGTGCTCTGTGTGATAGCTGACCACTACGAATAGCACCGCAAGTGTGAACACGCTATTGCGCAGGCAGCTGTCAGTGTGAACACACAACAGCAGTTTTCCTTTGGTGCTCTCTGAGAGGCGTTGTAAATTCCAGTGCTGTAACTTTGCCAATGTAGATGTTCCCTAACTCAAGTGTCACTGCTAAATACAAGGCTTGAACTGAACAGATTGTTTAGCAAACCTTGTACTTAGCAGTGAGACTTTGAGTTAGTTTCCCAGACTTGAAGAAGAGTGCTGTGTAAGCTCAAAAACTTGTCTCTCTTACTAACAGCAGTTGGTCCAATAAAAGATATTATCTCATCCTCCTTGTCTCTCTAATATCCTGTGAACTACATGGCTACAACAACACCTTTGTTTACTGACAGCTGAAACAATGGAAACAACCACCCAAGGCCTGGGCAGAGGCTGGGCCATGCAGGCTAAGTGGTTTCCCTGGGGACTGATAACAAAAGCAAGGGCTGTGGATTAATTGGTGGAGCTGTGTGTGAGCTAGAAAGTGAGGAGACAGCCAGAGAAGTACTGGCAGTGTGGCTCACAGAGAAAGCCAAGAGAGAGCATTTTGGGCAGAGTGCTGGCTGGAAAGAAAGGCTTAGAATTGTGAGCAAGAAAACTGCCTCCTAACATTTGATCCTGCTGTGTTCAGGAGAACAGGACTTTGCACACATTCTTTGTAACCAAGTAGGATTGCACTCATGAAATGATATTTGACTCTATCATTAATTTTTCCTCCTAGCAGAAACAACTCGGAAGATCCCAAATATTGGCCAACGACATGGGCCAAAAAGGGTAACAATATTTAACCTTTTGTGCTATTGTGAATCAAAATATACTTTTTTAACCTTATAAGCTAGGCTATGAGAAGAGCAGGAGACTTATACTACATTCACTGAGGACAGAATGAAAATAGAAATACTATTCAAATAACTTGAATAGAAGTCAGGGCCACCTGGTTGGGAGGAGATGGCAGAACTGAGGGCCCACTTGAGAGGTCTCCCAAGTCCCTGGAGCAATACAATTATTAGATTAAACATGTATACATTTCATAGGCTGCAGAGCTACGGTGGGCCACAAGGGCCATGGCCCAAATGCTTTTTGGCCTGGTCAGGTTATAATGTGGCTTTGTGACTTAGCATGTGGAGTCCCAATGCCACTCAAGTGATGATCATAATGGCGGGGCCAAATTTGAGTGAGTGGCAGTGCGACCAAACACATCATGGTGTCACACCGCCTCTAAAGTTACAGTGTTTGCAGTGTGCTAAGTGTCAGACTCTCACCTGCCATGTGCAAAAACCACAGAGGCTCCTGTCAGCACTGGGGACTGGCTGTGAAGCTGGTCAGACTTGTCACCCCAGGGTGAGGCTTGCCAGCAAGGAGGTAGGATAAGGTAAGGAGCAGGGTGGGAGAAGCAGGGGTTCTTGGGAGGGGACAGTAAGGGGGGGGTCCCTCGAGGGCTGAGGTTCCTGGGAGGGGTGGGGCATAAAGGCTCATGGGGTGTGTGTGTGGGGGGGGAGGCGGGGGTTAGGCAACTGGTAGGATGAGATGCAGCCGAGAGGGGAAGAGGAAGGACAGGTGGGGGTGGGGATGGTGGTATGATTGGGGAGGGCACCATGCCCCCCTCTACTTTATATGATTCTCCGGAGCTGCTGCATATATATGAATTCAAAAGACAATAAAATGGGGAAGATGCTGAGTGCAATCTTGAGTATCAAAGTTTATCCTGATTCACTAATAATACTCTGTTAGAACCCATGCTCTGCTATATGAATGTGCTGTAATAGACTCTGATTGTTAGCAATGTTGTCGTCACACTTTCCAACAAAATCTTTTATGACATGGGCTTAATTCAGTTGCCTTGTGGTAATTTTTTTTAATTTACCCGCTTATTCTTAGATTAAGTACTCTATGAATCTCGCTGACCTTTAGACTCAAAAACATGAAGGCTGTGTGTGGTTTTATGATAGGATCAAAAACAAGAGGAAGGTAAATGGTGCCATGTTAGAGCCAGAGACATTTGTGATACTACCTCACAAGAGCTGTGTTTTATTTGTGATAGTAAAATCTTACAAATTAAGAATATTAAACTACTATTCCTCAGTACTATTGGCCTACAGTATTACAAATCTCTGTTAGTATGTACATATACAAATAAGTAATATTTCATATTATGCCTGATGAAAGGTCTCATGATAACTGCATGATGTGTATAACCACTCTTAGTGCACCATCTAGTGGTATAGTAAATGCTCTGGTACAGTTTTTGCATGAAGTCTCATTATAATAGAAAGGCACTTCACAAATGCATGACACACAAATGTTAGTTAATTCTTGTACTATTGATGCTAGCAATCTATTAACAAAAATACTCTTAAAATATTCCCAGTGATCATTCATTGATATAAATTCTTAAGTTCTGCTCCTGCAGTTGGTTTTCTGTGAGCAAATTCTGTGTTGGGGCTGACTTGGGAGCATCACTCAAACACAGGGATGCCTGTGTGGATCCAACTGTCTGAAGTCTTAAGTGTTATTTCGTACAGTATTACAATGTCATCTTGTGAGTGGAACAGGTGTGAGAACAGAACAAATCAATACTTTTACACTGGATAACATATCTTGGCTGTTAGGTAACTTGTAAATCATATATCATTTCAAAAGTGAGAGCACGCCTAATTCACCTATTGAAATGGAACATTCCGTCTGGGAAATAAAAATGACTGTAGCTTCTTCTTAGCTAATATAGCAATGAGCATGAACCGGGCTAAATTCAGAGATGCGTGTAAATTAGAATAACTTGCACCTTTTTCTGCCCTCCCTCCCACCAAACAAAGTGTATGTTAAACTAATTTTGACTCCTAAACATTTATAGCCTCACACACAATTACCAGTATGTAAGTTACCCACCACCTCTGAGTTTGGCTCAGTATGTGTTATTAAGTTGTTGGTGCACCCTTTATGTGTGGTCAAGCACAAGGCAAAGATAAACTGCTTCTTCAGCTCTAAGTTCACTAATAACCTATTAATACCTATGCTGAGGAGGCGTCTTGCTATTAGAGAATAGCTCTTTAATTTTAAAAATCCTTTCTAAAACCATTATGTGAAGAGGGGTGGTTATGCAGAAGGATGTTTCCACTTTGAAAAATAGTTCATAATGAAACGCTAAGGGAAAGGTTATAAACATCTTTTTCTGTTATTCTGAATGTCTGATTTGTTTTAAACATTTTTCTTTTTCTTTAGTTTTTCTAGACTATTCATATCTCTTGCTTCTCCAATTTCTTATGAGCCCACACTGTTGTAAGTCATAGTTCAATTAGAAGCATCCTGGCCATTTCTCAAGTACTGCAGAGCACCATGCCTAGGCTGTCAGGGGATGTGGTAATTGCTCTCTAAAACACTGACTGGAGACACACTACAGGCACTTTGCAGCTCAGCAGTTGTGCTCTGCCCCTCCAAGGAAGCAGTTCGTCTCTTCGTAACTGAACTATTGCTGAAAGGTCTGAAACAGGAGCTGGATGAAAGGTCCCAAATCAATTTCAATAAGATTACAAAGTCAGTGGATCCAGCTTACATCTGCTAGTTTGGCTCTGGCACCCACAGAACACCATCTTCTGAGGGACAAGGATTGAAGTGGGGAAAAAAAGTTCCTGCTTGGGGTACAGTTGCACCTAAAGCCTAAGATTTTTGTTTAGTACACTTTTGAAAATAAGAGAACAGTTAAAAACCATTTTATCTTCCCCCTTTAACTCCCATACCCGTCACTCCATGCAGAGGTGAAAGTAAGCTGGTCCAGTCTGGTATGGCGTACCAACAAGAGCCGGTACACCATGTCGGACTGGACCGGCTTCCCCAGGCTGGCGATTTAAAGGGCCCAGGGCAGCAGCCGGAGCCCCGGACCGTTTAAATCGCCTCCTGAGCCCAGCTGCCAGAGCTCTGGGGTAGTGGTGGCAGGGCTCTGGCGGTGATTTAAAGGGCCCAGGGCTCCAGCCACTGCGAGGAGCCCCGGGCCCTTTAAATCTCTGCCGGAGCCCTGCCGCCACTACCCTGGGGCTCAGGCAGTGGGGCTAAGGCGGCGGTTTAAAGGGTGAGGGCTCCCCACAGCTGCAGGAGCCCCAGGCCCTTTAAAACACCGCTTGAGCCCTGCCACTGCTACCCCGTGGCTCCGGCAGCCAGGCTTGGGCAGTGATTTAAAAGGCCTGGAGCTCCATTGTGGTGGTGGTGGTGGCTGGAGCCCCGGGCCCTTTAAATCACCCCTGAGCTCCCAGCCACCTCTGCAGCTCTGGGGGTGATTTAAAGGCCCTACCTCTTCCAGTTGAGGCAATGCCCCTTCCATTGAGGCCACGCCCCCGCTCAGGATTCCGGTGTACCGGTAAGTCCTTTAAGCTACTTTCACCCCTGACTCCATGAAGCATAACAGGTATATGGAATATTATTATTCTAACAATTTTGATCCCAGCTGTTTGTTGTTGGGAGTTGACACATATTGCTTTTACATCAGCATCAAAACCCAATCTAGCCAGATCATCATGACAGAAGCCATAAACAGCCAATCTGGACAACTCCACCCCCCACTGCTTTAAAACTTGCATCTTTGGTCCTCTTAGCAAAATAAGGGCTGAAGAACATTGGGGAATTCTGACTGGCTGATCATTCATTACTCTTAAAAGGAGGAACAGCATCTTTCACTCTCCCACTGAATAAAAACCATAACTGGGGTGTGTAAAATATGTGGGGCAAAGCCCCACATGCAAAGAAAAATTGGTGAATTGTCTTATCTGACTGCACAAAAATGGTAAAACTTTGCTTTTAGTTGATGCAGTTTTGAATTTTCTCAACCCTAACAAAGAGGAGTTTGGAGCAATGTACCAGTTAACAAAAAGGAAGCAGTGGAGGGGTGGGGAAGCTGGAAACTAAGGGATAAATTCTCTTTACCCTGATACTGTATTGCCAGCTCTGGGGACTCCATCACAAGTGATGAAATTTCAAAGGGTTTTGGAGCCCATCTTGTGATGATGGGAGAAGCTCCAGCTTCCTTGCAAAGTTCAGCCCTGCTGGAAGCCAGCAGAGTCTCTCCCCTGAGCAAAGAGTCTGGAACCCAGTGTGGCACCATTCCCTCCTCCCACTCTTCTGTGAGAAAGACAGCCAAGTTGGTACCTCTGCTCCTCCTGCCTCTAGCAGCTGGCTAGGAAGAGATAGAGGGGAATAAAGATCCTCTGAGCTACCCCCACCCCCCGGCCTATGGGGGGCAGGTATGAAGAACCCTAGGAGGAGCAGTGGTGAGGCTGGGTTTGTTGAACTGAATGAGGCTGGCCTGATGGGAATGGGAGTTGGGGGCTGAACTGATGATGTGGGCACCAAACTGAGGGGGCTGTGGCTGTACTGGTGGGGGACAGGATTTATTGCTGGTTGGGGGATAGGCAGATGTGGGGTGTGAAAGCTCCCAATAAATTTGGGAGACTGGGCAGTACTAATTGTCACACACACAAATGGGCAGGGGCATCTTAGAGGCACCCAGGGGGTGATGTGTAATTGTCCCAGGTCACTGGGTTGGGGCTTGAGCCGGTTTTGTGTTGTAGTGTTGAAACGGAACCCCTAGATACTGAACCCGGCCCTTGTTGCTGCTGGCTCCACCTGGCAGAAGGGTTACACAAGGAATAGAGAGGGCTGAATTCATTCTCCTATCTGATGCAGGGCCAGAAAGGATGTGGCTTGTGCATCCCCGATCGTGGGCCTGTAGAGGACCAGTTACATTCTCAGAGCAGGATACACCAGCCGCAAGGACTATCCTAACCTGAGGCATGATTGCAATGGTTCCTGTAGGACTTGCTGCAGTTGAAGAGTAGCCATGGAAAAGATTGATCCATGATGGCCCTTCTTGTCCCTGGTGCACCCTAGAACACTTGCAGTTCTGGTACCAGGGCTCTCCCCCTTGTGTATGTTCCATTGGCTCATAATGGCTGCAGCATAGGAGTGAATTCCTCCCAGGATAAATGGGGGAAACAAGGCCTGGGGAAATGAGAATCTTTTCCTACAGCACTGACATGGAACCTACAAAAAATGTCTTAATTTAACAGAGGCAGCACCAAGTGACAGGACAAACAAATTATACCGGATGCTGCAAGTGAACTTCTGATAAAGAGAGCAACCAGAGGAGCAGGTGTAAAGGAGAAATGTCTGCTTGTGCCATGTCTGTCCTAGGCATATTGCTCTTTTCCAACAAACAAGATGCAGTAAATTCTTCTGTCTGTGGGCAAAAAGATTCTCACTTGGTAAAGCATGTGGCAATTTTGTATGCAACAATATTTGAGGAAGCATACAAACTGCTCATTAAAGTAAGATTTTATCCATAGCTGATTCCTTTTTTTCCTCCTTGGAGAGGTGTTGTCTTGCGATTTAAGCACTGGAGTAGGAATCAGGAAGTACAGGATTCCTTTTATGGCTCTGGGAAGGCAAATCGAGAAGGTCCCGATTCAGCAAGGTATTTAAACACATACCTAACTTTAAGCATGTCAGTAGACTGCTGGTGCACTGATACCACAGCTGATCATGCTGACTGATATTGTCTTGTTACTCTCTCATGGTCTGTATGTATCTATCTACTGTGTCCTATTTTATGCTTAGATTACAGACTACAATACTTAGATTGGGGCAGGACCATCTTTTGGTTCTGGGTTTGTACAGTGCCTAGCACAATGGGGTCCTGTTCCATGACTGAGGCATATGGCAATACAAGTAATAACAATAGCTCCACTGATTCAGTGAGGATGGTCACATGTTTAATTACAGTGCTGAACTGCATCAGAAAGGAGAATGGAATGTTACTTACCAATAACTGGAAGTTTCAGAATATATAGTCCATACACTTACTCTACTCTGTTTCTTTTGAATTTATTGACGTTTCAAGCAGCTTGAGAAAAAAATCTCCCAGGCCTCTTAGAAGTTCAGTTTATCTTGCTGGGCACTGAGTTGGTCATGCCTCCATGGTATACTTCTTTTAAAATGTTTCTGGGACTTGTGAAGCATAACACATAACTCCTCCAGTGTGCAATGAAAAAGCAATGTTTGAAATCCTGACTCTATTGACTTCACTGGGGTCAGGAAGTCACCCAGTATGTTGGGAGGAATGTGTCACTGCTAATTAATGTTGACAGAGTAATAATAATAATAATAAAAACAAACATAAACGAAGCAAAAAACCAGCCTGTGGAAATGTTAGCAAATTCAAAGTGTTTTCATTATAGTTCACTTCTTCATTTTCTCCTTTTTTTCATAGAATCATAGAATATCAGGGTTGGAAGGGACCTCAGGAGGTCATCTAGTCCAACCCCCTGCTCAAAGCAGGACTGAGCCCCAATTAAATCATCCCAGCCAGGGCTTTGTCAAGCCTGACCTTAAAAATTTCTAAGGAAGGAGATTCCACCACCTCCCTAGGTAACGCATTCCAGTGTTTCACCACCCTTCTAGTGAAAAAGTTTTTCCTAATATCCAACCTAAATCTCCTCCACTGCAACTTGAGACCATTACTCCTTGTTCTGTCATCTGCTACCCCTGAGAACAGTCTAGAGCCATTCTCTTTGGAACCCCCTTTCAGGTAGTTGAAAGCAGCTATCAAATCCCCCCTCATTCTTCTCTTCTGTAGACTAAACAATCCCAGTTCCCTCAGCCTCTCCTCATAAGTCATGTGTTCCAGTCCCCTAATCATTTTTGTCGCCCTCTGCTGGACTCTTTCCAATTTTTCCACATCCTTCTTGTAGTGTGGGGCCCAAAACTGGATACAGTACTCCAGATGAGGCTTCACCAGTGTCGAATAGAGGGGAACGATCACGTCCCTCGATCTGCTGGCTATGCCCCTACTTATACATCCCAAAATGCCATTGGCCTTCTTGGCAACAAGGGCACACTGTTGACTCATATCTAGCTTCTCATCCACTGTAACCCCTAGGTCCTTTTCCGCAGAACTGCTGCCGAGCCATTCGGTCCCTAGTCTGTAGCAGTGCATTGGATTCTTCCGTCCTAAGTGCAGGACTCTGCACTTGTCCTTGTTGAACCTCATCAGATTTCTTTTGGCCCAATCCTCCAATTTGTCTAGGGCCCTCTGTATCGTATCCCTACCCTCCAGCGTATCTACCTCTCCTCCCAGTTTAGTGTCATCTGCAAACTTGCTAAGGGTGCAATCCACACCATCCTCCAGATCATTTATGAAGATATTGAACAAAACCAGCCCCAGGACCAACCCTTGGGGGCACTCCACTTGATACCAGCTGCTAACTAGACATGGAGCCATTGATCACTACCCATTGAGCCCGACAATCTAGCCAGCTTCCTATCCTATTTTGTTTTTCCCTAAACAAAAATGTTTTTTTCAAAATGAGAAACTTTCAAAAATGAATGTTTTAATTTTTGAAAATGTTATCATCATGTGACTCAGCTGACCAGTCAAAGCTGGCAATGCGAAAACCAAAACAAAGGAAAAACATTGGAAGACAACCAACAGGCCATTTAAAAATAAATTCTGTCAAACTTCAAATAATAGGAAATCTCCCTAAAATTGAAATACTTTTGTCCCAAATTCTTTCTTTTTATTGTGTTAAAAAAGGTTGAAATTTCAGTGAAAACTTTCATTTGAAATTTCTGACCAGCTCTACTGGTATGTACATTTCCTTTTCCTTCAGTCTGCTATGCTATGCTGCTCTCTAGGGATCTGTGTATTCTCTTTAGTTTTCTCTTTCTAGCATTTTTTGTAGTTCCAGTTATGAATTATTTATTTTAAATCCAGGGTGCTGCATTGTCATTGCTGAATCACAAATATCCCATAGATCAGATTATTTGCCCAATGCATAAATGATTATTTATCCTTGAAAGGAATAAGATATCTATCTGGATGATGAGGTTTCTAGAAAAGCTGTTCATGCCACTGTTCCTGACAAATACACAAACGAATGAGTCATCCAATCCATATTTCAGATGCAACTCACTAGTAGTTGTATTCATGCAATAAGTGTGTCTGTAAGCAAAATGCTCCCAGCAATTATCAGGACCGGAATGATAGCAATGGTTCAGTGAACAGAAAACAGTAAGACATGAGTGGCTATACTTATTAACAGCCACGTGTCCTGAGGGCAAAGAGGCATGTGACAATCTGAAGGGTAGCACAAAGGGTTATATTTACTATATTAAATAATGGTTTGTTGATTTGGCAACTGAATAATCTGAATGGGCTGGAATATCTCACATCCTTCTATAGGTAGAGGCAAATCTTAAAAAAAAATTAATCACAAAAGATTTCTGTTTTAATTGAACAGCAGAATTTTTCTCAACTTAATTACAGAATTAAGTTGAGCAAAAATCAACTCATGTTGCTTTCATTCTTCTTTGGAGACTAGTAATGGATGAAATAACTTTGAAAGAGGTATATCTGCAGGCCAAATACCATAATGAAAAGTTGAATCTTACATGTACTGTAGGGTGACCCAAACACCTTAAGATGGAAGAGTTCTCTTTCTAATATAGTTTAATCAGTTACCAACTGTTTGATCATAGTTGAAACGGTGGGAGATTTATCAAATTGGGCAGGTATTTCAGTTTGGCACTTCAGCGTTTAGGCTCTTGCTTTAGCTGTGCCACAGAATGATTCCTTTCATGGCACCAATAATGGCAAATGGACGATATGCGTCTGTTCTGCAGGATCTTTCTGAGCCACTTGAACAAGCTGTAAATGAGTTGGATAAATCAAACCCCAAAATTATGAGTTTGGTTGAGCAAATCACCTTTCACCAGCTCATGTTGCCCTATTGCCCAAATCTTGTTCACATCTGTAGCCCCCTGATACAGCAGTCCTGGAAGCTGGCTGGAGCACAGTGCTAGGAACCCATGCAAGGGAGGTCTGTTCTTTATATGGCTATAGCTATAGACCATATCCCTGGAGTGGTTCTCTGTTCAGTATCTCTTCGGGGGAGGGATGGAAAAGATGCCATTATGCAGCTTTTCTGTATCACAAGGCTGAAGGGGGAGAAGATAACAGGGGGAAGAGACTACTTCAGTCCTTAGACCTGGGGAGGGGAATGGCACAGGCTGCTGTTCCTCCTTCCTCTTTCCCACTAATGCCCAGTTGCTGAGCTGCTCAGGCTGGCTGTAGGAGCTCATCAGGGAGCTCATCTCTGGAGTGCAGGTGGGAAGAAAATTTGGTTTGTTTATCCATAATGCTGGTCTGGAAAAGCCCTGAGTTTTGTACCCCCATCCAGGGAACAGAGGGAGGACTCCAGGCTCCTCAGAGTTGCCCTTAGCTAGATTTGCCAGCCCTAGCTTTAAGGATTTTTCTCATAGCTTTAAAACAAAGGCATTCTGTTCATTTTGCTGTAGCTGGGTTTCTCACGATGCCTGTTATGATCCCTCTTGGCGGGGTCACATACTTATGTGTCACTAGGTTGTAGCCAGATTTGGAATCGTAATCACTGCATCACAGACATTCCAGATGGGAAAAACCCATTACATCGTTTATTTCATAGCCCTGAATGTTCCCTACAATGTATGACGTATGTCAGTATTTTATTCTGCCTAGTGCTTTGTCCTAGGGGCTGGTGTTCCTATCCATTCCCACAAGAGACTGTTTTACGGTCAAAAAGATTTCATTATCAGGAAGTTTTTTCAAGATTTTCTGCCAAACTAACATTTAGTTTTCCTTTCCAAATTTTATCGTATTATCCTTCATGATCAAACCCTAAATCACCCTGCAAGGCTGAGAGGCAAGTTCTGAGTCAGGGAAAATTAAAAAAAAAAAAAAAAGGAATATAGTTGTTAATGCTTGAAGGGAGCTAATGGGTAATTAAGGTCCTGGTCCTGCAAAGACTTAAGCATATGTGTAATTTTAGGGGCATTTAGGGAGCTAACTACCACTTTAGGCCTGTAAGTTCAAAATTTAGCTCAGTTGCTACCTAACCCTATAAGCATTTAAATTTCTGCTGGTGGGCATGCGCAAAGCATCTCAGTTCTGACTTCCAACACCTCACTCATGCCTAAGCCCCAGCAGGTTACTGAAACTAGGCCTTGTAGGCAAGATAGGCTGGAAAGACCTAATCTGTAGGTATTCTCAAGGAACAGCTACCAGACAGGACCTTGCACAAAACAATGGTAATGGGATGGCTTTTATACCCTTCATGAACAGGGAACTCTCCTAGGATCTTAGAAATCTATGTTCAAGTCCCCCCTGGGCCTAATTCTAAGCAGGGATTTGAACCCAGGTTCCCTTCCTTGCACCCCCGGGTGAGTTCCCTGACCTATGGCATTGTCTGTGGCGAATTGTTCTCATTTTCTCCTGTTGAAGTGGTTCCAATTTGTATGAAAAACTGAAATAGTCATTGGGCCAGTGAGAGAGGGAGAATGGCTCTATAGCTCAGTTAGTGCACCCACCTGGGAGACCCAGGATCCAGTCTCCCTGCTCCAGTGAATATTTAAGTAATTGTACAAAGTTGATCAGCTTCAACAGGAGAGACCTGGAAACCTTCTTCTACCCTAGTGGCAAAGAGTCCTGTGGCACCTTATAGACTAACAGACGTATTGGAGCATAAGCTTTAGTGGGCCAGCCAACGAAGTGGGTATTCACCCACGAAAGCTTATGCTCCAATACATCTGTTAGTCTGTAAGGTGCCACAGGACTCTTTGCTGCTTTTACAGATCCAGACTAACACGGCTCCCCTTCTGCCCTGAAATCCCCTATAGCCCAGTGGTTGGGGCACTCATGTGGGATATAGGAGAGCAATTTTTTTTAGTAAATGACCACTGGGTGACATTTCGAATGATAAAATCAAACTTTATTCAGAAGAAAAACGATTAGCTAAGCAAACAGGCATGCAGTTACCACGTACACAATACTACAGTTATACTTAAACCTAGAAGCTAACAGTACCCCTTTGATATTAATTGGCATTCTCTCTAATTTTAACAAAATTACTCTTTTTATAATCAGTAGTAGTTTTGATGTTAATTAATATACTAATTACCATATTCACATTTCCACCACCTCATTGATGGTTCTTTATATTAACACATTATTTAAATTAACATCAGCACCCATGTCCTTCTAATACTATCCCTATAAATAGCATTTTATTAAACATTCATAATTCTTAAAAATGCTCTTTAAAAACCTTTCTAAAACCAGCTATAACCAAAATATAGCCACAACATAACCTAGGGTCATCTCTTTGCTACATTCAATTTTCCCATCTTACTGTCTCCAGCTTATCTCTAACTTTTCTTACATTAGGAACCTTCATTTCCCATACACCTTTACACTTAGGCCAAAGCCTCATTTCTGCTTAACACAGGCTGCAATGCCTAAAGTTAGGCACTGCACCACCGAAAGTGCCCTTTGTGGATGTAGTGCCCTTTGTGGACTACTCATGAGAGCAAAGATAAGCTCCTAAAGAAATGGCTTTAAATGCTTTCCTATATTTGTCTATCAAAAAAAGTCTGATTACTGAAATAATGAAATGTTGCATGTATTGTTGTGCCTAGTCTTTAATTTAGAGTTGCATGGCTTAGTATTTTCCAAAAAAATTAGTTCCAATACTGCGTATGCTCCATCTGTTTCAAAAGAAGCATCATGAATTATAATACCCTCCTATCTGTACTGATATTTTTAGCCACACATTCAGGCTTCTAATCTCTCAGCTTCAGTCTGTATTCTTGGCACAAGACATAGAACTTGTAGTATGTTATTTTAAAATGTACGTATTACAGACACCCATTTGAAATCCTGTTCTGTAGCTTTCTTCCTATCTCCACAAACCTGGTTTACAGTTAGTGCAGCTGCAGCAAGCCATTTTTCGACTTCTCTTAAATAAAATCTTGCAAGGTTTTTGTTCTTGGATCTCCTAAAGGAAATGACCAAGCTTACTCTGAGGAACATATTTGAAGAAAACATGGACATTTGAGCTGAAAAGTCATTGAGAACGTACGCTTGTAAGTGTACTTGGACAAAGAGTCAGCTCTTTCCTTTTTTACCTCACAATGAATATGACTTGGTTATGAGGGTTGAGTGACAAGCCTCAGGCTTAGAGCGACTGAGAGATGATTGGAGAGAAAAATCCCCATATGGGGCTCTTGTGTTTTTTCTAACAGTAATGCAGAGTAAGAGGATGGTAAACCACATTACGTAAATAGGCACATGCTGTGAATAAAGATAGGTTTTTACTGAGGGCAGAAAGTGTAGTCCTGGTAGAGTGTGAGGAGCAACACTGGACTGTAGACCTGGATTCAATCAGGTCCTTAATTGCTTCTATAGCCCCAGTCACTTCAAATGGGAATATTTACACGCTTAAAGTTATATTGGGGATTGGTCCTGCTTTGAGCAGGGGGTTGGACTAGATGACCTCCTGAGGTCCCTTCCAACCCTGATATTCTATGATTCTATGATATCATAACTTAATGTATGTGCTATAAGAGAAGGCGGATGGTTCAGTGGTTCGGACACTCGCTGGGACATGGAGACACAAGTTCAATTCCATGCTGTGCTAAAGATA